>NC_091963.1:46895004-48095004 GCF_031021105.1 Erythrolamprus reginae
GATACAAGCCCTGTCCATTCAATATTTAGGATTTTTTTTAAAAAAAACTTTCCTTTTTTCCTATTACTTCTGTCTCTGTTTTGCTATCCACTGAGTACATGAATAAATCTCAGGCAGTGTGCCAGATGTTAGGATTACTTTTGCTATAATCTGCAGACTGTTTATATGTATAATATGAACACAGCCTTATACACACAGTTGTAAGTGTTCAGAGCTCACAAAGATATCTCATTCAAGAAGTTTACATCTACTATTGTATTCTTTAGTATTATTTCCCAAAGAAGTTAAACTCGCCATTGAATCATGACAAATCTGTTGTTTTTGAAAGGCAAATGCAAAGTTATCCTTAACATTGAACTTGCCAGCCAGCCTGCCAGATCTATGCAGCCTGTCTGCCAGCTCAAGAAAGGCAAACTTAAGTGCTAACTTTTCAAACAATTTTTATTTCTGAGTTGGAGTATGATACCACATTAAACATTATTTCTCTACAGGGCATTTTGTTGAGCAATTTGGAGGCTGTTGTATATTTCTGCTCGCTCTCTGTTGTAAAAAAATGTAAGAAGAATAATCTCATTATATAGGAAGTGAAGCAGCTATGAGTTAAATACTTCCCCATAATAGCCTAAAGTTGAAGCTTTTTCCAGATCAAATCTTGAATCTCAAACCTAAAATTGATGAAGACCAAACACATACCCTTCTAGTATTTATTCTACAATCAGTTGAGATTATGTAGGGGAGATGGGAGGGGGACAAACTCTATACCCTAGTGCTCTCCTTTTGCCCTACTCCTGTTCATAAATAGATTTGATATTTTTCTACTATAATAGTAGTGACCATATCTGTCTCTCTAATCTAGAATAGCTTTGATATTATTTGACATCATTTGACATTATTTGGGCAAGTAATTATGTATCCATTTTGCCTAAATGTAGCCATGACACATTCATGTGTAAGGAGCATAAACATAAATAAAAGTACCCTTTTGCTAGCAAACTTTTATATTCTTCCAAAAAGACACAATGAACACATTAACCTAACTTTGTTATCATGCTGTCAAAGATACTAATTTGTCCACATCTATTGCATTACATTTTAAATCATTATCATGTTGACTGAATAACTTTCACAACTTTTGCTTTAATATTTTATTTCTAGAGATGACTCTTAGCAACTACACAGATTTTTCTCCATGAATCTCTATATTATAAATATAAAAAGTGATGAATTACATAGATTAATACATGCCCACCCACCTATCATCCACATGATTACTTAATACTTACCATGCCACCCACAGAAAAGTATACTAAACATAGGCTGTATCCTAACCAATTACTCAGTAATGTCAGACAAAATGTATCCAAGGAATTAGAAATACGAAACCAGGATAATTAGTCACCCTTCAGTTTTCTTAACCATGATTTTTTTTGGGAGGGGGAATTAATGAAACTGCACCATATATACTTTGAAAAAAAATAGTTTCTTCTAAAATGTAGTGGAGATTCTGGACATTCCAAGGCTTTGCTCAATTTTTATTTTATTTTATTAAAGTCAATGTAACATAAGAGGTTTTCAGCTTCACTTTAAGGATCTGGGTTCATGTGAAATCCTGAAAGAAAATTGTCTTTTGTCTTTTGAAATGCAAACATTGAATCAGTGATGCGGTGTGGTCAGGTGCTCCATTCTGATAGGAAATTCCAGGATGTGTGTACCGCTGCGTGCTTCCGACCTGCGAACATGCATCCTTGTGCAAGATTTGGCTTTTGCGCATGCGGAGAAGCAAAAATATTGGCAAAAATCGCCAAAATCTCACTTGTGCGCACATCTCGCAGGATTCCGCTTGCCGCGTATGCGCACAAGCAAAATCTCATGCTGGTGGGCATGTGTCTCCCTGCTGGACATATGCATACATACGATAGTATTGGAGTGCGCACCCGTAGCGCTGAAGATGAACAACCCTTCACTGCATTGAACCATAGTTTCATTTATAGTGAGAGATCAAGTATGTCAGGTTAATCTATCAGGCCTATGCAAGTAATTCCTCCCCCCTCCCCAAACATCTAGTGCCAGTTGAAGCTCCAAGCATGCTTTAGGAAGTTTACTGTTTCAGTATACTCACTCAGTCTGCCTAGGTCAGTGTTTCCCAACCTTGTTGACTTAAAGATGCCAGAATTTCCTAGCCAGCAAATTAAGAAAATTGATAATTATCTCTCTAGTTTATTTGACATAAAAACCAAAGCATGAATCCCAGAGAAACAGATTTCCAAAGATAATGTTGAAAGCACCACCATCAGACACTTAGTTTCAGTTGTTACTGAAGTATTTAGATGAAATTAGAGAAAAAGAGAGAATACTAATACTGTTTTTGATGCGCAATCAAAATTCAATATACTGATTTTTTGATGTGTTACCAAAATTCAAAATTTCAGTAATAGTTTTATTTTGATATTCATATCAAATTCAAAAGTATATTCAGAAATGATTCAGAAATATTAAGGTTACATTTTATCTTCTGACCAAATTTTATCAACCCCTCTACATTTATAACTCTATTAAATTACAGACTAATCATTCAATTTTTGACTTAGTAATAATAGGCTGAAAAAATAACATGTATTGACAAATTGAAGTTTAGCTCAGTTCTATTACCTATTTATTCAGATGTTGGCTCAAATCAGTTAATAGACCTAAGAAGTGTGTCCTAGATGGTAGACCTCTAGACTCATAATAGACCTGTCAAAGTTAGGTTGACCTAGGTGGTGCTAAATTACAATAATAGCAAGCTAATGCAATGTACTTCTGAAGCTAATCACCATGTGAAAATAGAAGCAACATCTTACAAAGCAGTGATTCATTCTGTGATGAATCATTATATTTGCAAATAGACTTGTAAGTACCCTCTAAAACATTTTCAAGTACACTAAAACTCTTCTGAAAACAGTATTTGTTCATTTCAGCCAACATATATTATCAACATTCTTGAAAGCGAATTTAATAAAGCAATAAGGATAACAATTCAGTGTGGGTTAAAATCCACCATCAGGGCAAAGCAGATTACCACATTCATATGTATGACTTTAAAAAAGTTTTAATCCTGACAGTTTTGTATGCAACTAGTTACAATGCCATTGAAAAAATGACTTATGATCAGTCCTGCACTTATGGCCATTGCAGAATTCAGATTCACAACATGTGAAAATTTGGGTGCTTGGTAACTGAAAGCTATTTACAATGAATGCAGCATCCAGAGATCATGTAATTGCCACTTCCTACCATCTTAGCCAACTAAGCAAAGTCAATAGGATGAGAAGATTTGCTTAACAACTAGACTATGCAATTAACTCCAGTGATTCATCAAAAATGGCAAAAAAATTAGGTTAAAATTAAAATCCGTCTTGCCTAGTAATGAAAATTCAATTGTGGTAATAAGTTGAGGATTACCTGGAGTCTGTAGGGATTAATATTCATTATATTCCTCCAATTCCCATATTTCTATTCCTCCTTAACATTTATATTTGCTGGAAAACTATGCTTAGTTTTGCATTTGTAGATGTTAATTTTTTTCATACCTCAGAGTTAGTAAAATATAATTATTAGATTTTCAAATACTCTTATATTGATCATGTTATGTGAATTCTATTGGCCAGATTTTTATTAAATAGAAGGCTTTGTGCTGCTGACGCAGTAGACAAAAAGAACTTCTTTATAGCCTGTTACTGCTGGTTTACAGAATGAATGAATTCTATTTAGCACAAAAACACAGTTTTTATTGTATTAAAAACCATAATTTTATGCACATGTAGATTCAAAGGTCTTCTTATCAGATTAAATGTTCAGCTACTGACTTTGAAGCTCATTAGAAAGAATTTTAAGATGACTTTTAAATTAAGCCTTTAACCTATATAATCAGCCAAGGAAACTACAATCACTAGATGCTCTACTTCAACAGTTTTACTGTCTGCTTTTAAAAATGCAGTTATTTTACTGGTATATAACTGGAGGAAATTTCAAGAAATATTGCATCTCAAAAGATTATCAAAGGTTCTTTCAAATGACATCAACAAACTAAGAATTTTTAAAATTCTAAAACACAGAAACTTTAAAATTTACTATATTTTTCAGTAAGACACACCTTTCTCCCCCTAACAGTGGTTCTCAACCTTTCTAATAGCGCAACCCCTTAATACAGTTTCTCATGTTGTGATGACCCCCAACCATAAGTGTAGAGTCAATTCTTCCAACAGAGCTTTAAGCTGATTGGCAGGAAAGTCAGAGGGACATCCCCATTGTAGAGGCCTGATTGGTCGGATTGTAAAAATATGTTCCAAGGTGCCAGAATAAAAGCTTTAGTTCCTAACACCATGGGAAATTTGCCTTTTCCCATGGTCTTAGGCACCCCTGTGAAATGGTGGTTTAATCCCCAAAGGAGTTTTGATCCCTGGTTGAGAACCACTGCCCTAAAAGTGGCTGAAAATTTGAATACGTCATACTCTGAAAGTACCTCTGCTCACCTATTATCTCCCACCCTTCAGACATTTTCAGCCTCTCTGCATCACTTTTTGGGCACCATCCTCACTGCCACTCGCATTTTGGTAATGAGCAGCACAGATCTTTTTATCCATTTAAAACTAGCTGCTCAGAGTCCTGTTGGAGTGAGCGGCATATAAATACAATAAATAAATAATAAAATAAATAAATATCACCCTAAATGCAATTAATTTGAGTGGGTGGGTTGGGGTGGGGGATAATTTTCATGGGAGCAGAAGAGGGATTTAGCACTGAAGGCTCCATTCCCAAAATGCCCTTGTCTTTTTATAGCTGTAGGCATTGAAAGCTTCGTATCCTTGCAGCAAAGCCTGATAGAGATGCAGCACTTCATTTGTCCTGGACGCTGCTATCTTGTAAACACACTTCCAGGATTCCCAGATCCTTTGGCCCAAAACTGTGTAGCAGCATCCAGGAGGACTGAAGTCCTGTGTCTCTATCAAATATTGCTGCGAGAAAATCAGGCTTTCAATGCACTTCCCAGGCCACTCCTGGAATCAGAGTCCGACCGAGGGAGAAAAGGTCCGACCGAGGGAGAAAATTCCGGGCTTGCCAAGAAGCCCGGAATTCAACTTCAAAAAAGCAAACTATGAACTCATTGATGCCCATCTCTCAACATTAAACTGGCAAACTCTATTCTCTAACTGCAACTCTACTGATGACCTCTACAACACATTCTTGCTAGAGATGAAAATAATCATCAGACTTTATGTACCATTAACCTCAATCAAGAAAAATAACCTCCCCATTTCAATAAGAAAATTACAAACAAGGAAAAAATCCCTCTGGCATGAAAACAAAAAAGGACAAGTAGCAAACTTCAAAAGCCGTTATAAAAGCATATGCAACCAAAAAAAAGCAGAATGTCTCCACTACCACAGCATACAAGAGGAAAACCTTCTACGCACCAAATCCAACCGAGCCTTCTACAACTTTGTCAACAAATAACTCAAAGACTCTAGACCTATTCCACCTCTCAAAGGACCCAACAACAAAGAATACAGTGATGATTCATCCAAAGCTAACCTCCTCAACTCATTCGTTGGCTCTGTCTTTGTCAACAGCAACGACTCATCCTCTAATTTCATCACTTGCACCTCAAACTCTCTAATGACCTAACCCATATAGACTTCACTGAAGACCATGTTGAAAAAGCATTACTTGACCTTAAACCTTCTGTATCAGTCGGACCAAACGGTCTATGTGCATACTTCCTAAAAAAGATCTTTTCTGCTATGGCTGAACCACTGAGCATAATTTTTGAAAAATCCTTCAGCACCAGCACACTTCCTAAACTATGGTTGAAAGGAATGGTCATCCCCATCTTCAAAAATGCAGATCCCTCTCTTGTAGATAACTACAATCAATATCACTATACAAATCATTGAATCAATTATAAACCAATCAATTACTCTCCACCTTGAAACTAATAATCTGCTCTCTAACAAAAAAATTGGATTCAGAAAAAAACTATCCTGCAACCTGCAGCTCCTCCACTGCAAAAACATATGGACAACTCATCTAGATCATGGAAAATCTATAGATGCAATCTATATTGACTTCTGCAAAGCCTTTGATTCAGTTGTCCACAACAAACTATTCCTAAATCTCAAATCCTATGGCATCTCAGGATCCCTCCACTGCTGGATTACAGTATTCCTATCAAACAGACAACAAGTAGTTCAAATAGGAAGCACCATATCTACCCCTGTCCCTGTTAAAAATGGTGTCCCACAAGGTAGCGTACTGGGACCAACCCTCTTCATTCGCTACATCAATGACCTTTGTGATCTCATCACAAGCAACTGTGTTTTCTTTGCAGATGATGTTAAACTTTTCTACACCACCGATAACACAACTAACTCGGACATTAACACCCTCGAAAATGTCCAAAGATACTTCACCAGAAGAGCCCTTCACTCCTCCACTCAAAACAGAATACCCTGTGAAACTAGACTTACTATCCTGAGTCTAGAAAGCTTACAACTACAATGTCTTAAACATGATCTAAGTATTGCCCATAAGATCATATGCTGCAGTGTCCTGCCTATCAATGACTACTTCAGTTTCAACCACAACAACACAAGAACACGGAACAGATACAAGATTAATATTAACCACTCCAAATTGGACTGTAAAAAATATGACTTTAGTAATCGAGTTGTCAAAGCGTGGAACTCATTACCGGACTCCATAGTATCTTCCCCTAACCCCCAACATTTTACCCTTAAACTATCCATGGCTGACCTCTCCAGATTCCTAAGAGATCAGTAATGGATGTGCATAAGTGCACTAGTGTGCCTCCCGTCCCTTGTCCTATTGTCTCTCCTGTAATTCATATATCGTATCTACTATTCTTCTATTCTATCCTTCTCATACTTTTCTACAATATTCTTCTATTATCTTATTGATATATTTTATTCCTATATTTTCACTTCTATTCTTTCTCCAATATATCTTACTCGAGTATATCCTCTATAACCGTCATTGTGTATTATTGTACACTGGACAAAATAAAAAAAATAAAAAAAATAAAATAAACTGTGTTTATGAGATGGCAGTGTCCAGGAGGTCTGAAGTGCTGCAGTCTTACTGCAAGAAAGCCAGGCTTTCAACACCTATAGCTATAAGTAGGAAGACAGGGTTGTCTCGAGAGTAGAGCCTTCAGTGACACGTCCCTCTTCTGCCCCCATGAAAATCATCCCCCATCCCACCCACTCCAGTTAAATGCATAGAGTAATATGATTTGTTTTACATGGATAAAAAGATCTGTGCTGCTCATTATCCAAATCCGAGTGGAAGTGAGGATCCCCACTGCTTGAAACCATCCAAAAAAGAAAGGCACAGAGGCTGCAATGGTCTGTGATAATCCTGGAACCTGGAACAGCTGGTTGGGGGGTATTCCAGAAGCTGATCCACCCACCAATCAGCTGCTCCTGCTGAATCAGGCTGCAATAATGTGCTGCAGCTGATCAGGTGTTTGCTGTTTGCTGCAAGGTCATTAGCCAGATCAATACCGATGGATGTTGGTAGGCAAAGGCAGAATTTTTTCCCCGTGTTTTCCTTCCCCAAAACTAGGTTGCGTCTTATAGTCTGGTGCATCTTATATGCAAAAAATATGGTATCTTGAAATGTAGAAAATCTGCATTAGTCCTGTTAGTAGCAAAGATGACATATTTATATAGGATAGCTGCATATTTTAAAAAATCATCCTGTAGACTTGATTTTTTCTTTTACAGAGGTAGATCACAAATAAAATTTAGTCATCTTTTATCAAATAACTCTGTATTAATTTAAACAACCAGCACCACAACAAAACCTTTTAATCAGATGATATTTATATTATATCTCAGCCAAGATTGTTATTTCCTTAACAAAAATTCTATAAGGGAGATTAATAGTTTTAGCAAAATCTTTTATTGTAAATCATTGAAATGTATCAGTAATGTAGTACAGAAAGAAATGAATGACTCAGAATTGCAGATGCACACAGCAAATATCCTGAAAATCTGGTGTTGCAAATAATGAAATAGACTATATTGTGTATTGGTGTAAATCACTTATTAACTTTTAGTACTCAAAGAAAAGATGAACTCACAAAAGATATAAAAAGGAATTTATATATTATACCAATGACAGGTAAATGATAAAATAATATATTTAGAGGCTGGGATACAAAAGTCCATATACTGTATATCAACTATCGAATTTTAATAGAACAAAATACATTGAATTTTACTTTTAATAAAATGTTTATTTCAACAAAAGAATCCAAGTTCATCAGTTTTTTCACTTTATTTTCATTGATCGTATTCATTTTTGAATCCGTAATTTCAAATTGAATGTGTTCCACCATGTACCGGTGTACCAATTTTGTATTGTCCATTTTGTTGCATCCTTCCAACCTAAAACTATTACTGCTTGGGCACTTTCTATAGCTGGTTCCTTAATTTCTCTGGATTCACCCATGTCCCTCTTCATTACTAATACTACCATCTCCTTTGTAATCACCCATTTTATATTTAACATCCTATTGGCCTCGTCTTGCACCTCTTTCCAGAATTTCTGCGCTCCCAAGCACTCCCAAAACATATGCATGAACTCCCCTCTCTCCTGACATCCATGTCAACAGGCTGCCTTAACATTCCGATAAATATGCGCAAGTTGTGCAGGTGTGTAGTACCACTTATGTAAGATTTTCCTTCTTATTTCTCTTAATTTTTCTTATATTCTTCACTATATTCTTCATGTCTTGTACGTCTATTTGAAATTCACTTTGCCATCATCTAGTTAATCCCTGGATCACCCCCCCGTCTGCCTGCATTAACATCCTATATATATTACCTGCCTATGACCTTGTATTGTCACTTTTGTCTCTTAAAATTTTCTCTAATTCTGTCTCTTCCATTAGTAGTGCTTCTTTATTTTGTCTTTAATTCAAATATGTACATATTGTGTTTATCTGCAACCATCTCTGTTGACCCAACCACCATTCTATTCGACTTCTACTAACAAAAAAATAAAATTGCATTGTCAAGGAAATCAAGCATTCAGATGGGTATCAATCTGTCAAAATAAATTAAGGCTACTATCTTTGATCTTTTATGACACATGTTTGCAATGACACAGTTGAAAAAAAATTCAAAGGATATCAAAACTAAACTTTTATCATAACATTGTTGGGCTTTTAACATAATAAGGTTACTGTAAGAGTAAAATAAGAATTAAATCTTTGAATCAATTAATTTTGCTTTTTTGGAAGATATATTTTTTTTCATTGACTATATCCCTTGAAAAAAAAGTCTGCCTATAGGAAGTATAAAGAGTCTGTAAGTATAGCCGACAGAGGTGTATAAAATGAGACAGAAGGAGGCAGACAGATAATATATGCTGCTAAAGTCTCAAAAGAGGAAGAAATTGCCAAATCTGTAATCTGATCATTTACAATTATCAGTATTTTATTTTAACAAACAGAATCTTATTTGAAAAAGAACATTTTATATTTATTAAAAAAACCGTCAGCTCCAACCTCATTTTGTTCGCAACAGCGCAAAGCCCAGGACATAGGAAAAAAACGGAACACACCAAGTACATACTTATACCCTTGAAAATCTACACAAACACACACACACACAATTTTAAGGAATATATTTTAAATATATTATTTACAATATATTTACTTATTTATATTTTATTTGTATTAAATATATTTTAAGAAATAAAATTGAATTGTTGACACTTCTGGATTCTGTTTATTGCTTAGTACCTCCATTAAAAATATTAGCTTATAGGCTGAAAGGATACTTTTCATTACAAAGTGAATTTTTATGGCTGGGTTGAAAAGTCTTAAAAATGGGGTTTACTATGAAAGAGCTGATATAACTAACCTAAGTAGACTACGTAGTGGTTTTGAAACTCTTAGCACATTATATTTATGGGATAGGTTTGATCTGTTGCCATAAATCTCTACAGTAATATTGACATATTCCAAGTTTGAGAATTATCAGAACTGATGTTGCCACTTGCTCAAATTTTATATACCAAGACAGAGAATTTCCAAGCATTTTTATGGCTTGGGATGTTGAATGCTTTATAGAAATCATCAAGAATTGCATTAATTCCATTATTCATTGGCTACTTGCATAAGTCCATTTTTTGCCGATTTTGTGGGAGAAATAGGCAGCATTTTATTTTTATTTGCAATATATTGCCTTAAAGATTAATCACATTTGCATCAAATTTCACCAAACTGCCCCAAGCAATAATTAATTACCCAAATCTTATCCAGGTCCTAAATTATACCTCAATGTACTGTTATAAAACAATCTAAAGTGTCAGCATTTCAATCTTTGTTTTGTTGTCCCATTTCAATTTTTTTTTTACAAGCAAATGACTATTATGCATTAATAAATGCTGTTAGTGGCTAAATGTTATGCTTTTGAGTAATGGCCATGTTGAGGCAATTAGGCCAGGCCAGGTGCAGCTGGGCTGAATCCCAATAAAAGATTTAAAATGTTACTATTTCCGCTTAGATTTTGAGGCTGCATTCCAATCTGTTCAAATTATGGGAAGAAATTGTTTCCATGCTTTCACCAGTTAAATAACCTGTGCCAAACAAGTCTTACTAACTAGCAAGTTTGTCTCTAATTAAGATTTATGTATAATGTATGCTGTAATAAAAACAATGCTAAAATCAAAACTTAGAAATACGAAATGCATGAAATAAATTTTAAAGATAGAATACAACCTGTTATTTTAGCATTTAAAATATATCACTTACTAGGCAGTGGCTGTTTTGGTCTTCATCTTGTTTTGTGAAAATCTTAGCACATATATAAAAAGCAATTTTTGAGCCTATGCATCTGATAAAAACAGGATCTTATGTGTGAAAGTTAATTACACACAGCGGTGGGCTATTAGCCGGAACGCTAAATTGCACTCACCACTGCGGCTCGTAAGTGCTTGCGGGGCCAGCGCGATTTTGCTTCTGCACTTGTGGAGGTAGCAAAATTGTGCATGGAGCCACAGGTGCACCCGTGTTTCGATGAGTTTTTTTGCTTCTGTGCATGCCAGACACTGGCGCACCTGCGACTCCGTGCGCGATTTTGCTATCTCCACAGGTGTAGAAGTAAAATTACGCTAGCCCCGCAAGCACTTACGAGCTGCAGCGGTGAGTGCAATTTAGTGTTCTGGCTCACAGCCCACAGCTGATTACACAATAAATAAATGAATTCTAAATGATAGGTACGTAACTGGTTGTTTGAAGACAATTCCCACTTGTACTCTTTTAGAGTATCTTCATTTTTAACATGTTTTTAGAAAAAGTCCAGGGCACTCTGAATGAAAAATGGACTATGGTTACATGACTATCAATTGTCCTGCAACCTGCAACTCTTATATTGAAAAAACATATGGATTTCACAGCTCGTCCAGGGTAAAGCAATAGGCACAATTTATATAGACTTCCGTATAGCCTTTATTTCAGTAGTACACAACAAACTACTTCTAAAACTAAAATCTTATGGCAATTCCGGATCCTTGCATAAGTGGATAGCTGCATTCCTCCTATGAAACAAGTAACAAGTAATAAAAATAGGGAACATCCTATCAAGTTGTATATCTGTAACAGTGGTGTCCCCCAAGGGAGCATTTTAGTACCCACAATCTTTATACTTGTTGGGTTTAACCACTCTACTACAATGCTTGCACTGTCTTGTAAACACATCTCTATGGTCAGGCTGCAATTAACTGACCAGTGTGTCACCTTTTGATGACCAAAAGGGGCAGGTACTCTACAGACTATATAAACTTCTGCAGAGTAGATGCTCCTCCCTTCTGATCCTCTTTAGGCCCTGATGACCCTTCCTTTTCACCTCCTTCTACCTCCTGTGTGCTCCATTGTCCTCGGCTGAGGACACATATCTGAGATGAAATCCAAAGCCATCCTCACACATGGAACCATCCAGAAGTTATTAATATGGACTGGAATATAAGCTTATGTGCCTGAAATCTGTAATTTCATGAATCAACAGAATTGTAAGTAAAGATTGTACTTTTCATCTTTATGAAGGAGTCATTCATTGCTAACAAACGGAATTCTGAGCCATGTGTTGATTTCTTGCCATGCTAAATCCACTGAAAATTAAGCCAGCTAAACTCTGCTAATACTAATAATATTAATAGTAATCAAAATATCCAACAATACTTACATAAACAAACTTTACAATCATATTATAAGTATCTGTGTTATTATCACTGATGATGTAAAACTATTCAACACCACCAACAATGCTGCTACCCTACAAAAAAACCTTGACTACCCATCAGCAGAGGTGGACTGCTAAGGTGGAATGGTGACGTGTGCTCACCCTTGGGGCACTGAGTGCTAGCAGAGTTCAGTGCAATTCTGCTACTGCAGCTCTGCAGGTAGCAGAATCGCATGCAGAGATGTAGGTGCACCCGTGTTTCAGTGCAGGTTTTTTTGCTTCCGTGTGCACATGGAAAATAAAATTTAAAAATAAATAAAATAAAATTTTGAATATGGAAATGCTCCACATTCTGCATACATTTTTCTAAGAAATACATTGCTGATTTAGTTGCAGTCAAATAATTCTTTACCAGTATAGCATACAGGTAGTTCTCACGTAGCAACCACAATTAGATCAGCAGCCCAGTCATTAAGCAAAACAGTTGCTAAGTAAAACCATGATTCTTATAATCTTATTTCACTTTTCTTTGTTTTATAGACCTGCAAACGTTATAAATGTGAGGATTGGTTTTAACAATGTTTTTATCATCACCATGCAAACAGTACCTGATTGAGGCAGTCATTAAACCTCGGAAACTTCAGGTCGTGCAGAATGCAGCTGCGAGAGCAATCATGGGCTTTCCCAAATATGCCCATGTTACACCAACACTCCGCAGTCTGCATTAGTTGCCGATCAATTTATGGTCACAATTCAAAGTGTTGGTTATGACCTATAAAGCCCTTCATGGCACCGGACCAGATTATCTCAGGGACTGCCTTCTGCTGCACGAATCCCAGCGACTAGTTAGGTCCCACAGAGTGGACCTTCTCCGGGTCCCATCAACTAAACAATGTTGCTTGGCGGGACCCAGGGGAAGAGCCTTGTCTGAGGCGGCCCCGGCCCTCTGGAAGCAACTCCCCCCAGAGATTAGAATTGCCTCAACCCTCTTTGCCTTTTGTAAGCTTCTTAAAACCCACCTCTGCTGCCAGGCATGGGGGAACTGAGATACTCTTTCCCCCTAGGCCTTTACAATGTTATGCATGGTATGTCTGAATGTATGTTTGTTTTTATAATAAGGGTTTTTAACTGTTTTAATATTGGATTGTTATATGATGTTTTTATTACTGTTGTTAGCCGCCCCGAGTCTACAGAGAGGAGCGGCATACAAATCCAATAAATTATTATTATTAACAAATAAATAAATAAATAAATAAATAAAACAAACAAACAAACAAACAAACAAACAAACCAGGTCTACTGGTATACTAGAGCTATTTTGATTCTGCTACCCTTCAGTTCACAGCCTCCCTCCCTCCAAAAAAAGACACAGTCACCAGAAGAGCTTATCTAATCTCCTGGCCCAAATGCCTGGTTGAACAGTCAGGTAGTTAAGTCCTCGCTGGCTGCTAGTCGAGCCTGACTGGCTCTGATGCAAGCAGCAGGTGAGTGAGACAAAGGAGCCCTATTATTGGCTCAGAGTTTGACAGCTTCAGTATAAAAGGAGCTGTCAAGCTACCTGTTTTCTGTTCTGTTCTGCGGTGCTGAAATAAAGGTTTCCTGTTACTGTTCTCTTCTGAGTTGGCCTCCGTTCCTGTCAGCTCTGAGCCATGATTTATCACTGGCGACAAGAAGTCACTGAAAGCTGACTGTTTAAAGCCACCCTTCTGGCACTGCCCAAGCAAGGAGTTACGCCCATATGTTGCCCAAGAATGTTGGAGCTAGGAATTTCCGCCCCATTTAGTTCCCTCTGCAGGTCCCTTTGTTTATATGTTTAATAAAAGTGACCCTTATTACCCAGCTTTTGGTGTCCGTGTGTTCATTCCGCTTCCAATGCAATTATAAGTGTAAAGACCATTTGTAAGTAATTTTTTTTAAAAAAGTGCGGTTGTAACTTTGAAGATCACTAAATGAATGGTTTCAAACTGAGAACTACCCACCCTGATTTCCTGAAACTTTATTATCCCCTGATAATAAGCCCAATCGTGTTTTTGAGTGCAGGGCAATAAGGCCAAGCACTTATTTCAGGGGGCTAAATAAATAAATAAATAAATAAATGAATGAATGAATGAATGAATGAATGAATAAATAAATAAATAAATAAGAAAACACAGTATATTGAAAAGTGCTAAATCCTGCTTATGTCAGTGCACTGTAGATCAACAGTGGCTTCTTGTGTCCCCGTTTAGAACCCATTCTAGTAATCTAAGTAAGAAATTGATAAGGCATAAAAACTCCCAGTCAGGAATGGGCACAATAATTTCCCCCTATTCTTTCTCCTCTTTTGGATCAAGTTTTTATTTTTCATTAGCTTCTCAAATGTAACTTATCTACTTATCTGATACTGAATTTTAAGAAAATGAAATTTATGCAGAAAACAAACAAACACACACACACACACACACACACACACACACACACCCTCTTAAACAAAGAACCAATGAAACAAACGAAACCTCACACTGCTCTTTTATAACAGGCCAATTAATCTGCAGTTGGAAGAAACTGTCAAAGACTACTGACTTACACTGCCCTCTGCTGATGAAATTGTAGACAGCTTTTCTGCACTGAGAATTTCTGGAAAAAATAAGTTTTCTGAAGCATGGTTGTAGGTGGCAGTTTTGGCCAAGAAGCTTCACTTTAAAAAGAAAATTTGGTAGCATAGAAAAATGTCAAGTCCCTGTATTGTCATATTATGAAGATTCCTTTAATAGCAGATTGATAATAATAATAGCTTTATGCTATGAATGGGGACGTTGTGGTTTATTTTTCGAGTCATCTTAGAATATGTACCCAGTTGTAGTTCATTATTTACCACTTAGAAAATTCATCATTTCTATACATGCCTCTATGTATATTTACCAGAAAGCATATTTTTATCTAAAAAAGCTGTCAGGAGCTCTCTGATAAATGTTGTTGTCCAGGATCCCTGAAGATTTCCATGTTTGGCTAATGAAAGGTTTGATCCCAAAACACAGTGGGAACACATGTTACTTTTGTCAACTTTATGCTATAGCAAAACAAAATGTATTCCTGTTGCTTAGCAAGACTATTCCTAGAATAGTCCATACTTGCTTCATTATATCTAAAACATAAAAACAATATCCTGAAACTTTATTCACTTAAAAAAAAGATTCTTAGGATTTGGGATAATATTTCATTTCTATTTTTCACAGAAAACATATGAAAAAATGGGAAGACAGATTACTATTAAACTATGTTCACTATATTCATCCATCAACATAAACCCTCTTAAGCAAATCATAAAATCCTAGTATTAACTAATATAAGATGCATGATTTGAAGAAACATCCTGCGGATGTATGTAAGTAATATCTGTATGAATGACACCAAAACAAAAACATTTCTTATTATGATAGCAATCATGTTAGCTGCAGATGATTCCTTTCAATTTTTAAGTTGCTTCTTTACATTTCTTAGATTTTATTAGATGCAGCAGCTGATATCCAGCATTTAATTCTGAACTAACTTGCTATTTTCACACATAAAAGCTTCCGTATTAGTAACAAATAGCAAAAGCTGAACATTTTAAAGTAGAATTTCTTTAACTTCAGTAACACCTTATACAGTATATAGATATATACTAGTTAAATACTTTTAAACATCATTTATACAATTTATAATTTGTGTTTAATTTTCAATTATATTGAATACCTTTTGATATTGTAAACCACCCAGACACGCTTTACACAAGTGGCAATATATAATTATTTTAAGTAAAAAGGACATCAGTAAATAAATAAATATACAGGATGCTTAATGCAAACAGAATGTTTCCACAAATAATTAAATGCTTTGGAGCGTCTTCTACCATCTATGAGTACTTTTTATGAAATGTTGTGATCTTCATGTCTAACTGCAGATATATGTTAAAAGTTATGTATGCCAGTAATACGCTCCAACAGAGCTACAAATCTAAAGTATATTTCTAATGAAATATGATGCTACCAATCAACAGAAGGAAAAAAATGGGAAATAGAAGTTCAGTATCTCTTGTTACAAGGGTATTATAACTATATTTAAGCTTTTCATACAGAGAATTTAAAAACAGTGGTACTTCTACTTAAGAATGCCTCTACTTAAGAATTTTTCTAGACAAGAATGGGGTGTTCAAGATTTTTTTGCCTCGACTTAAGAACCGTTTTCTATTTAAGAACTCAAGCCCGGGAAAATTTCCCAGGAAACTTGAGAGTGGCATGAAGGCCAGGCCAGTTTCCTGCCATTCCCCCTTTAATCCCAGCCATCTTGGGCTTTTCTGGACTGCCAGAGGAGCCGTTTGGTGGCGCTTAAGGAGGCTTTGGCAGTCCAGAGTGAACGGAGCATTTCCTTTCTCTGGGCACTGTGGTGACTCATTGTGGTGACTCCCTCACGCTGCCTTCCATACACCCAGTGCAAGGTTGCCTCCTGGAACATTTGGGCGTGGAAAGGCAAAAGGGGCCATTTCACCCGGACAAGATAAACTGGGCTTCAGCCAAACCGAGGAGTCACGAAAGAAAGGTGCTGGTTACAAAGCGAGTGAGTGAGAGGAGAGGGGAGCCCTTCAGCATGGGAAGGAAGAGGCAGCAGCAGCTGCCTTTCAATCAAAAGAGCAGGAGATTCCCCCCTCTAGCCTGCCTCTCTGGCGCAGTGTATGGGAGGCAGCCTCGCACCAGGTGTATGGGAGACGCGTGCTCCTCCTTGTTGCCTCAGAGTCCCTCTTTTTTTTAAGCCTTAAAAAGTTTTGGATTTTTTTTATTCCCCTCACCTCACCTTCTTCCTTCGGCAGTGACTGTCCTCCTCCTCTTCTTCCTCCTTCTCCTCCTACCCAAATTCCGAGCTTTTATTTCTTTATTAATGCATTTGCACGCATTATTTGCTTTTACATTGATTCCTATGGGAAAATTGCTTCTACTTAAGAACATTTCTACTTAAGAACCTGGTCATGGAACGAATTAAGTTCTTAAGTAGAGGTACCACTGTACATTTAAAGTACTGTATTTATGTCTTTCCTTCCTCAGAGTTAAACTGTAATTTAGTTCCTCAAACTGAAAATATACTAGATCTCTACTAATTTCTGGGAAAAAGGAGAAAGTAGGCTTCCTACAAATATTCTTTCCCTCAAACATGAGGGAAAGAAGATTCCTAATAATTAGCATGCTCATGAACTGGTAATCTTTAACAGCAACAATGAAAACAAGAGCTGTTGTACAAAAATAATGTGCTTTTCAGTTATTAAATTAAAGATATGCACTATCCAATAAATTAAGAAATTGAAATATGATCAAATGGTCATATGTGGTTAAGTAATATATCATTATTTTTTCTGCAAATTTGTATTGATAAAAGTTCTTTAGATATGTCGACATTGGATACATTTTACAGTTCTAAGCTCCAGGAATGAGACTGATACAACGTTACAAAATTGATTTGACAACCTCTGTGCTTACACATTTCCAAGTACAGGTCAATTGTAGATCAGTAAACTGGCAGGGAAAGTATTTGGGTATTGTGAGATAAATGGGAAGGTGCAGGCCTTGTATTTTGTGAGATTCATATTTTATTTTATTTATTTATTTTGTCCAATACACAATAATACACAATGAAGGTAATAGAGGACGCCTTCGAGGAAACAGAATTAGAGAAAGAATAGAAGAGAGAATATAGGATAAAATAAATCAATGAGAGAACAGAAGAAAGATATAGGGATATAAGAGAAGATATATGGGATATATCTTGTCCAGTCAGTGAAGCGGTGGAAGTGATGTGCCGGTGTCTGGAGGCTGTTGGGGTCTGGATGGGTGTCAACAGACTCAAACTCAACCCGGATAAGACGGAGTGGCTGTGGGTTCTGCCTCCCAAGTACAATTCCATCTGTACGTCCATAACCCTGGGGGGAACTATTGACCCCCTCAGAGAGAGTCCGCAACTTGGGCGTCCTCTTGATCCACAGCTTACATTAGAGAACCATCTTTCAGCGAGGGGGACGTTTGCCCAGGTTCGCCTGGTGCACCAGTTGTGACCCTACCTGGACCAGGACTCACTGCTCACAGTCACTCATGCCCTCATCACCTCGAGGCTCGACTACTGTAATGCTCTCTACATGGGGCTACCTTTGAAAAGTGTTCGGAAACTTCAGATTGTGCAGAATGCAGCTGCGAGAGCTATCATGGGCTTTCCTAAATTTGCCCATGTTACTTCAACACTCCGCAGTATGCATTGGTTGCCGATCAGTTTCCGGTCACAATTCAAAGTGTTGGTTATGACCTATAAAGCCCTTCATGGCATCGGACCAGAATATCTCCGGGACCGCCTTCTGCCGCATGAATCCCAGCGACCAGTGGGGGCCCAGGGGAAGAGCCTTCTCTGTGGTGGGCCCGACCCTCTGGAACCAACTCCCCCCGGATATCAGAGTTGCCCCCACCCTCCTTGCCTTTCGTAAGCTCCTCAAAACCCACCTCTGTTGTCAGGCATGGGGGAATTGAAATTTTCCCTTCCCCCTAGGCTTATATAATTTATACATGGTATTTTTGTATGTATGATTGGTTCTTTAAATTGGGTTTTTTTAGATTATTTTTAATATTAGATTTGTTTACATTGTCTTTTTATTGTTGTTACCTGCCCCGAGTCTGCGGAGAGGGGCGGCATACAAATCTGATTAATAAATAAATAAATAAATAAATAAATAAATAAATAAATAAATAAATAAATAAATAAATAAATAAATAAATAAATAAATAAATAAATAAATAAATATGGGAGACAAAACAAGACAGGGGTGGGAAGTGCACTTATGCATGCCCCTTACTGACCTCTTAGGAATCTGGAGAGGTCAATCATGGACAGTCTAAGGGCAAAATGTTATGGGTTAGGGGATACTACAGAGTCCGGTTATGAGTTCCATGCTTTAACAACTCTATTACTAAAGTTGTATTTTTTACAGTCACATTTGGAGTGGTTAATATTGAGCTTGAATCTCTGCACATTTTCGAGGGTGTTAATGTCTGAGATGCAGTATGGGCTCCAAACAGATGAGCTGTATTCTAGGATGGGTCTGGCAAAAGTTTTGCAAGCTCTGGAAAGTAGTGTGAGATTACCAGAGCAGAAGCTACATAATATTAAATTAACAACTCTTGAAGGCTTCTTGGCGATGTTGTTGCAGTGGGTTTTGGCACTTAGGTCTTTTGTAATTAGTAATTAGAGATTCAAGGGTTAAGTCATCACAGTCATAATTTCTATATGAATTATATGAAGCCATTCCATTCCTAGAGTGATTGGAAAATGTATTTGTGAGCCTAAATAATATTGCAGGGATTCTATGATTGTTGATTAGTAGGGAAAGGTTCAATACATTTGAAGTAATTTGGAATACAACTTTTAAGGTGAAGTAGAAGATCAACAGGTGGTAAAGAGGGAAATATTAATTTGCAATGGAAGATTGAAAAGAAAGATTTTATTCCATGCCATAATGAATTTTGTTGCTCTGGTTTAACAAGAGCTCTTGTATAAATAATCACGGCTCTTGACATCCTTGCCCTATCATAGCTACAGAAGTATAATTGGCAATAACTTACACAGGATGTGAAAACACCAAGTTTCCCCAACAAATACAAGGTTATCTCACCCTCAAAATTCTTTCCAAACTGTGAGACAGAAAGAAAAGCAATATGGTTCTCAATTAAATCTGACCTTGGAGCTTCTCTATAATAATAGCAATGCGAGGAAATGTGATTAACAGTTTGTTTAACCTTTAAAACTAATCTGATTAACAGTTTTTTAACCTTTACAACTAATCTCACAATATCCTCATACATTGGATGAGTATTGAAAGGTATCTGGCAGAGGAAAATGTCTCATTATATTTATTTGCCAGCTTTGGATCTAAACCAGAAAGAATCTGATCTGGAATAGTCAGCAGAATTACTGTTTTGAATGAAGGCTTTATAGTTCAGAAATTGTCAATAGCCACAATATTCCACTGAACCTACAAGACCCATGTGGTTACGAAGATATTTTAAATGGAGAAGGGGGATTCAAAACCAAAAAAGAATTAAGGGAGAAAGAAATTAATATAACATGGTATACATATTTATTTGTCAAACATGTATAGGATAGTAGTAGTTTGTACAAACTTAATGTAAGTTAAAAAGTAATGATAAAAAAGGATAATAAAACAGTAGGCACAGTGGAGCGCTTATGCATGCCCCTTAAAATAGATACTATCTAGATCAGTGGTCCCCAACGTTTTTTCCACCAGGGACCAGTTTCAGCAAGACAATTTTTCTATGGCCCGGTGGGGGCGGAAAGGGGTGTGGTTGGGGGTGGGATTAAGCATGGGGGTGCTGGTCCTCCCCGCCCCTCTTTCCCGCCATCGCCCTGTGGCCGGCAGAACCTGCCTCCCAAGCCCTCTTGCCCAGCGGGAGCTAAGCGCTGGAGAGAGGGGGTCAGGCTGGCCCTCCTGCCTCCCCTCAGCCAAAAACGCAAAAGCGCCCCGCCGCAGAAGCCAAAAGAGGCTTGAGCCTCCCGGTCCTTCCCGCCCCTCTGTCCCGTCCATCGTCCTGTGGCCGGCAGAACCTGCCTCCCGAGGCCTCTTGCCCGGCGGGAGGTGAAGCGCTGGAGGGAGGGGGTGGCAGCATGAGGGCCAGCAGCTGCTGACTCCACGGACCGGTGCAACATGCCCTGCGGCCCGGTACTGGTCCGCGGCCCGGTGGTTGGGAACCCCTGATCTAGATAGTATCTAGACAAGTATGCTAAACAACAGGGCTTTTACACAGAATTAACAAAATTAGATAAAAGCCTAACAGGAATAGAAGAAAGATTAATTTTTAAAAAATTGCATAGTTATTTATTAGGGATAAAATTGGAAGAAGAACAAGTAAAAACAACAACGATAACATGGGCAAAAAATTTGGTCATACGATAGAATTGGATAAATGGGAGAAGTTGTAGGATAGAAATTATAAATTAATAATGTCAACTGCATATAAAAAGAATTTGTATAAGATGTTTTACAGAAGGCATTTACCACTGGCGAGATTGGCAAGAATGTTTAAGGATAAATCAGAGAAATTTAAGAAATGTTATCAAATATCAGGATTTTACTAACATATATGGTGGATGTGCGTAGAAGTAAAAACATATGGGGCAAAAATTAAGACATGGTTGGAATAAATGACACAACAACATGTGGATATGAAACCAGAAATATGAATGCTACTGGAAATGTATAAAAAAGCTAATGTATATATGATTATATACATATTAACAGCAGCTAAATTATATTTGCATAACATTGGAAAAGTGGAGAGATTCCTAGTGATGAGGATGTGATAAGCCAAATATTATAATGTGCAGAAATGAATAGAATGGCTTTATCTATTAAAGAGATATAACAAACTGAATACTATGAAATTTGGGAGTTATTTTATAAATGGTTGGAGAATAAAAAAGGGCTTTGGAATTGAAGGATAAAAGTAAAAATATATACATTCAGACACAGAATAAATAAAACAATTGAAAGGTTATAAGAAATAAGAATAAAATGTACAATGTGAATAAAGTAATGATGAGAATGAGAATAACACAAAGAACTGAATTACTGCTGATGGTCAAATGTTTAGTTTGCATTTTGTAATAATATATATATATATATTTTTAAAAAGAACCATATTTTAGAAATCTTAAAATTAGACAAAAACTCACTAACTTTTTTGAAATATTGGTATTCTAAGAACACACAAGCTGACATTCTTGAATGAAGTCAAGGAAGACTTTACAGTTTAGTAGTTCTTGAGGTGAGATTACATAATTTGATTATACTACTAGAAGGACATAATAAAGTTGTTTTCCTCTTCGCATGTGATTTGGAAACCTTGGTAAAATTCTGATATTTTTATATGTTTTAATTTTATCATTCCAATTCCCCTGCCTAAAATCACACAATGATGCAAATACAGTAGTACCCCTAGATACGAGCATAATTCATTCCAGAAGGGAGCTTGTATCTCGAGCAAACTCGTATCTGGAACAAATTGCTTTAGACTTTGTTTTTCCCCTCCGAGATAACCAAAAGCAAGGATTCTTGTGCCACCTAGTGGACGCTCGGCTCGTATCCCGAATTTGAGCTCAGGAGTTGAACAGAAATGTCTCTCCCCTCCTGGCTCGTATCTTGAAATACTCGCATGTAGAGCAGCTCGTATCTAGAGGTACTACTGTATCTGAAAATATTGGCCAACCATAAATTTAAATTAATTATTCAGCTTTTAAAGTAGAAAATCATCCAAATGCTTTTCAAATCACCGTATTTTAAAATATATTCTAATGTTTTTATCATATGCTAGTTAGGGGACTCTGCAGAAATTCCAGTGTTCTTTCCTGTCATCTGCTACCATTGAGTGATTTTACATCAGTTTTCTGTATCTTTTAAGACCAAAGTGACATTCTCTTCATACATGAAATAAAACTGTAGATTAAATATTTTCTTATTAAATCAGATATCAATAGTGAGATTGGGATGGGTCATTATTCTTGGAAATACGGTTCACATAGTGATTGTACTGAAGGTGGAAAAGTTAAGGTCAAGATAGAATCCTTAGAAAGAATTCATATTGTTCCAATTGACAGACAGAAAGCTACATCTGAAAAGAGGGAATGGGAAATCTTTTTTTTTTACATTTTGGCCCTGATTTTAATTCTTGTGCTAATTTCTCCTCACAATTTCATATAAAGGACAGTTCTTCAGATAAAAATTTTCAAAATGTGTGCAACAGCTAGCAAGATGTGGCTTATTGCATCCACCATGTGCAATTAATGAACTCAAATTGAGCTATATATCTGTTTTCCTTAACTGAAAGAGCAGGAAGGATGTCAAAAAGAGAAAGAAAAATTCTATTCCTGCCTATTACTCTTGATTTATTTATTTATTTAAATTCAAACATTTGAGTGGCCTAAAAATTTCCAACAGGAAGAAGTTATTTTTCTCTCTCCAGGAAATCCCTCTGCTTTGTATCTTATTAATGAAGAACTCTTTCCTTTTAAAACACTTTTCAAAGACTCCATGAGGAGATAAGCAATTTCATGTGCTGGTAGAATATAAACTTTAAAAATAAATTATTGTGCTCTCCAAGGATTGAGATTTACTTTGTTCTCTACAAGCAGAGTATATATTTCAAGATGACAAGATTTCCACAATATGTGCAGCATTTAGGACAATTGGAGAGTATACATCAGTTCATAAAAATGTTTGCCAGTGTGTGTGTATGTACGTGTATGTATACGAGATTTATTTTGACATTTTAGCGTGTATTGTTTTATTCTGCAAAGCAAACTTTTTTTAAACTATCATTGTGTTTTAAAGTATGTAATGTTCATCCCTTACAGCAAAAAATAACTTTGTATTCTTCTTTATTAATATGCTACTGATGAAAACCAACCCTCAATTGGTCAAGGCTTTACAGAAAAGTATCTCTCTATCAGATTTGTGCAATATTTTGGATTTGATTCTGAAAAGGTGCATCAAACATTCGAAAAATGAAAATGCGACACCTGCAAGAATTTCATTAAAACAGCTCTTCTTGTTTCCTGCAGCATAGTTTGCACCGTTCTTGAAGCAAATGCAAAAACAATCTATAGCTCCTTTTCAGAACCAGTTCCAAAGCACTGCATTCTTTACTCACTAATATTGTGATGGTGAACCTATGGTATGCCTGCTACAGGTGGCACTTGGAGCCTCCTTCAAAAGCAAAGCAAGTAGTGTAGGCAACGACGTTGAATTTTGTGCTCTGCTTTCTTGAAAATGGCCTGGAAAGGAAACAAGCCTCTTGTGGGGAAGAAGGGAAACCCCAGCTGCTTCCAACCCTTCGCTCCTGTCAGCCACAGTTCTCACACTCCCGCTTCCCTGGCAGCCGCAGTAAGTGATAGGAGGCACACTTGGAGGAAAAGAAGATGGGAATACAAATGTAAAAGGAAATGTTTACTTTTTCTTTCTTTTTTTTAACTTGTTATTTTCTAACATTTATTTATTTATTTATTTATTTATTTAATCAG
The DNA here is from genome assembly GCF_031021105.1 of Erythrolamprus reginae. Classification (NCBI taxonomy): domain Eukaryota; kingdom Metazoa; phylum Chordata; class Lepidosauria; order Squamata; family Dipsadidae; genus Erythrolamprus; species Erythrolamprus reginae. The sequence goes on from NC_091963.1 coordinate 46,919,337, forward strand.
ATTTGTATGCCGCCCCTCTCCGCAGACTCGGGGCGGCTCACAACAATAATAATACAATATAAACAAATCTAATATTTAAGTTAATTTAAAAATACCCCAGTTTAGAAACCAACCATACATACTAGCATACCATAAATAAATTTTATAAGCCTAGGGGGAGGGAAAATGTCAATTCCCCCATGCCATTATCATGATATATGAGTGATAGACTTAATTATAAGAATAAAGTGTTGAAGGATTGGCTGTACTAAATGAAGTTTCGAATTAACTGATGGAAGAAAGTATAATTTTTAAGCTATCACTGTTGTATATGTAGATTATAATATGAAGGATTCACGAATTTAGCATAATTCAATCAAATAAAAGGAGTAATAATAAGATGACTATTCATATTTTTCTTTTCTCTCTCTCTTTTTTTAGATTTTAGTATTAGGATATAAAACATTGTTAATTTTTTATTTTATAGCAGACAATGTGTTTATATATAAAGTTTTCATGATATAGCCGCCCCGAGTCTTCAGAGAAGGGCGGCATACAAATCTAATAAATAAATAAAAATAGGATTGGAATAATGTATAAATGCGAGTAAATCACAATGTAAGAATTATGATGATATTGATGTTACTGATGTAAGTTAAAATACAAAAGAATAGTATTATTGTCAGTATGAAATCACAAGATAAGTTGAAAGTCACATTTTGATTTTTTATTGGGTGTATAGAAATGTTTGGGGGGGGGGGAAGGAGGAGAGGAAGCAATGAGGCCTAAAATTAAGAAGCACAAGAAACAACAATTAGCTGTATAACCTACTATAGCAATTAATCTGGAAAAGAATTGAATTGGTTGGTGGTAGACCCAGGAGACAAACTAGGCATAAGGAGGTAGGATGAGTTAAAATATATGTACCAAAAATCAAGATTTAAATATAATAGATAGGAGATTTTGAAAAAAAGAGGAATAATTATGAAGTGTAAGATCTAGAGAAGCATTTTAGTCTGTCATGTAATTGTAATAGAACGATCCACCTAGGGAAGGCTTTAGAGGGTGAGTGGAAAGTAGGAAGGAAGAAGAGAAAGGGGAGAGAGTAGAGAAAGAGTAGAAAGAAGGAGGGAAGGAGGAGGAAATAGTAGTAGGAAGGAGGAGTAAGAGGTGGAAGGAGGGAGGTAAGGAGGGAAGTAGTAGAGGTGGAATAGCCGCATGAGATAGAAAAAGAGAAGTGGAGAGAAGAAAGATGGACACAGATGAAACAATATAAAGCAAACTTGGAACGTGATCTAGTTTATTGTATTTGAAAAATGATATATTGAAGATATACTGTATTGAATGTATATGAAGTTTAAAAAACCTTACTGCAGAAAAAGATTTGCCATCAAATCTTGCTCTACTATGAAGTTTCTCAATTTTAGAAATATTAAGGCATGTAGACTTCAATTCTGAGAATTGAATGCTAGCTGGGGATTTCGGGGAGTTTGCATCCAGATACTTAAAAGTTGGCAAGTTTAAGAACACTGCTCTAACATTTGCTAAAGTTTACACTGTCATTTGACTTTGGATTTGACATCTTATATTGTACCAAGTAGACTCTTTCATTGATTTTTCTATTTGCCTTCTCAAACAAAGCTTTTGAGCCTACCTCAAAAAAATCAATCTGCAGCATCAAATGTTTAAATAACTATTTACCTTTTTTTTAAAAAAAAATCTTAGAAAAAGTGTAACAAGGGTTTGAGACAAACGTGAGCTTTAATTTTTCCACTTTACGGTTATGTCTACACCTTTTAATCACAAACATCAATGAAAGACAATTTCAATTTAATTAATTGGCTTATTACGATACCCAATGGAAGCTCTGTTTTAAGCTCAATAAGAAAAATAAAGACTTTGGATAATTTCATTATGAAATCAGCTAAGGGTGGATTTAATTTGTGGACAGCATCCCTTGAAATAGAATACATTTTTCAAACAAAAGCTTAAGCTATGAATAGAGCCAGAATGGACAGTTTTCTGTGCGACTAGACTAAACAAACACAGTCTGCGCTGCCTAATGGCTTCACACAGATTCTCTCCAAGTCCTGACTTGCATTAAGCTAACAATGGAAGGACCAGATAATGCAACATAATAATAGAAAAAATAACTACTTAGACTTATTATTAAATGTTTTACAAGCTGTCAATGGATTACTGTGAGAATGAATTAGCCTGCCAAATTTTTTCTTCCTCTTCCAGCCAAGATCAAGAGAGAAAAAAATCCAATGATGCAATTTTACAAATATTTAAAATCAGTTATTGACATTTAATTTATTTGCATCTAAAGGAAAATGGGCAAACCATCACTTTAAATTTAAAAAGAAGTAGAGGTTGATGTGTAAAAAGGTTTTTACAAGCCTTCAAATTCACTGCAAGCTGAGTGAGAAAAATCTGCAGGAATATCTGCTTATGGCTTCTGTGTTATTCAGAAATAGATTAAAAAAACATGATAATTATTTAATCTGCATAGAAAAAAAATGATACCAACTGGCAATTCTATTAAAATTTTGTGCTATTATTTTTATTCTAATAAATTGTAATTCCTTTTACAATTTTGCACCTTTTTTTTTCACCTTGGATTATGATAATATATTTTTAATAATCTTTATTAAATTTCTACATATAAAAACAGTCAAAACAAACAAAACATACAAAGAAAAAAAGAAAGAGAAATGAGAAAAAATAGACAGACAAATCAGCTTAGAACATATAAAACGTTCAGTTTCAATGGTAAAGACATAATTTGTCAAACATATTGTTGACTATCACTGTTGAGCCACTTGATATTAGGTATTTGTGTCTAGTATGTGGAATTGTGTGTTTATTTTCTTTAGATCTGTATACTATATTGTACTGTATTCATTTTGAGTATTTCTGGGGAAGATACAAGTTCATTTTTAGGGTTTTATGTTCCATCGATTTATGGTGCAGTATTTCTATATTTTCATTATGTTTGGGTAAAAAAGGAAGAAGGTTTAGGTTTTTCATGTATTTTTTCTGTTTGAGCCATTTGTACCAACTTTCCCATATTTTTGTAAAATTCAGATTTATATTTTTTTATGATAATATTTTAAAACTATTCTTACTAATTTGCTATTCTTTTATGTACAAAAAAACCAGGGCTGAAATGCTATCAGTTCAGATGGTTTCCTGTGTACCGATAGCAGTGGGTGTGGTGCTTCACAGAACCAGTAGCGATGGCTGTTGTGTATTCTCCCTTTCAGCCTGAGGAATGCTCAGACTTGGAGGAGGAAGGTGATTTAGAGATTGTAAATTTACCTGATTTAGAGATAGATGGCAATGTCAGTGATGACCCTGGAACTAATGACATAGACATGAATTAGGATGAATCAAATGGGAAAGTGGCAGATGGATTGATCCCCATTTTAGATGCTATCAGAGACACATAGAAGGAAGAGGGAGGAGATATCAGAGTTAGAGAGTGAGGGATTAATTAATAAATTACCTCACATCCGGGTGTGATCGGAAGAAGAAGCTGATTCTGTTCAATCTTGTCCTCCCAAAATGGATGTGTCCACGACACACTCCGGAGCGTAAGCTAATAAATGTGTGATTTATTACCTGCTTTTATGACTCTGGCTAGCACTGATTAGCCCATAAATTTTAGAATGACTTGTGGAATATTTTTATGTTACTACCAAGATAATTTACTTAACTACTAAAGATGGAGATGAGAAAAGAAAGCACTGCTTGCAAAGCTGATGTATGAATGAGAGAAAAAGAAAGAAGATGTTGTATTTCTTACAAAGATATGCATTGAGCAATCATTTATTCCAATTATTATCTGAATTAGCCTGAAACCAGAACAATGGCTAGCTGGCCATGCCCCCAAACTGGTCCACTGGTCGCTGCTCACTTGCCCTGCCCCACCCAGTCTCTGCTCTTCAGCTTGCTTTCCTGGAGCGCTGCACTCCTGATCTGCCTGCCAGATAAGCCTACAAAGTCACAGCCAACCTAACTGTCCCTGCTCCCCCCACCATCCTAGACTGTCTTCCCTACATCATTTTCCACATCCTGCAGCCCTGCATTCCACATGGCCTTCCCGGTATCCCCGTGGCCAGCTTCTGAAGGCAGGCAAATGGAAGGCCATGTGAAAGGCAGGCAAGCATGTCAGGGTGGTGGAGAAAGGATGGTAGCAGCCTACTCCCTTCCCTGAAGCGCTGCCATGCTTGGTGGTCTTCCATGGAGTCTTTCTGGTAGTTCTTCATGCCTCCTTGCCTTTCAAGGTCAGCGTATGGCCTGGCCAGTAAACAACACAATTGATATACACTGTTTGCTATGTATTTCTATGCATGTGTGTCTGACCCATGGAAATAGCAAAGAATTGGATAAATGTACATTATGGCAGTATATTAATCCCAGAAAGTTTTCTTAAATGTACCGTAATTACCCTAACTCCTCCCAATTATTTAAACAGATCTACTCCAAATACTGTATGACTAAGTTTGGGTTTAACTCAGCTGCCTTATTGGAATGCTGAAACAGGACACTGCTACATTTCAGATTGTACTTTTACAGATGCTATTAAAATTGATGTGGCTTTCTGGAAGTATTCTCTGCTATTTAAAAGAAGATGCAATAGCACTGGGCCTCTTCAGATCAGGCATTTATTTTAAAAAGCTTCTCCATTTTGTTAAATTATAAAGCAGTTTTTTAAAAATAAGTCTAATAATCTGAACATTCTATAGGCAATTATAGTTATTGACTTACCTACTTGCAGAAAAAAACCAAGACAGACTGATCCCTTCAGCAATTTGCCTCCATGCAGCTTTAGTTTCACTTTCATTTTAGCATGTGGGCTTACTAGCAACTTCAATCAATCAGCTGAGTGCTGGGAGGCAGATAATGAGTGGCTTGTGCTAATCAGGCTCTGTTGCTGTTTGTTGCAAGCAGGTAAATTGCTGGCAGGCAGAGAACAAAGAGTGTGGGGGGTGGATGATGTATAAGATGCACAGGTGTTTTTACCCTCTTTGGGGAGTTAAAAAGGCGCATCTTATACTCTGGAAAATATGGTATAATTATTCATCTTCCATGTCATTTACCATTAATAACTTTTATGAAAGGAAAAGAAATCATTGTGATATTAATACTATAGCAATGATACATTTGTAATAATGTATAATATCAGACTGTAATTTTCATTGGACCATTTGTTCTCAATGAAGGAAAGAAGGATAAAAGCTGGACAGTATATAGTAGTTCTGAAAAAGAAAGAAAAATCTGAAAAGAAAAGCATATTTGATTGCTAATCTCATATGAATAGTTATTTTTGCATTCTTTAAGAAGATTTAAATATGAAAAATATTATATGAATGCAAATAGTAATGTACTTCCAGAGAAGATGATCTGTTCACAAAAGATAAATATATAGGCAACCAAGATGAAAACAGGAAGGCGAATGAGGTTATTCAATTTGAAGATTAAAAAATGAGAATATTTAAAATGTTTTTCTCCTTTACATATGTACATCAATAGCAGAAGAGAAGCTCAAAGCACTTTAATGATAACAGAAAAAATCCATTGAATCCTTTTATTTGACCATCCTGCTATTTGCTTTCATTATAATATAACTGGTTTGAGGAAATTATCACATTTTAATAAGCCACCTAAATAATGGACTTCAAATGCATTTCAGTTTTTTTTTAAAAAAATGGGACTGATTCTCTATAATTAGCATGTTTGCCAGATGAACCCTGCAAACTGCCAAGCTATGTTAATTTTATAAAAAGTTCAAATCAACACATGACCAATTGTTACAGACAAATTCTTTTTGTGATTTTCTATGAATCAATGCAATTGGTGGGGCTAATTATACTGGAGAAGAGAAAAGAGAGATAGTATAGAACCAGTGACCTATATAGTCAGCAAAAAGTTACACTCAACTGAATAGAAAGGCAGCTGCTAGGACTTTCTGAATGGAAACTGATAACCAACAATAGTCAGTGAATGGAGTATATGCAATTAGGCCACTAAAAGAGTTTTTAAAATTAATAATTCCAAATATGTAAGTAAATTAGAGTAAATTGCTCTAAAGGCTGAGTTCATTATTCATTACTAATACTTGCCTGTATAAAAAAAAAAAGTTTCTGCTATGTACAGTATAAAAATAAATGTTAAAATTTCACTTCACAGTGCAAGAATACTGCTAAGTATATATATATTCAATAAACAAGGCATGTAGGCCATAGCTTTTGCAATTTTAAGCTAAAATTCTTTGAAATAAGCTAAGGTCTTCGGTCATATGGCATACATAAAGTATGTCTCATTCGTTTTTTGTTCTTTCCTCAAAGTATCTTTGTTTAGTGACATTTTCCCCTACGTTTAGTCCTTTTCTGTTCTGTATTTTGAAACTATTTTACTAATGGACACAGAGAGTTCATAGCCCTTTGCATAATTTCTTTCAAATTTCCTCTTGGGTTGGGAGGGATAAATTAGTATGGCTCATCGCACAATTAGCCAAATTTTCAAACTGGATTAGGCATATTTATCTATCTAGGATAAAAATCTGTGGTTATTATTATTGTTATCACATTATTTAGTCTCAATTCCAGCCATAAAGTTTTAAAGCAGTTATTATGCATCACTTATCAAACTGATACAATAGCATTACTACCGTGTTTCCCCGATAGTAAGACACCCCCGATAGTAAGACGTATCGGGGGTTTCAGGGGGGTCGGCTAATATAAGCCGTACCCCGAAAGTAAGACATATGTCTTACTTTCGGGGAAACACGGGGGTATTGCCGGGGGGGGAGCCCGATGACGTCGCTTCCAAGCTCCCCGCGCGCCCCTCGCCTTCGCCTCGCCGCGGCGCCACAGCCTCTTCCCCAGCTTGGCAAAGCGAAGGACGGCGCTGGTCCGAAGCGAGCCGAGCGGGCGGTGGCTTGCAGCGAAGGCACTCGTCCCAGCAACCGAGTCCTGCCGAGGCTCGGCTGCAAGTGGCCAGCGAGGCCGACCGGCTCCGAGGCGAGCGGCCGGAGCTGCGCCCTCCTTCGCCCGCCTCCTTTCTGGCAGCTCCCCGCGCGCCCCCCGCCTTCGCCTCGCCGCCACCGCCTCTTCCCCAGCTTGGCAAAGCAAAGGACGGCGCTGGTCCGAAGCGAGCCGAGCGGGCGGCGGCTTGCAACGAAGGCGCTCGTCCCAGCAACCAAGTCCTGCCAAGGCTTGGCTGCAAGCGGCCAGCGAGGCCGACCGGCTCCGAGGCGAGCGGCCGGAGATGCACCCTCCTTCGCCCGCCTCCTTTCCGGCAGGCAGGTTTGGCTGCCCAACTGCGCAGAGTGGCTCCTCCCCTCCAGACACACGCTTCCCTGACACGCGTCTGCGGCTCCACGCGTGCACGCCGCTTGGAGCCCTGAGGTTGAACTTGGAAAAGGGCTCACGAGGCTCCTGTCCCGCGGCTGCCCTTCTGGACTCTGGGGAGATGCCTTCGGGAACGCGACTCTTTCAATTTTTTTCCAATGTAAGACATACCCCGAAAGTAAGACGTAGTGTGGCTTTTGGGGGTAAAAAGAAAGTAAGACACTGTCTTACTTTCGGGGAAACACGGTATCAACATTAGACTTGGATTGGCATCTTTCCTGATCATTTCAGATTGTTTGCAGATCCATGAAACTATAGCAAAAGCATTGCAAAAGCTGATTCCACAAATCAAGACCCACAAACTCTTAGTTTGAAAAGTACCTAAGGTAGTAATGAGAAGCACATTTGATTGCATATAATCTTATCAAAACACATGATGGATCTTTAATCTATAGTATAAAAGACAATGTATCTCTAAATGTTGGGTTCTAATTTATCTTGCTGCTAGTTCACTTCTTCCTGTGCTGCATGGCTGTCCATGTATTGTGTGCCATTCACGCTCATGGCACAGTACCAAAAACCCGGCTTCTGTGCATGCACAGAAGCAAAAAACAAAATGGTGGTGCCCACGGACTGGTCAGGCCTTAGGTCTAATCCAGCTATAATTTTGTGATCTGATAATACAAAATGTGGCTTGAAAAAATGAAAAAAGAGATTATTCACAATTAAGAGTCAAATTATTTATTTAAAAAAAGCAAATTATACTTTCTGGAATAGCATTTTGAAAAGCCAGTTAATAAATCTCTTTACCAGTTTCTAATCTCGAAAAAAATAAAATAAAATTGAAGTTCAATATAGCATGAAATAAAATTGAAGTTCAATATAGCATGAAATAAAATTGAAGTTCAATATAGCATGGAAAACAAACATATTATAAAAGGTATTTTAGACATTCAGATTCAAGCTAAAGACATTCAGATTCAAGCTAAAGAGTAAATATTCTGTATTGTCCCTCTCTTTTGGGTCATCTATGGACCAATAGAGCAAAATATTATTGCTAGTACCACCGAGCATTAATGAGTATTTCCAGAGCTCCCAAAATCAAGTACAAATTACTTGAAATATTGCCATTTCTCTAAAATCTGCCATTGCTTTTTAGAGATTTTCAATGTTATTGTTCTTAGCAGGCACACAGAGCAGAAGATTAAAAAGCTGCAGATATAGACTGCAAAAGTTCAGGCAACTATAAGAAGAGAATAGAGTTCATTTATATTCTCTCTGTGTATCCAGCCCAATTTTCCCATCCTAGATCTGGTAGCCGTACTGTCAAATTTCTAGGCTTACCTCTTTTGGGTTCATATTTTAGTTTCTGCAATTATTATTATTATTATTATTATTATTATTATTATTATTATTATTATTATTATTATTATTATGTCAGTACAACACAGCAAACGAGATCACTATACTGGATTTCGTATTTCATCACCAGTCGGGCGCTTCCCAAGCACCTAGAACTGCGTGATGTAGCGGCGAATTATGTTTGCCGATCCCAGTAAAGCAGCCTTTTGCAATTGACAGATGGAGATTTTGTCAATTCCGATGGTTTTCAAATGTCCGCTGAGATCCTTTGGTACTGCGCCCAGCGTGCCAAGTACCACTGGGACCACTTTCACTGGCTTATGCCAGAGTCGTTGCAGCTCGATTTTTAGATCTTAGTATTTCACTAATTTCTCTAGCTGCTTCTCCTCAATTCTGCTGTCTCCTGGGATTGCGATGTCAATGATCCATACTTTCTTTTTATCCACGATTACAATGTCTGGTGTGTTATGCTTCAGAATTTGGTCAGTCTGAAATCGGAAGTCCCACAGTAGTTTTGCTTGCTCATTTTTGACCACTTTTTCGGGCTTATGATCCCACCAGTTCTTTGCCATTGGTAAATGGTAGTTCCAGCACAAGTTCCAGTGGATCATCTGAGCCACAGCATCATGTCTATGCTTGTAGTCAGTATGTGCGATCTTTTTGCAGCATCTGAGTATGTGATCGATTGTTTCATCTGTTTCTTTACAGAGTCTGCACTTTGGATCGTCAGTTGATTTTTCAATTCTGGCTTTGACAGCATTTGTTCTAATGGCCTGTTCTTGTGCCGCCAGTATTAGTCCTTCTGTCTCCTTTTTGAGTGTTCCACTTGTAAGCCATGAGCAGGTCTTTTCTTTACCCACTTTGCCTTCAATCTTCTCCAAGAACTGGCCATGCAATGCTTTGTTCATTATTATTATTATTATTATTATTATTATTATTATTATTATTATTATTTGTATGCCGCCCCTCTCCGTAGACTCGGGGCGGCATTAATGATCATGAGAAAGGTAAAAGTACAGTTTTGCATATGATTTCAAAATATGTAAATCAGCCTGCTTTTTTGTGGAAATTTATGCTGAAGAGATAATAATCACATTGCATCTCCTGCTCATCCATATACTCCTGTTTATATATTTAAAAGTTAGAATGTTAATTTCAAATGTGAAAGGCTTAATCATTCTCTGATGGTCACCACTTCAGATTTCTCAAAATAACATTCAGGTCTTGGCATTCTGGGAAATCAAGCCAGCTGGTGTTAGTTTAGTGAAGCCAGTAAATGTTTCAGATGCCCACTGAAAATCATTGAAACATTTTTGTCTAATTTGATAGCAAGCAGATGGAACAACTGAAAGGTTTCCATATGGTTGCCTTTGAATGACATTCAGATATATTACAGCAGACACAGAACACATAAAGTCAGGCTAGAAGAATCATATTATGCTTGCCTTTAGTGGATTACTGTTGTTCATCAGTTTCCATGTGAAACTTAAAGTGCAGATTTAATGTTTGAAGCCCTTCATATTCTGAGATGAATAGGGAAAGGAAATAACTTCTCATATTTAGGAAACAATTCATTACAGGTATTTCTATCATCTACAACATACGGTATAACAATTTTCTGTGTAGAATTTTTTAGTGAAAAAAGTTGAATCAAAAAGTTAGAAAAAAATGGATGCAGAATTCCACTGTCTGCAGATATTTAGAAAGCCAATAAAGTTCAACCTTTCCCAAAATAATTTGGCCCAAATTTTAAATCAGAGTCTTGTATTTTTCAAAGTCAGGATTTTTAAGGGAGCCAAGGTGGCACAGTGGGTAGAGTGCGGTATTGCGGGCCACTAAAGCTGACTGCTAGAGCTGCAGGTCAGTGGTTCAAATCTCATCACAAAATTGACTCAGCCTTCCATCCTTCCGAGGTGGGTAAAATGAGGACCCAGATTGTGGGGGCAATATGCTGGCTCTGTTAAAAAGTGCTATTGCTAACATGTTGTAAGCCACCCTGAGTCTAAGTAGAAGGGCAGCATTTTAAATAAGTAAGTAAGTAAGTAAGTAAGTAAGTAAGTAAAGTAAAGTAAAGTAAAGTAAGTAAATAAATAAATAAATAAATAAATAAATAAATAAATAAATAAATAAATAAATAAATAAATAAATAAATAAATAATCTACAATTGTTAGATTGTAGCTTCTATAGTTTTCCTTAGAGGATCATTACAATGCCTAGAGTTAATGAGCATTAGAGTTCAAAAACATCCACCAGGTCTTTCCTGGCCCAACTCTAAATATAAATAAAACAAAACATGCTATGATTGAGGCTATTCAGGGGTGAGCTTCAAAATTTTTAGCAAGTGGTTTCTTTTCCTGGTTAATCAGCCTCTTGCACCCTGGCGGCACACGGGAGGCCGAAAGAGTCCCTTTCCCATCATTTCCGAAAATCTGATAAGCCCCCTTTTTGCCCTCCATGAGCCTCCATGCACACCCTGCATTTATCTGCATCCAAAACGGGCCACGTGAAAACTCCTGAGAGGGGTGGAGCAAGATGGGCAAGGCCAGCCAGGAATGGGATTTTGGGGTAATGCAAACTGCACAGAATTTTAGGTAGTCCTCGGAGGGGGGTGGCATACAAATCTATTATTATTATTATTATTATTATTATTATTATTATTATTATTATTATTGGTTCTCCCTAACCCCGGCAAATTCCCAGCAGCCCTCCCCTGGGGCTGCTATAGAATTACTGAAATATTCAAAGTGATACCAGAAGTTATTTAAAACTATTTAAGAAGAACGGCTAAACCTTTCAAGAACATACATTTGATTGCTACATCAAGATAATTTCCAGATCACTTTTCCAAAGCAGAAATCCTAATATACTTATTCAAATTTTGCTTTTAATCCTCCTAAGTCAAGATTAACGAAATCTATATTTTTCTTGATGCTAACCAAGGATTTCAGGAAATTAGACAGCACATTTTGGAGGACACCAAGTTTGAGAAAATGGGTCTAAATTAACCATGCTAAATTATGTCTAAATTAACCATAAAACTATACTATGATATGCTGAGAAAAGAACAGTCAGCCAAGATTTGCAAAATGTAGCCATTCATCTGTAACCACTGCTCTTGTACCTGTCATATCACATCAACAATGGCTAAGCAGAGGGTATGAGAAACTGCCTTTCTTTTCACACACACAAAATTTCAACAGGGATATACATGAGAAACTTGTGTATTTCCCTGCCTATTTGAACTATCAATGATGCATCGATACCAGCAAACCAATATCAAAAATCAAGTTCTTAGAATTAAGAATACTTTCAAATACAGTAATACCTCGTCTTACGAACTTAATTGGTTCCCGGAGGAGGTTCGTAAGGCGAAATGTTCGTAAGATGAAACAATGTTTCCCATAGGAAACAATGTAAAATCAATTCATGCGTGCAAGAAAAACAACAACACAAAAATGGTGCTCCGCTGGGCGCCGCTGCCCGGCTGTCACCATTTGAAACAGCCGGGCGCTTCTCAACGTTCTCCCGAATGCTGAACCCGGAAGTTTGGCAAAAGTTTGGGTTCTAGTTTGGGTGGCCGCTGAGAAGCCCTGCCGCCCAGCTGTCGCCTTTTGAAACATCCAGGGGGGGGGGGCTTCTTGGTGTCCTCCCGAACCCGAACGCCAAACCCAAACTTTTGCCGAACTTCCAGGTTCGGTGTTCAGGTGAATGCCGAGAAGCCCTGCTGCCTGGCTGTCAGCAAAAGAGCCACGGAGCTGTCAGCCGGTCGGGAGGTTCAAACGGAGGTGGGGAATCCCAATAGGGAATTCCATGGGTGGAGCTTTGACGTCACAGAGACGTCCTTCCTGGCCGGCCGAAACATGGATTCCAGGAAGGACGTCTTCGTGACGTGACGTGAGAATAACCTTCCAGTCCAGGAATAATTGCAATTGGTGTACAATATATAACTCTGCAAAAGGGGCATACATAAGTGCACTAGAGTGTCTTCCGTCCCCTGTCCTATAGTCTCTCCTATATCTTGTATATCTTCTCTACTATATCCTCCATAACCTTTATTGTGTATTATTGTGTATTGGACAAAATAAATAAATAAATAAAAATAAAAAAGCCCCTTTAGCTACACCTGCCACCTGTCTTCAAACAAGAACTTGCATCTAAGAGAACATCCAGATTGCAGAATACTTCTCAAAGGGAGGATACATTTAAAATCACAAATTGTTAGATATGCAAATCAGAAGTTACTTGGAAGGATTTGAAATCTACTCTTCCTCTCTCTTCTCCATCCAGACTCTTAACAACATCCAGCCACTGGGTCAACACTATACATGTATGTTCTGCCGGTGTGTCCCAACCGCCCGTAATTACAGGGTAATTTGTCCAGAAAGATGCACACCACACGATAGAAAGAAAACCAAAAGTCTTTATCAACAGAAAAGCAGAAAAAAACTCCCTTTTTAAATGTCAAAGGGATTTTCTGGTACACACAAGGCACAGGTTAAATGCAATCCAATTTCTCACCCAGTAACTGGGAAATTGAGTCCAAATTCCAAAGTCCAGAAAGTCCACACACAGTCTTGAACAGGGAAACAGCAAAACCACGATCTTGACGAAACTATGAATCAGATAAACTTCCACAAGGCTGTTCTTTTTATCTGTAGCACTAATTACAGCAGCCCTACCCAACCACAGGTGGCCTCACTTATCTCCTGTAATAATCCTTCAGTTGTTCTCTCCTATGCATCACTCTATGCATGCGTGGGTCTGTCATAAGTTCTTGTTCAGGGATGATAAGGATGATTGGTCTCCTCCTGGGCTGTCTGCCAAACTTCCCCCTTCCCTGCTACTCATGCTTCCTTCGTCAGAGAAGCCTTTGTTGGGAGATTCTATCGGGAGCAAAACAGGCCTGTGGCATGTGGATGTTTTCCCCACCTCCACCTCCACATTCCTTGGGGCAGGAGCTGGGCCAGAGCCAACCACAACACATGTATTATGCATTAAGTCCATGGTTGAAAAAAAAAACAATAGTCTTTCTTTCTTTACTAATGGAAGCCTAGAAGCTACCAGCTAGACCAGAATGCCAAACTCATGTTGTCATGATGGCTTTAGATGACATATTAGGATTTCGCCCCCTTTGCTAAACTGAGTGTGAGCATGGCTAGCATGTTACACATCTAGCCCATTGGTTAGGAGTTTGACAGCCCTGAGCTAAACTATGAATAAGGCAAGGAGTAGCATGAAAAGTCACTTATTACAGGATTAGGCCAGTTCATGGAAATAAATTAAGTATAATTGGCAGGAGAGTGTCATTTGGATTCATGCTTTCAAATGAACATGTTAATGAACTTTGATTCATCTCAAAGAACAATTTTAATGGAAATAAAATAGTTTTTTTCCAGAAAAGATAGAGGTGGAGTTATAGAAGAGGGCAAAACAAAATTTTAGGTTCCAAAAACAATTTAACTGTGGAACTAATTATTTAGATTAGATGAGTTTAGAATTGTTTAGAAACTAAACAATTTCCTATTGGGAAATATCCTGTCCAAAATGGGATACTGCATTAGATCAGACTTTCTCAAAGTGGGCACTTTCTACATGGCTGAACTTCAATTGCAAAATTGACAAACAACAACCTTTCCAAAATGTACTTTTCAGTGGAATCCTAGAAGTGTTAAAATTATTAATACCAGGAAAATTAATACAAACCTGAGAGCATAAAGCAGTAAATGAAGTCTCCATGCTTTAAAAAACTGCCCTATATTATTAATACACTTATAGGATTAGTGTGACATTTTGAATACTGATGGACATATATAATTATATTAAACAACTTTCATTTTTTCAAAAAGTCAAAACAAGTGACTGTATTGCCATTAGAATGAGAACTTGGTCCTTAGCAGCAAAGTCCAGGACAGAAAACTGCTTTACAAGAGTGCAACTTTCACATAACAAACAGATAGCCTTTTAGTGGGGAAAATTATAAGAAGAAAAGGGATTGTCAAACAAGTATAAGATACTATAATATACAAACAAGCCATAAGACAGAAACTTGATTTGTAAATATCAGAGGGGCCACAGTAATGTAAAAGAGAGTGAAAGTTAATTTGCAGGATTTTTTCTAATTTTATTTTATTTATCTAACATAGAAATTCTAAAAGATTAAATTAATTAAGATTAAGTTAATTAGAATTAAGATTAATCTGGAGATCTGCCCCTGTAAATTGTTTACAATCCAGTAATTTTTATTTTGGAAACCTCTGCTTTTCTGCTCTTGGAACCAGTATGTGTTGCACTGCCCTCTGCTGTGTGAAACCAAAATATCACTAGAAATGATAATTTTATTAAGTGAAGTTAAATTTTAAAATGACATAATTTATATGTTGGCTGCTTTCAGGGATTGTGGGGGCTGAGAACTTTGGAAATAAAACCTTAAAAAACAATAAAAAGGCTAGTATATAATTGATATCTTGTGCAGAAATACCATTACAACATCACCATGATCATGCGATCAAAATTCACATGCTTGGCAACTGACACATATTTCTGAATGTTGCAATATCCTAGAGTCACATGTTTGTCTTGTGTAGATGCAGGTGAAACATCAACATGTCATAGGCCTGTTTTATTGCCGACAGAGTTGGGTAGTACAGTTTCCTCGGATGAAGAAGGTGGGGGAGTCTTGGAAGAGGGGGGCTTGGCACAAAGCCCAAGAAGCCAATCTCTATTATCTTCAGTCGATTCGGATGAGGAAGTGTTAGACCCACGCATGCATCGAAGAGACCAATTGAAGAAATATTACAAGAGATAAGAGAGGTCATCTGTGTTTGGGTGGGGCTCCAGTAATTAGAGCTGCTGATATAAATAGCAGCGTGCTGGCTTGGCTGTTGTGGAAGATTATCTGATTGTTGTTTCTTCAGGACCATGCCTTGCTGTTTCCAGACTTTGTTGATTTTTCACGACTTTGAAACCAAAGCAGAGCAAAGTGTGGGGGTCTCACTTCGTGGAAGAAGGAGGGCTGTGACGTTCCTTCACAGCTGCTAGCTAAGTACTTAAGGACTGATTAAGGGGATTGTACAGACTACCAGGTTGTTTTGGGCTGAGTGCTCTTTGCAATACAAAAAGGGTGCTTTGTTTCTTTTGAATTTTTGTGATAACTTTCAAGTGTGTGTGTGTGTATCTGAAATTTGTACCCTTGAATTTTCGGGAGATTCATACCATAGAACAATATTCAGTCAGGAAGATGCATAGACATTTTCACCCCCCCCTTAGGGTGACAAAAAACTGTGTCTTATAGTCCAGAAAATATGGAACTTACCTATGAATATAAGTCCTAACTTGATTTTTACATGTGCGCCTAATATAAGACCTACCCTCCCAAAATAAGCCCTAATTAAGACCCTGGCCATTCCAAATTAAGCTAGGGTGGGGATGGAGCTGCTCTATTACTAACCTTCAGACAATTGTGACAGGCCTCACAACCCCAACAAATTATTATCATTATTATTTATTATTTATTAGATTTGTGTACTGCCCCTCTCCGTAGACTCGCCTTGCCAGCCTACTTCTTCTACAGGTAGCAAGGTTTTCCTAAAGGTGTCTGCAGCTGACACCAGAGGTATGGATCAATCAAGATTGATTTCCCCCATAACATGATTTGTTTGCCAGGCCCACTCACTTGCTACCATTCCCATCAGTCAAGCAATTTCAGCTGGCAGGATCTAGGGCAGTGATGGTGAACCTATGGCACGGGTGGCACAGAGAGCCATATCTGCTGACACACAAGCAGTTGCCCTAGCTCAGTTCCAACCTGCACGTGTCTGCTGACTCGCACAGAGGCTCTGTGAGGGTGTTTTTGGCTTCCAGAGAGCTTCCTGGGTGAATGGGGGAGGGCGTTCTTACTTTCCCCTGGCTCCAGGGAAGCCTTTGGAGCTTGCAGAGGGCAAAACACAAGCTTATTGGGCCCACCAGAAGTTGGGAAACAGGTAATTTCCGGCCTCCAGAGGGCCTCCAGGGGGAGGAGGAAGCTGTTTTCACCCTATCCAGGCATTAAGTTATGGGTGTGGGCACCTTCCAACATCAAAGGCTAATTTAAGAAATGCGAACCTATGAAAGAATCCATAGTCAACATCCCTAACTCCTTTTTTACGATGATGATAACTTTTTCAATCCACAACATAATTTTTTGCCAACTTGTCAAACTGAAAGAATTAAGAAGCTCTACCTTTCGTAGAATTTTGCAGGCTATGGCTCCATTTAAAGCAATTTAAAACATTTTAAAGTATAATTACTGCATGACTAAATTATATTTTCCTTTAGCGGTATAGATAATATAATTTCCTAAATGTCACTACACTGCACCTACCTAATTGATGGGATGTAGATAATAGTAAGTCAGATTGTAAGACACTCTTTATTTAAGCTGTTTAGCATAAAATTAACCTTTGAGTTTATGACATATAGGCAAAAGGTTCCCAAACTGGCAGTTTTGACCTATTACTAGGGATTACATATAGTATAAACAAGGCTGGCAATTTATTCTTTTTGCCTTAGTAAAAAAAATATTGTGTGAAAACTTTTATTGACCAAAAAGTGATGATAAAGCCATGATAACCACAATGTATAGAATATTGCAATTGAATATATAACAAATATAATGAATTAATGCATAGGGGGGAAAAGAAAAAGAAGAAATTTTGAGAATCCATGAAACAAAGAGCAAGAAGAAAGCTATAATATAATAATTTATATGAATAAAATATGATGTCCTCTAGAATAGAGTTAATACATATATGAAAACAAGATGGCAGGATTAATTATGAAAGGGTTAAATGTAAGTAAAAAAAATCAATTGGCATGATTTATATTTCTGGGAGTGTATATGAGACATTATTTTTTCTGTTTCTTTTTGGTACTTTCAAGTCTGCCTGGATATTTCCCTGCAGTTTTTTTCGCAACATTTTCCAAAATTGTTTGTCTTTTCCTTCATCCTACGGGTAAGAAAGAATGACTTTGTCCCTAAGATAGGACTAAAACTCATAATCTCCCCGTTTCTTGCATAATATCTTAACTCCTACAAAAAACCCCGATCCTTAGGGATTCACAGATTGGCAAAAATTCTATATTTTGTTTAGTGAATAATGATTTTTTAAAAATACAGGATTCTTTGAGAAAAATAGTGCAAAAATGTTAATTCTATTAGGTGACATGACTGGATGTATAAATATAAAGCACTGTATAGAATACATGAGTGGGCAGCTTGGAAGTCTAGAATGAATAAAAATGCAAACCATTTTAGTAAATATCCATTTAGAAAAAAAGTTTCATCTGAATTATTTAGCTCATGGTTCAGCACTGAGTAAGGAGTGACATTAACTGATATTCCTTTTGTGTTATAATCCATTTAAAGATATATGCTTGTGGTGACATTATAAATGTGTTGCGTCAGGATTTAAATGGACACTGACTTTTGATGTCGGTGATACAGAATTGTTCATCGGCTAAATTGTTTGCAGGAGGATTTATTTATTTACTTACTTACTTACTTACTTACTTACTTACTTACTTACTTACTTATTTATTTATTTATGCTTTGATTTGATCTGATTTGTATGCCGCCCCTCTCTGCAGACTCGGGGCGGCTCACAGCAGCAATAAAACAATGTACAACAAATCTAATATTTAAAAGTAACTAAAAACCCTTATTTAAAAAATAAGACATACACACAAACATGCCGTCAGGCCTGGGGGAGATGACATAATTCCCCCATGCCTGACGGCAGAGTTGGGTTTTAAGGAGTTTACGAAAGGCAAGGAGGATGGGGACAATCCTAATCTCTGGGGGGAGTTGGTTCCAGAAGGACGGGGGCATCACAGAGAAGGCTCTTCCCCTGGGTCCCGCCAGACGACATTATTTAGTCAACAGGACCCGGAGAAGGCCAACTCTGTGGGATCTAACTGGTTGCTGGGATTCATGTGGCAGAAGGCGGTCCCAGAGATATTCTGGTCCGATGCCATGAAGGGCTTTATAGGTCATAACCAACACTTTGAATTGTGACTGGAAACTGATCGGCAACCAATGCAGACTGCGGAGTGTTGGTGTGACATGGACATACCTAGGGAAGCCCATGATTGCCCCATGTAGAGAGTGTTACAGTAGTCGAACCTTGAGGTGATGAGGGCATGAGTGACTGTGAGCAGTGACTCCCGGTCCAGATAGGGCCACAACTGGTGCACCAGGTGAACCTGGGCAAATGCCCCCCTCACCATAGTTGAAAGATGGTGCTCTAATGTTAGCTGTGGATCAAGGAGGACACCCAAGTTGCGGACCCTCTCTGAGGGGGTCAATAACCCCCCCCCCAGGATAATGGACAGACAGATAGAATTGTCCTTGGGAGGCAAAACCCACAGCCACTCCGTCTTATCAGGGTTGCATTTGAAAACAAAAGCATCAAAGTTTAAAATTGTTATGCTTAATAATGAAAATGGATTAAAGTGTACAGAAATAGTGAAAAAAAGAGCAAGTACTAGAATGCTTACTAAAATTAATTGAGACATACTATCAAAAATACAGTGACTAGTACAAGTTGTAAGCGATGACCATCTATCGAGAGAAAGAAAAAGTCAGAATGTACTTTTTATTTGTTATATGGAAAAATTGAAGGCAATGGGAAGAGTTACTTAAAAAGAGTATAAAAGAAAACAGAGAAGAAAAGGATTAAGGATGAATGAGCAACGAATGAATTTATATGAATTGTATACAAAAGTAAATAACTAGCAAATTGTTTGGTAAAAAAGATAATTTAATGAAGACTGAATTAAAAACAAATACATAAATAATGAATGAGAAAAGAGGAAAAGAAAGCTCAAGAAATTTGCATTTGAATGGAGATGATGTGTTAAAGTGACTGATGAGAAATCAAAGAATAGGCAATATATGAAATGTGGTATGAATTCATTAAATCTGAGATAACAGAAAGGAAAAATTTGAAAAGCTACAGTAAATACCAGTAGGATAAATTAGATTTAGGTAGGTCCTATTGTCATTGCCTGCATTTTGTTTCCTATTTCCCTTTCTGCATAACAGTTTATCTTGAGAAGAAACAGCATGATAATTTGTAGGTATGATAATTTAATGAGGACCTCTGACCAATGTGGAGAAACACTGAATTGTATTTTGTTTTCCCCCCCATCCTTCCATGAGCTGCTGAAACTGAATTGCTTGTAAATATAATAGTAAGCAAAAACTTTAATCAAAGTTTGGCACTTG
Organism: Erythrolamprus reginae; assembly: GCF_031021105.1. Taxonomy (NCBI): domain Eukaryota; kingdom Metazoa; phylum Chordata; class Lepidosauria; order Squamata; family Dipsadidae; genus Erythrolamprus; species Erythrolamprus reginae. The sequence goes on from NC_091963.1 coordinate 46,939,303, forward strand.
ATTTATGAACAAGAGAAAGATTCACCTCCCCATATATTATCAGTGGGATCATCCCTAGCAGAGAAAAAAATCATTAACAGCTGCCCTGAAAGAATCCAATTATTTCTGAGAATGCTGCCAGTTTGGCTGACTATCTGATTATTATTTTAGAGATGCATAGAGAATTATATTATCTTCTGAACTGCTAAGGATTGGTCCAAGAAAAATAACTAGTCTTGAATTAGTTGTTACAATGCAGTTTGTGACATGAAAGTTCATAACATACAGGGACTTACAACCACAGTTGGTACCAGCTATTACGTTGCTAAGCAAGGCAGCTGTTAAATGAGATGCCCCCAATTTTATGACTTTTGCCACTGTTAAAGTGAATCCAGCTTCCCTCTTACCTGTGCTAGTTGGAAGACAGCTTGCAAAGTCACAAATGGCAATGACATGACCACAGATGCTGCAACCATTATAAATGCATGCTGGATGCCAAGCACCTGAATTTTTATTATATGATTGTGGAGATGCTGCTACGATCACAAGTGCAAGGACCTATTGTAACTAACTTTTTTCAGTGCTGTTAGAAAGATCACTAAATGGATGGTTGTAAGTTGAGAGATTCCTATATATCCATAATTACCCATATTTTTCAGATTATAAGACACATCTTTTTCCCCTTAAAAAGAGAATGAAAACTTGGGTCTACACTGAACGTAGCCCCACCCAGCCACCCCCACACTTTGCTCTGCCTCCCAGCAATTTACTGCTTTGCAGCGAATAGCATACAGCCTGGCTAGCACAAGCAACTGATTATTGGCCTCTCGAACCAGCAGCTGATTTAGCATACGCTAAAATAAAAGTGAAACTAAAACTGCAAGGAAGTAAATTACTGGGAGGAGAGGCAGAAACAGAATTTTAGTTTCTTGTGTAAAAGAAACTAAAATTGTGAACCTGGATGCAAGGGGGTAAGTCAATAACTATAAATGTCTAAAGAATGTTCAAATTACTAGTCTTATTTTTTAAAGACTGCTTTATTATTTTTCTAGACAACTTAACAAAATGAAGAAGCTTTTTAAAATAACTACTTAATCTGAAGAGACCCAGTGCTACTGTATCTTCTTTTAAATAGCACAGAATAATATACACTTCAAGAAAGCCACATCAATTTTAGCATATATACAAGCATAATCTGAAATGTAACAGTGTCCTGTTTAGTATTAAGATAAGGCAGCTGAATTATACCCTGACTTAGTCATGTTTGGAGTTGGGAGGAGTTAGTGTGACTATACTTAAGAAAACTTTCTGCCATTAATATATTGCCATAATGTACATTTCTCTAATTCTTTGCTGTTTCTATGGGTCAGGTGTACATATACAGAAATTCACAGCAAACAGTGTCTATCATCTGTGCAGTTTGCTGTTTGCTGGGAGGCAGAGGCAGATTTTTTTCCCTCTCCAAAAGCTAGGTATAGTGTGTCTTATGCTCCAGTGCATCTCATATTCCTAAAAATATGATATGGATGATGCATTTGAAAGAAAAAGTGATTCCATTTGGAAGAAAATTAAAAACTTTAGGAAAATGATATTTGTCTATCAGGAAAAACAGAAATGCTTAAAACAAAAACTGTTATGAAAAATTGAAGGGGATACCAAAGAGGGGACATTGTATCAAGCACTAATAAAATTTGAGGATGACTACACAAAAAGGTTCAGAGGGTTAAATCTTCAATACATAATCAGCAGCCTCTAATGGCTATTATGGAAAAATGTTTTCATGATGTTTTTCAACTTTATTTATTTATTTTTATTTTATTTTGTTTGTTTTGTCCAATACACAATAATACACAAAGAAGGTTATAGAGGATATATACGAGTAGAATGTATCAAAGAGAGTTTAGAAGAGAAATATAGGAGTAAAATATAACTAGAGAGAATAGCAGAAGATATAAGAGAAAAAAGAGATATAATAGACAGATGATGGATAGAAGAAATAGAAGAGATAGAAGAGAAGATATAGGAGATATAGGAGAGACTATAGGACAGGGGACGGTAGGCACTTTGGTGCACTTATGTACGCCCCTTACTGACCTCTTAGGAACCTGGTGAGGTCAACCGTAGATAGTCTAAGGGTAAAGTGTTGGTACTGAGTTCCACACTTCGACAACTCGATTGTTAAAGTCATATTTTTTACAGTCAAGTTTGGCGCAGTTAATATTAAGCTTGAATCTGTTGTGTGCTCTTGTGTTGTTGCAGTTGAAGCTGAAGTAATCATTAACAGGCAGGGCATTGCAGCATATGATCTTGTGGGCAATACTTAGATCGTGTTTGAGGCGTCATAGTTCTAAGGCTTCAAGATCCAGGATTATAAGTCTTGATTCGTAGGGTATTCTGTTTCATGTGGAGGAATTAAGGGCTCTTCTGGTAATGTATTTTTGGACATTTTCAATGGTGTTAATGTCCGAGATGCGGTAGAGGTTCCAAACAGATTATCTATATTCGAGGATGGGTCTAGCGAACGTTTTGTAGGCTCTGGTTTCCAGGGGATATGTCACACGTTTATCTACCTGTCCACCCACAGTTGAGGCAGCTTAAAAATGGGTTTAGGGCTCTGTTCTGAAAGTAGTGCCTTTCCTTTTAGTTTGTTTCCAGATGCACAAAATGTATGGTATGTGACTGGATGAGAGAATAGGGCTTAAAATGGCAGGCACCATATTGAACCAACTGGTATTGATAGGTTCCTTAGAACTATTTTCTTCCATCTGGTCTATGAATCTATTTCCCCCCCCCACACTTTTCAACCTATTTTTTGTGAGGGAAGAAAAAACTCTTTTACAATTGTATTTTATTTTTAAAGGGGTTGAGTCACTGGATAAAGGTCTGATGTTATCACATCTTTTTAAAGAAATGATATTTTAAAATTTATTTAATTGCATTTGTATGCAGCCCTTCTGCAAGGATCTTAAAATGAATTTATTAATAAATGGAAAAAAATGGAGGAGATTTAAGATTTGAACATGTTAATGTATTGTTAAATTACATTTCCAAAATATTGAAATTTTATTCTGAAGAATTTTGATCTTGTTTGTTTAAAAGATTGTTATGTGACCTTAACCAAAACATATACACCCGATACCAAAAATTGAAATATGTGTATTCTCAGCCATGAATTATCTTTTTTAAATCATTAAAGAAAGTTTGGATAATATAATTCAATATAATCAAGATAACTTTTTATTTAAAAAAGTTAATTATATTGTTTACTAAAGCAGAAAGTATATCCTAAGCATATATTTTGCTTTTTTACATTCACAACTGGCCTTCAAGTTTCTGTGTTCCGGCCAGTGTGGATGCACATGCGCAAGTTTGTGATTCTCCAGCGCATGCACATTATTATTATTATTATTATTATTATTATTATTATTATTATTATTATTAATTAGATTTGTATGCCACCCCTCTCCACAGACATGTTCCAGTTTGGGCACTCAGTGCTAAAAAAGTTTGCCATCACTGCCCTAAGGGAATAAAAAGTGGTCCATTATATGGAATTAAGTTACACATGATGTGTTTAACATCAGTTTTTAATTTTACAAAAAGTAAAATTTGATAGCATAGATCCTCTAGAACAGGCGTGGGAAACTATGGTCCTTTGATAACTTGTGAATTTCAACTCCCAGAACTCCTGAGCTAGCTATGAGAATTGAAGTCTACACGTCATAAAAGAGTCAATCAATCAATCAATCAATCAATCAATCAATATCAACTTTATTTGATTAGTCAATCAACCATATCAAAGCGAGAAAAAGGACCACATCGGTCATCATAAAACTGTGACTGGTTAAAATACAATAAAATTGGCTAAAATAGAGGGAATTTGAATAAATAATAAGTTAAAATGCAGTATAATATGCTAAAATTGAGTAGTAAAACATGAGAATATAACTCGTGCAAAGGATTATATTAAACAAATCTAAGATACTGATATAAAATATTCTTAAGTAAGTTCATCTCCTTTGCATGCCACCCCAATATATTCTATAAAATGTATTCTCATCTGAACAGCCCTGACTATAAACTTAGCGGTTCTAGAAACTACATATATATTTGTACCTTGAAGAAAATATGATAATTGTTTATTACAGTCCCAGGGAATGATTTTGTCAAGTAGGGGCTGTAAATACTGAGGTCTTACTGAGGAGTATAGTTTACAATTGAGTAGCACATGTGCAATGTCTTCTATTTCTGGTGCACCGCAAATGCATGTTCTCTCAAAATATGGTACTTGGTGGAATCGTCCATATTTGACCATAGAATCTAACTGCTCAAATCTTGCTCTAGTGAGTGCTGTTCTATGGTATTGGGTCAAACCCAGAGTCATAGTTCCCCACTCCTGCTCTAGAGGGAAGGGGAAACTTGACAAGGGAACAATTTGTAAGGTTGTTGTGAGCCGCTCCGAGTCCTTGGAGAGGGTCGGCATACAAGTCTAATAAATTGTTGTTGTTGTTGTTGTTGTTGTTATTATTATTATTATTATTATTATTATTATTATTATTATGTGGCTAGAAGAATGACTCTGAAGAAAGTTTGGAGTCCTAACCCTAGCACAACTTCTAATGTCAAAGTGAAAGGTTTATAAATATATATAAGTAGTCCTCTACTTATGAAAGCATTGTTAAGTAATGCAGTTCTAAAGCATGACTGCATCATTTAGTGACAATAATTCTTGCAGTACCAGTTGCCATTATTAACTGAACTCCACAATCACTAGACAAGGGAACTTCCTTCCAGTTTCCCAGAAGTAAAAGCAGTGAAATAATTGCAGGACTGGAGACAGATTAATGGCTTCTTGGATTTGGGGAGTGAGCGAGGGGGAATGCAGCAAATGTGATATGGACTGCGGAGAGTAAACAAAGGTACAAAGAAATATGTGAGCAATGCAACAAGAGTCACAAAGGATACGCAATAGTGCAAGGGTGCACGAGGGGTGCAGCAAACATTGAGGAAGATGCTGAAGATTGTGAGTTGGGGATAGTGTGTAAGAACATAGAAGTGACCAGCATAACAAATGAAGTGGGACTGGGAGAGGATGTATACATGGAAGAGACGTATCTCAGCAATTTGCAATCTTTGGGAGTAGTGATCATATGGACCAGATTACCTCTGGAACCGCCTGCTACCGCATGAATCCCAGCGACTGATAAGGTCCCACAGAGTTGGCCTTCTCCGGTCCCGTCGACTAAACAATGTCGTTTGGTGGGTCCCAGGGGAAGACCCTTCTCTGTGGCGGCCCCTGGCCCTCTGGAACCAACTCCCCCGGGAGATTAGAACTGCCCCCACCCTCCCTGTCTATCGTAAACTACTTAAGACTCATTTATACCGCCAGGCATGGGGGAATTGAGATAGCTCTTCCCCCTAGGCCATTACAAGTTATGCATGGTATGTTTGTGTGTATGTTTGGTTTTATAATAGGGGTTTTTAGTTGTTTTTTTATTATTGGATTGTACATGTTGTGTTTTTATTATTGTTAGCCGCCCCGAGTCTGCGGAGAGGGGCGGCATACAAATCCAATAAATCATCATCATCATCATCATCATCATTATTATTATTACAAGCTGGGAACTGATCATAAGTGTGAACCAACTGCCACTACCCAGGAACTCATAGGGCTGAGTTGTTCAACATGATTGTTACTATAGGTTAAAGACTTCCCCTGTATTTAGTGTCAGGGGAAACAAAATTTCATAGTAATGTATAATGTTACTCATTTTAAAGTATTTAATAAAAGTTAACTCAGTTCCTTCTTTAAATGGTAACAAAGCTGCTGTGCTTTTATAATTTCCATGTTCTCCAAAAATCACATTCTCTTAACTTAATGTAAGAGGTAAATGCAAACGAAGAGGAGGTGAGGCTGCTTGCCTTGAAGAAGTCTTCAACTGAGAACTTTTGTACAGTAATCAACTTGTCTTCAGACTCATCTTTTTATCCAACTTAGCGAAGCTACAATTGCAGAGAACTGACTCATCTGTATCTGTTTCCAGTACTGAGTGTACTTTGAACATACTTGTGACCTCCTCTTTTTAGACCAGTATAGGAGGAGTGGCAGCTACCTATCAGAAGCCTTTTGATACCTTCTATCAGGTATTTTCTGACCCTGACTCAGCCTCTGATATAGTGTCTTTCTTTCTCAATGGATGATTATCTGAGCAATTAAGAAGTTTCTATGTTGTGCCATGTTACAGGATTCTACACTCTTTCCGTACCTATTAAACTTTTGCTAGAGATCTGGTAACATTAGCATGCAGATGGTATTCAACCCTACACCTATTAGGATCCATTCAGGGAGGAACATGCTTAGGTTTAATCCTAAAATGTCAGAGTGATTTTGGATTTACAGTATTCCAATTCCAAGAAGATTTTTGTTCTGGACTCCTACCCCATAGGAGCAGCTCATAATATAGAAATCTTCCTTCATTCATTGGTCCCTGTTTAAAGACCAGGTGGCAGTCTTTAAGTAATATGGACTTTGTAAAGCTTCATTCTTTGCACCACTTACAATCTCTCCTGAAGCGAAAAGTATCCAGGTGTCATTTTAGATACTGGTTATTACCTTTTAAGATACTGGTTATAGCTTGTATGATACCGAAACAGAATATCTTTGGAATCAACTATTTCTAACAGTATCTACATGCCCAGTGAGATCTAGAAAATTGGGCTGTGCTTTCTTCTTTCTTAGAGAAAGTCCTCTTCCATTGCTACCTTCTAGGAAATAACTTTCCTCTGAAGGAAAGTCCTCCCAAACTTATTAGAATTTTTAAAAGCCACAAAACCCCTAAAAATGAGGAAGTTGCACTATTGTTCTTTTTTGCAACATAGTGTTTGCTTAATTATGTCATTTTTAAAAAATTATTTATTTATTATTTATTTATTTATTTGTCATACAAATATAGTATTGTATTGTAGTATGTTTAACATAATATAAGTATAAAATAGAGATAGAAAAGATAAAAAGATCATCCAAGGGCACAGGGTGAGGTATCATTAATATGCCGATGATATCCTCCACCCATGTCCAGTCAACGAAGCAGTGGAAGTGATGTGCCGGTGCCTGGAGGCTGTTGGGGCCTGGATGGGTGTCAACAAACTCAAACTCAACCCAGACAAGATGGAGTGGCTGTGGGTCTTGCCTCCCAAGGACAATTCCATCTGTCCATCCATTACCCTGGGGGGCGTCCTCCTTGATCCGCAGCTGACATTGGAACATCATCTTTCAGCTGTGGCAAGGGGGGCGTTTGCCCAGGTTTGCCTGGTGCACCAGTTGCGGCCCTATTTGGACAGGGAGTCATTGCTCACAGTCGCTCATGCCCTCATCACCTCGAGGTTCGATTACTGCAACGCTCTCTACATGAAAAGTGTTCGTAAATTTCAGGTCGTGCAGAACGCAGCCACAAGAGCCATCGTAGGGCTTCTAAGATTCGCCCACGTTTCTTCAACACTCCGTGGCTTGCATTGGCTGCCGATCAGTTTCCGGTCACAATTCAAAGTGTTGGTCATGACCTTTAAAGCCCTACATGGCTTTGGACTAGAGTATCTCCAGAACCGCCTGCTACCGCATGAATCCCAGCCTTCTCTGTGTCGGTCCCAGCCCTCTGGAACCAACTCCCCCCGGAGATTAGAACTGCCCCCACCAGGCATGGGGGAGTTGAGATACCTTTCGCCCAAGATTTTTTATACTTTGTTTTATGTTTGGTATGAATGTGCTGTTTGGGGTTTTTTGTAAATAATGATAGGGTTTTATATGTTTTTTAAATATTTACTATATTGTTTTTTATTACTGTTAGAACCGCCCCGAGTCTTCGGAGAGGGGCAGCATACAAATCTAATAAATAATAATAATAATAATAATAATAATAATAATAATAATTAATAATAATAATAATACATAAGGCAGGAACGGTAGGCACAAAGGTGCACTTTAAGCATGTCCCTTACAGACTTCTTAGAAAAGGGGAGAGGTCTATTGTAGGTAATGTAAGGTTGAAGATTTTGGGATTGGGAGAGGAAACAACAGAGTCCGGTAGTGAATTCCAGGCATTGACCATTCTATTGCTGAAATCATATTTTCTGCAGCCTAGTTTGGAGTGATTTACATTTAGTTTGTATCTATTGTGTGCTCTTGTGTTGTTATTGTTAAAGGTGAAGTAGAAACATACCAGGCAACATAGAAACAATCTCAAAAGTTGGTTTGTTCTCTACTTCGATTGGACAAGTCAGTTGGGGATTTATCCAGGAAAACTGGAAGTAGGTTTTGTAAGTAATGCCCAAACTGCCAGAGCTGCATAGCAAGGCAAAATCACATAGCTAAATATAAGAGCACTCTCAAAACTTGATTCTACTTTGAAAAAAACAAACAAAACCCATCCAAGCTTTTCACAACTTCCCAGGTCACATTCCATTCTTTGAGAACTCCTGATAGCATGCAACTATCAACTGAGAGTATAATATAGGTTTTTCACAAAACAGAGATAAAAACACACCAATTAAAAATGGAATAAGGCTTCTAATTTATTGGCAAGCAATATGATGCTGTTGAATACCAGTACAGTATATCCCACACATTTCCCTTGATTTAGGGGGTTCTCTGCTCTAACTGCTTTTAAACAAAAAATTAAACTTAATAAAGAAAATGATGTGCTGCAAAGAAAACAGCAGCACATAGCTAAATATTTACATGTAGCAAAAGCCTTGAGACCCATAAAGTTCCAATTGGGATTTTTTGGGTGGTGGTGGTGTGGATTGTAGGATGGCTATTATTTAATAAATGGAGACCTAACAGAACCCCAGGATTACTGTTTTGTGACATTGCTTGTGCAATTCCAAATGCCACCAAAATGTTGCCTATTCCTGTTGTGATATATGTAACACGTTCAGCCATGAAACCAGCATAGTTTTAGTGGAAAAAATACAAATAGAAGCAGAAACTTGGTAGAGTGGACAGAATAAAGGGGAACCCTTGGGAACTGTTCTCAGGATAAGGAGATCTATTGAGCCATGGTGGCACAGTGATTAGAGTGCAGCATTGCAGGCTAATTGTGCTGACTGCTAGGGGTTTGATCTTCACCAGGCTCAAGGTTGACTTAGCCTTGCATCCTTCCAAAGTTGATAAAGTGAGAATCCAAATTGTTGGGAGAAATATGCTTATTCTGTAAACTGTTTAGAGAGGGCTGTAAAGCAGTGTGAAGTGGAATGTAAGTGTAAGAGCTATTGCTATAGCGTTTTCCCAAAAACAAGACAGGAATTTATATATTTTTAACCCCAAAGGCCTTGGCATTATCGGGGAGCCTTATTATTTTGGGGTGGTGGTGGTGGTAGGCGGTTAGTGTGGGACTGGATGTTCTAGGGCTGCCAACTCCCTTCCCTGTGCTTGGTGCTGGCTGAGTGACTGCCCTCCTGCCTCATGGAGCAGGACTTTGCAAGGCTTGTTGTGACGTTGCATGCACAAACTGCAAGATTGCCAAAATCTTCATCATACCGGCACAGCTGGGGTCCTCCTGCCATTCATGCAACCGCACAACAAGCCTTGCAGAGTCCTGCTCCATGAGGGAGGGGTGGTGATGTACCAAGTCTCGCAGACACTCATTTCTGGCAGGCGGGATATATTTGTCCATGAGACACACATCCTACCTAACATTTGTAGCTCCGTTGCATTCCTCTGCGTTGTGTACAGCAGTGTTTCCCAACTGTGGCAACTTGGAGGTATTTGGACTTCAACTCCCAGAATCCCCCAGCCAGCGAATGCTGGCTGGGGAATTCTGGGAGTTGAAGTCCAAATATCTCCAAGTTGCCAAGGTTGGGAAACACTGGTGTACAGAGAAGCTCATTGTAAAAGAAAACTTGCGAGTTCAAGGAGTTTGACTGAACTTGCAAGACGTTTCCTTTTACAATGGGCTTCTTTGGACACAACGCCGAGATATGCACCAGACTACAAGTGTCACGTAGGACGTGTGTCTCATGGTGGGGTGCAATTTGGGGGTGGCAGGTGAGGCGGGCTGGGATGGGCCGGGAGACGTGCCTCCTACCCGGGACATGTAGCTCTATTGTGTTCCTCAGAGGGAGACAGGAAGAGCAAGCGAGAGGTAAGTGTGCGCACACCCCTCTGGTTCCCTGGGATCTGCCTACAGCAATTTGAAATGTGCTCCTGCTCACAAGGAAGAGGAAGAGAGCATCGATCCTGCAAGCAGGAGGGCGTTTCAAAATGTCACCAGAGGTGGAGTGTCTTACCGTGGAGTTTTTAGTTCCAGCTCCAGCTCCAGGCATTACCATAGAGATGGAAGCACATTCATAGAGCGGCGGCTGCCCTGTCTGGTGTTTGAAGCCTCAGAGCTGGAATTTGGGGGGGGGGGGGGGAGAAAAAGACAGAGAGAGAGAGAGAGAGAGAGAGAGAGAGAGAGAGAGAGACTGACTTCTGCTGTTTCTGCTTTTGGCTTCCCGCAAGCAAAGCGGCAGAGGTCCTTCTTTCTCTCTCCCCAAACTCCAACTCTGGGGCTTGAAACACCAGCTAGGGCAGTGGCTGCTCCACAAGTGCACTTCCCACTCTATGGTGACGGTCATGGGATGCCTTCCTTCCCCTGTACCGAGAGAGATGCTAGATCAGTGATGGTGAACCTTTTTTCCCTTGTAAGAGCGTAAGCATGCACTATCACGCTTGTGCAAGTGCCCACACCCTTAATTCAATTCCAGGGAAGGGCAAAAACTGTTTTCCCCACCCCCCGGAGGCCCTCTACAGGCCAGAAACAGCATGTTTCCCAACTTCTGGTGGGCCCAGTAGGCTCGTGTTTCACCCTCCCCAGGCTCCAAAAGCTTCCCTGGAGCCAGGGGAGGGTAAAAATGCCCTCACCATCCCTCCAGAGGCTCTCTGGAAGCCAAAAGCTCTGTGCAAGCCAAAAGCCATCTGGCTGGCACACACAGGTATGTTGGAGCTGAGCTAAGGCAACAGCTAGCGTGCCAGCAGATATGGCGCCATGTGCCAACTGTGGCACCCGTGCCATAAATTCGCCATCACTGGGTTAGATGTTTGGCTGTCAGCTCGGCTTCCTTATACAGCTTGCAAGAGCGTTTTGTTCCTCTCGTTTCGCTTCCTGCAGAGGATTCCCACCCCCCTTGGAAGGAAAGAGTTTGCTTCAAGAGGCTGAACACAGTACTACTTGCATTCAAAGATTCCTACTCCTGGTGCTGTGTCTTACATGTAGTCTCCCCCACCCCTGCTGAGAAAGAGAGAAGGCTAGAAGTTTGGCTGTGCGCTCCTTTATGCAGTCTACGACAGTTTCTCCCCCTTCCCACTTCACTTGAGAGCCGGAGGCAAATCAGTGTACACAACATCGAGGATGCGTGGCTATTCCTGCAGAGGATTCGCATGGACCTCCCTCTCCTGCATCCCCATCTGAAAGAAATGGGGAAAGCGGGTGGAGGATAAGAGGCCCGAGCTGGAGAGTAAGTAAGTGAGGTAGCGGCAGGAGGCGGAGCTGAAGGGGTGGTGACAGGGATGCGTGCTGCTACAGCCCTGTGCTTGTAGGCTCACTGTACCCAATCGCCCTCGCTGCCTCTTCGCAGACAGAGGCATGTTTCAAAATGATGTTGGCAGAGCTCAGATGAGTCGAGCTAGTCCTACAGAGTTTTTTGTGCACCTACCTCTCACTTGCTCTCCCTCTTGCCCTGTGGGACTTGAGAGAAAGAGAATGAGCAAGAGAGAGGTGGGTATATTATTATTATTATTATTATTATTATTATTATTATTATTATTAAATTAAATTTGTATGCCGCCCCTTTGACTGCCCACCTAAGAATATATCTAACCAATTTCAGTTATACATAAAAAGTAGGCAGATGTATAACTAAAATAATTGCAAGCTATTCATTGTTTGAGAAGGCAAAGCTGCAATGTAAGATACATAAAATGGCAGAAGACATAGAATAATTATTTTTCCTTGGCAGAAACAGATTGTAAGACTCAGTGCTGTACAGAATTTATATTGCATGTACCCGAAGACATTTGTTCAAGCTCCAGCTCAACATGTCAAAACATTCTATGTATCAATCCACCATTGAATGTGGGATTAATAAACAAATCGCTGAGCAGTTTAAAACTGAGTGACAGAGTTTAAAACACACATTACTGTTAATATAATATTAACTCGGAAGATAACCTGTGACACAGTCCTTATTGAAGTGTATATTTGTTTCACTGTCTGCAATTAAGCTTTTGCCTAAATTACAGGCAGCTGGTTAATTCTAGTTGGAAAAATAGATTAAATGAAAACTGAGGTACAAAATTCAAATGAAGACTATTCACACATGAAAAGTATTTTAAAGACCTCAATGGCATTAAAGCTGTCCTCTGCATGACCAACCCCCTTCTCTCTCTCTCTCTCCATCTCTCCCTCCCTCTTTCTCTCCCTTTCTCTTGCACACACACCAAAATCAGATAGGTCTGATCATAATTTTGTAAGACTCTGGAGAATGGGATGCTTCCTCAACGGTAAGTTGGAGTATTAAATAAGTTTCTCTCTAACGGGCATTATGCATTGATTGAAATTGATATGCATTCATTTTTCTGATTTAATTTTTTTTTGCAAGCCTCCAGAAACACATCCTGTTTTTCCCAAAATAATACATCCCCTGATAATACACCCAATCAGGCTTTTGAGTGCATGACAATAAGGCCAAGAACTTATTACAGGGTTCAAAAAATGTAATACAGGGTCTTATTTTTGGGAAAACATTGTAATGAGTTCAACCACCAAATAAAGAAATTGATCAGTCAGTGGATAAAATAAACAGATAAAAAATATTTTAACAATAAGATAGAAAGTTTGCTGAGAGTAAGGTCCAAGCAACTTCATTATCTGGTAAAGAAAAAAAACCACATTAGCTATAAATACTATTGGAGAAATCTAAATGAATTCTGGTACACTGGCTGGATTATAATTTTCAAACAAATGGCAGAACATATGGCAGAACTACATTTATGTATGGGGAACAAAGAGGAGAATGGAGAGGAGGGACCATTTTTAATAATGACATTCAGTACCTAGGCAGTTACTGTTTTTAGGTGTTTATAGTTCATAATTCAGCATTGAGTTGTTGTGGCAGGTGTCTCTGTTACAGCTGATCAAAAGGGTTATAATTGTAGCAACAGTCTGAACTGTATGTTTATGCAGATTCTCAGTCATCCAGGTCATGGTTGTCCCAAAGGGGCTTTTTCCAAGAGGCAACTGGACTTTCTTGAAGCTTCTTGGATGAGAAGTGAAATGTCTTCCAAGAAAAACAAGAAAATCCAGTTGCCTCTTGGAAGAAGCATCTTTGGGTCTGAAATGTATGCTTTATAATTGCAGCTTCCTAAATTGCATCATGGTGGGTAGCTATTAGCCCATGGTGATCAATGCTAGAGGATTATGGTCCTCCAAACCAACAAGTAACTTGGTGAGTTATGTCAGTGATTCTCAACCTTTTTTGAGCCGCGGCACATTTTTTACATTTTAAAATCCTGGGGCACACCACCAACCAAAATGACACAAAATGACACCCTAAGACACTCTCTTCTCTTTTTCCATCCCTGTCTCATCCCCACACTTGTATGTGTTTGTATGTATGTGTGTGTGTATACACACTCTTGAACCATTTCCAAAAACAGGTGAGGGCTGGGGGGGGGGGGTCTCTCTTATTCTTTGGGTGCTTTTTATCATATGCTTTAAATCAAGAGTCACTTCTCTCTCTCTTTTGTTTCTCTCTCTTTCCTCTCATTCTGAGTCAATCATTTTCTCATTTCTCTTTTTTTCCTCCCCTTTTTGCTCATTTCCCTCCCTCCTTCCTTCCTCTCCTTTTCTCTCTCTCTCTCTCTTGCTTTCTTTTCTCTGACACTTGCTTTCTCACTCTTTCTATCTTTTCTTTCTCTCTCTTGCTTTCTCTCTCCCACTCTCTCTTTCTCTCTTGCTTTCTCTCTCTCTCTCTCTCACTTTCTCTCTCTCTCTGCAAAAAGTTGCAAGACCAGAACCTGAGCTTCCTTCTTCGCGGCACACCTGACCATGTCTTGCGGCACACTAGTGTGCCACGGCACACTGGTTGAAAAACACTGAGTTATGTGATGCACTCTCTGCTTTGTATTTGTGCTCCATAAGAAGTGGAAATAGCTTTCACTTATCCTATTAACATAGTTTGATGCTTATCAGCCACATTGGATAACCAAGACAAAACCAAAATCTTCCTACCCACACTTTCGAAGTGCTCTATAATAAATCAAAGTGATGAAAAATGAAAGGTAGAAGAATTAAAAGCGAAGAATTAAAATTGAGATTGAAGAAAAGTTCAATTGAGAGGAAAAGCTGCCCGAAATCTTAGAAAAATATTTTGGGACCCCAGAAGAGAGAACCTCCCATTAATTAATGGGAGGAGATGGGAAAGAAGAAACTCAGCTGCAAGTCATTAGTTGGAAGTTGCTAAAAAGTGCTTTGGTCTGAAGAAGGCCAAAATTCTGCTAATTGGCGCACAGATAAAGTACATTCCTATTGACAAAAACTAGTTATCAGCCTTTGTTCACAGCAAATTACAGTGCTAAATTTCAAGAAGGCAGATGGGTGAGATTGTAGTGGCCTCCTTATTTACTGGCTTTGGAATAGATTCAAAAGAAAAGTTACTTTTCTCTGATAAGCAAGATAGTCTTTTATCAAGCAATTGCAAGAGAAGTAGAATAAACTATGGCTTAACAAACTGATATAGGAAAGTATATATTTGATAAAGCAGACTTCTGGGAATCTAAATGGGATTTTATGTGTGTGCATTTTGCACAATTTATGCATTTTGGGCAGGCGTAAATTGTATGTATTTTACATTCTTTACATATGCAGAAATGGCAGATGGATTTTGTGCCCATACATAAGAATATAGTGTCTGAGAGATCCAAACTAGAAATAAGGAGAAATTTTTTGACAGTGAGAACAATCAACCAATAGAGCAGAAGTTGCCTTTGGAAGTTATAGGAACTTCATCACTGGAGGATTTCAAGAAGAGTTTATTGGATTGGATTTGTATGCCGCCCCTCTGTAAACTGCCGTCTGCCAGAAATAATAATAATAATAATAATAATAATAATAATAATAATAATAATAATAATAATAATAATAATATTAATATTAATTTTAACATTATTTTTTAGATTTGTATGCCACCCCTCTCCGAAGACTCGGGGCGGCTCACAACATTAAAATAAAGAGGGCGGGGAAAATATTTACTGACCCCTCACATCCTGGACACAAATTGTTTCAACTCCTACCCTCAAAACGTCGCTACAGAGCACTGCACGCCAAGACAACTTGACACAAGAATAGTTTTTTTCCGAACGCCATCACTCTACTAAACAAATGATTCCCTCAACACTGTCAGACTTTCTACTAAATCTGCACTTCTATTCTACTAGTTTTTCTCATCATTCCTATCACCCAATTCCTCCCATGTTGACTGTATGACTGTAACTTTTTGCTTATATCCTAAGATTTTTATTAATATTGCTTCTTCATTGCTTATTTGACCCCTATGACAATCATTAAGTGTTGTACCAGATGATTCTTGACAAATGTATATTTTATGTACGCTGAGAGCATTTGCACCAAGACAAATTCCTTGTGTGTCCAATCACACTTGGCCAATAAAAAATCTATCTATCTATCTATCTATCTATCTATCTATCTATCTATCTATCTATCTATCTATCTATCTATCTATCTATCTATCTAATAAAAAAATAAATGATGTAGGGTTTCCTGCTTGGCTGGGGGGTTAGACTAGATGGGCTACGAAGTGCCTTCCAACTCTATTAATCTATATGTAATTTATCTATCAAATACGTAAGCAACTCAACTTGAAAACATATCTGGGCAATTTCACAAGAATAAGGCAAAAATGAAAAGAAATAAAAAGAAAAAAAACAACTTCTTACAGGAAAAAAAACCAGAGGTGGATTCCTCCCAGTTTGGACTGATTTGCTTGAACTGGTAGTGACCCACTGGTGACATCACAATGATGTCACAGAAACAGTTCGGTTGGTGCCAGCCCATGGGTGCTGCCATCTTAAAAGAATGTTTTTGTGCATTTAAAAAAAAAAATTTATTTCTTCTTCTGATCATGTGCAGAAGCCAAGTTTCCGCCATTCGGTGGCAGCTTCCATGCGTTCAGTCTCCATCTTGTCTTTGGCTTTTGAAAAAAAAATTTCCAGATTTTTTTTGGCACTGCGCATGTGCGTGCACAAAGCACAAAACACGCACATACCCACAAGGTGCGCTCAGGCGATGCTGGGGGAAGCAAATCAGCAGTGAGGTAATTTAGAAACCACCTCAGAAAAGGACATACAATAGTTGTCCCAATGAAACAAAAAATTCTATCATTAACCTTAGCAGTGGGTTGAATGAGGGAACATATAATTCTCCAGGGACATTTTGTCCCAGAGAACAGGTGCTGCAACAGGTAAGATCCACTTATTGGATACCATTAGATGGCAACTATCGACTCTGCCTGATCATGCAGAACAAGCAGCTACTAAAGGACATGTATTTTCCCTCAGAGAGCTAGACCTTAGTTCACAGAGGGCTTTAGATACAATGGTACCTCTACTTAAGAATTTAATTCATTCCGTGACCGGGTTCTTAAGTAGAAAAGTGTGTAAGTAGAAGCAATTTTCCCCATAGGAATCAATGTAAAAGCAAATAATGTGTGCAAACCCATTAGGAAAGAAATAAAAGCTTGGAATTTGGGTGAGAAGAGGAAGAGGAGGAAGAAGAGGAGGAAGACAGTCACTGCTGAAGGAAGGTGAGGTGAGGGGAATCAAAAAATCCAAAATATAAGGCTTAAAAAAAGAAAAAGAGGGACTCTGAGTTGGCAAGGTGGACTCTGAGGTGGCAAAATCTCAAACACCCGGTTCTTATCTAGAAAGTGTTCTGCCGGCGTGTCTCAACCACCCATAATTACAGGGTAATTAGTCCAGGAAGACACACACCACATGATAAAAGGAAAACCCAAAGGTTTTTATAAACAAAAAAACAGAAACAGCTCCCTTTTTAAATGTCAAAGGGATTTTCTGGTACACACAAGGCACAGGTTATATGCAGTCCAATTGCTCACCCAATAACTGGGAAATTGAGTCCAATTCTAAAGTCCAGAGAGTCCACACACACAATCCTGAACAGCAAAAACCACGATCTTGACGAAACAATGAATCAGATAAACTGCCATGAGGCTAAAACACCAGACTGCACTTTTATCTGTAGCACTAATTACAGCAGCCCCACCCAACCACAGGTGGCCTCATTTTCTCTTGTAATAATCCTTCAGTTGTTGTCTCCTGTGCATCACTCTACGCATGCGTGGATGTGTCATTAATTCTTGTTCAGAATCCAGGGATGATACAGATGACTGATCTCCTGGGCTGTCTGCCAAACTCCCCTCTTCCCTGTCACTCACGCTTCCTTGGTCAGAGGAGACTTCGTCGGCAGATTCTACTGGGAGCAAAACAGGCCTGCGGCATGTGGATGTCTCCCCCACATCCACCTCCACATTCCTTGGGGCAGGAGCTGAGCCAGAGCTAACCACAACACCATCCCCTCCCAGAAGTCCCCTCCCCTGGCTCCAGTGCAAAGGATGAGGTTTCTGTGGCAATTATCCATGAAACACCCAGACAAGGACCGGAGCATCAACCAGGGCAGCCTCCACCCATGAACAATCATCAGGCTCACCCTCCACCCATTGCACAAGATATTGAAAACTATCGTCCACCCAACGGGAGTCCCGGATGGCATGGATCATGACCTCGGGCAGATGATCCCAAACACAGGGGGGAGGCAACAAAGGGACACTGGGACGAAGTGGGCACTCAGGAGAAATAGGTACCAAAAGGGAACGGTGAAAAACGGGGTGAACATGCAGGTTGGCAGGCAACGTAAGCTGACAGGCCACCGGGTTGATGACCATCTCAATCGGGAAAGGGCCCATGAAGCGTGGATCCAGTTTATGTCAAGGTAATTCTGAAGCGATGTGTTTTGTGGATAGCCACACCTGGTCACCAACAGCCAACAGGGGGACGTCTCGCCGGGACTGGTCCACCACCCATTTGTACTCCTCTTTGCCCTTAATCAAATACCATCTCATGAACCTCTTGCAGTTCCGATAAGAAGTCCTCTGCTGCAGGGATGGGAGATTCTAACAGGGTTAATGCGGAAAACCGGGGATGGAAGCCATAGTTTGCATAAAATGGCGTGAGTCTTATGGAGGTATGCCGGGAGTTATTAAATGCAAATTCCACTACCAGGAGGAAACGTGACCAATCAGCCTGCCGGTCTGACACAAAGCACCACAGGTATTGTTCCAAAATTCCAATGGTTTTTTTCAGTTCCTCCATCAGTCTGAGGGTGCTGGGTCAAAGCAAGACACACTTGGACCTGTAAAGCAGACATAAGCTCTTTCCAGAACCGTGCCATGAACTGAGTTCCTCGGTCCGACACAACTCGACCTGGAAGTCCATGGATCCGGAAGACATGTTGCAAAAACAATTTAGCGGTGCCATGGGATGTGGGTACCTGGCGACAGGGAATGAAATGTACCATTTTTGTCAACATGTCCATCACCACCAGGACTGTGGTGAACCGTGCCGAGGGGGGCAAGTGTGTGACAAAGTCCATGGACATAGCTCCCCATGGCCTTGTGGGTGTTGGCAATGGCTGTAATAATCCTGGCGGTGCCCCTGTGGCTGACTTAGCTGCACGACACCGTTCACATGTGGCAACATACAAGTGAACGTCATCTTGGATTCGCGGCCACCAAAATGTTTTTAGTCACTAAGTCCAAGGTTTTAAACAAGCCAAAATGACCCGCTGCAAGATTGTCATGACATTGGGACAGAATCAATCCGCGAAGCGGCCCTGCTGGGACGCACAACTGCCCCCAGTACCAGAATAGTCCCTCAGCAAATGTCCAGAGAGACATCTCCCTCACCCACTGTGCCACAAACCCATCCCCCCGCTGCATCTCACGGATATGCCACCACAAGTCAACGGGGTCCTGAGTAACAGACAGCGCTTCCGCTGGCAAGATTGTCTGTAATGGGGCTGGCTCGTTCGGATGCAGAAACTCTGGTTTCCTAGACAAAGCATCCGCTCTGGGATTCAGGAAGCTGGGTGTATACCGGATCTGAAAGTTGAACCTTGCAAAAAAGAACAACCAAAGTATCTGTCGATGGTTCAACTTTCGGGCCGTTTGCAGTTACTCCAAATTTTTATGGTCGGTCCTGACCTCTACCTGATGCCGGGCACCCTCGAGATGATGTCTCCATGTCTCGAACGCCGACTTGACTGCCAAAAGTTCCTTTTCCCAGATCATGTAGTTTCTTTCCGAGGGCATGAGTTATCTGGAGTGGTAGGCACACAGAAACAAGGTGCCACCCTTTGGGACAGGCCTGTAGAAGTACAGCGGCCGACACGGATCTGGATGCTGCAACAAGGGCTCTTTCATGAACGCATCCTTAAGAGCTACAAAAGCCCGCTGCTCCTCCTCATCCCACTGAAACGAGACCCGTTTTTGCAACAACCAGGTGAGAGGCGTGGTCAACTGGGCAAACCCTGAAATATATGTGCGATAGTAGTTTGCAAACCCCAACAACCTCTGCATATCCTTGACTCTCCTTGGGGGTTGCCAGGTTTTTAGTGCTGACACCTTGCCCGGGTCCATGGCTATGCCCCCTGGAGAAATGACATGACCTAAAAATTCTATGGTGGTTTGCAAAAACTGACATTTCTCCAGCTTAGCATATAAACAATGCTCTCTCAACCGGAGCAGGACCCAGCGCAAATGTCCCAAATGACTAGACTTGGAGGGGGAGTACATCAAAATGTCATCCAAATATATGGCCACAAAATGGTCTAACATGTCCCTGAATACATCGTTCATCAAATGTTGGAAAACAGCCAGGGCATTTGTAAGGCCGAAAGGCATCACTGTATACTCAAAATGCCCGTATCAGATGCAAACGCTGTTTTTCACTCATCCCCTGGCCTTATATGAACCAAATTGTAAGCGCTGTGTAGGTCTATCTTGGAAAAAAACAGTGGTACCATTAATTCCAGAATCAGTGGCAAGGGATAGCGATTGCACACCGTAATGTCGTTCAGGCGCCGATAGTCACAACACAGACATAAGTCCCCAGTCTTTTTTTTAACAAACAAGATGGGCGCTGATAATGGGGAAGTCGATGGCCTGATGAACCCTTTGGCCAGATTTTTATCTATGAAGTCCTTGAGGGCCACTAATTCAGGTTTCAACATAGAGTACAAAAGATCAGCCGGCAACTTGGCATCGGGTAATAGTTCTATGGCACAATCATACGGGCAATGCGGTGGCATGCGTTCTGCCTCTTTTTCATTAAAGACATCCACAAACTCAGCGAGGCCCTCCGGTAACACTGCTGTGGGGATAATGGGCCATTGCAAGGCACAAACGTGACGATGGTGGTCTACACATTGTAAACTGGAAAACGTGATGCTGTTCTGTGACCACACCATCTGAGGATCATGCGCCCTTAACCATGACAACCCTAAGACAAGAGGGAAATGGAGGCCCTGCATGACATAAAATTGTAAAGCCTCCTCATGAGTCCTGATGCTGATCCGCACCGGCAAGGTCTAAAAACGGATGGTCCCAGACAACAACACCCGCCCATCAATGGTTTCTACAGTCAATGGAGGGTTCACAGGACACAAGGGCAACAAATGTCTCTGTGCAAACTCCTCATCCAGGAAATTCGTGGTGGCCCCCGAATCCACCAGGGCAAGAGCAGAAATCGATTGAGTACGCCGATCCATCAGGAGCTTGACATTAATCGTGAGATGACAGTACGTTCTGGGATTGTTATCCAAAGAATCCTTAACTGATTAAATGCCAGCCCAATCTAGTGTTGCCACCAAGCCGGGCCGCCCTCGTTTCCCGACTACACATCCGGCGGGGAAACCAAGGGCATGGAGACAGCCATAGAGGAATCCGGAACTATGGTGGGAACATGAGTTGACGACTCTGGGAGTTGTCCTGCAAGAGTCGGCGTGGCAACAGGAGGACTGGGATGATTCGAAACCGCGGCAACTGTGCTCCTTCATTTGCAGGGACAGGCATTCGCGAAATGACCTGCCCCCCCCCCACAATAGAAGCACTGACCTGTCGCATGTCGCTGCGCTCTCTCCTCCAGGGACAAATGGGGTCGCACAAAATTTACCTCCATGGGCTCCCCGGCAGGGGCACGATCCGCTAGACGAGGAGGCAGGGCAGGCAGGAAGCAATGGGGTACAGGAACTGGGGTCTGCACGGGCATAGCGGACACCTCCTGCTGTGGAGCAGGCACTGGCGTGATGCCCGAAATACAGGGGGAGGACTGCCCAGCCCTGCGCACCTCTCGAGCCAGCAGCCGAGCCTCAATGGCCAAACAATGCTGCTCCAGCTCATCCAGGGTGCCCAGCAGGGACTCGTGCACCAGCTTATCAAGCATAGTCTCTGACAAGCCATCCTGAAATGCCTCCATCAAGGCAGCCTCATTCCACTGTACCTGTCCACTGAGGCTACAAAAGTTACTTAAATATTCCACTAATGGGGGCGAACCTTGTTTCAGCTGTTTCAACGCCCTCGTGGCCATCTGCTCCCGCACCGGATACAAAAACTGCCATTGCAACTGGGCGCAAAAGGCAGTATAATCCTGCAGTATCAGATCATCTCTGTCCAGCAATGAAGACACCCAGGAAGCAGCGGGGCCGGCCAACAAACTGCAGAGGAACGCCACCTTCTCTGCATCTCTTGGAAAATGGGGCAGTTGTGCATTAATAAACAACTGCACTTGACTGAGGAAAGCTGCAAACAGGCATCTGTCACCCCAGAATTTTTCAGGCAGAGCCACAAAACATTTCCTCCTTGGTAGTGGCTGTGGGGCAGGAGCTGCTGTCTGCACCTGTGGAATGACAGGCTGCTGAGATAATATATCCACCTGGTTCTGTAACTGCTGCACTGTCTAAGTTAACTCTTGGATTTCCATCCATCCTGAAAGCATCGAATTTCTGCCATACCAGCAGCCATGATCAGATAAATGCCGGAAAAAAGAGAAGAAAACAATCCAACACACTTCACTCTGGAATGGTATGTGTCTGGGGGTTGAGGGCAGTTTATTCTGTTCTGCCAGCGTGTCTCAACTGCCCATAATTACAGGGTAATTAGTCCAGGAAGACACACACCACACGATAAAAGGAAAATCCAAACGTTTTTATAAACAGAAAACCAGAAACAGCTCCCTTTTTAAATGTCAAAGGGATTTTCTGGTACACACAAGGCACAGGTTAAATGCAGTCCAATTGGGAAATTGAGTCCAATTGTAAAGTCCAGAGAGTCCACACACACAATCCTGAACAGCAAAAACCACGATCTTGATGAAACAATGAATCAGATAAACTGCCATGAGGCTAAAACACCAGGCTGCACTTTTATCTGTAGCACTAATTACAGCAGCCCCACCCAACCACAGGTGGCCTCATTTTCTCTTGTAATAATCCTTCAGTTGTTGTCTCCTATGCATCACTCTATGCATGCGTGGATGTGTCATTATTGTGTCATTAATTTTTGTTCAGAATCCAGGGATGATACAGATGACTGATCTCCTGGGCTGTCTGCCAAACTCCCCTCTTCCCTGTCACTCATGCTTCTTTGATCAGAGAAGACTTCGTCAGCAGATTCTACTGGGAGCAATGTGGATGTCTCCCCAACATCCACCTCCACATTCCTTGGGGCAGTAGCTGGGCCAGAGCTAACCACAACAGAAAGGTTCTTAAGTAGAGGCATTCTTAAGTAGAGGTACCACTGTAATAAGCAGCCCTTGAATCATACTTAGCTTGGTGATAACCAATGCAAAGTTGCTGCATAGTGAGGCCCGTCTTGCCACTGCATTTTGTAGTATTTTCAAGTAGAATTCAAGTGTAGTCCCATGTAGAAGGCATGCAATAGTCTACCCATGAAGCAATGAAGGCATGGGTGATTAAAAAGAGATGCACACCCCAAGACCGAAAATTTATGAGAATAATGTCTGACAAGGTCTGAGAGTATAACAAGCAAATATTTTTGTAATATTAAATGGGCAATAACACTGATTCTAACTAGTGTACATTCATAAATATTATCAATAAATCCATAATATAAAACAATTGCCTATTTTAGCTTACCCTGTTACTGCCTATCAAATTTCAGTGTTAAAATATTAACACTTATAATTTAGTCAGTGTAAACTGAGCCTAAAAATTGGAGCAGTAATTTATACCAGGATTCCAGATGTGGAAATTATTCATTACTTCTTTCTTTCTTTCTTTCTTTCTTTCTTTCTTTCTTTCTCCCTCCCTTCCTCCTTCCCCCAACTGTGTAGAATATAGTAACAAATTAATCTTCCCCACACCCACATTTGTAGCAAAGAATAGTAGGTTCCTGGCCTGTTTCATGTCTTAGAGCATCTTTTAGAGGGCCCTAAACAATAATGAGTAGCAACAGAATACTGTATGTCCATTTACTGTCATTTTAACACTGCTGCTTGTCCAGCAAATGTCCAAAAGAAGAATATTTTTTTTAAAAGTATGGTCTTCTGAAATTTAGTTCTCTACTTGTAGTAAGACCTTAGCTCAGATATGGGACCAGACCACAAATTCAGCTTGGGATCTGCAAGCAGCTCTGAGTCTTTGGGTCTTTTCATGTTTCAAACATAAGCAGATAAATACAATATTCCACCAATACCATTCACTCCCTTTCTCTTTATTTTAGAGATGAATATTACTCAATCTTTCAGAAGGCAAATTTTAGGGTGTCTCCTTCTCTGTGTTAAGAGAGAAGATAAAACATGTATTGGTTTATTGATTATGGAAAATTTATTTAGTGTGACGAATATTAAAAATAAGAGATTAAAAATTGTTTTTAAATTTATACATTCTGGCATCAAAAAACATTACAGTGATCCCCCGGGTATCGCGATCCCGATCATTGCGAACGGGCTAAATCGCGATTTTTCAACCCGGAAGTAAAAACACCATCTGCGCATGCGCGCCCTTTTTTCTATGGCCACGCATGCGTAGATGGCGCCGGGCAGATCAGCTGCTGGGCGGCTTCCCTGGGTCTTCCCCCTCTTGCTGGCGGGAGGGTGAGAAGCCCCCCCAGCACCCGCTCGCCCGCCGTTCGCCGCTCGCCCACCCTTCGCCCGGCCATCCGCCGTTCGCTCGCTGCTCGCCCGGCCACCCGGGTTCGGGGGGGTGCTGGCGAGCCCCCCATGCCGGCGGCGACATTTTAAAACAGCCGCGCGGCTTCCCAACTGAGTCCCGAAGCCAAACGTCAAAGGCGAACTTCCGCGTTTGGCTTCGGGACTCAGTTGGGAAGCCGCACGGCTGTTTTAAAACGTCGCCGCCGGCATGGGGGCTTGCCAGCACCCCCCGGACCCCCAACCCGGGTTTGGGGGGCTGCTAGGAAGCCCCCCATGCCGGCGGCGACGTTTTAAAACAGCCGCGCAGCTTCCCAACTGAGTCCCGAAGCCAAACGTCAAAGGCGAACTTCCGGAAGTTCGCTTCAGGACTCAGCTGGGAAGCGGCGCGAGCGAACGGTGTGGGCGGGCGAAGGGCGGGCGCGCGGGCAGGCAGGCAGCGGACAAGCGGCGGGCGCGGCAGCAGCGAGGAGTTTGCGTGGGTGGCGGGGAAACCCCAATCTTCGGCTCCTCGCTGCTGCGGCGGAAGTAAAAACACCATCTGCGCATGCGCAGATGGTGTTTTTACTTCCGCAGCGCTACTTCGCGAAAAACCGATCATTGCGAGGGGTCCTGGAACGGAACCCTCGCGATAATTGGGGGACCACTGTATACCATCTTCTAAAATGGATACCTATAACTTCCTGACCCAAATGTTCATTTAAAAAAAAACCCTGTTTTTAATGCCTTCTGAAAGGGTAGCAGGATTAGGACCAAACAAATATTGAGCAGTGGGGAAATCATTGCTCCAAAGAGCAGATACTACCATGGAAAAGCCTATGTCCCAAATCCAACCAAATGACATTGGTGTACAGACAGAGCATAGAGCAAATTATATGTAGAAAAATATGTGGAATGGGAGTTCTAATGGGAGATAAGAAACCCTACAAATAACTTGGCCCTGTTATAACACATTGAATGGCAAGTGGCAGTCATTACAAAAGCAATGGTGCCATAGGGATATACAATAACATTCCCATAGCTACCCATGTTCTGCATCCTTCAGCATGAACTTTTTCACCCGTTACAATGTCCTAATTAAAGGATAGGGCATCTGCAAAAAGTGTCACATTTTTCTTCTAGCAGAGTATCAAGAATGTGTAAGTGTACATCTATAACACATAAATCCATTGAACCAAAATTCTTATTACTGAATGGGAAGAAAATGGGTAAGCACCAGGACTGACTTTTCTTATCACTGACCATTCTTTCCTCTCCCGGTTGAATCTCAATGGACTCCAGTCGCTACAAATGCTCCCTATACCCAGATCTTCCCCTTTCGCACCCAGAGTCCGATTGACCTTTGCAGCAAGATCCAATGCAGCTTTTAGAACTCTTACTCACTCTTTCTCTTGATTCAGTGGGGATGGTGTAGCAATTATTGTCACTTGTGTACTGATGGGCTGAAAGTAAGGGTAAGAGGCGACTGAATAATTCCTGCTCATCCCTGCATTGGTTTAGTAAGGATGGGAAAAAAACAATCTATTAATGGCAGAATGATAGCAACTCTAGATGGTGAACTGACTGTAATAAGTATGGGCTGTATGCCAGGATGCTGACCTCGATCTTGACAAGTAAGATACAGGACTGAATTTCATCAACTTTAAAACAAAATATATTGTATCATATACTGTATATTAAAAACATGGTAACTTTGGAATTTGCTCTAACTCCCCAAAGGTCTAAGCATGCAACTCCTAATTATTCATCAAAAAGTCCTCTGAAATCAGACTTCTTGAAGCTGCCATTCAGATGTCTGAATGCTCTGCTGGCAAACAGCCTATTCACTTTTAATTGGTTTCACAACAAATTCGAGGTTTTAAAAGTGAGTGCATAGTTTTAAGTCCAAGTCTGGAATTTACTTTACATAGACGTTTCACTTTATCCTCTTTCCACCCTCTGTTTAGGCCTCTCTTCTGAGAATCATAAAATAGAACAGCATGTCCACCATTAGAGGACAAAGCAATGTGGCATTTGGTTACATTTTTGGTGAATTAATATAACTTGCAAGATGGAGATATGAAGTCAAATCAGAACAAGTACTTTTAAAATGACGAATCTTTATTTTGCAGCAGTTTATGTAGCTTCATTCCTATATGCCCCCGCTCCCCAGTAGTTTGCAGATTGTAAATTTAGGAAGCAAGAATGTATCATAAATAATTGCTAAGCCTTCTGCACAATATTTCTAATGTTCCCTGAGTTAATTAAGGAAGTTCTTACATTACATTTTCTATTACCTGTTGGTCTTATTTTTAGGGCATTAGTGGATTACAACCTGAAATTATTTTGGAATCACCCCCCCCCCTTCTCATTTCATTCATTTGTAGGCATTTAAATAAAGGAGCAGCAGTTTAGATAAAGGAGCGCCAGTTTAGATAAAGGAGCACCAGTTTAGTGGGATTTCCTCCTGAACTTTATTAATGCCTGTTTGAAAACAGATTAGGAAATTAAAGGCCAACGCCCTAAACAGAGAACACTGTTCTGATTTCCCATCAGCAAGTTCACTCTGGCCGCCTGAATTTCATAGTGGGCGCCGTTCTCTGGCCTTTTTAGAGAACTGAGGGGGTGAGGGCACACTTTGAATTGCCGAAGCATTTGCTTGGCACCAGAGGGGGAAAAAATGAGGGAAGATTCTCCTACAGGTGACGACCTAGTCGTGCCCATTCAGCAGCCTGCAGGTCTTGGCTTCGAGGCCCAGCTCCCACAGGGAATAACCAGGAACCAGGCGAGGCGGAGTTAAGCGCAGCTTCGACCGTGCATATCCCACACCCTTTGCCCCCTTCGCGTGTCCCGCACGGCCGCGCTGACACTGCGCCAGCCGGCAGCTTTACAGGCAACTCCTTCCGCACCGCCGCCACCCCTGCAGCAGCCTCTTAACCTCCCCGCCTTCTGCCGCCCTCCAAGCGACGTCCGTCCGGCCTGCTTGGCTCGACACGGCGCGGCGCCTCCTCCAACAGTCCCCTCCGGTGCAAGACGAAGTCGGTCTGGGGCTGGTCGGCAGTGGGGGGTCGAGAGCCAGAATGCCCCATCCTAGTCTCCACACCTAGCAACAGCTCTGACAGGACGCAGCCGCCGCCGCTACAGCGGGAGGGGGAGGAAGCGGAATGGCTGCCTCGGCGGCGGCTGCTCCCTCCCCACAGTCCTGACAGCCAGAGCCGGGGCGGAAGCAGCAGGCGGCGTGCTGGACTCGTCCTCCACCTCCTCCGGGTCTCGGCGCTCTACCGCTGCCAATGCAAACTCAGTCGTCTTTGCGGTTGCATGCGCCTTGCAGACACCCGGCCATGTACCTCAGGCAGCTACTTGCCGCCGCCTTCCCTCCTCCTCCCCACCCTCCAACACACCCACCCGCCCTCGTGCCTGCTTGACTGCCTTCTAAACCCGGCACCCCCTTCCCCATCAAGCCTCTACCCTCATTCATCCCACGCTCAATCCCGGCTACAGTCCCGCCCGCTCCCTCGACCCCACGCCCCTCCTTTCCCGCTCCGCACTCCCATGCCGCTGCCGCCCAATCCTCCGCCCTAACGGAGGATTGGGAGGGGGAGCCCTTTCCGCCGCCGCCGCCACCCCCGCGCCGGGTCCCCACCCCCACCCCGGTGCCCACGCGTCGCCCGGCTGCACTGGCTCACCGATATGGTTGTCTTCGATGTGCTCAATGAGCTCCGCTAGGTTTGGGAAGTGAAGTCCGCAGCCCCCGAAGCGGCAGGTATTGGAGAAGAAGGAGGCGGCTGCGATGCCTGTCATGGTGTTGCATGGAGTTTCCTCCCGCCTCCGCCTTGCGGTGCCTACTATGCCAGGGCCGCCGGCGGGAACGGGAGAGCCAGCGAGAGGAGATGGAGGTCGAGCGGACGAGAGAGGCTGGGGGTTGGGAGGAAGAGTAGGAGGTGGCGGCTGCAGCGTCGGGAGCGGCGGAGGGGAGGGACGGGCTGCTGGGTGGGGGGATATGAGGCAGGCGCAGCTGGGAGGAGGGATCATTGCCGCACTCAAACAGCTGGGCAACCCCAGCCGTCGCTGCCTGCCTCCGCAGCGGGAGCCTAAGACCCGGGCCACGTTGGGCAGCAACTGCTCTCGGCGACGAGCGACCAGCAGTTTTATGAGCTGGGCGGCAGCGTGGGCGCGGAGGGGAGGGCAACACAACAGTTGGGGGTGTGTCTGAGCCTATTCCTCAGTAACTTCTTAAGTTTTTTTTCTTTCCATACTCTATAGAAGGATATCTGCAGGAAAAAGCCCAACGTCCCATTTCAAAAATTAAAGTTGAATAGCTGTAGCTGGAATTGAGGCTCAACCCACTCAGATCCTAGGTTCCAGTGCTGAGGCCTGCTAGGCACACCTCTTCTTTCCCCTCCCCCATATACAGGTATGATCAGACTCTACATATAGAATATTTGTGATATAAAGTTATTAAGGTAGTTTTCTCGAAAGTGGGGGAGTTGTTACAGTTTTTCCCCATCCAGCTCACAGTATTTATGTTTCAAATCTCCTTGCTGCTGGGGAAATATTTTATATAAGTGATAGTGATCCAACACTAAATTTAATACCTTGGAGATTTGAATCCAGGTGTCAAGCAAGAGATAAGTTTTTAGTGCCCCAATTGTGTCAATATGCCTGAACCATCTCCTATTTCAAACCACATAGATTCATATTCTTCATATACTCAATACATTTTACAAGGACATTTTACAACCTGTTTTTTGTTAGTGGACAAAAAAGACCATAAGACCATATCTCCACTAGTTAAACAGCATTTTACAGTA
The DNA here is from genome assembly GCF_031021105.1 of Erythrolamprus reginae. Classification (NCBI taxonomy): domain Eukaryota; kingdom Metazoa; phylum Chordata; class Lepidosauria; order Squamata; family Dipsadidae; genus Erythrolamprus; species Erythrolamprus reginae. Next base: position 46,968,367 of record NC_091963.1, read on the forward strand.
TATTCAGGTTAAGTCTACACTAACCCACAGTAGGGTTTGGATTTGGTTTAGCTTATTGCCTGAAGTTAATCATAATTTGTGAATTGGTTTGTAAATTGTAGTTTGCAATTTGGGATCAGGATTTATGTGCTGTAAGAATTTGCCAGGTCTTAATCTCAAGAAGCTTTTAAAATTATTATTAAATTTATTTAAAATAATTTTATTTTAATTTTTTAAAAATATTTTTATTATTTCTCAAAAAACGAACATGACAAACACAACATATAACATTTAGCGGAGCTACAATTGCTCCGCTTAAAATAGAAGTCTTCATAGTACAAAAAGAAAAAAGATCTTATTGTTATTTAACACCGTTTAAAAAATATGTAAAAATATCTATTATAACACACTACATAAAAAGTCATCCAAAAATATATAAGAATATATATAGGAATTCTAAATTTGTGGATTAAATCAAACACAAATAAAGAAGATAAGAGAAAAAGAGATTACATCATGTTGTAAATAATCACGATCTAATATATTTTTTCTATTAAGTTCAATTTTTGAAATAATATAACAACAAACTTATATCTTTTTCTTTTTATCCCACCAAGTAAACCTATAAATTTTTAATTAACTGTAAAAATATCATAAAATCTGCCAAATATCATAAAATTCCGAGTCTTCTTGGTTGTTTAACCGCCTCGTCATCATATCAAGCTCAGCACATTCTAACACTTTTTTAAGTATTTCAGCTTCTTTTGGAATCTCCGTTTCCTTCCATTTTTGAGCAAAAACTATCCTGGCGGCTACTAATATATGAACTATTAAGTAGTATATATATATATATATATTTTTTTTTTAAATTTATTAGATTTGTGTGCCGCCCCTCTCCGAAGACTCGGGGCGGCTAACAACAATGAAAAGACAATGAAAACAAATCTAATATTAAAAATAATCTAAAAACCCCCAATTTAAAGAACCACTCATACATACAAGCATACCATGTATAAATTCTATAAGCCTAGGGGGAAGTGAAATTTCAATTCCCCCATGCCTGACGACAGAGGTGGGTTTTAAGGAGCTTGCGAAAGGCAAGGAGGGTGGGGGCAACTCTGATATCTGGGGGGAGCTGGTTCCAGAGGGTCGGGGCCGCCACAGAGAAGGCTCTTCCCCTGGGTCCCACCAAACGACATTGCTTAGTCGATGGGACCCAGAGAAGGCCAACTCTGTGGGATCTAACCGGTCGCTGGTTTTTTATATTTGTTATTTGATATACCTAATAAGAAAAGTTCTGGTGTTTTCTTAATTTCTTGCTGTGTTATTTCTCTTAACCATTTTTCTATTAAGTTCCAGTATTATTTTGCTTTTGAGCATGTCCACCAAGTGTGATAATAAGGTGACTTAGTTTGAAACATTTTTGAAATTCTATTAGGTGGCAAATCTATAAAACATCTTAATTTGGTTTTCTTTAAAAGAGGTTGACTTTGTTATTTTCGAGTTATATATCTACACCCTTTCCCAAGTATTTAAGTCTATCTGTTTAAGTTTCTGCACGAACTAATCATATTGTCTTTTAATATCCAATCTATATCTTTACAGTTAATTAAAAATTTATAGGTTTTCCCAATCAATTTTCCTTGGTTTGTTGTTAATAGTTTACCTAAAATATTGTTATCTTTTCTAAGTATATATATATATATATATGTTTTCGTAAATTTTCACGGGTATATGTATGTAGATTGTTCTGAGTTCGGGTTTTGCCCTGTGTAATGTTTTGCATGTCTATGCGACGTTTCGGTAAAATCACATTTACCATCATCAGGCTGGAGTTCCAATCTCTGTGTTTTTGCAAAAACACAGAGATTGGAACTCCAGCCTGATGATGGTAAATGTGATTTTACCGAAACGTCGCATAGACATGCAAAACATTACACAGGGCAAAACCCGAACTCAGAACAATCTACATATATATATATATATATATATATATATATATATATATATATATATATATATTTATAAAACCTAGACTTAATCTGTGCATATTGTCACCAGTCTATAATGATACCTACCCCAATAATTCCTGGTTCGTTTTTAAATTCCACTGGTTCTACTAGGTCTCTATATTTCCATATTTTACCTTCTTGTATTAAAGTTTGGGGAACTTATAGCTTCAATCAGAGATATCCATTCTGGCATGGCTAAGAAATGATCTTTTTTTATGTCATTCCAGACTTCTATAAGTGCCTTTCTAATTGTATGTCTCTTAAAATAGGAATGTGTTTTGTATTTTTTATACCATATGAAAGCGTGCCACCCTAACATTAAATTGTGTCCTTCTAAGTTTAATAATCTTCTATTTTGTAAAGTAAGCCACTCTTTAATCCAAGTTAAAGTTGCTGCTTCCAATTTGGGAGGGCGAGGCCTCCTTTTTCTTTTACATCTCCTAAAGCGCACAGTTTTATTCTGGTTTTTTTATCTTGCCATATAATTTTTTTTGTTTTCCTCGTTAATTCTTTAAAAAAGTCTCTTTCTGGGTTTATAGGGATTACCTGAAATAAAAACAAAACTTTGGGTAAGATGTTCATCTTAATTGTAGAGATTCTACCTAGTAGTAATAGTTGCAGGTTATTCCAAGTTACTAAATCCTTTTTAATTTGCTATAAAAGTTTCATATAATTATCTTCTTTTAGTGATATGGATTTTGCTGATATCCAAATACCTAAGTGTTTTACTTTCTTGGTTATATTCATATTTGATTTTGTTTCTAATTGCTTTATCTGAAAGTCTGTCATATTTTTAGTTAATATTTGTGTCTTATTTTTATTAACTTTCAGAGCAGCTACCCTTCCATATTCTTCTATTGAGTCTATTAATTTGGATATTGAAATTAATGGATCCTCTAATATAAAACCAACATCATCTGCAAAGGCCTGTAGTTTGTATGTTTCTTTTTAAATTTCTAAACCTTTAATGTTTTTATCTGTTCTTACCTTTGTCAATAGAATTTCTAATGTTAAAATAAATAACAATGGTTAAATGGGACAACCTTGTCTGACTCCTCTTTGTATTTCAAACTTTTCTGTTTGGTCATTGTTGAGAATAATTTTGGCTGTTTGTGTAGAATATATAGCGTCAATCATATTATTTATTTATTTATTTATTTTATTTATTTATTATTTAGATTTGTATGCCGCCCCTCTCCGCGAACTCGGGGCGGCTCACAACAAAAATATAAACAATCGTACAAATCCAAATAGATTCAATAATTTTAAGTATTTAAAATAGTTTTAAAAAGAACCCACCTATATTAACAAGCACACACACAAACATACCATACATAAATTGTAAGTGGCCGGGGGAGGTGTTTCAGTTCCCCCATGCCTGACGACAAAGTTGGGTTTTAAGAACTTTACGGAAGGCAGGGAGAGTAGGGGCAGTTCTAATCTCCGGGGGGAGTTGGTTCCAGAGGGCCGGGGCCGCCACAGAGAAGGCTCTTCCCCTGGGGCCCGCCAACCGACATTGTTTAGTTGACAGGACCCGGAGAAGGCCCACTCTGTGGGACCTAATCGGTCGCTGGGATTCGTGCGGCAGAAGGCGGTCTCGGAGATAATCTGGTCCGATGCCATGAAGGGCTTTAAAGGTCATAACCAACACTTTGAATTGTGACCGGAAATTGATCGGCAGCCAATGCAGACTGCGGAGTGATGGTGAAACATGGGCATATCTAGGTAAGCCCATGATTGCTCTCGCAGCTGCATTCTGCACGATCTGAAGTTTCCGAACACTTTTCAAAGGTAGCCCCATGTAGAGAGCGTTACAGTAGTCGAATCTCGAGGTGATGAGGGCGTGAGTGACTGTGAGCAATGAATCCCGGTCCAGATAGGGCCGCAAATGGTGCACCAGGCGAACCTGGGCAAACGCCCCCCTCACCACAGCTGAGAGATGGTTTTCTAATGTGAGCTGTGGATCGAGGAGGACACCCAAGTTGCGGACCCTCTCTGAGGGGGTCAATAATTCCCCCCCAGGGTAATGGACGGACAGATGGAATTGTCCTTGGGAGGCAAAACCCACAGCCACTCCGTCTTATCCGGGTTGAGCTTGAGTCTGTTGACACCCATCCAGGTCCCAACAGCCTCCAGGCACCAGCACATCACTTCCACCGCTTCGTGGACTGGGCATGGGGTGGAGATGTAAAGCTGGGTATCATCGGCATATTGATGATACCTCACCCCATGTCCTTGGATGATCTCACCCAGCGGTTTCATGTAGATGTTAAATAGCAAGGGGGAGAGGAACGACCCCTGAGGCACCCCACAAGGGAGAGACCTCGGAGCCGACCTCTGACCCCCCACTAACACCGACTGCGACCGGCCTGAGAGGTAGGAAGAGAACCACTGAAGAACAGTGCCTCCCACCCCCAGTCCCTCCAACCGGTGCAGAAGGATACCATGGTCGATGGTATCGAAAGCCGCTGAGAGATCGAGGAGCACCAGGACAGAGGATAAACCCCTGTCCCGGGCCCGCCAGAGATCATCCATCAACGCGACCAAAGCGGTTTCCGTGCTGTAACCAGGCCTGAAACCCGACTGCTGGGGACCTAGATTATCAGCTTCTTCCAAGGACCGCTGGAGTGCCACCACCTTCTCGACAACCTTCCCCATAAAGGGAAGGTTGGAGACTGGACGATAGTTGTTAAGTACGGTTGGGTCCAGGGAGGGCTTCTTGAGGAGGGGGCGCACAAGCGCTTCTTTATAGAGTGATGGAAAAACTCCCCTCCCCAAGGAAGCATTGGTAATCTCCTGGGCCCAGCTCCGTGTCACCTCCCTGCTGGCCGAGACCAACCAGGAGGGACACGGATCCAGTAGACAGGTGGCGGAACTCACAGCTCCAATGGCCTTGTCCACTTCATCAGGTGTCACCAGATCAAACTCTTCCCAGACAGGTGGACAAGTACGTGCCCCAGTCACCTTGACTGACTCGTTGTCAGTCGACTCTGTTTTACAATTGGAGTCGAGGTCGGCCCGGATCTGAGTGACTTTATCAGCGAAAAACGTGTTAAACTCCTCGGCACTACTCTGCAAGGGCTCCCCAACTCCCCCCTGGTTAAGAAGGGAGCGGGTCACCCTAAACAGAGCGACCGGGCGGGATTCCGCTGATGCAATCAAGGCGGCATGGTACGCGCAACTTGCCGCCTTGAGCGCCACTTTGTAAGTCTTAATAAAAGCTCTTACAAGTGTTCGATCAGATTCAGACCTACTCTTCCTCCATCGCTTCTCTAGACGTCTCTTTTGGCGTTTCAACTCCCGGAGCTCCTCGTTGAACCATGGGGCTCTACGGGGTCTAGCGCCACGGAGAGGTCGCAAAGGCGCAATCCGGTCAAGAGCCTCCACAGCAGCTGTATTCCAGGCCTCCGCAAGAGACTCCGCCGAACTGTGGATGAGTGCCTCTGGAATAACCCCAAGCGCCGTCTGAAAGCCCTCTGGGTCCATCAGGCGTCTGGGGCAGAACATCTTCATTGGTTCCGCCTCCCTGCGGGGAAGGATTTAGTTCCAAAATTCATTTTATTTAGTTGTAGTTTCATAAAAGACCAGTCAACATTGTCAAATGCTTTTTTTGCGTCTAAGAATATAAATGCCATTTGTTTTTCTGGGTGTTGTTCATAATATTCTAATGTGTTTATAGTTGTCCTCAAATTGTTTTTAATTTGCCTGTCTGGTAGAAAACCATTTTGATCTTCATGTATTATTCCAGTCATAATGCTTTTTAATCTATAAGCGTATATTGAGACAAAAATTTTATAATCTACATTTAATAATGAAATTGGTCTGTAGTTTTGAATTTTTTCTTTCTCGGTGTCTGGTTTATGTATTAAAGATATTAAAGCTTCTGACCATGTTTTAGGGATTTTACCATCTAGGATTATATTATTAAAGATCTCTAACATATTTGTTATAAGTATATTACTATTTAACTTATAAAATTCTGCCGGTATAGTATCGGGGCCAGTAGCCCTATTATTATTTTGACTCTTGAGTACTTGTTGTAGTTCAGCCATTGTAAAAGGAGCATTGAAATCTCTTTGATTTCTTAGTTTAAATGCTAACCAGCATCCCGGGTTATTAGCATGTTGAAAATATTCCTGTTTGGCCCGTTTAATTTTTTCTGCTAGCTGTTCTTGTTCTATTAAGTTTATTTTATGTTTCTTTTTGTTCATTTCGTCTCCCTGACTACTTTGTGATGCTATTTCTAAGGTTTTTAATTCTGTCTCTAATTGTTGAAGTTGGTATTTTTTCTCTTTATTCTTCTTTGCGGTAGGCCATGTATATATGCTTTGGTTGTATCCCATAAATTTTGTGGTGAGGTATCTGTATTTTTGTTTAAGTTAAAAAAAAATTCCAATTCTTTTTCTATCCAATCTTTATATTGAGAATCTCATAGGATATTTCTATTCATTTGCCAATAGTTCTGTTTTTTGTTTCCTTTCCAAGTAATTGTTAATGGATTGTGGTCTGCCCAGTTATTTGTTTTAATTTCAATACTCGAAACATATTCCGAAATCAGAGTTGAAATCCATGCCACATCTATTCTAGTGCAAATTTTGTGAGGATTTGAATAAAAAGTATATTGTTTATTTGTTGGGTGGCGATCACGCCAAATGTTTTGCAATAATAACTCTGAAGTCCTTTTCCAAAATGTTGTTGGTAAGATTGTTTTCTTTTTCTTATCTTTCTTTTTACCTGGGTAATCCATTTGACTATTAGCTATTGCATTGAAATCTCCAATTATAATCATGTTTTCAATAAATAACTCCATTATTTTTTCATGTAATTCTTTGTAAAATATTTTTTGGTTTTCATTTGGTGCATAGATCGATGTATTTATTTATTTATTTTATTTATGTATTCATTTGTCCAATACACAAATACATAGGAAGAAAAATAGACATCTAGTAATATATATAAGGGTAAAGTGAATTTAGAGGAGAGGATATATGAAAGAAAGAAAATATATATGATAAGTGAGAGAAAGGAAAGACAATTGGACAGGGGACGAAAGGCACACCAGTGCACTTATGTACTTATGTAATGACGAAAGGTCCTGTTTCTCAGTTTACTTGCAGAATTAAAATTCTACCCTCTTGGTCACTATAAAGTTGTTTAACCTCAATCATTTCGTCAATATAAACTACTAATTTTGAATAATATAGTAAAGTTCTATTTGAATTTTTAATGTGGACTTGTAAGATTATAATTTGTGCTCTTTGCTTTTTAAGTTTAGAAAATATCTGTTTTCTTTTTCTTGGATGATTTAATCCATTTACGTTTACAGAAAAATTGTTAACACCCGAGTACATTTCTATTTATAGTATTTTTTTGTTTCTTTGGGTTCTCGAAGTCTGGTTCTTAACACCAATTCTTGTTGTACTTATGGTTGTTTCTTCTTGGCACCTTGCACCTACTCCCTCTCCATGGAGGTTGCCCCCTGTTCCTCTTCTCTTTCTCTAGTCTCTTTGTAAGGTTGATCTTGCCTAAACAGGCCAGATTGTTCATAAAAAACTCTAGCTTCGTCGACAGTGTCTAATTTTATTCTGGATCCTTGCCAATAGAAAGTTCAATTAAATTTAGTAGAACTGAGGGAATAAAGACTGAATAGAACTTTACTTGGAAATTGAATATTAAGATTACTGCTTTCCTTCCTTTTGTGTGGATTCATGTATCAACAGTAGTAACAGTAACAACAGGAAATTTACTATTCAAGATGGAGACTTAACATTCTAAGAAGACAAAGGATTAAAGGATTAAGGGCAGACAAAGGACTACACATATTTCAGTATAATTGGGTCTACACTGGACTTACTAAGGATTTATTTGGATTTATCTGGATTTAGTATAAATTTTTTCTCTCTTTTTTCCTTTTCTGTTTTTGGATTTATTAAACTATAGGGAATAAATTACTTTAACTTTATTTTAAGCCACTTGCAGTTTGAACTGAAGAAACCTCTCCTACTTACTTTTTACTAGCCTGACATTTTTGGTACTCAATTTGGATTATAATTTGACTATAATTGGATTATAAATGAACAAATAAGGAACAAATAATTATAATAAAATTAGTTCTCAAGAAATCATAGAGACTTTGTACATTGACTTAAGCTTGGATTATTAGTATAAAATTGAAGATTGGACTTAAATTTTTATTTTTTCCTTTTTTTACAATTTTACTGGTGAATTTTTTTTATATATAAAAATATACATAGTAAAAATGAACTGCTAATTTGTTCTCTCCTCCCTCTTCCTTGTAAACCCCTGCCCTCCCCTAACTTGGATAAAAGATTGGCTAACCCTGGAAAATAGAAGACTACTAAACCTAGAGGGTCGTGATTTACTGTTAGGCTGGCATGCCTTCATATGGTATGAAAAGTCCAAAACTCACTCATATTTTAAAAGTAATATAATTAGGAAGGCATTGATAGATGTCTGGAATGAGACAATAAAAAAATCACTTTTTAGTAATGCCAGAATAAATCTCACCGATAGAAGCGATCTCTCACCCTAATTTGTTAAAAGAAGGTAAAATATGGAAATATAAAGACTTACTTGATAAGTCAAGTAAAACATTAACTTGAATTAATGGTTACTCATTGAATCCTTTTATTAATTTTTATTTCTATATTGTTTAATTAACTGATATCTTTGGAAACTCCCTGTCTTTTTATTAATAATAAATATATTAACTGATTTAATGTTCTAACATTATAATTCTGCATTTTTATAGCGAAAACTAAGTTGCATATATTTAGGAAATATCTTTTTACTTATACAAGTTACTTTAAGCACTATTGATATACTCTTTTAATTTTCTTTAACTTTTTTAAAATATATTTTTCCCTTACTTTCTTTCAGATATATAATACAAAATCTTATTAGATTCTTTCTTAATTTTGGAAAATTAAATAATTGATATTTTTTAACTTAACTCTTCTTTTTTTATAATTATAAATTTGGAATTATATTTGATTATTAATTATATTAAGTATTTTTATTCTAGATATTAATACACATATTAAGTTAAATAGTCAAGATTATAAATATTTAAAATAATTTTAAATGGTACATATTCAGATCCATATGTAGCGTAGATGGCATAACATAAATATTGTGTATTTTATGTACTGTATATATTGTATAATGCAGTATCTACTATGGCACTTTGTTGATTTGGGCAGTATTGCAATTTGATTCAGCTGAATTGTGGTAATACTGATAATGCTAAAGTTTGGATGATGTGTTTAATAAATAAAAATCTGCTACGATTTGTTTCCTATATCAACAATTCTGTGGAAGGAAGTTGGACTAAGAAAGAATGATTGGCTCAGTGCAATTTACTAAACTTCCAAGGCTGAAGGTAAACATAAAAATGAATCTCCCAAATTTAAACCAATGCCTTATCTACAGTATCTTAGATTCTGAAGGAGACAGATTGAAAATGAAGGCTGTGGGGTTTTTTTGGGTTTTTTTTAAACTCTTGACAGAATACCTTTAGTATATTTAATCTTCAAAAGTCAGATAACTTTCTTCAGTGCCAACTGACATTTCTGATCTGGTTCCAAGATAGCCCAATATAGTTGTATCTCTACTTATGAACTTAATTCGTTCTGTGACCAGGTTCTTAAGTAGAAAATTTTGTAAGAAGAAGCAATTTTCCCATAGGAATCAATATAAAAGAAAATAATGCATGTGATTGGGGAAACCACAGGGAGGGTGGAGGCCCCGTTTCCTCCCAGGAGATTCCTAGAGAGGCCCCACAGAGGCTTCACCCCACCTTTTCTAGCCCCGTTTCCTCCCAGGAGATTCCTAGAGAGGCCCCACAGAGGCTTCCCCCTGCCTTTTCCGGTTACAGTTTTGGAGGCTCGGGTTTGTAAGTAGAAAATGGTTCTTGAGAAGAGGCAAAAAAAATTTAAACACCTGGTTCTTATCTAGAAAAGTTCGTAAGTAGAGGCATTCTTAGGCACAGGTATTACTGTACAGTGATCCCCCGCTCGTTGCGAGGGTTCCGTTCCAGGAGCCCCCGCAACGAGCGGGTTTTCGCGAAGTAGCGATGCGGAAGTAAAAACACCGTCTGCGCATGTGCAGACGGTGTTTTTACTCCCACAGCGCTAGCGAGGAGCCGAAGATCGGGGGCGGGGCGGCTGTTTGCCGCCGGCATGGAGGGCTTCCTAGCAGCCCCCCAAACCCGGGTTGGGGGTCCGGGGGCGCTGGCTCTCGGCGCTTTTGAGCTGAATCCGGAAGCGAATTCGCTTCCGGATTCAGCTCAAAACCGCCGATAGCAAGCGGCAAGGAACGGCTTGTCTCGGCGCTTTCGAGCTGTCAGCTCGAAAGCGCCGAGAGAAGCCGTTCCTTGCCGCTTGCTATCGGCGGTTTTGAGCTGAATCCGGAAGCGAATTCGCTTCCGGATTCAGCTCAAAACCGGCGATACCAAGCGGCAAGGAACGGCTTCTCTCGGCGCTTTCGAGCTGACAGCTCGAAAGCGCCGAGAGAAGCCGTTCCTTGCCGCTTGCTATCGGCGGTTTTGAGCTGAATCCGGAAGCGAATTCGCTTCCGGATTCAGCTCAAAACCGGCGATACCAAGCGGCAAGGAACGGCTTCTCTCGGCGCTTTCGAGCTGTCAGCTCGAAAGCGCCGAGACAAGCCGTTCCTTGCCGCTTGCTATCGGCGGTTTTGAGCTGAATCCGGAAGCGAATTCGCTTCCGGATTCAGCTCAAAACCGGCGATACCAAGCGGCAAGGAACGGCTTCTCTCGGCGCTTTCGAGCTGACAGCTCGAAAGCGCCGAGACAAGCCGTTCCTTGCCGCTTGCTATCGCCGGTTTTGAGCTGAATCCGGAAGCGAATTCGCTTCCGGATTCAGCTCAAAACCGGCGAGAATGAACGGCGTGGGCGGGCGAAGGGCGGGCGGCAGCGAGGAGTTTGCGTGGGCGGTGGGGAAACTCCTCGCTGACGCCAGCAAGAGGGGGAAGACCCAGGGAAGCCGCTGCCATCTACGCATGCGTGCCCGGCACGCATGCGTAGATGGTATTTTTGACTTCCGGGTTGAAAAATAGCGAAGTACCCTGTTCGCAATGGTTGGGGACGCAATAAACGGGGGATCACTGTATACAGAAATCCAAATGGGATTTTATTAGGGCATGTGAACAGATCATGTGAAAATAAAAATTTCAAAACTTTGATCTCCAGGGTTCAACTTGAAAACTGTTCAGAGCAATTCTTTCCAAATTAAATCGGTTCAGCTGTTCAACAAGAACAACAATATGAAATCATAGAATTCATAACCCAATCAGAAGCCATCCAAATGTACCAAGTGTGAATCCTTATGTGAATATTGGTGATCAAGAAAGATTCAGGAAATAAGGCAAATTCAATTTGATTGTTCAAAGGAAATGAAAAACGTTCTTTAGACCCGAGAAGCATTTATTTTTCACATAGTAATCATGAATCAAGATTTTGTAAAATACACTCAACTATTTTGTGAATCCAATTCATTATTATTGACTCTTAGTACAGTATGATAACAGTTTCTGTTTTATCATGATGGGGGTGGTCATCTTCTCTCCCACAGGCTGCAAAATGTCCAGGACCAAATTTGCTTCTGAAATTAAAAACCTTTGGCAATACTTCAGTGTATAAATTCTGGGTTAACTAACACATCCCAAAAGACCAGTGGAGCTATTATGTCTACTGTACCCATTTTAAAGTGATTTCATAATAATATATGTATTTGTATATAAATGTTGCAAGGACATTTTTAATTTACTAAAATATGTGTGACGCAGGCAACCTTCAGACAGTAATCCCTTATATTAACACATGATTTGGAGTGTCTTAAAGTAGCTTTAATTTGTGCCCTTCAGGTTTCACGTACGTCAGGTGTTTTCCACCAGATGGTGAAAAATTTGTGTGTGAAAATGGTAAAGGTCATGAATGTTTTGTAAATTTCCTGTTTTGCTCCTATAGGCATTTCTAAACTTTATTTAGTGACTGAAGTTAGTGTCACCGAAAAGAAAGACTTATTCAACTTTTTTTATTACCAGTTCTGTGCTGTGGCTTGGTGGGCATGGTAGGAGAAGGATACTGTAAAATCTCCATTCCCTCCCCACTCTAGGGCCAGCCAGAGGTGGTATTTGCTGTTTCTCTGAACAACTAAAAAATTCTTCTACCGGTTCTCCAGAACCTGTCACAGCCCACTGAATAAATAACCCCTGCTTATGACCATTTTCCATGCAGCATTCCCATGGTCCTGTGATAAAAATTTGGACACTTGGCAGCTGGCAGTTGTAGTATCCCCAGGTCATGTGATCACCTTTTGTGACCTGACAAACAAAGGCAATAGGACTCACTTAAAACTGCATTTTTAGCAACTTATAGCTTAACAATTGCAGTGATTCACTTAATAACTGGCAAAAACCCCCAACAACAACAACTCACTTTACTATCTTCTTTAACAACAGACTTTTTTTGGCACAGTTGTGGTCATAAATCGAGGACTATCTGTACTTTAATTCTCAAGAATTTAATGAGAATTCTTTATCATGGTTAATCCAAAGGTGGTTTTCAAAAGGCAACAGGATTTTCTCAGGTTTTTTCCCTCTTTGAAAATATTTCCCTTCTCATCCAAGAAGTTCTTCAGTTCCATTCTGGGGAATAGAAAGATTTATATTCCTTAGCAGTCATCTGATTCTTAGCTCGGAGAAAGTTGAAACCACTTAGAAGTTTATCTGTATAATACCCTTGAATCAGAGTGTAAATGGGCATGGAACCTTATTGGAACTTCTGAAAGGAAGACTGCTGAAAGAACTGTTTTAGCAGTTCCAAGAAGGTTCCACACCCATTTGCGTGCTGATTCAGTGACCCTGAGAGTACAGATAAACCTCCAAGTGGCCTCCACAACTCTCAGACAGCTAGTGACCTGACCTTCATAGTGCTAAGGGCCAGATGACTGATAAGAACTATAAATCCTTCCAGATGGACTCTGGGGCAGAACAATTCTCAGTATTATGACATATTTCTGTTAGGGGATGCTTTCCCTTATAAAAGATACCAAGGGTGAAATGTACCTAAATCTGATTGATAAATACGTGAGTACATTTTTTATATAATTAAGGCTATCAGTGCATTAATTTTGTACTCTTCACTCTAGAGTATATCAAAAACAGTTCTCACAGAAAATATGTAAGTCAGTAATTATGGATTCTGACAATATTTCACTCTGCATCATATGACAGATTTGCATTTAAGACCACAACTTCTACTGTACCCTCAACTATGTAAAATGTAACTTCTTTGGTTTCGCAGGTTTATGAACTCACTTGTATGATTTTGAATTTCCCAGTTTATGAAATTTGCATGTGGCATTATCCCAATCAATTGCTTCAGTCTAGTACGTCAATTGTAAAAATGTAGTGGTTATTTTGAAAGCAGATATCATTCAAGGAAAAGGACAAATATTTTGACATTTGCTTATTCAGGAAAATACCAGTAATCAATGATTCCATAAATGTATCGTACTCATATTATTTTGAAAATGAGATAATAATAGCAAAAACAAGTACTGTATAAAGTACTGTAGTACTGTATAAAGACAATTTTATTTTAGTTGTCATTCTCATTTTGCTAGGCAATTTCATCGTTAGCATATCAAGGTAAATAGGGAGGTCAGGATAAGATGAAAGATACTAAATGAATAATATACTCATCATATGTTAAAATGCATGCACTTGGTTAAGAACATGTATTAGCATTTTTTATATTAGAGAACAAATCATGATAGAATTAAATTGTTTTTAAAAAAATATTTATTATTATTTTTCTCAAACAAACATGACAAACACAACGTATAACATTTAGTGGAGCTACAGTCGCTCCGCTCAAAATAGAAATCTTCATTATACAAAAAGAAGAAAGATCTTGTTGTTTGACACCGTCTATGAAATATATAAAAGTATCTATTACAAGACACTACATAAAAGTATCTATTACAAGACACTACATAAAAACACATCTAAAAGTTTATAAGAATATATATAGTAATTCTTAATTTGTAAATTAAATCAAACTAAAATAAAGAAGACAAGAGAAAAAGAAATTACATTTATATTATAGATAATCACAATCTAATACGTTTTTACTATTAGGTTCAAATTTTCAAAGTGATATAACAGCAAGCTTATCTCTTTCTTTTTATCACACCAAAGATATGCCTTCTGCCAGATATCATAAAATTCTGAGTCTTCTTGATTATTTAACCGTCTCATCATCATGTCGAGCTCTGCGCATTCTAAGATTTTCTTAAGTATTTCTGCTTCTTTTGGAATCTCTGTTTCTTTCCATTTTTGAGCAAAAACTATCCTAGCTGCTACTAATGTATGAACTATTAAGTAATATATGTCTTTTTTATATTTGTTATTTGATAAACCTAATAAAAAAAATTCTGGTGTTTTCTTAATTTCTTGCTGTGTTATTTCTCTTAACCATTTTTCTATTAAATTCCAGTAGTCTTTTGCTTTTGAGCATGTCCACCAAGTGTGGTAATAAGTGCCTATTTCTGTTTTGCACTTCCAACAGTTAGATGATCTAGTTTGAAACATTTTTGAAATTCTATTTGGTGGCAAGTGCCATCTATAAAACATCTTAATTTAGTTTTCTTTAAAGGAAGTTGACTTTTTTTTATTTTCCAGTTATATGTCCATACCCTTTCCGAAGTATTTAAATCTATCTCTTTGTTTAAGTTTATGCACCAGCTAATCATATTGTCTTTTAATATCCATTCTATATTTTTACAGTTAATTAAGAATTTATATGTTTTCCTGATCAGTTTTCCTTGGTCCATTGTTAATAGTTTACCTAAAATATTATTATCTTTTCTAAGTATATGTGTTGTTTTGTCTTTGTGGAACCTAGACTTAATCTCTGCATATTGCCACCAATCTATAACTATACATGCTTCTGACAGTTCCTGGTTTGTTCTTAAATTCCACTGATTACCTACTAGGTCCCTATATTTCCATATTTTACCTTCTTGTATTAAGTTTGGGGAACTTATAGCTTCAATCGGCGATATCCATTCTGGCAAAACTAAAAAATGATCTTTTTTTTAATGTCATTCCAGACTTCTATAAGTACCTTTCTAATTGTATGTCTCTTAAAGTAGGAATGTGTTTTATACTTTTCATACCATATAAAAGCATGCCATCCTAACATTAAGTCATGTCCTTCTAAATTTAATAGTCTTCTATTTTGTAAGGTAAGCCACTCTTTAATCCAAGTTAAAGTTGTGGCTTGGTAATACAACTTCCAATGTGGGAGGGCAAGGCCTCCTCTTTCCTTTATGTCTTCTAACGTGCACTGCTTTATTCTGGGTTTTTTGTCATGCCATATAAATTTTTTTGTTATCCTTGTTAGTTCTTTAAAGAAATCTTTTCCTGGGTTTATCAGAATTACTTTAAATAAAAATAATTCTTTGGGTAGGATATTCATCTTAATTGTGGAGATGCTACCTAGCAATGATAATTGCAGATTATTCCAAATTGCTAAGTCATTTTTAATTTGCTTTAAAAGTTTGGTATAATTATCTTCTTTTAATGACATGGATTTTGCTGATATTCAAATACCTAAGTATTTTACTTTCTTAGTTATCTTCATGATTGATTTTGTTTCTAATTGCTTTATCTGAAGGTCTGTCATATTTTTAGTTAATATTTGTGTCTTATTTTTGATTTTCAGATTGGCTACTGTCCCATAGTCTTCTATTGAGACTATTAGATTTCAAATAGAAATTAATGGATCCTCTAATATAAAGACGATGTCATCTGCAAAGGCCGGTAGTTTATATGATTCTTTTTTAATTTCTAAGCCTTTAAAATATTTTTTGGTTTTCTTTTGGCGCATAGATCGATACAATGACGAGAGGTCCTGTTTCTAAGTTTACTTGCAAAATTAAAATTCTACCTTCTTTGTCACTGTAAAGTTGTTTAACCTCAATCATTTCATCAATATAAACTGCTATGCCTCTTCTTTCCCCCCCGGCTAAACTAGTAAACAGGTTACCTAATTTTGAATTGTATAATAAAGTTGTGTTCTGAGTTTTTAATATGGACTTCTTGTAAGATAATAATTTGCACTCTTTGCTTTTTAAGTTTGGAAAATATCTGTTTTCTTTTTCTTGGTTGATTCAATCCATTTACATTTACGGAAAAAAAATTAACATTTGAGTACATTTCTATTTATAGTATTTATTTTTTTGTTTCTCTGGGTTCTCGAAGTCTAGTGCTTAGCACCAATTCTTGTTTATGTTTATGTTTATTTAGATTTGTATGCCGCCCCTCTCCGCAGACTCGGGGCGGCTCACAACAAAGTGAAAAAACAATTTACAACAAATCTAAATTTCTACTAAAAACATTTTTAAAACCCCATTTTCTAAACACACATACATACACACATACCATTCATAAATTGTATATGCCCGGGGGAGATATCTCAGTTCCCCCATGCCTGACGACACAGGTGGCTCTTAAGGAGCTTACGAAAGGCAAGGAGAGTAGGGGCAGTTCTAATCTCTGGGGGGGGGTTGGTTCCAGAGGGCCGGGGCCACCACAGAGAAGACTCTTCCCCTGGGGCCCGCCAACCGACATTGTTTAGTTGATGGGACCCAGAGAAGGCCCACTCTGTGGGACCTAATCGGTCGCTGGGATTCGTGCGGCAGCAGGCGGTCTCGGAGATATTCTGGTCCAGTGCCATGAAGGGCTTTAAAGGTCATAACCAACACTTTGAATTGTGACCGGAAGTTGATCGGCAACCAATGCAGACTGCGGAGTGTTGGTGAAACATGGGCATACCTAGGTAGGCCCATGACTGCTCTTGCAGCTGCATTCTGCACGATCTGAAGTTTCTGAACACTTTTCAAAGGTAGCCCCATGTAGAGAGCATTACAGTAGTCGAACCTCGAGGTGATGAGGGCATGAGTGACTGTGAGCAGTGAGTCCCGGTCCAGATAGGGCCGCAACTGGTGCACCAGGCGAACCTGGGCAAACGCCCCCCCTTGCCACAGCTGAAATATGGTTCTCTAATGTGAGCTGTGGATTGAGGAGGACGCCCAAGTTGTGGACCCTCTCCGAGGGGGTCAATAGTTCCCTCCCCCAGGGTAATGGAAGGACAGATGGAATTGTCCTTGAGAGGCAAAACCCACAGCCACTCCGTCTTATCTGGGTTGAGTTTGAGTCTGTTGACACCCATCCAGGCCCCAAAAGCCTCCAGACACCGGCACATCACTTCCACTGCTTTGTTGACTGGACATGGGGTGGAGATGTAGAGTTGGGTATCATCAGCGTACAGATGATACCTCACCCCATGCCCTTGGATGATCTCACCCAGCGGTTTCATGTAGATATTAAATAGCAGGGGGGAGAGGACCGACCCCTGAGGCACCCCACAAGGGAGAGACCTCGGAGTCGACCTCTGACCCCCCACTAACACCGACTGCGACCGACCGGAGAGGTAGGAGGAGAACCACTGGAGAACAGTGCCTCCCACCCCCAACCCCTCCAGCCGGTGCAGAAGGATACCATGGTCGATGGTATCGAAAGCCGCTGAGAGGTCAAGAAGCACCAGGACAGAGGATAAACCCCCAGAGATCATCCATCAACGCGACCAAAGCAGTTTCCATGCTGTAACCGGGCCTGAAACCCGACTGCTGGGGACCTAGATAATCGGCTTCTTCCAAGGATCGCTGGAGCTGGAGTGCCATCACCTTCTCAACAACCTTCCCCATAAAGGGAAGGGACTGGCCGGTAGTTATTAAGTACGGCTGGGTCCAGGGAAGGCTTCTTGAGGAGGGGGCGCACAAGCGCCTCTTTATAGGATGATGGGAAGGATCCCCTCCCCAAGGAAGCATTGATAATCTCCTGGACCCAGCTCCGTGTCACCTCCCTGCTGGCCGAAACCAGCCAGGAGGCACACGGATCCAGTAAACAGGTGGCGGAACTCACAGCTCCAATGGCCTTGTCCACTTCATCAGGTGTCACCAGATCAAACTCCTCCCAGACAGATGGACAAGTATGGGCCCCAGTCACCTCAACTGACTCGTTGTCAGCTGACTCTGTTTTACAATTGGAGTCGAGGTCCACCCGGATCTGAGCGATTTTATCAGCGAAAAACGTGTTAAAATCCTCGGCACTACTCTGTAAGGGCTCCCCAACTCCCCTCTGATTAAGAAGGGAGCGGGTCACGCTAAACAGAGCGGCCGGGCGGGATTCCGCTGATGCAATCAAGGCGGCATTATACGCGCATCTTGCCGCCTTGAGTGCCACTTTGTAAGTCTTAATAAAAGCTCTTACAAGTGTTCGATCAGATTCAGACTTACTCTTCCTCTATCGCTTCTCTAGACGTCTCTTCTGGCGTTTCAACTCCTGGAGCTCCTCGTTGAACCATGGAGCTCTACGGGGTCTAGCGCCACGGAGAGGTCGCAAAGGCACAATCCGATCAAGAGCCTCCGCTGCAGCCTTGTTCCTGGCTTGTTGTGCTTGGGATTGTTTTTTCTTAGCATCTTGTGGCTCCTCCTCCCCCGCCCTTGGAGGTCACCCCCTGTTCCTCTTCTATTTCTCTAATTTCTCTATGGGATAAGTCATGTTTAAACAGGCCGGATTCTTCATAAAAGGCTCTGACTTCGTCGACAGTCTCTAATTTTATTCAAGATCTTTGCCAATTAAAGGAAATGCCTTCTGGAATCAGCCAACGAAGGATTATTTTTTCTTTAATTAAGATTCTTGTTAAGAAGTAAAATTCCCTCCAACTTTCCTGTACTCTTCTTGGCACTTATTTTAATATTATAATATCTTTGTCTTTGTAGTTTAGGTTTTCCTCTCTTGACCATTTTAAAATGTCATCTCTTATAGTCTTCCTAGTGAATATAATATGCACCTCTCTTGGTAGGTTGTGTTTTCTGGTATAGCTAGTTTGGACTCTGTAGATTTCATCAATTTCTTTTATGAACTCCTGTGGGTCCATCTGTAAGATCTCACCTACTATTTCCGCCATTTTGAACCCAATTTTTTGTCCTTTTCTTCATTTACATTTTGGAACCTCAACCCATGTGAGGTTCATTGTAATTCTAAATTAGTAATAGCTTCGTCAAAGCCTCGGTTTATCACATTACTGTAGTCCTCAATTTTGTCCATTCTCTGTTCAGTTTTCTCCATTTTATCTTCGCCCTTTTTCATCCATTGCTCATTTTCTTTTAAGGTTTGCTGTATCACTTCAATTTTCCCGTCCATTGCTTGTACACTTCCCTTCACATTCCCTAGCTCAACCTTCAGACCACCCATTTCTGCTTTTATATCTTCATAATGTTTTTTAGCTTCTTCGCGGGCATCATCTCTGTTGGCGTTCATTGAGATCTGAAGTATGGCCAAAGAGTCCTGAATGGTCTGCAGGGTCAGCTGCGCCAGAGTCTTTTCCTTTTCCTTTTTTTTCTTCTTGCCCAACATACTTGTTATTGTTCTTTGTGGTAGAGGAGATGGCGATGGTGAAGGAGACACTTGTGGAATAGCGGTTGGAATTGTGGTCCGTTTTTTAGAGGTTTTTATATTAGTGGATGTAGTAGACATCTTAGATGCTTTTCTGGATCTTCTAAAATTTAACTGCTTCCAAAATGGCATCAATTTAACAAACCTACAGAGTCAAATAGAAGGAAAGAGAGAAAAGGAAAGGAAGATAGTAAAAAAATGATAATAATAAAAAAAGGAAAACAAACTGATCTTTTTTTAAAAAAATATTTTTAATTAATTATCATGAAAAAACAAACAGGACAAACCCACCTTTAACATATACTGGGGCAACAATTACCCCGTTCATTGTAGAAGTCTTTCTAATACAGAAAAGGGGTATATTAAAATTTGCAAAATCAACACAATAGTTAAAATGAAAAGAAGAATTTTTGTTTTTATAAAGTTTTACCATTAATAATGACAATTATAGAAAAATAAACTATTTTTATACATTAACATTACTTTCAAGTCATTTAGTATTTTTTTATTTAACCATATATAAATCTGATCCCAAATATTGTAAAAATCCGATTCTTCTTGATTATTTAACCGCCTTGTCATCATATCCATTTCAGCACATTCTATCATTTTCCTTATTACTTCGTCCTCCTTGGGAATGTCTTCTCCCTTCCAATTTTGTGCATTTACTATCCTAGCCACTGTCAAAATATGGGTAATTAATTAAGTAAAATATATCTTCTGGGGTTTTCTTTATTTCCTGTAGGGTAATTTCTTTTATCAATTTTTCTATTTTATTCCAATATGATTTAGCTTTATGGCAGGTTCACCACTGGTGATAGAAGGAACCTATTTCTCGCTTACATTTCCAACAATTTGGGGACATGTTGGGGAACATCTTGGCAATTCTGTTGGGTGGTAAGTGCCAACTATAGAACATCTTAATCTGGTTTTCTTTTAATGAAACTGATTTAGTTATTTTCCAGTTGTATGTCCAAACTTTTCCCCAGGTTTCTAAGTCAATTTCGCTTCCTATATTTTTACACCAACTTATCATATTGTCTTTCAAAGTCTAGTCTATATTTTTACATCCTATTTTGTATTTATATGCTTTCCCTATTAGTTTTCTCTGGTTTGTAATGAATAAATTTCCTAATTTTTTTTTACTCTTCCTAAATGTGTATATTTTAGCATCTCTTTAATGCCTAGACTGTATCTGTGTGTATTGCCACCAATCAATTATTATTCCCTCTTCCTGTAGTTTTTGTCTTGATTTTAATTCCATTTGATCATCTATTAATTTTTATATTTCGGTATCTTCCCTTCCTGCATTAGGTTAGGGTGGCAAATTGCTTCTATTGGAGAGATCCAATCTGAGATAGTTAAGAAATGATCTTTCTTTCTGTCTTTCTAAACCTCTAATAGAGATTTTCTCATTATATGTTTTTTAAAATAGGAATGCGTTTTATCCTTATCATACCAAATGAAGGCATGCCAGCCAAGCATAAGGTCATAACCTTCTAGGTTTAATATTCTTCTATTTTCTAAAGT
The DNA here is from genome assembly GCF_031021105.1 of Erythrolamprus reginae. NCBI lineage: Eukaryota > Metazoa > Chordata > Lepidosauria > Squamata > Dipsadidae > Erythrolamprus > Erythrolamprus reginae. The sequence goes on from NC_091963.1 coordinate 46,989,456, forward strand.
TAGCCAATCTTTAATCCAGGATAGGGCTGCTGCCTGGTAATATAACTTCCAATTAGGTAACACGAAACCTCCTCTTTCTTTTATATCTTCTAATGGACTTAATTTTATTCTCGCCTTTTTCCCCTGCCATAGAAATTTCCTAATAATCTTTTTTAACTCTCTAAAAAATTTCCCTCCTGGAATTAAAACAATACCTTAGGCAATATATTCGTTTTAATTGTTGAAATTCTCCCCATGAGAATCTTTTTTAATTTTGCCTATAAGTTTCATGTGGTTATCATTTTTTAAATGGAATTTGGCTGTAATCCAAATTCCTAAATATTTCACTTTCTTAACTATCTTCATATCCGTAATGTGTTCTAATTGTCTTTTCTGAATTTCTGTCATATTTTTAACTAATAATTGTGTCTTATTTCTATTTATTTTTAAACCTGCTAGTTCACCATATTCTTCTATCATTTCTATTAAATTAGGTATTGATGTTAAAGGGTTTTCAACTATAAAAGTCACATCATCTGCAAAAGCTTGCACTTTATAAGTTTCTTTTCCTATAGTTAATCCTTTAATTTTGTTATTTGCCCTTGTCTTTATCAACAGAACTTCCAAAGTTAATATAAACAGTAAGGGTGAGAGAGGACAACCCTGCCTCACACCTTTAATAATCTCAAACTTTTCAAGTTGTTCATTATTTAGTATGATTTTTGCTGTTTGATTTGAATATATTGCGTCTATTACATTTAGAAATTTTGTTCCAAATCTCATTTTATTTCATTGCATTTTGATAAATGTCCAATCTACATTGTCAAAGGCTTTTTTTGCATCTAAAAATATTAATGACATCTGTGTTCCTGGATGTTGTTCATAAAATTCTAGAATATTAATAATTGTTCTTAAATTGTTTTTTATTTGTCTGTATGATAAAAAAAACATTGTGGTCTTCATATATCATATCATCTAAAATCTTTTTAAGTCTTGATGCATAAATAGAGGTAAATTTTTTGTAATCCACATTTAATAGAGAAATAGGTCTGTAATTTTGTATCTTATCTTTATCTGAGCCTGTTTTGTATATTAATGTTATTAATGCCTCCGACCAGGATTTGGGAATTTTACTATCCATTATAATCCGATTGAAAATTTCTAGCATATCTAGCATTGCTTTCTATTTTATACCATTCTGCCGGTATGGCATCCGAACCAGTGGCTTTGTTATTTTTTTGATTTTTTAAAAATTGTCAGCAATTCAATCATGGTGGCTATTTAACCTTGTTTGTTGTTCTTCTGATAGCAGAGGTAAATCCAAGGGGTTTAAGTATTTGAAAATGTCTTCTTCTTTTATTGCCTCTCTCTCTTATATAACTCTTTATAAAATTCCTGTACTATTTTTGCTTTTTCATCGATTTTAAATTTTTTCATACCTTTATCATCTACTAGTTTCTTTATTATTTTTGATTGTATATGTTTTCTTAGTTGATATGCTAGCCATCGTCCTGACTTATTTGCATGTTCGAAGTACAGTGTTCCCTCGATTTTTGCGGGTTCGAACTTCACGAAACAGCTATACCACGGCTTTTCAAAAATATTAATTAAAAAATACTTTGCTGTTTTTTTCCCTATTCCACAGTTTTTCCCGCCCGATGATGTCATACGTCATCGCCAAACTTTTGCCTGCCTTTAATAAATATTTTTTAAAATAAACTTTAATAAATAAACATGGTGAGTAATAATCTAAATGATTGCTAAGGGAATGAGAAATTGCAGTTTAGGGGTTTAAAGTGTTAAGAGAAGGCTTGTGATACTGTTCATAGCCAAAAATAGTGTATTTACTTCCGCATCTCTACTTCGCGGAAATTCAACTTTCGCGGGCGGTCTCGGAACGCAACCCCCGCGAAAATCGAGGGAACACTGTATTGCTGTTTGGCTCTTTTGATTTTTTTCAGCTATTTGGTTTTGTTCTATAAGCTTTATTTTGTCCTTAACTAATTCTATTTTTCTTTTTATCTCTCGGTCTTCTGAGTTATGCTGTGATACTACTTCTAATTCCTTTAGTTCTTTTTTTAATTGTTCATATTGTATCTTTTTTTCTTTATTTTTCTTTGCAATATAAGAGATTGTTAAACCTCTGATATATGCCTTTACAGTATCCCATAAATTTTGTGGAGATGTTTCTGAGTTTTTATTAATTTCTTAAAAAAATTCTAATTCTTTCTCTATCCATTCCCTGTATTGTGGGTCTCTTATAATATTTCTATTCATCTGCCAATTTATTTGTTTCTTATATCTTTTCCAATATGTCACTAAGGGATTATGATCTGCCCATGTATTTGTATCTATCTCTATTTATTTAATTTGTTCTATGGTTGGAAAACAAACTGATTTTAATTGTTTAAGTTAATATATGTATTATTAAGTAAAATAAAAATACTTGATATATTTAAAAATCAAATACAATTCTAAGTTATAATTAAAAAAAGAAAGTCTTAAATTAAAAAAATATTGATTATCTAAAAGAAAGAAAGAGAAAAATAGAAGAGTTAAAGGAGATAAAAGAATATATCAACAGTATTTAAGGTAACTTATATAAATGAAAAAGTATTTCCAGATATAAACAATTTAATTTTCAATATAAAAATACTGAACTGTAATGTCTAAATTATATATCCAAAGAAAGAGAGAAAAGTAGTTTTAAAAAGAAATTAAAAGGGAAAAGAGAAATATATCAACAATGCTTGAAATAACTTGTATAAGTGAAAAGATATTTCCAAAACTATGCAACTTAATTTTCAATATAAAAGTGTAGAAATCAGAACATTAAATCAGTTAATATAATTATTATTAATAAATAGAAAACAGGGAGTTACCAAATATATCAGTTAATTGTACAATATAGAAATGAAAATTAATAAAAAGATTCAATGCTAAAACATTAACTTGACTCATTAAAAAAAAAGAATTTAATTAAATTCATACAATTGTTTATAAATCTGTTTTAACCCTAAACCTATCTATACTGTAAAGCAAAGAAGAAAAAAAAGGAAAGAAGGAAAAAATTAATATCAAATTGAGTCTAATAGGAGAGGGCAGGGGTTCACCAAGGAGGAGGGAGAGAAATGGGTTAGCAGTTCATTTTACTATGTATATTTTTATATAGGAGAAATTTTCACCAGTAAGATTGTAAAAAGCAAAAGGAAAAAGACTTAAGTCCAATCTTCAGGTTTTCCAGTTTTATGCTAGTAGTCCAAACTTAAGACAGTGTCAGTATCCAAAATCTAGATGGTTTCTTAAAAATAGAAAACAAAAATTAATTTAATTTTTTTATGGTTAGCAGTCCTTATTGTTCATTTATAATCCAATTGTAGTCAGTTATAGTCTAGTTATAATCCAAATTGTGTATCAAAAATGTCAGGCTAATAGAGAGTAAGGAAAAGTTTCTTCAGTTCAAAGTGCAAGTGAATTGAAATAAACTTAATTTTTTAAAATTCCCTATAGTTTAATAAATCCAAAAATAGGGATAGTAGGAAAAATAAATAAATCTTATGCTAAATCAAAGTAAATCCAGGTATAGATCCAATTATGTTAAAATGTGTCTAGTCCTTTGTCTGCCCTTAATCCTTTAGTCCTTTGTCTTCTCAGAGTGTTAAGTCTCCATCTTGTATAACTGTTTTCCTGTTGTTACTGTAACTGCGGTTGAAACATAAATTCACACTGAAATCCACACAAAAGGAAGGAGAGCTACAGTTTTAATCTTCAGTTTCAATTTCCAAGTAGAGTTCTATCCAATCTTTATCCCCTCAGTTCCACTAATTTTAGTTGAACTTTCCAGGAATAAAGTCAAAAGAAAAAGTTTTTAGAATGCTCTGATATAGACACTGTAATTTAAAAGTGAAAGCTGTTCCGTTTTTCCCCCCCTTTCTTCTAAGCCAGCGTTTCCCAACCGGTGTGCCGCGGCACACTAGTGTGCCGCGAGACATCGTCAGGTGTGCCGCGGCGAGAGGCCGCGGAGGAGAGTGGGCGGATCGGGCGGGCAATGGGGCAGGGCGGAGAAGCCAGGGGCGCGTTTGGCCGGAGGCACCTACTGCCGCACCTCCCTGCCCCTGCCTCCCCACGGTGCCTCCGGCCAAACGCGTCCCTGGCTTCTCCGTCCTGCCCCATTGCCCGCCCGATCCGCCCACTCTCCTCCGCCGCCGCCTCCTGCCTTGGGGCGAGCAATCCGGGAGTCCGGGACTGTGTGGCTTTGCGCCATGAAGAGAAAACGGCCGACTTTTCCCTGCTGCCGTTTTCTCTTCATGGCGCAAAGCCACACAGTCCCAGACTCCCGGATCGCTCGCTTCTCCGGTCAGCAAAGCCATCTGCCCAGGAAAGCGCCGCGCTGGCCGGAGAAGCGAGCGATCCGGGAGTCCGGGACTGTGTGGCTCTGCGCCATGAAGAGAAAACGGCAGCAGGGAAAAGTCGGCCGTTTTCTCTTCATGGCGCAAAGCCACACAGTCCCGGACTCCAGGATCGCTCGCTTCTCCGGCCAGCGCGGTGCTTTCCTGGGCAGATGGCTTTGCTGACCGGAGAAGCGAGCGATCCGAGAGTCTGGGACTGTGTGGCTTTGCGCCATGAAGAGAAAACGGCAGCAGGGAAAAGTCAGCCGTTTTCTCTTCATGGCGCAAAGCCACACAGTCCCGGACTCCCGGATCGCTCGCTTCTCCGGCCAGCGCGGCGCTTTCCTGGGCAGATGGCTTTGCTGACCGGAGAAGCGAGCGATCCGGGAGTCCGGGACTGTGTGGCTTTGCGCCATGAAGAGAAAACGGCCGACTTTTCCCTGCTGCCGTTTTCTCTTCATGGCGCAAAGCCACACAGTCCCAGACTCTCGGATCGCTCGCTTCTCCGGTCAGCAAAGCCATCTGCCCAGGAAAGCGCCGCGCTGGCCGGAGAAGCGAGCGATCCGGGAGTCCGGGACTGTGTGGCTTTGCGCCATGAAGAGAAAATGGCAGCAGGGAAAAGTCGGCCGTTTTCTCTTCATGGCGCAAAGCCACACAGTCCCGGACTCCCGGATCGCTCGCTTCTCCGGCCAGCGCGGCGCTTTCCTGGGCAGATGGCTTTGCTGACCGGAGAAGCGAGCGATCCGAGAGTCTGGGACTGTGTGGCTTTGCGCCATGAAGAGAAAACGGCAGCAGGGAAAAGTCGGCCGTTTTCTCTTCATGGCGCAAAGCCACACAGTCCCGGACTCCCGGATCGCTCGCTTCTCCGGCCAGCACGGCGCTTTCCTGGGCAGATGGCTTTGCTGACCGGAGAAGCGAGCGATCCGGGAGTCCGGGACCGTGTGGCTTTGCGCCATGAAGAGAAAACGGCCGACTTTTCCCTGCTGCCGTTTTCTCTTCATGGCGCAAAGCCACACAGTCCCAGACTCTCGGATCGCTCGCTTCTCCGGTCAGCAAAGCCATCTGCCCAGGAAAGCGCCGCGCTGGCCGGAGAATCGAGCGATCCGGGAGTCCGGGACTGTGTGGCTTTGCGCCATGAAGAGAAAATGGCAGCAGGGAAAAGTCGGCCGTTTTCTCTTCATGGCGCAAAGCCACACAGTCCTGGACTCCCAGATCGCTCGCTTCTCCGGCCAGCGCGGCACTTTCCTGGGCAGATGGCTTTGCTGACCGGAGAAGCGAGCGATCCGGGAGTCCGGGACTGTGTGGCTTTGCGCCATGAAGAGAAAACGGCCGACTTTTCCCTGCTGCCATTTTCTCTTCATGGCGCAAAGCCACACAGTCCTGGACTCCCGGATCGCTTGCTTCTCCGGTCAGCAAAACCATCTGCCCAGGAAAGCGCCACGCTGGCCGGAGAAGCAAGCGATCCGGGAGTCCGGGACTGTGTGGCTTTCGGCCGGGCTAACGGGAGGCGGCATGAGGCCGGGCGCTGGGGACGTCTGGGAGGGCGAGGAGGCTGATGGCTGCTGCGCACTCCACTCTCTCTCCGGCTCTCTCTCGCTCTTTCTTTTTCTCTCTGTTGCTGGCGTGGTGAACGAGAGAGAAAGAGAGAGAGAGAAAAAGGAGGGGAGAGAGAATGAGAGAAAGAAAGCAAGAGAAAGAGAGGGAAAGAAAGCAAGAGAGAGAGAGAAAGAAAGGGGGGAAGGAGGGAGAGGGAAAGACATAGAGGGAGGGAAGGAGGGAGAGAGAAAGAGAGCAAAAAAGAGAGGAAGAAAGAAAGAAAGAGGAATGGAGAGAAAGAAGGGAAGGAAGGAAGAGAGAGAAAGAGGGAGGGAGAAATAGAGTGAAATGGAGGAAGAGATTTTTTTTTTTGTCCAAACTTTTCTTTAGCCCCCCCGCTCCCCCTTCAGTGTTCCCCAGAATTTTGAAAACATGAATAATGTGCCGCGGCTCAAAACAGGTTGGGAAACACTGTTCTAAGCAAACTGGCAAGTTGTTTTAACTTTTTTCTTTCGCCTTAATTAATCATATAAATTGTTCTGTTTTCAATTAGTTGTGTAAATAATAGTCTCTTTACCTTCTTTTTCTTCTTTATCGGTCTTTTGTCAGTCAGACTTATTTGTCTTTCTTTTGCTTCCTCTTTTGATGGAGGTGCCGCTATGGCCGGGTACCGAGCATTCGGAGCCCGGATCTTTGTCGCTGGTGCTGCGGGGCAATCCTACACCTTCGGGGCATCAGCGGCTACCCCCTGGATGTTCAGAAGCCTCCTTTTCTGAATTGGACTCTCCGGGTCCGATTGGATCGCTGTTGGTGCGACTGCCAGGGCAAAACGGAGGTCCGGGGATGGAGCTTTGTCCCCAGTCTACCAGCGCGGCTTAGCTGCCATCAGGAAGTCCTAGAATTAAATTGTTAATTTAATATGGCATCTCCCATTTTTAAAAAGCCTTTACAAATGTACAATATGAGATAAATCGAATGAAAAATTCTAAGGAAAATATTGTTATTTGGCAATATGTAATTCAGACAGATGGTAGCCCCATGGATGAAAGCGCGATATGGGCCATAGGTATGTGTTTCAGGTAGCGGTATGGGCATTGATTCCCATCCATGCACTTCCAGTCCACTCCGCCTGAATGGTGGTCTCAATATTTATTTATTTAATAAGACTTCTATGCCATCCAATACCTTGGTACTCAGGTACTAATGATCAATAATTAAGTTTAAGTGAATCTTGTAAAGAAAAATAATGAAATTTCATCACTTTTCCACTTATTAGGCAACACACTCCATCTCTAATAAATTCTACTAAGCATGATATGTTAGCATTCAATTCCAATTTATTTTTGAAGTTTAGAAACCTTTCCTTTATAATATGTTGTTGAATCATAGATTTAGATTATTCATAAATAACTGAGGGTAAGACTGTAAATTTAGAACCTCCATAGGAAATGGAGGGATATACAGTGTTAAGCCTATGCAAATTTAGATTCGAACCCATTTGAAAAATAGGATTGTTCCAATTTGTATTACTGAATTGATTCAAATATAAAAACTATTTGAATAATTGATCATAGATATTAATTGAATCAATTGACGTTAAAGTTCAAATTGTTATAGAAATGGCTAATTTATACCTTTATATAAAAGTGAAAAGTTGGATTTTGATGTTAATATCTTATTTTACTGCACTAAAAGGAGTTGGAAGTCAATGCCCTTTTTTCTTTTTTGCCTTTGCTTTCCCCCACTTTTCTTCCCTTCTTCCCTACTATTCCCTAACTTCCCTACTATCCCTACTATAACTTTCCTAACTTCCCTGCTTTTTTATATTTATATTTTCTTTGCATGCTATATTATAAGCTAATAAAATTGGTAAAACATGACAGTTCAATTTACATATTTTCTATATCAAACAAAGAAAGTCAATGATAGGAGATCTTGACAGTAGATCATGAATTCTGCCTTAGGCATAAAGTCAGCCAAGTGACTTTGGGCTAGTTGCTTTCTCTCAAGCCTAAGAAGATGGCAAAGGGAAACCACTTTTGTAAAACCTTGCAAAGAAAACTGCAAGGATTTATCCAGTGGTGGGATTCAAATTTTTAAACAACCAGTTCTGGGGACATGACTTATTTGGGGGGTGTGGCTTGGTGGGCATGTGACTAGGTGGGCATGGCTAGCTGGTCATGTTACTGGGTGGGGGTGGCTACATATAAAGGACTACTCAGAAGGCTGAAAAAAGGTGATTTATGACTGGTCCTCACACTTATGACCATTCTCACATTTATGCCTGTTGCAGCATTCTTAACAAATGTGGCACTCATTTTACAACTATGGCGCTTCTCTTCATCACATGACAAGATAGGGTGCAAAATGTAAATTGTGAGGACAGTCATAAGTGTGGAATAGTGAAAAATCACTTTTTCAGTCTTCTGAGTACTCCCTATGTGCACCTGGCATGGCCAAGTGGTCATGTAACTGAGTGGCATGGCCATCTCAATGTCAATCATGTTGAGGGGTGCTTCTCCTCACCTGGCCTCTTGTGACCATGGTGATGCGGCAGTGGTCATAAGTGTGAAAAATGGTCATAAGTCACTTTTTCAGTGCCATTGTAACTTTGAATGAACTGCTGTAAATCAAGGATTACCTGTACAAAAATACAAGAAGCTTCTTTGCTTGCAAAAAGCTGCCCTAAATACCAATCATTAGATTAGAAATACCTGAAAGCTGGAGTTACAAATCAGGCAGGATGCCAGAGCACCTTGAGAATAGTTAAAATGGAATGATAAGTATCAGCAGCCAACTCCTGCCAATAAAGTGAAACCCTTTAGTGGAGAGGTCATTTAAGCTCTCCAGAAAGAGCACACCCAGGAGAAACAATCCTTAGATCCATTTGCACCACTTAAAGATACCAGCTGGTCTCACTTACCTCATAAGATATCCTAAGGAAATCATCCAGATTTAAGGAAAGATCACATGCTCCCCAGAAAGGCAGTAAAAAGAAAAATCAGTGCCAAGCTTGTATCTTGCCTCTTGGAAGTACATCCCAAAAGAACAGTGCCAAGAACCACTAAAGTAGTGAAAGAAGATCCCCTCCCTAGATAGAAAAAGCACTTAAGATAAGCCTAACTAGAATGAAGCAAAGGAGCAAACAAAGTTGCTGTTTTTGCCAGAAATTGAAGGCCAGACACTCAAGGTGGGCTGACAGTTGCGGTGGGTCTGGACAACATGGCCACCATTGACAAGGGAAAGAGGTGGAATGATTGCGCTAGCAAGAGTGATCATCCAACATGCCCAGCGCTTCGCATGGGGCATGATGGTGTTCCTGAGGGCAGAGTAGTGAGCCACAGTATAAAGAGGCAGGCTCACCACTTTCCGTTCTCTTTCCTTTCAGCTCATTGGCATTGTTGCAGGCTGACGAGCCAGCAGCGGTGGGAAGCAAGCGGAGCAGGCTCCTCAGAAGAAGAAGCTGAAGTTGACCCTCCCAAGCTCCTGGGATTGTCGCAATTGCCAGGAGCAGTACGAAGTTTTGGCAAGGGGGTGGGGGAGAGTGGCCGGGATGGCTAGGTTTCCATGTGGCAGCGATGATGGAGAATTGTTCCTTCCCCTGGCCTCCTCAGCTTGTCGGTATGGTGGCAGGCCGATGAGCAAAGTCTTGGGCCGCATGTGGGCCAGAAGTCCACCTCACCCAGCTCCTGGGATCACCGCGATCCCTGGGAGCACTGCGAGGTGTGTTGGGGATGGGACTGGACATGGTCCCAGGCAGCAGTGGGGTTGTGGCAGCTAAGCGCAATGATGGACGGGGCCTTCACTCTTCAGTGGGTTGGACTTTATGGACAGTGCGGCAGCTGGGGGCTCAGCGGTCACCACACCCCCACACCCCATTCTATGCTACTCTCCTTCCTGAAGCGTGTGGGGAGACTGGGCTCGGCAGCAGCTGGAGCCTTCCCCCCACCTTTCTAAAGCTCCAGATGGTTGTGACAGGGCAGGAAGGGACAGTGCGCCACCGGGTTGGGCTGTGAGCCTAACAGTGCCTGCGAGCCTGTGTAGTGTCTGTGTCTGCTGGAGTTGCATGAGGCCTCAGACCTCATCTGCAGGGGGGGGGGGGATTCCTTCCAAAGCTGATCTCCCCACTCCTAGGGACTGCGCTCGAAGGGGCTGGGTATAGCTGACCTGGAGGAGCTACAGAACAATTGTGGCCACACAGCTGCTGGGGAGCTTGGCAATTGCCAGAGCCCTTTCCTCCTTCCTTCTGGGCTCCAATGAGGTTGGCCTTTCTAGGATCTTGGTCCTAATGAGACAAAAAGGCTATGAGTTATAATAAAAACTTAAGGATATATGATTTAATGATAAATGATGAAATGATAAAATAAAATTGTATAAATTAAATGTTAATGAACTTATATAATAAAATGAGAAACTGACTATGATATTAAATGCTAATTTAATATTTTGGTCAAGTTAACAATGAGACAATAACGGGAAATAGCTTGGTTAGATTATTAATCTACTTAATGAACTGAAACTGAATGGAGATCATTGCTTGTAATGTTGTGAATTATGGGTAATATATTTTATGAGTAATATATTTTATTTTACCCAAGGCCTGCTGTTTTGTATTGCACCACATGGATTTTTTGTTTGCTCCTCAGGCAGGGACAATAAATCAGATAAAATGTACATTTTATTTCTCTATGTCATCTCCATTTCATAAAAGCATGTTAAATTGATCAATTACTTTGATAGGACATATAGCACATACTGTTATTGTGCGACATTTTGAAGGTAGGAGTATAGCACTATCTGTACTGTACTCACATATCTCAATAAGTTTCTCATGACCTAAAACGGTCACCTAACATCAAAAATGTCATCAAAAAAGCACAACAAAGAATGTTCTTTCTGCACCAACTCGGAAAGATCAAACTGCCCAAGGAGCTGCTGATACAGTTCTACAGAAGAATCATTGAGTCTGTCATCTGCACTTCTATAACTGCCTGGTTTGGTTCTGCAACCCAACAAGACCAACACAGACGTCTTTCAGAGGAAAATCAGAACTGCAGAAAAAATAATTGCTGCCAATCTTCCATTGAGGATCTGTATACTGCACGAGTCAAAAAGAGGGCAGAGAAAATATTTACGGACCCCTCGCAACTGGACATAAACTGTTTCAACTCCTACCTTCAAAACATCGCTACAGAGCACTGCACAGCAAACCAATGAGACACAAGAACAGTTTTTTCCTAAACGCCATCACTCTGCTAAACAAATAATTCCCTCAACACTGTCAAACTATTTAGGAAGTCCGCAGTTCTATTACTACTAGTTTTTTTCTGATCATTCCTATCACCTATTTCCTCCAACTTATGACTGTATGACTGTAACTTGTTGCTTGTATCCTTAAGATTTTTATTAATATTTTTTCTTCATTGCTTATGTGACTCCTATGACAATCTTTATTTGTTTGTTTGTTTGATTGATTGATTTGTATGCCGCCCCTCTCCGTAGACTCGGGGTGGCATACAAGTATTGTACCTCATGATTCTTGACAAATGTATCTTTTTCTTTTATGTACACTGAGAGCATATGCACCAAAGACAAATTCCTTGGGTGTGCAATCACACTTGGCCAATAAAGAATTCTAATTCTAATTCTAGCCGACATTCAAATGCAGGGTAAAGAGAATAGTGCAGTACTAGCGTCAGGTCACCAAAGGGCGTTAGAGCTGCAAAGATGAGCTGCGTGATCACAGGCCTGTAGTATTGGTTCCCAGCAAGGCCTGGGAGTGTTTGTGCTCCCTTTTCGGTCTCTAAATAACTGTAAAGTTTCCTTTTTTTCTTTTATCACAGTTATCCTGGGCAAGTCAGAGCCTAGATCCGATAGTTTGAGATGGAATTTGGGACCGGACCTCAAGGGCTGAACTGGAAATTTCAGCCCAGGCTGGGGATGCGGGAGCAAAGCAAGAGTTGTGGAATTGAGTGCTGATTCGGCCAAGGAGGACCATTGGGCCCAGGAGGAAGACGTTTGCTGTTATTCCCCCACCCGACCCAAAGGGGAGAACCCCATCAGGGGGGGAGGTGTTGATATTTTGATGATAGTGTCCACTTGGCAAGAGGAGAGTTTGACCTCAATGGGGCAAGCAGCAGTGGACCGGCAGGTCATGGTGCCAGATTGCCTGATGAGGGGCTTGGCCCCAAAGTTTGTAGCATGGCTTGGCTCAATGAAACAAGCTGCTGTCATCCCCCCCATACCAAAGGGGAGACCCTCATGGGGGAGTTGTTTGTTGATAATATTCGTAGCTGTTGGCCCACTTGGCAAGAGAAGGTCTTGACCTTGATGGGGGCAACCAGCAGCGGAACCACAGGTCATGGCGCCAACTGAATTGGAACTTATTGATAAGAATCATACAGGGATGAATACGAGGCTTAATGGAACCTGCAGAGGTGCCTGCATGAGCTGGTGCAGGTTTTGGGGGAGTAGAGAGCCTAAATAGAGATTTGACCCCCTGCTGTGGTGGTATGGGGCGGAAAAAAGGAGCTAGCAGCAACTGTGTGTTCTCCTTTAGCACCTTTTGGAAGGTGATGGGCTGCCCCTCATTAGGAGCCCAAGGCGTACCTAGCTCGGGTGATTGGGGAGGGATGCCCTTGGGACTCAATGCTGGAAGCCTACAGGCGACAAGTCAGGTGAAGCCTCCAGACATGCTATGAGCATGGCTAAGAGCAAGGAAGATGAAGGCCAAGTTCAAGGCCAAGGTCAAGGGCATATTTCCTTATGGGCAAGGAGCTTTGCCCATAGTTGCCCAGGAATATTTGAACATGAGTTCCACCCCATTTGATTTCTCTATAGGTCCAGATTTAAATTAATAGTTACCCATAAATCCCAGCTTTGTGGTCTGTGTGTTTATTCCGGTGTCAGTCGCAAATTGAAGGCCGACTGCTCGAGGTGGGCCAACAGTAGCAGCAGGGCTGTACAACACAGCCACCACCCATGAGGGGATGAAGTGGGGTGATCATGCTAATGAGTGCAATCACCCGGCATGCCCATCACTCTGCACAGGGTGTGATGGGTGTTCCTGAGGATGGAGTGGTGAGTCACAGAATAAAGAGGCAGGCACACCACTTTCTGCCCTCTTTCCGTTTGGCTCGTCAGCATTGTTGCAGGCACGTGCCCACCCTCCCCTTATCTCAGTGGGACTATTGATCATCTACTGGGGCTAAGTAGGATTTTTTTTGCGGCCGCAATGCATTTAGGTTTCAGACATTTTTTCTCCTACTCCACACCGGGTGGATGGGGATAGGAGTGCTTAGGGGGTGCTTAGCAGGATTGTTTCATAGGACTAGATCAATTGGATTAAACCCTTTGGTCACTGGGGATGGCAATATGGGGCAGAAAAAAGGGTCTAAAAACAACTGTGTGATCTCCTTTAGGGCACCTTTTGGAAGGTGATGGGCTGCCCCTCACCAGGAGCCCAAGGCGTACCTGGCTCAGGTGATCGGGGAGGGGTGCCCTCGGGGCTCACCTGCTGCAAGCCTACGGGCGATAAGCCAGATGGAGCCTTTCCACATGCTATGAGCATGGCTAAGGTCACGGCGAAGGTCAGGTTCAAGGTCAAGGGCATCTTCCCTTTGCTCAGCAAGGAGCTTGGCCCATAGTTTTTTATCTATCTATCTATCTATCTATCTATCTATCTATCTATCTATCTATCTATCTATCTATCTATCATCTATTTAGTCAAACAATTATAGAGTAATAATTTGTACAAATAAAACATTAGATAAGTAATGATAAAAAGTAACAAAAGAAGACGATAGGACAGGGACGGTAGGCATAGCGGTGCGCTTATGAACGCCCAGGAATGATTGAACTTGAGTTCTGCCCATTTGATTTATTTCTACAGGTCCAGATATAAATTAATAAAGTGGCCCATAAATCCTAGCTTTGTGGTCCATGTGTTTATTCCGGTGTCCGTCGCAACAAACAGACACAGGAAGTAGCCGGATTTCTGAAGCTGCTTCTTTTCAGGAACAGAGATTAACATTTTTCCTTTGAAACAAAGCTAAATAGAAAAAACTATCCCATCAATAAACACAGGATTAAACATCATCAAGCACAGAATTAAACTTCACCAAAAACCAGCAGCAGTGTAAAAAGCTTAAAACAACCCTTCCCCTTTAAGAATGTCAAGCAAAGAAGGAAACAAACCTTGGAGACAGTAACTCTAAGCATTACTGCCAAGAATGTAATAAGGGTTAATGGAGAGGCAGTTTCTGTAAGCAAGACAATAAAGATTAGGCTATAGAAACAACAACAGAGTGTGTAATTTCTTACAGGATTAACCCAGTAAAGTGTGTTTGGGGGGGGGGGGTTCTTCTAACAACTGTTTCTCCAAACTGCTTACAAAGTTAACAATTGGTTTTAGCAACATGGTGAGAACTGATAGAATCCAACCTCTGGATTTTTCTAGGCAGTTTCCAAGTATTGGACATGTTTCAATGGAACAACAAGAACAACGGAAATATTATATCAGGTTATTTTATCCGATTCAGCACAGTCTCATCAGAATTTAACTGAATTTATTGAAATAAATGCAATGAAGATTTGTACCGCACTGGCTTATGCCAGGTGAAATATGACCAAACTATTCTTCTTTTTTAAGGGGGAAAAAAAAGATAAGATTTCTTTTGATATGTCAGATACAATTGTTATAGCCTTCTACACTATAATTTCTTAATGGCATTTCTTGGTAAAAGGAATATTTCAGCTCCAGCTCCACTAATCTCTAATTTATGACTTTGGCTGTTCTCCACTCCATTCTATCCTTTTAACTCTAGCCAAACCTGTAATCTTTCTAATCATTATGGGTGTCAGATATATGGTTGTGTAAGATGCATTTTAGACATGAAAAGTCATCTGTTTTCTCTTTTTGATCAATATGTGACCTTAATACAGGCACTCACTGTTTTTTCATTAAACCTATTTTTCAGGTAAATATTTTCAAATGTTGCTATGTGAGTAAAATGGTGACAGAAAAAATAAAAGGTTTAAAGAACCAGTAAAATTTCATAACATCTTTGCCAACCTAGAAAGAAAACAATTTTCTAAAACTGCACATACACATACCTTCATATACATGCAAGGGAATTAAAATATACAGTTGCAAAGGCATGCAGGCATAAGAGAGGAGTAAAATGTACATTTGGAAGAATTATCAAATTACAAAAGCATCAAAGTAAGTAAATTATTATAGCAGTGCCATTCTCCCTAAAAATAACTTTATGATTACAAAGAGCAGAACATTTCATGTGAGTGATGATCATTTTCATGCTTAGGAACTTTTAGTGCATCCACTAAAATGACTTTCAATAAGCTGCATTTCTCATGAAACCAGATTTCAGATTTCAGAAACTTGTCACTAAGATTGTCACATTCAGAAACTTATCACATTTAAAGGTAGAACTAAATTGTTCTTAACCCTGCTGTTCTGTTCGAAAAAACTTCGTAATGTTATGTTCGGGTCACATACGACCCGGACTGAAAACTCTTCATTTGAAGTGCTTATGTTTGGTCAATTTGAAAACTTTTTTCACTTGGAAAGTAGTCTGAACATTTCTGCACACAATGATATGAAAATTGAAATGAAAAAAGTAAATCTTATTGGTTTATTTTGCGGATATATTGCATGCCCCCCCGTTTTTGTGATTTTTTTTCAATTTATGGATAGTTTTGCTTGCAAAATCCATTCTATTTTACTAAAGTTGGTGTGGGATTGGTAGCTTGAACATTTCTGAACATAATGATATGAAAATTGAACTGGAAAAATTGATGCATATTGGTTTATTTTGTTGATGAAATGCATGCCCCCCCGTTTTTTTGAAATAGTCTTCACTTTATGGATAGTTTTGCTAGCAAAATACATTCTATTTTACTAAGGTTGGTGTGGGATTGGTAGCTTGAACATTTCTGAACATAATGATATGAAAATTGAACTGAAATAATTGATGCATATTGGTTTATTTTGCACATAAATGTATGCCTCCCCCCGTGTTCAATTATTTCAATTTATATAAAAATTATGCTGTTAATTTCAAACTTACATTTTTTTTTTTTTAGTAAAATGGATTTGTTTCATAAAATTAGTTCTCTGGCTACAATGTGGTTGATTTTCAAAAGGATATCCCAAATATTTCTAGCCAAATATGTATAAAAAGTGACAATAATGGCACACAGCAAGGCTGAGGGGGGGGCCTTTTGTGGCAAAAATAAACCAATAAGAACCATTTTTTACAGTTCATTTATATTTTTCTTATATTCAGAAATGTTCAATTTAGTATATCAAACCTTTTGGTGGAAAATTCCTTAGGGATTTGTAGCCCTAAAAAATAGAAATTGACATGAAATTCAGAAAGGATGGGGGGAGGGGCTTTTTGATCAAAATAAAAATATAAGTCTCAATTTTTCCAGTTCAATTTTCATATCATTATGTTCATAAATGTTCAAACTAGTTTTCCAGTTGAAAAATTTTTCAAAAAGATCAAATTCAAGTACTTAAAAAAATTCTTTTTGGTCCGGTCACATACGAACAGAAACAGACTCGAAGTGATGATTTTTTTTTTGCCCAGAAAACAATTAGCCACCACCCCAAAAATATTTTTTGATGATCAGCATTGTTAAATTGAGTAAATGAATGCCTAAGATTTTAAAGAATATTTCAGATTTGGAGCATAAAAAAATAAAAAGTGAAAATGGTTGCAAGCAGCTGAGGGGGGGGGAGGCCTTATTTCTGATGTTAAAAAACCAATAAGAATCATTTTTTTCAGTTCCTTTATATTTTTCTTATATTCAGAAATGTTCAAGCTACCAATCCCACACCAACTTTAGTAAAATAGAATGGATTTTGCAAGCAAAACTATCCATAAATTGAAAAAAAATCGCAAAAATGGGGGGGGGCGTGCATTATATCAGCAAAATAAACCAATAAGATTTACTTCTTTCATTTCAATTTTCATATCATTGTGTGCAGAAATGTTCAGACTACTTTCCAAGTGAAAAAAGTTTTCAAATTGACCAAACATAAGCACTTCAAATGAAGAGTTTTCGGTCCGGGTCGTATGTGACCCGAACATAACATTAGGAAGTTTTTTTGCCCAGCAAAAACTAAGCCCCCCACCCCCCAAAAAAAATTCTCATAGAGAGAACCCCTGAAATGATGAAAAGTCATGAAATTTCAAGTTTCAGATATGCAGGGAAAATGTTTTACCGGGGACTCAAACTTGGTTTCGGGTCACATAGGACCCGAACAGAACAGTAAGTTTCAGGGATAGGAAGAAAATATTTAAAACTTCATATGCATAAAGAGCTGATAGATAATTGAAATGTTGGAAAGTACAGAATGTTGAGTAAAGTTTAAAGGTAAAGTACCAAGAGGTCACCTATGTCTCATCATCTGAGAAAGTGCAGACAATTACAGTGGTGAACGAGAGTTGTTTCCTAACATATCTAAAGGCCAATTTATGCTTGGCAATGGTTATTCTATATCAGTGTTGTCAAACCCACCACCCCTGGTCATATGCTGGCCCCACCCAGTTTAGTAAAGGGAAAAAAAGTCCCAATAAATCACATTGGGATGCGAGTTTGACACCCTTTTTCTATCTCTTTCCAACTTGTAACTGCAAATACAAATGATTAAACGTAAAGATTATGCATAAACAAAGCTAGATAGATATTTGCTTTTTTAAAATATATATATATTTTTATTGATTTTTTAACAAAGTTAATATACACACAACATAAAACAGTGCATAGTGAAAAAAATTGCCCACCACCCTGACACATACACATACCCCACCACCATATCGGGGGTGTTTCTTATATAAGCCACTGTAAGCCAAGAGCAAAATATCTAATTACATATTATAGAGTGATTCCAATTTATTTCTTGTAGCTTGGTCTCAGATTCTACTCGTCATATATCTTTTTACTTTGTCCCACCGTCCCATCAGTTGTTTCAATTCAGTTTCATTATCCAAATTTATCCTTTTATCCATCATTTCAAATTGAATATGGTCCACCATGTACCTATACCAATTTTGCCTTGTCCATTTTTTCGCATCCTTCCAACCCAAAACTATTACCGCCTGAGCGCTTTCTATTGCTGCTTGTTTTATTTCTCTAAATTCTCCCATCGCATTGCTTTTAACTAATATTGCCATTTCCTTTGTGATTATCCACTGTATATTTAACATTCTATTTATATCCTCTTGCACTTTTTGCCACAATTCCTGCACTATGGCGCATTCCCAAATCATATGCATAAACACTCCTTTATCTTGACAGCCGTGCCAACAATTACCCCTAACCTTCTGCTGAAAGTGTGCGAGTTGAACGGGAGTATAATACCACTTATGTAATATTTTCCTTCTCATTTCCCTAATTCTTGTATTCTTAGTTTTCCTTATATTTTCTACTATATTTTCCATCTCTTTTTCCTTATTCTCTTCAATTATTTTTGGTAAAATATTTTCCAATTTATTTGCCAATATTTTCATATTGTCTTTGGAGAGGGCGGCATACAAATCAAATAAACAAACAAACAAACAAACAAATATTTTATAATCTTGATTTGCCAAACTGATAGGATGGTAGGACCCAGGCTCTCTTAAATCTTGACCCATCTTCGGAATAGTAACAATTTCTGAAAGCTTCCATGTCTGCGGGATATCACGATTTATTTATTTATTTATTTATTTTATTTATTTTTTGGATTTGTATGCAGGACCTCTCCGTAGACTCGTGGTGGCTAACAACAATGATAAAAACAGCATGTAACAATCCAATCCAATACTAAAATAACTAAAAAAACCCTTATTATGAAAACCAAACATACATACAGACATGCCATGCATAAATTGTAAATGCCTAGGGGGAAAGAATATCTCAGTTCCCCCATGCCTGACGGCAGAGGTGGGTTTTAAGAAGTTTGCGAAAGGCGAGGAGGGTGGGGGCAACTCTAATCTCTGGGGGGAGTTGGTTCCAGAGGGCCAGGGCCACCACAGAGAAGGCTCTTCCCCTGGGTCCCGCCAAACAACATTGTTTAGTTGACGGGACCCAGAGAAGGCCCACTCTTTAGGACCTAACTGGTCACTGGGATTTATGAAGCAGAAGGCGGTCCCTGAGATAATCTGGTCCGGTGCCATGAAGGGCTTTATAGGTCATAACCAATACTTTGAATTGTGACCGGAAACTGATCGGCAACCAATGCAGACAGCGGAGTGTTGGTGTAACATGGGCATATATGGGGAAGTCCATGACTGCTCTCGCAGCTGCATTCTGCACGATCTGAAGTTTCCGAACACTTTTCAAAGGTAGCCCCATGTAGAGAGCATTGCAGTAGTCGAGCCTCGAGGTGATGAGGGCATGAGTGACTGTGAACAGTGACTCCCAGTCCAAATAGGGCTGCAACTGGTGCACCAGGCGAACCTGCGTAAACGCGCCCCTGGCCACAGCTGAAAGATGTTTCTCTAATGTGAGCTCTGGATCGAGGAGGATGCCCAAGTTGTGGACTCTCTCTGAGGGGGTCAGTGATTCCCCCCCCAGGGTAATGGACGGACAGATGGAATTGTCCTTGGGAGGCAAAACCCACAGCCACTCCGTCTTATCAGGATTGAGTTTGAGTCTGTTGACACCCATCCAGACCCCAACAGCCTCCAGGCACCGGCACATCACTTCCACTGCTTCGCTGACTGGACAAAGGGTGGAGATGTAGAGCTGGGTATCATCTGCATACTGATGATACCTCACCCCATGCCCTTGGTTGATCTCACCCAGCGGTTTCATGTAAATATTAAATAGCGGGGGGGAGAGGACTGACCCCTGAGGTACCCCACAAGGGAGCAACCTAGAGGTCGACCTCTGACCCCATCAACACCGACTGCGACCAACTGGAGAGGTAGGAGGAACCACTGAAGAATAGTGCCTCCCACTCCCAACCCCTCCAGCCGGCGCAGAAGGATACCATGGTCGATGGTATCGAAAGCCACTGAGAGGTCAAGAAGCACCAGGACAGAGGATAAACCCCTGTCCCGGGCCTGCCAGAGATCATCCATGAGCGCAACCAAAGCTGTAGCTCTTCTTCTTATACTTCACCTCCTACCTTCATATAAGACCAGGGCCACCATCAGGAATTTTTGGGCCCCATACAGCCTGTGTCTGCCCCCCCCTCTGCCATTTTAAAACTATTTTAAGTCGCCAAGCCACTCCATCCCCCGGGGATCATTTCCCGCTTCACGCCAAGCGAGGCGGTCCCATAGGCCAGTGTTTCCCAACCTTGGCAACTTGAAGATATCTGGACTTCAACTCCCAGAATTCCCCAGCCAGCAAACACACACACCCGGCAGCCACCGGCGAGGAGCTGGAAAGGATGAGGGGGGAGAAAAAGCAAGGTACCAGCAGTCAGGCGGGTGTCTTGAGGGGGCACTCCCATCTGGAAGGAAGGGAAGAAAGGCGAGGGCGAGCTAGGAAGGAAGGAGGGAGGGAGGGGGGAAGGAAGGAAGGAAGGAATGGTAAAAGGGGCGATCAAGAGAGGAATGGGTGAATGAATGCACGGAGAGTGGGAAGGAAGGAAGGAAAGAAAGAGGGAAGGGACAGGAACAGAGGAAGGGTGCAAAAAAGCAAGGAAAGGTGTGAAAGGGGAGAGTAAGAGAGGAAGGAGTGAAAGAAGGGAATGAGGAAGGAAGGAAGGAAGGAAGGAAGGAGAAGGAAAGCAAGAAATGGAGGGAGGGAAGGAAGGAAAGAAAGAAAGAAAGAAAGGGGGAAGGGACAGGAACAGAGGAAGGAAGCAAGGAAACTTATGAAAGGGGAGAGTAAGAGAGGAAGGACTGAAGGAAGGGAGGGAGGGAAGAAGGTAGGAAGGAGAAAGAAAAGAAGAAATAGAGGAAGGGAAGGTAAAAGAGAGAAAGAAAAAGAGCAAGAAAGAAAGCAAGAAAGAGAGAGAGAAAGAAAGAAAGAGAATGAAAGAGAATTAAAAATAGAGAGGGGGAATGAAAGAAATGGAAGGAGGGAAGGAAGGAGAGAAAGCAAGAGAAAGAAAGAAAGCAAGGGAAAGAAAAAAGAATGAAAGAGCAAGAGAGCAAGAGAGAAAGAGATAGAAAGAGAGAAAGAAAGAAAGGCAACTTCAAAGAAAGGCTCACTGAGCATCTCTCACTCTCTCTCTCTTTCTATCCTTCTTTCTTTCTCTCTCTTCCTTTCTATCTCTCCTCTTCCTTTCTCTCCTCTCTCTCAGCCTAATCCTATCAAGTCCACTGCATTCTACTTTAAATTTACAGTCAATTTTGATTGTTCTTTAACATCAACATATTTTTCCTTGTTCTTTTTTAAAATCCCAAATTCTTTCTAAATCTTATTGATTTTTTTAACAGAATTTTTAAAAAAAACCCAAAGTGATAAATAAGAAATAAAGAACAGAGACAGAAAAGAAGAAAAGAAAAGAGGCATAAAAATGTAAAGGAGTAACTTGCAATCTTCTTTATAGCAGTCCTCAGTGTAGTTGTTTTATCCCTTCAGGGGCATGGCTCCTTTAAATTAAACATCAAATGATTCTTCAGCAAAAAGTCCATCACCTTTTTCAAGCTTTGGACAAGGAAAGTCAGTGGGGAAGGCTGATCCACTTAGCAAGCAGGTCACTAACTTATGAATTGTAGCAGTCCACTTAACAAAGGAACCTTATAAAACAGGGCAAAATTCACCCCAGAAATGTCTCACTTAACAATAGAAAGTATGGGCTCCAATGTGATCATATATCGAGGACTACCTGTACAGCTATAACCCACTTTTTTAAAAAAAAAACATGGCTGGAGGAAAAACTTTTGAGTTTCAGGAGGGAAACCAGTTGGGAAAAGGTGGGCTTCATCCCACCGCAGCCATCCCCGAAAGGAGCACCACAAAAAACCTGCAAAACCTGTTCGAACCAGAAACGGGGCTAGGCCATGCCCCCTCCAGCTCCCTCTCATTTTTAATCTCGTCCATCTTTGAGGTGACAGAACGTAATCAGCAGCTTAACTGTAACCTATAGAAGAGCCATTTTTTAAAAAAAAGTTAAGTTGCAGGAGTGGCCGCCGACTGGCCTTGCCGATTTCACAACTCCTCACTTGAACTTCCTTTCTAACAGCGATCGCGAGAGAGACAGAGAGGGAGAGACACAGAGAGAGAGATATGAAGGAAAGAAGGAAAGGAAGGAAGGAGAGAGAAAGAAAAGAGAAAGAAAGGAGAGAGGAAGGAAAGAAAAAAGGAAGGAAGGGAAGAAAGGGAAGAAAAAAGAAAGAAGAGAAAGAAAGGAAGGCGAGAGAGAGAAAGAAAGAAGGAAGGAAAGGAAGGAATGAAGGAAAAAAGGAGAGAAAAAAGGAAAGGAGAGAAAATAGAGAGAGAAAGGAAGGAGAGAGAAAGGAAGGAAAGAAAGAAGGAAAGGAAGAAAGGAGCAAGCAAGCAAGCAAAGAAAGAAAGAAAGACCAAGCAAAAAACCCTGCAAAGTTGGTGTCCCTCCGCCCCCCCACCCCCCCATGTGCCGAAGGTCGCAATCCAGGAGAGAGAGAGAGAAGCCTCTCGCCGCCCTTTTCCCCACACCGGCAGCCCCACTCCGCGGCCGGCCGGAATCAATGAAGCCGTCCCGTCCCTTAAGGAATGCCTCCCCCCCGCGGGGCCCTTTTCTCTCCGCTCCGCGATGGCTGAGGAAGCGCACACGAAGCAACCCGGGAGCTTTTACCGCCTTCTTCATTCTCTCAGGCTCCTCTTCGGCTTACCTTCCCGGAGGACCGCCGCGCTGCCAAAGGCTCTGTCGGGGCTTCGAGTTCTGCCTCGCCTTTTACTTTGCTGAGGTGCTGGCAAAAGAGGGAGGGTACAGTCTGCGCATGTGCAAGGAGCTGCTGACTTGGCGGCAGGATGCTGGGCCCCCTAATTGTTCAATTTGGCCGGGCCTTTTAAGGCCCAGCCAAATTGAACAATTAGGGGGCCCCGTCGGCCTTTTACTTTGCTGAGGTGAGGCAGGCAGCCGGGAAAAGAGGGAGGGTACAGTCTGCGCATGTGCAAGGAGCTGCTGACTGCGGGCCCCCCTAATTGTTCAATTTGGCCGGGCCCGTGACAGGACTCCCAGTAGTACCGGTCTATCGGCGGCCCTGTATAAGACCAGTAAATTCATGAAACCTTAATGTTCAACATTAAGCTTCTTTTTACCTCCAACTTCTTTAAACCCTATAAGTATTGTTAAAAAAAAAAGTAATGAAAGATAAAATGAGGAAATAAGCAAGAAAAGAAAAATCCCCTATTAGCCCACTGGGATCAACTCCAAAATAAAATTCTGTATACCCAGCTAAATCATCATGCCCTAATCTAAGTTTAACACTGCGTCATCATGCCCTATTCTAAATTTGTTAATCCCAATAACCAAAAGGAAAAAATTCCATTTCCCTAATCCTAATTCAGTTAAAACCCTTTCAGCCCTTAGTACATCTTTCTAAAATTCTAATCTATATTTTTTATAATTAATAATTTCTATAATCAATTATTATTTTTATAGAACTTTCTCTTGCCTTATGCCTTGAAAATAAACAAAAAAGAAAAAAACCCAACCTAATTAAAGAAAAAGAAACTTCTCTGAATACCCACCATATCTTTGTGGCCTACTCTAATATTGGCGCTGTGTAGCCAGCGGAATTTTCATGCCCTTTTCTAGTATTAATAACCCCAATAGATAAAGAAAAAAGTTTCCCCCTCTCAAATGCAAATTAGTTTTATACCTTTTTGTAAATTAATTCACTTTTGAAATTGTATTCTAAATATTTTGATGATCATCAGTGAAAAGGAAACTTCTCTCAAAAACCCACTGAAATCAAATTCTCTATCTTTGTGCCCTACTCTAATTTTAGCTCTGCATAGTCAGCAGAATTCTCATGCCCTATTCTAATAGTTATGATCCCAATAGATAAAGAAAAGAGTTTCCCCCTCCTGAATCCAAATCAATTTATACCTACTTATAAATTAATACACTTTTCAAAAATTAAAATCTGAATATTCTGATGATCTCTAAAATCTATTATTAATAGTATATAATCTGTATATTATCAATAATCAGTACAGTAATCTGTATATTATCAGTAAACAGTACAGTATATTATATAAGTTTCATCTTTTAAAAAATTTCCATACATACTCTTCCATATCATCTAAATTATCAATCTTTATCTTTTTAAATCAGTAAGTTTTATGCTTTTAAATCAAAAGTTTGAATATCTTAATTCTAATTCCAAATATTTTGTATCAAATAGCAATTCATTAATTATCCATCAAAATTCATTACATTCCTGATTCTATTTCTGTTTACTCCATGCTAATTATTTTTAATAAAAAGAGCCTATTAACTATACCTTAATTTCCTTAATAATGTTTCCTTAATATTACTTTCTTATGTTTTCCACACTAGCTCAACATCAGTTTACCCCACTTCTCTCCTCCTTGTAAATCAGTAAAATAATAATCATCGTTGATATCAATCTTCTTAAGTAAGATAGTAAAAAGATAAAAATAAAAAAGAACATGTCCCATCTCTATATTCGTTATTTCATTGTTTCCATGTTTCAATATTCAATAATTTATACTTTGAGTTTAAGTTTACCCAAATAATATTTTTAAAGTCTAATAAACCTCTTAAATATATATCATTTTTGTTCCAATCAGTTAGTTTCCCTTTCCTCGAACCATACCATCCCCAAACCAAAGCACATTCCCCCTAGCTTTTTGCTTTTCTTATGGTCTAAATTAATCCAAATTCACACAATCCCCCACTTAATATGATTATGATAATTATAATATTATTTCAACTTTTCCATCTTTCATCTTTTCATGGGGCACCTTCCCTTATAATGTTAATTATACCAAACAACTTTAAATCAATAATACTTAGTAATACTTAGTCAAATCTGAGTCCATATTATAAGTCCAATCAGATCTAAAGTCCACCAATCAGGCCCCCAACAGCGTCCCCTACGTCATCTCCCCTGCAAGAAGGATCGGGTCCGGTTCAGCAGAACCGAGACCCCGGATAGTGGGGATTCGGGACTACCCTCGTGGGAGCAAGGGAGCCCCGTGGCGCCATGGCCATTGGCCCCGCCCATCCCCCATCCAAACATAATTTTAACCATCTCTTGGCATGCTGGTAAAATTACAGTTTCAGCAATAGTATGTGATTTCATTTTCTTAGCTACAATTTCTGCAACAGCATAGCTTGCTTCTTGAGCTTTCTCATTAATCTTTACTTTTTTCTCGAATGTTGCTGCTTGTTTTTTGTTCAGGTTTAGTATTCTCTTGAAGTATGCAACATCTTTCTTTGCTGCATTGGGATGTAATGTAGTTAAGTGTCATTTCAATTTAGCCGGCGCAATAGCATTGTTAGCAAGCTTTTCCCCACAAACAATGCAAATAAGTGATAGATAGTCTGGGTCTCCTGTCCAAGTGAATCCCATAGTTAAATAATTGTTACTGTACTGACAAATCTTACGACGAGAATCGACAGCAACAATTTTCTGCACTGTCAGCAATTTCAGGCAATTGTTCAGTAATGCCAGCTTCATCTAACTTTCATTTTTTAATAAATCAATCCATGTTAGCAGTAAAAATACATTTAGATTTAAACTTTATTGAAAATGAATGCGTATGGCACCATGTGGTCTAACAACGGAAATGGAAAGAATATGAAGGTAAACAAGTACAACAACTAATAACCGCATAGGTTGGTTTTGCCCTAATTTTTTAAATCAATTTTTTCCCTTGTTAGAACTCCTGGCTGGCCCTTGTGGAACCCATGGCTGGCCCATGTGGAACCATGGCTGGCCCTTGTGGAACTCCTGACTGGCTCTTGCGGAACCCATGGGTTCCATGGAACCCTAGTTGAAAAACACTGGTATAGGCTTAGTTACATAGCTATATCACCAGTTTAGCAGTTAAAACTCATTTTACTTGATGCCAGAATTAAGAACTCTAATTACACTCTGATTCCAGCTTCAAAATGATGTCATTGATTATGCTTTAAAAGGCAACCCAGTAAACATATGCATTTGTCACATAAAATAACAAGCAGAGCTTGATTAGAAATTCCATTAACATTTAAGAAAATTAGGATACTCAGACATACTGTAAGTTATTGAAGCTCTCTGTTGTTCATAGACATTTCCTTTCACTTATTTATTGCTGGAGGTTTTTTTAGTTGTGACATACATGCGATATTTCATCTAAAAAAATATCCTGGAATTTAAATTTAGCTCTGAATAAAAACATGAGCATATTGGACTAGTTCATATATAATACTAAGCATCCAAATTTGTTGATGTGTAAACTCATTTGTTATAGTTTAGTACTAGTACAGTATGATTTTCAATAAATTTACAATTTTCACATATGTAGAACAAAAATCTGAAAGATCAGTAGATGGCAGCAAAATTTTACGGGGGTTTTGTTCAAGATTTTGCTGCCCATATTTATAGTAGTATTAAGTAAATCATTAAAAAGTCTGGATTCAGAGTTTATTGATTGGTCTTACATCTGAATAAACATGCAGTACAATGCTTATAAGCAAATTTAATGGTAACAGTTTGGCAATTCCTATCCATTTGTCAAATCTGACCCCTAAAAGGGAAAAGCAATAAGAGACAAATGTTTTCCTGTAAATATTACCAGCTAAAAAGATTCTTCTGTAGCAGACATATGTTAAAACGTTTATGAAATAGCATTTAAATAATGTCATTAAAGTGTACTACTATTTTTTATCAAGTGATATGCAGCATGTATCTCTTGGAATGTTGGTAATACACAGTATATTCTTGTAAAAAATAATCAGAGTATCTTCTTTTTAATTTTCAAAATATAGCTTCTTGGTATTTTGAGGTGATCTACTTTTCAAGGTAATCTCAGTTTAGTTACACATACTTTAAAAAAAAATCAAATAATGTAGAGTTCAGATTCCTAATTGTTGTTATATTTTCATCACTGAATAAAATAAATTGTTTCCCAGGGAACTGCCAGCATATGTAAATACTTGCTGCCAATTCATCTCACAAAGATATTTTATCTCATCGACTTTGCTAATGAGCTTTGGTGGTTGGTTCCAGGAAGTTTCAGGGATGTTTTATATCTCCACAGGAAACATCACACATTGGGTCACTCTGTCCCAGATTATATAGAGCAAAGAAAGCTCCAGATGGCTGTTTGGTAATTAGGAAAGTGAAGCGCACCCACCAAGGTTGTTATGTTCACATCTGGTGGGATGAAGGCTGTATATCCTTGAGAGATGAGAAACCAAATGATAAACAGAAATGATGAAATGCCACTATAGAATTTCCTCTGATTTACAGGTTGCCAGGGTCCATTTTATCTTCTGGTTGTATCATTGAGAAGATGTGGCTCATGGGTAAGACAGTGACAGTTCTCATCTTGAAAAATTTGATCTCCTTAGAAGTATGTGGGACCTCCACTTAGCAGAAACATTGCAAGTCATTTCAAATAATTTAATTTTGTCATGTCATCAATCCAAATTAATTTATTGTGGTTCCACTCTTGAGTTTTATCTAGGACTGTTTTGGTGGCTGATTTATATCATTTGTTCCTCATATTACAAGTCCCTGAAGTTTTCTCGACAAGACTTTAGAAGTGGTTTACCACAGTCTTGCTTCCTGGGTCCGAAAGATACTCAGAAAGCTCAAGCTCGCCAGTTAGTTTTCATCCGCAGTACTAGAATTCACTGCCTCCCACTTTCTAGTGTGACAGCTTAAACACTAGCTGGGTCTGTGGAATGGATTATAGATGCAGTCTTCGACTTACAACCCCACCTGAGCCCAAAATTTTTGTTGCCAATAGTTTTGCAACATTTTACAAACTTTTCTTTTCATAGTTTAAGTGAATCTGACTGCCATACTGACTGCTTGTCAAAAAGTTGCAAAAGGTGATTATGCGAGCCCAGACACTGCAACCAACATAAATATGAGTCTTGCTAAGCATCTGAATTTTAATCATGTGACCATGAGGATGCTGCAATGGTCTTAAGTGTGAAAACAGTCATAACTCATTTTTTTTCAGTATTGTAACTATGAATGGTCACTAAAGTAAACTGATGTAAACTGAGGACTAGCTGTACTGTAAATGAACTCTTGCTGTATTCATTTATGGAATCCATATGGCTTTCTTAACTGTTCTAAACTATTTCAAAACCAGGATATACACTGGCATTGTTAGGTAAAGACACATTAGAAAGTAGAGTTAACCTAATAGACAAATAGACAATTTATTTATTACTTCCAATGAACGATAATTTGTTTTAAAATAAATGCCTCCGTCATGTTTCACTAACATAAGACATCCTGTGATGTTTTAGACATCTTGCAAATATTATTAGAGATAATTTTTTACTGAAGTGACTTGCTAGATTTCCAAGTTTCTTGGGAAAACAGGTAGTATCCAATGAAGAAGGTCTGTAGCTATAAATGTTTATAAATGTACATAAAAATTTGTTTTGTTAAGGCACCCGGCCCGGAAGTTGCATGCAGAACCATCTCTCTGGGTACACAAGCTGTCATCCATTGCTTTTCCGGGTTCCGGTGCACTGGTCAGCTGATCTTCGTGTGTGTGGGAGTGCTGTAAATAAGAACAACAGCTGCCTGGCACACATGTATGTGCCAGGAAGATGCTCTTCCAGGTGCCAGGATGCACATGTGCACCGACTAGCTGGTCTTTGTGCATGGATGCATGCACACCAGAAACTGGAAGACCAGTTGGGCAGTGCTCATGGTATGCCTGAAACATCTTCCCAGCATGCAAATGCACACCAGCTTGCTGCTCCTCTGGTATCTGGCATGCACATGCACACTGCCAACTGGTCTTTGCGCATGCATGCAAACCAGAAACCGGAAGGTCATCTTTCCAATGTATGTATGTGCACCGGGCGGCTGCTTTTCCAGTTTCCAGCTTATACCTTTCTCTGCTGAAAAGGTTTGTCAACACTGCTCTACGGCGCCACAAGATACTTTGAGGCCATTATGGACAATTCTGACAATATAAGTTCGGGATTTAATTCAATACCTGGAATTTGCTTCTGAGTTAAGCAGCTTAGATTAGTCTATTAAATTAATTTCCTGTGTTTTAAAGCATGATTTACGTGAAACGGTATGTATCATTAAATTGCTTCTTTTTCTATAAAGAAACTACTTTTGAGACAGTGACCCCTTCTGGGCAATATGCTACTTGTCAAGAACGTAAAATGGTGACATGCTTCATCTGTTCCTTTTAGCTAAGTAGATTTTTTTAAATTAGGAAAGTTGAGAAGCTTAGAAAGATAGCACCTGTTTTTAAGAGCACTCTCTAAAGCATGAATGCCTAACATTTTGATTTGTCTGAACTGCACTGAATGAAGAGGAATTGTCTTGGACTGTACATAAAACATATAATATAATTAATGTATGTAAATAATCACAAAAACATAAGAATTTTAAACTTTTATGATCTTTTGGAGCCATTTTACTAGCTGTCCGGGGCCACAAGTGGGTCCTGAATTGGACACACCTACTCTTAATTGTCTTTTTAATTTAGTTTTTAACTATCTCTTTTCTTTTATTTCATCCCATTTTATTTTACTCTCTTTTATTCTTATGCTGGGTACCTATGTTTTAATTTTTGCCTATGTTTTAATTTTAAGATTTGCCATCACTGATCTATGGTGACTGAAGAGTTTGACTTTAATGACAGCAATGGATTTTCAAACAAAGCAAACATGTGGGCCGTGCCCTACTACCAGCCCTTGGCCTAGTCACAACCAGCAGTGTGTGTACAATGAACGTGCATGTGTGCCCATCAGCAGTGGATTGTTCCCAGTTCAGCCTGGTTCTGTGAACTGGTAGCACTGGTGGTAGGCTCTGCCCACCCACCTGGGACGCTTCTGCCCATGTGCAAAAGCATTGTGCATGCACGCAAGGGAGCACACCTCTATAGCAATCGGTTTTAGGACCCACTACTGGTGCCCATCCTCCCCCAAACTGGGAAACACTGCATTAGAAAAAAGGAAATCAAATTATAACTGTTGCAGCCAAATCAAATAACTTCAGAAATATAAAATAATAGAGAAAAATTTGGAATTCAAAAATGCAGCTGTTCTCTACCTCTTAACACCTGACCTTTTACATTGTGGAAGTCAGTTGCTTGAATGGCTTCTTATTTGTTTAGAGCAGTGTTTTTCAACCGGGGTTCTGTGGAACCCAAGGATTCCACAAGGGCCAGCCAGAGGTTCCGCATCTTAATGAGAAAAAAAACCCGACCAGGAGGAGCAGCAGCCTTTGCCACCCCCTCTACCTTACTCTGCTTTTGCCTCTGCCTCCTCCCAGAACACCATTTCTCCCCGTCCGACAGCTGCAACCGGCAACCAAACTGTCGGGCGGGAAGAAACCCCCACACCACTCCTGCTGATCCCTCGTTCGCTGTTTCCTTTTGGTGGGGGCGAGAGAGAATGAGAGAGGGAGTAGAGGGAAACAAATGAGAGAGAGAAGGGAGAGGAAGAAAAAGGGAGAGGAAGGGGAAAGAGAGAGAAAAACAGAAATGAAAGTGAGAGAAATGAGAGCAAAAAGGGAAGAGAAACAAATGAGACAGAGAAGGGGGGAGGGAGAGATTAAAAAAATGAGAGAAACATGGAGGGAGAGAATGAGAGAGTGGGAAAAGAGGGAAAAGAGAGAAGTAGAAAGAAGAAAAAGGAAAGAGAGGGAGGGAAAGAGAGAAGTGGAGAGGAAGGAAGGAAGGAAGGAAAGAAGGAATAAAGGAAGGAAGGGAGGAAGGAAGGAAGGAAGGAGAAGTGGAGGGAACAAGGAAGGAAGGAAGGAAGGAGGAAGAATGAAATGAATGGAGGGATGGAGGAAGGAAGGACTTTTTGGATGTGTGTGTGTGTAATTTTTTTTAAAAAAAATTCTCAACATACATTCAAACAATACAGTGTACCATCTAATTTTCCATGAATAAAATGCAGTATTTTGTTAGTGACTAATATCAATCATCAAAAAAAGTTGCAAAAAGTTTTTTTTCTAGTTTTGTCATTCAGTTACATAAATTTTATTTTAATTAAATTCCCTCCTTAATGTTCAAGACTTGCCTTGAAGTGATATAAACAGTACCGGTACACGGTACAGGTTCCGCCAGAAATCTGATGACACCAAAGGCTTCTCCTGAAGAAAAAAGGTTGAAAAACACTGGTTTAGAGACTTGAATCCTTCTATTATTGAAACATTTTGCTATTACTAATATGTTGTTCAAACTGAAGCCCGTTTTGAGAAGTGTGAGATCTCTCCCATTTTCTTTGTTTTACATAGAGGGAATTAATAACTCAACAATAAGAGTACTTGTACATCAAAGTTTAACTGTAACAATGTATATTCATTTGGTTTTTTTTAATTGAACAAAATACAGTGGTACCTCGGTACTCGACCACAATTCGTTCCAGAAGTGTGGTCGAGAACCGATTTGGTCGAGTACCGAATTTATTTATCCCATAGGAAATAATGGAAATGGATTTAATTGGTTCCCCAGCCCCTGTTAACTCGCTGTGAACCAATTAAATCTATTTTCTTTATTTCCAATGGGATAAATAAATTCGCTACTCCAAGCTGCAGGAAAGGTGGGGGCTGCTGCAATCCCGGCAGCTTTGGGGGGCTCTTTTCCTCATTGCTTCCTTTTATTACCTGTAAGCAGCTTCAAAAACTTTCTCCTTCCCTGTGGCTGCAACAGCGGCGGCTTCCCTTCCAGTAGCAAGAGCGCCGGGAAGTCACGTAATGCTGGAGCGGCAGCAACTGCTGAGATGGCTCCGGCGGCTTCCCTTCATCATGTGACGTTCCCGGCGCTGTTGCTACTGGAAGGGAAGCCACCGCTGTTGCAGACACAGGGAAGGAGAAAGTTTTTGAAACTGCTTACAGGTAATAAGAGGAAGCAATGAGGAAAGGAGCCCCCAGAAGTTGCCAAGATTGCAGCAGCCCCCACCCTTCCTGCAGCTTGGAGCTCTTAGAGAGCTCCTCAGCCCCCTGAAGCTGCCGGGATTACATTTCGGATAATGAACAAAATTTTCTCTGGCTGTTCGGTATCTGAATTTTTGTTCAGATACCAAAGCAATTTTTTGCCGAAAATTTTGTTCATTATCCGAAATGTACGAGAAAGGAAGCGTTCGAGTACCGAGGTACCACTGTATATATGGCCACCAAAATGACTTTCAATGACTCAATTGTCAAATCTTGGTAACATCAAGAACATTTTCTAACCACTATCCTTGACAAGAGAGACCTGAATAAACAACCTGTACATCCCACAGCAAGTTAGTTTTCTGAAGGACCCTTAGATTCAGACTTGATTAACTCTTTCAGTACCTGCCAGATATTGAACACAGGGTTTTTATTTAAAAAAGGTTAGACAACCTGAGTTAAGCATTATAAACAAGATGTAAAGCTACATAACCCCTAATATAGGAGTGTCAAACTCAATTTCATTGAGGGACAGATCAGCATTGTGGTTATCCTCCAGGGGCTGGGAGAGGGCATGGGGACTCAATGTTGCTTCTGTGCGAGGTCCCTGTGGGGGCTGAGTGGGGTTGGAGAGGGAATCCATGGATCTCTGGTGGGTGAGGTGATGGGCGGAGTGAAGTGAGACATGGGGCAGCATGGTTGCAGCCAGAAACTGTAGCCACCATGCACTCACCATCATGCATCTGCTGGTAACCATCAGTGCATGGGGACTGCTGGTTACTAGCTGCAGCCGTACCCTGCCGACCCCTCATCTGGTGCACTCTTCAGCTCCAGAGCCCACTGCTACCACCAGGCTGGCAGTCCAAGCAGCATGCATGGTGGCAGAGGCAGGAGGGAGACAGGTAGAGGCAGGAGGGAGACATGTGATATGAACAGCTGGACATGCTTACTCCATCCCACTATCTGTTTTGACTTGCGGTTGGAGATCAGGGTGCTGCTGGTCATCGTCTCCTTGGTTGTCTCACGGGTCTTGCCCTTGGCCTGCACATGGAGCATGTTCTTCTTGTGTGCCCAATGCATCTCAGCTAGAAAGGTCAATTAGAAGTGGTAAACCATGTCTAAACCCAGCAAGCAAAAGATGGCCACCCGGATTGGGGAAATACAGATCCGCATCAGTGCTGCTTTGTTGTGTGAGCCAGGCTTGGAACAAGAACTGAGGCAAGAAATTGAAATAATAGTTAACACATGAACGTTTATTAACTGTCATCTGGATAACTAAGAATGAAGACAAAGTGTTCGTTTGACAGCCAACTATAAATAGCCAATCACAGAACTCTTCTATTCCACATCCTAGAGTGGCCCAAGACATACTGGAACACAACACTCCTTTCTGTTTAGTTAGTGCAGGTATAGTCCTACAAATATGCAAGAAAGACCCGCTCTGATCTTGGTTCAATAGCACCTGTGAATGCCGTGAGTTGAGGTCAGCTGGTGACAGCAGAGGTTGTAATTGCTCCTTTCTGCTCGATGGAACTGCTTCTTCATGCAACAAGACAGGAGGTGCAGCTGAGTCTTGCAGGTGCTGGTCAGTGCAAAAGTGTTTGGTAGTAGAGCCTCATTGGTTTCCCATTATACCCTCAACTGATCTATATGATGGAACCATAAATGGACATTCTCTAATAAGAGTAGGGTCCAGCAACTCCATTTACATTGCCCGGCAACCATAAGGGATATCCTGAGTAATTCTGAGCATAAAACCTGCTACCCACATTGAAGGAATGGGCAGAGCCCATAGGGTCTCTTGGGAGTGTACTGTGGGTGTAATCCATCTAGGATAGTTCTCAACCGCCATTCCATCAGTAGTTCGGCAGGACTTCATTGCTGAACATGGTGTTTTATGTTGAGCTAGTAACAGCTCATTTACATTTTCCTGCAAATTCACAGGACCCAACTTCACCAAATTTTCCTTCATAGTGCACACCATGTGTTTGGCCATTCCATTACTGTTCAGATGTTATGGTGCAACTAGGTAATTTCTTATGCCTAAACTAGCTAGGAAAACTTCAAATGCTGCTGAAGTTAATTGCAGACCGTTATCTGAAATAAGTAAATCTGGTAACCCATTGGTGTGAATAAGACCTCAGACTTTTGATTATAACCTCTGCTGTGGTGGATGACATTAATTTAACCACCAGCCATCTGGGGTATGCATCCACCATTCCAAATACATGTGACCCTATACCAATCCCGCAAAATTGATATGAATGTGTGACCATGATACTGTGGGGTTTTCCTTTCCTGTGCTGGGGCCCTAGAAGGGGTTGCCCTAAAGATCTGGCATGAATCACAGGTAGTTACTGCTTCTCAATAGCATTATCCATTCCTGTCCACCACACATAACCACGGGCAAGCCCCTTCATACACATGATGCCTAGGTGCCCTTTATTTAATGTCTGCAACACTGCCTTTCTCAATGGGAAGGAATGACTACCCCATGACCCCATAATAAACAACCCCACTGTACTGATAGTTCTAACTGCCTGGCCTTGAATGGTTGAAAAACCATGGCCACCCTTTCTCTTGGCCAACTTCTGCACCCAGTCAATCATGCAGGACATTACCTGAACCCTAGAAGGGGTGCTAGCGATGTCAAGGGCAGTAACTAGAAGGTGGAGATCGTCAACAAAGAAGATGGAGGATGCTGGGGCCAGATCCTCAATGATATCAGCTAGGGAGCAATGGCTTAAAGCATCTGCATGGGACATGTGTTTCCCTGGTCTATGTCTCAAAACACAGTCATGGCTCAGGTGGAATACAGTCCAGCAAGTCATACAAGTGGAAATCACCTGAGGGATTTGATGATCTCCAACCATCAGACCTAGGAGAGGCTAATGGTCGGCCATCAATTTGAAATGCCAACCATATATATAATATGGTTTCTCAAAAGACACCTTACAAAATAATACTATAGAGGGATATAGCATTGCTTCCAGCTGTACGGATTCAGCTCCAGTGATCTTAGAAGCCGATGTCTTAGAAGAACTTGAACGATTAAAGATAAATAAGGCAATGGGTCCAGATGGCATCCACCCCAGAGTTCTTAAAGAACTAAGATCTGTCATTGCTGCCCCCCTGACTGATTTGTTTAACCAATCCCTGTTAACAGGAGATGTTCCTGAGGATTGGAGAATGGCCAGTGTTGTGCCTATCCACAAGAAGGGCAGTAGAGAAGAAGCTGGTAACTACAGGCTGGTTAACTTGACATCAGTTATAGTTAAAATGATGGAGACTCTACTCAAAAAGAGGATAAATCAGCACCTAAAAAACAATAAC
This sequence comes from Erythrolamprus reginae, assembly GCF_031021105.1. Taxonomy (NCBI): domain Eukaryota; kingdom Metazoa; phylum Chordata; class Lepidosauria; order Squamata; family Dipsadidae; genus Erythrolamprus; species Erythrolamprus reginae. The sequence goes on from NC_091963.1 coordinate 47,024,701, forward strand.
TTATTGGACCCAAATCAGCATGGCTTTACTGAAGGCAAATCATGTCAGACTAATCTCATTGATTTCTTTGACTATGTCACAAAGGTGTTGGATCAAGGTGGTGCCATGGATATTGCCTATCTGGACTTCAGCAAAGCCTTTGATACGGTTCCACATAAAGAGCTGATAGATAAATTAGTGAAGATTGGACTTAATCCCTGGATAGTTCAATAGATTTGCAGCTGGCTGAAGCGTAGACATCAGAGAGTTATTGTTAATGGCGAGTATTCTGAGCAGAGTCAGGTTACAAGCGGTGTGCCACAAGGGTCTGTTCTGGGTCCTATTCTTTTTAATATGTTTGTGAGTGACATAGGGGAAGGTTTGGTAGGGAAGGTTTGCCTATTTGCCGATGACTCTAAAGTGTGCAATAGGGTTGATATTCCTGGAGGGGTCTGTAATATGGTAAATGATTTAGCTTTACTAGATAAATGGTCAAAGCAATGGAAACTGCAGTTTAATGATTCCAAATGTAAAATAATGCACTTGGGGAAAGGGAATCCTCAATCTGAGTATTGCATTGGCAGTTCTGTGTTAGCAAAAACTTCAGAAGAGAAGGATTTAGGGGTAGTGATTTCTGACAGTCTCAAAATGGGTGAGCAATGTGGTTGGGCAGTAGGAAAAGCAAATAGGATGCTTGGCTGCATAGCATAACAAGCAGGAAGAGGGAGATTGTGATCCCCTATATAGAGCGCTGGTGAGACCACATTTGGAATACTGTGTTCAGTTCTGGAGACCTCACCTACAAAAAGATATTGAAAAAATTGAACGGGTCCAAAGACGGGCTACAAGAATGGTGGAAGGTCTTAAGCATAAAACGTATCAGGAAAGACTTAATGAACTCAATCTGTATAGTCTGGAGGACAGAAGGAAAAGGGGGGACATGATTGAAACATTTAAATATGTTAAAGGGTGAAATAAGGTTCAGGAGGGTAGTGTTTTTAATAGGAAAGTGTACACAAGAACAAGGGGACACAATCTGAAGTTAGTTGGGGGAAAGATCAAAAGCAACGTGAGGAAATATTATTTCACTGAAAGAGTAGTAGATCCTTGGAACAAACTTCCAGCAGATGTGGTTGGTAAATCCACAGTAACTGAATTTAAACATGCCTGGGATAAACATATATCCATTGTAAGATAAAATACAGGAAATAGTATAAGGGCAGACTAGATGGACCATGAGGTCTTTTTCTGCTGTCAGTCTTCTATGTTTCTATGTTTCTATGATGAAATCTCTCACACCCTCCACTAAGGTGAGTGCTTCTTTGTCAATTTGTCCCTAATTGCACTTTGCAGCTGTTACAGTCCTAGGAAAAATAGCAATGGGGACTCAGAGCCATATCGAAACTTATGGTTCAGAATGGCACCCACTCCATAAGGGGAAGCATCACATGCCAGAACCAGAGGAAGGGCCTCACAATACTGGGTTAGGACAGCATTGGATGTAAGGACTTATTTCACAGCATCAAATGAAATGGACTGCCTTTTGCCCCATACTCATGGAGTATTGGCATCAAGGAGGCAATGAAGTGGCTCAGTGACTGAAACGTTGAATGGAAGGAGGGGGAAAGGAATAAAAATTGAGAAGGCAGAGGAAAGCTTGTAATTCTACCTTGTTATTTGAAGCTGGTTCATCTATAATCACTTTAGTCTTAGCCTCAGTCAGATGAATGCCCCCAGAATCTATGAGGAAGCCATTTGCAGCATCACAATAATATTCTCCTTTACCTTGAGCATCACTTGCTGAAATTTTGACAATACAGCCCTCATGTGGCTGATTAACTCTGTATGATTGGTAGCCAAAATTAAAACTTTGTCAAAATGTGGAAAATCCCTGATATGTCAGATAAAAGCAGCTCCATCAAATTTTGAAACAGCCCAGATAAAAGCAGCTCCATCAAACTCTGAAAAAGCCCAGATGCAATATTAATTTCAAATTGAAGTTTTTGGCAATGAAAAGCCTGTGGTGGGTGATGATCGTCTGGACTTCTGTTGCAACTTCATCAACAGGCAGATGTTGATATACAGTGATACCTCATTTTATGAACTTAATTGGTTCCGGGAGGAGGTTCATAAGGCAAAAAGTTCATAAGACAAAACAATGTTTCCCATAGGAAACAATGTAAAAGGGCTTAATGCGTGCAAGAAAAAAAAATGCAAAAACGGTGTTCCGCTGGGTGCCGCCGCCTGGCTGTCACCTTTTGAAACAGCCAGGGGGCTTCTTGGCATTCTCTCGAACCCAGAAGTTCGGCAAAAGTTCAGGTTTGGCGTTCAGGTTCGGGAGGCCGCCGAGAAGCGCCGCCGCCCGCCTGTCAGCTTTACAGAAGAGCTGCGGAGCTGTCGGCCGATCCACGTTTCAGCTGGCCAGGAAGGACGTCTCCGTGATGTCAAAGCTCCACCCATGGAATTCCCTATTGGGATTCCCCACCTCCGTTTGAGCCTTCTGACTGGCTGACAGCTCCGCGGCTCTTCTGCAAAGCTGACAGCTGGGTGCCGGCGCTCCTCGGCGGCCTCCCAAACCTGAACGCCGAACCAGAACTTTTGCCAAACTTCTGGGTTCGGCGTTCGGGAGAACGTCAAGAAGCCCCCTGGCTGTTTCAAAAGGTGACAGCCAGGCGGCGGCGCTTCTCGGCCGAACCCGAATGCTGAATCTGAACTTTTGCCAAACTTCCAGGTTCGGCATTCATGGTGGCGGGTTCATTAGGCAAAAAAAGTTCGTAAGAAGAGGCACAAAAATCCTGAACCCCGGGTTCGTATCTCAAAAAGTTCATGAGACGAGGGGTTCATATTACGAGGTACTACTGTACTTGGGACAAACCAAGCTTTGCAAAAATGGTGCTCCTTCCCATTAAGTGCAATAAGTTCTGGACAACTGGCACTGGTTATGCATGTACTGGCAATGCATGATTAATGATGCATTTGCACAAACGAATAGAGATATCTTCTTTGATAGGTATCACAATGGGGTTTTCTCATTTTGAATGGTCCACTGGCTCTAATATGCCCTTGGAGATCAGATTGTCTAGCTCGGCAAATGGCACCTGATGAGGTTTAAGGCAAATGGGAGCCGCTTGAGGGTCCAGATTGAGTGTGATGGGCGTCCCAGCATATATACCTTATTTGCTGTCAAAAACTGGGGGGGGGGAGTCCTTAATAAGCACTTGTTTGTCGGAATTGTCCACCACAGAATTTATTCCTCCTATAATCCTCAGGTGTTGAACCAATCAAGTTCTAATAGGCAAGTAAGAGCCTTTTTCACTACCACAAGGGATAGGTGATCACAGAAAGTCTTAAATTGCACCTTGAAATGATCTCTGCCTACAAAGGGAATAAGATTTCTCTAATAATCTTTAAGTATTATCAGACATGGCAGCAAATGACATTTGGCCATTTGAGCATGCTCCAGGACACTATTGAGATGGCAGACCCTATGTCCACTTTCATGAGGCAGTTATGACCCTCTACCTGCATGGTGACACATTATTTCCTGGGTCGCATTGAGTCTGGTGGATCATTGCTTCTTGGCGCTGATTGCTCTGATAAATGGCACAAGAGTCTCTGGGCTTGAAACTTGCTGCAGGGTGCCATTTCTTGAGGAACATGTCAGATATATGTGGCAGTTTTCCTGCTCTACACACACTCACTCTGTGGCTGCGCAGACCACAACACCAGCAAACTACATCTTTAAAGTTACAAGCCGACCTCAAATGATTGCTCCCACACTCCATACAGGGACTCTGGGGATTAAATCTGCCTTTTTGCCAGCTCTTGTTGGGTGTTTCTTTAAGGTGGCCTATCTCATCCTCAATGACTAGCTCCTCCACTTCCATAGGTGGGAATAGGTTTACTGCTTCTTATAGGGTCAGCCTGGTGGTCACAGTAGACTGTGGAGACCCTACTTCTCCCATGTGCATGCACACACACACAAACATATGAGAGGGTAGTGAGAGGGTTTGGATGTAGCACTAATCTGCAACTTGGTGGCTTCCATCTGGACTGGACCACAACCAGCCATAGAAACATGGCCCCACTTTGGCCCCACCTCCCGGGTGCCTGCATAGGAGGCAGTAAGCACGGGACAGCTGGTGTCCTGGGTGAAAAGGAAATGCTCAGAACCCAGTCTCCAGGGATACCAAGCCCCACATACTCGCCACTTCCTATGCGCAAAACCAAGAAGCAGGGCTGATGCAGTTCTCAGAAAAGATTTCTTTTATTTTTTGCCACACATACATAGGTGCAATATCCTACACTGTACCCAGTGTTCCCTCTAATTTTTTTGGTGGGTGGGCGGAAAAGTATAGTGTTTGAGCGGCAGTCCCTTCGGGACCGGGCGGCACAGAAATAATAAATAAATAAATAAATAAATAAATAAATAAATAAATAAATAAATAAACAAACAAACAAACAAACAAACAAACAAACAACCAACCCTGTTTTGCCTCAGAGAATTTCAAAATAAAATACTGTACTGTGTGTCTATAACAGTGAGCTCATAATAGGGCAACTCTATCAATATCAAAATGCCACTTAAATAGTTGAGCTAGTTTCAAACTAGATTTTGATTTTCTTTCTCTCTTCCTTACTCCCATTCTTTTTCTTTCTCTTTTCCTTCCTCTCTTTTTTCTGTCTGTTTCTCTCTCTTCCTCTCTTCCTCTCTCTCTCCTTCCCTCTCACTCTTTCCCTCTCGGCTTCTGGGCAGGTTTGGAAAACTCTGAGTTGATGATGATTTTTAAGTGAGCGATTGCTCACTGCTCAGCTTAGAGGGAACTATGACTGTACCTTCAATAAAACACAATATAATAAATATACAGTGGTACCTTGGTTCTCGACCACAATTCGTTCCGGAAGTGTGGTCGAGAACCGATTTGGTCGAGGACTGAATTAATTTATCTCATAGGAAATAATGGAAATGGATTTAATTGGTTCCCAGTCCATTGACTTGCTGGGAACCAATTAAATCTATTTCCTCTATTTCCTATGGGATAAAGATCTGAGGGGACAGGGTGAGAGGGAATGGGAGTCGGGATCTGAAACGCCCCTCCTAGCCGCCCTCTTAACAGCCTCCCAGTCTCTACCGTCTAACTGCTCCAAGCTGCAGGAAGGGTAGGGCTGGCTGCAATACCAGCAGCTTTGGAGGGCTCCTTTCCTCAGTGGTTCAGTTTGTTACCTCCAGGCAGCTGCACCAACTTTTTCTTTCCCAGCAGCAGCGGCTCCGGCGGCTTCCCTTTGAGGAGCAGCACCAGCAGCGTTGGGAACGTCACATGATGAAGGGAAGCCGCCGGAGCCGCCACCGCCGGGAAAGAAAAAGTTGGTGCAGCTGCCTGGAGGTAACAAACTGAACCGCTGAGGAAAGGAGACCCCCGAAGCTGCCAGTATTGCAGCCAGCCCTACCCTTCCTGCAGCTTGGAGCAGTTAGATGGTAGAGACTGGGAGGCTGTTAAGAAGGTGGCCAGGAGGGGCGTTTCAGATTCCGACTCCCATTCCCTCTCACCCCGTCCCCTCAGCTGCTTTGCAAAGCTGCCCTGGTCCCACATTTCGGATAGTAAACAAAATTTTCTGTTCAGTATCCGAATCTTTGTTCGGATACCGAAGCAAATTTTTGCAACCACTGAAATGTACGAAAACCAAGGCGTTCGAGAACCGAGGAACCACTGAATATCAATCACCAAATATAATCCTTAATACTTCTTAATTTCATATCTATTTATTTTCAGTATACATCATTTATTTCATGCAACCTCTTTTTCAATGCCAGGGTGAAGACTTCCTTATAAGATTTTGTACAATAGATTTTATTCCTGAGGATTATTTTATAAATTATCCATCCTGGCTCTCTTGCCGAGGTGGGTTTCAGCAGGTTCTGACTAGTTCTGGAGGACCGGTAGCGGAAATTTTAAATAGTTCGGAGAACCGGTAAATAACTACCTCTGGCTGGGTCCACCTTCATCTATTCTTTGCCTCCCGAGTGCTAGCTGATCAGGAGAAAATAGCGATTTTACAGTGACCTTCTCCTGGAGCGGGGAGGGAATGGAGATTTTGCAGTTTCCTTCCCTTGCCCATGGCCACCAAGTCATGCCCACTGAAATAGTAGTAACATTTTTGAATCCCGCCACTGCTCTCTAGCGACCCCAAAAGAAATACTAAAAGTTCACAAATAGTTTCCTTGATATAAGTATTACTTCCATATTTTAGAAGATAAAGCACCTGGTTCACATATCCTCTTATATATCATTGAAGAAACATTGTGATATTTTAGATTGCATTTGTGTTATACAAGACAAAACTGAGCTGCTTTCACACATGCCAGACCACATGAGAAAAGATAGCAATTATCAACCTTCAATCTATTTCCAGGGCAAACCTGATACGTACTTCTATCTATGCTTCACAATAAGAGGCTATTAGCTAATTTGAATTGAGGCAGGCACAGTGATGGATAAAATTGCCTTGATGAATGAAGACCAGAAAATGAGTGTTTATTTTGTGTGTTGGTAGGAGATGCAACATAATAGAGAAATATAAATCCTCTGTAAGGTTTACTATGAAATATGAATTCAAGTGAAATTTCTTATAAAATCTACAGAGAAAGGAATACTAAACAATCCAGAATTGAAAACTGATATAAGTAATTTCCTGACCAACACAGTAGATGGCAGTCATAGAATCTACTTTATATTTTCTGTTACTAATTAACAGGAGAAAACTCCAGGTTTCTAAACAGGCTGACCAAAAGAGAGAGAGAGAGAGAGAGAGGGAGGGAGGGAGGGAGGGAGGGAGAGAGAGAGAGAGAGAGAGAGAGAGAGAGAGAGAGAGAGAGAGAGAGAGAGAGAGAACATTCTCACTATTGAACATGTTAGGATTTTCACGGAGATCTTTTAAAGCCTCTTAATGGAACTGTCCATATAAACAAACCACTCGTTAGTACCATCTGCTGTTATATCTGTAATTTTGGGAAACATTTTTCTTTTAACAAATTGCACAGGTGGCTTCCACAAAATGCAATGCGACTTGAACTATTTGCCCAATTCAGTTAAGAAGTTAAATATATGTTTCATTCTAAAAGTAAATCTATTTCCATTAATGTAATGGGCCATTCTCTGTGTCATAGAAACATAGAAGTCTGACGGCAGAAAAAGACCTCATGGTTCATCTTAGTCTGCCCTTATACTATTTTCTGTATTTTATCTTAGGATGGATATATGTTTATCCCAGGCATGTTTAAATTCAGTTACTATCTACCACGTCTGCTGGAAGTTTGTTCCAAGGATCTACTACTCTTTCAGTAAAATAATATTTTCTCATGTTGCTTTTGATCTTTTCCCCAACTAACTTCAGATTGTGTCCCCTTGTTCTTGTGTTCACTTTCCTATTAAAAACACTTCCCTCCTGGACCTTATTTAACCATTTAACATATTTAAATGTTCCAATCATGTCCCCCCTTTTCCTTCTGTCCTCCAGACTATACAGATTGAGTTCATTAAGTCTTTCCTGATACGTTTTATGCTTAAGACCTTCCACCATTCTTGTAGCCCGTCTTTGGACCCGTTCAATTTTGTCAATATCTTTTTGTATTCCAAATGTGGTCTCACCAGCACTCTATACAGCGGGATCATAATCTCCCTCTTCCTGCTTGTTATACCTCTAGCTATGCAGCCAAGCATCCTACTTGCTTTTCCTACCGCCTGACTGCACTGTTCACCCATTTTGAGACTGTCTGAAATCACTACCCCTAAATCCTTTTCTTCTGAAGTTTTTGCTAACACAGAACTGCCAATACAATACTCAGATTGAGGATTCCTTTTCCCCAAGTGCATTATTTTATATTTGGAAACATTAAACTGCAGTTTCCATTGCTTTGACCATTTATCTAGTAAAGCTAAACCATTTACCATATTACAGATGCCTCCAGGAATATCAACCCTATTGCACACTTTAGATTCATCGGCAAATAGGCAAACTTGCCCTACCAAACCTTCCCCTATGTCACTCACAAACATATTAAAAAGAATAGGATCCAGAACAGACCCTTGTGGCACACCGCTTGTAACCTGTCCCTGCTCAGAATACTCGCCATTAACAATAACTCTGATGTCTACGCTTCAGCCAGTTGCAAATCCATTGAACTATCTAGGGATTGTCAAAATATCCAAAGATTAAGTGTCAAATAGTTATCTGTATTCCATCAACGAAGAAATTATTTTTGTTTTCCCAATCCAATGAAATGTTGAAAACAAATAAAGTAAAGGGCAAATGTTTCTGCCTCAGCAGAATAACTATCCAAAACCAGAATGAAACCATACTCTATAAATCTGTGTGTATTGATGATTGTTTCTTCTAACCTTTGCTGTCCTGATCATATGACCTATAGCAGGGGTTTCAATTTCATTGTGGGCCTTGATTTTGACACCCCTGATTTAGAGCAAAGTACTTTTTAATGTGGATATACATAAGACATTACTTTCCTTACACAGAATAAAATACAGTTGCCTCTTATGGTCAATTTTTAAAGGAGTTAGAATTTTAGAAGCATTACACTGCTTCAAAAACTTTCCCCTACATAGTTTAAATAACATTCAGAAGTTGCTCCATTTTATTTATTGAATGTTAACTTAAATTGTTTTGGGTTTGTTATTGCTTTTGCAAGACTACAATATGTTTTATTGTTATTTACATATTTTTGAAGGGATAATGTAGGAAAAAACATTGTTAAGTAAAATATTATTTTTATTATGTCAATATCCAAATTATATTCGAATGATGTAATTCTAATATTCATAAATTCACATAAGATTGGGTCTTAAAAATCAATATCTTGTTAAACTCTGAACTCTTGGCTAATTGCATGTTCCAGAATTCAAACAATTCATAACATTGGTCACATTTATTACAAGGGGTTGATTTGGGCATATGTCTGGAGTACTAGAACAATTTGTTATTGCTTATTTGAGAGTTGGGAATCCAGTTTGGGACTGTTGCCACCAACACACTTACAAAAGCAACAGTTTGGGGTTTTTTTTGTTATGTTTTTGTGGGAGGTAATGACATTATTCAAGACTAAGAAAATGAGTAACTGGATAAACAATTTAATAACAACTGATATAGACAATACGTTTATAGTTTATAGTTTATAGTTATAGTTTATTAGATTTGTATGCCACCCCTCTCCGAAGATTCGGGGCGGCTCACAACATAGCAGTAATACAATACATTACAAATCTAATAATAAAAAATTAAATCCATTTAAAAAGACATTAATAACATAATAAAACCCCTAACTATTCAGTCACACACATTCAACCTAATCTATCATGCAGTAAGGCCAAAAATATAATAAAAAGGGGGAAAGATGGTAATTATCCCCACGCCTGATGACAAAAGTGGGTCTTCAGCATTTTACGGAAGGTGAGGAAGGTGGGGGCTATTCGAATCTCTGGAAGGAGTTGATTCCAGAGGGCCGGGGCCGCCACAGAGAAGGCTCTTCCCCTGGGTCCCGCCAGCTGACATTGTTTGGTCGACAGGACCCGGAGAAGGCCAACTATGTGGGACCGAATCGGATGCTGGGATTCATGCTGCAGGAGGTGGTCTTGGAGATAGTCTGGTCCGATGCCATGTAGGGCTTTATAGGTCATAACCAACACTTTGAATTGTGACCGGAAACTGATCGGCAGCCAGTGCAGGCCGCAGAGTGTTGGTGAAACATGGACAGATCTTGGAAGCCACACGATGGCTCTCGCGGCCGCGTTCTGCACGAAATCCCATTGTGGGATTTCCTACCTCCTTTTGCTTGCACCGCTGCAAGCAAAAGGAGGTGGGAAATCCCATGAAGGGATGCCGGGGGCGGGGCTTTGACATCACAGAGACTACTTCCTGGCTGGCTGAAATGGGGAGGAAGGAGACTCCATGACATCAAAGCTCCGCCCCCAGAATCCCTTTATGGGATTTCCCATCTCTTTTGCTTGCAGCACTGCTGCGGCATCCTTTTCTGTAAAAATAAAAGGAAGCAAAAGGATGTGGGGAATTCCCCACCTCCTTGTTTATTTTTACAGAAAAGGATGCCACAATGACTTGCAGCAAGCAAAAGTTCAGGTTCAGGTTCGGCGAACTCACCCGAATTTCACGGCAGAGGGGGAGATGTCTCTGTTCCCCCATGCCTGACAGCAGAGGTGGGTTTTAAGAAGTTTGCAAAAGGCAAGGAGGGTGGGTGCAATCCTAATCTCTGGGGGGAGCTGGTTCCAGAGGGACGCCACAGAGAAGGCTCTTTCCCTGAGTCCCGCCAGATGACATTGTTTAGTCGACAGAACCCGGAGAAGGCCAACTCTGTGGAACCTAACTGGTTGCTGTGATTCGTGCGACAGAAGGCGGTCCCAGAGATATTCTGGTCTGATGCCATGAAGGGCTTTATAGGTCATAACCAACACTTTGAATTGTGACCGGAAACTGATTGGCAACCAATGCAGACTGCGGAGTGTTGGTGTAACATGGGCATATTTAGGGAAGCCCATGATTGCTCTCGCAGCTGCATTCTGCACGATCTGAAGTTTCTGAACACTTTTCAAAGGTAGCCCCATGTAGAGAGCGTTACAGTAGTCGAACCTCAAGGTGATGAGGGCATGAGGGACTGTGAGCCCATATACCTGAAAGGTACAATAACCTTGGGATTTCCAAGTGACCACCATCTCCTCACTGTCCCCACCATGCCAGCCCTTTACCTGTCTAGATAGAAGTTCAATTCTTGCACCCTAGCCTGCTCTCTGCCTGGCACTGGAGGCTGCTTCAACCGCAGCCTTGAGATTGCCTACTTGCCACCCATTCTGTGCCAGCCCTGCACCTGGATGGCCATCTGGAAGTTTCACTCTCCTGCTACTGCTCCATGATTCTCACACTCCCAACTGCTCTCTACCCGGCAGCAGCCCCAGGATTGCCTTCTCGCTCTGTACCAGCCCTCGTAACCTGCCTAATGCCTAGCAGTGAGGGCAGCCTCATTCTCAAGGAGAAGGCAAGGTAGAATGCACTGCAGCTGCTGGGGAGCAGGAAGGGGGGATGAGAACCATGGGGCAGTGGCTGGAGAATGCAACTTTCATCCATCCATGTAGGTGAAGGGCTAGTGCAGAATGGGCAATGAGAAGAATATCGCAAGGCTGCGCCTGGAGCGGCCTCTATTACAGGCCAAGGAGAGTGAGAATTGTGAGATAGTGGCTGGAAAGGGGGAAATAACTGCTGATGATAGTGGCAGATGCAGCTATAAACCCTAATCCATGAGGAGAAGGATATAGTGGTTGTGGCCAATGTTATGGATCAGGCAATGATGGCCCACTTGCACTCGCACGCATGATGGGATAGCGTGGTGCAGGCCAAAGAAATGCAGGCTAGCCCCTTACAATTTCCAAGACAACTGCACGGGGCCAGATCCAACCATGTTGTGGGACTGAAACTAGCCCATGGGCCTTCAGTTTGATACCCATGGTTTATAGCCTCTTGATATTTTAATTAAAGTGTACAGTTCTTGAAGAATTTTGAATTATTTTAGAAGCATTTCTAAATAAATATTTCTAAATAAATAAATGAATAAAAACATGTTTTAGAAATATTCTGTTTATTAAAAATGTGGAATTATGAACCAATACTTCATTTTTTGCAATTGAAAAAAAAAATGTAGAAAACATTATTTCTGGGAAGTCACATTATTTGAAGATAAAGTGATCTTGTTTTTTTACAACTACAATATTATTTTTTCCTACAGATTGAACTTTAATAGAAGCTAACGTATAATACTTGCCAACACAGCCAATTTCTTGATATTAAAGATGTTTTCACCCGTCGTCCAGGGAGCTGCAGCTCCCTCCCTCCTTCCTGCTACCACCGGATCCTCTTTCCATCCAATTCAGCAAAATCATCATCAAGTATGCAACAATGTTGATAGACTCCATTTACTAATATATATATATATGTAAAAATTGCACCAGTATGGAAAAACTGGTGGAAACGTTGGAAACATTGTAGGATTTCCGAATACAAACTGATAAATGTTTTGGCTCATATTATGTTAGATATAACTGTGGTTGAGAAGAAGAAAGTGTAAATAATTGATGTGGCCATAGTAAAATAGAAGATAAAAATTGGAAAAAAATAACAAAATATTAAGGTATAAAAATACAAAAAATTAAAGATATGGCATAAAACCAATTGTCATGAGCCCATCAAATAAACTTGGATGGCAAAATCTGGCAAAATGCTATATGCACACATATAGTATCTAGATACATTATGCCATCCTAAGTTCTTGGGGAAAAAACTTGATGCATATGAGTCCCAATATCAGCTAAAAACTGGCATCTGTGATTTCATATCATTATGAGCAGAAAATAATAAAGCAGCTGAAAAGTCCAGAGACAGGGCTAGGTAAAGACGGTTCCTTTATTTCAGCTCTTATAGGTAAGTGACAATCAGCGGAATACCGTCTGCCCAACCTGGGGAGAAACCGCTCTTTTTATACATTTGCGGCTCCCGCCAAAAGAGAGCAGCCCGCGTCTGAGCCAATCAGACGCGACTTCCTGTTTCCCGCTCAGACAGCGTTTCCACACGGAACCAACTATTTACAAGGATACAACACCCCTCCCTCCTTAGTCAGAATACATCACTCAAGAAAGCCACATGATGAAATCCTCCAATCTGCTTGGTCTTCGCGAGGCTCCCTCCGACCTGCGCAGTTCATTTGAGTCCTCGCTTCCAACGGTGGAGGTCGGTTCGCCTGCACTTCCCCAGTGCGGCTGGGGCCTGGTTTGGGCTCCGGCCCGCTGAGTCGATCGGGCAGGCACAACACCGACCTCTGAGGATGAAGATGGCTCGGCGTCGCTGGAGGATCCTTCCTGACTCGATAAGTCCATTTGAATGTCCATTAAAGCGGGTTGCGCGTTACAGTCTATTAGAGTGGGAGAGTCTGTTTTAGCGGTTTGCTCAGGGGAGGTTTCAATGCGCTTTCGTACATGGTCAATGTGCCGCTTCCACATTCGACCATCATCCAATTTTACAATGTATGTTTTAGGAGCAGTTTGTTGTACAATTGTTCCCTTCATCCAATTCAAATCCCCTTCAAAATTCTTTGCAAAAACACTTTGACCCAAATACATTTGTCTTTCAGGGTTCACATACATAGGGTTATGAGTACAAAACCTTGGGTGTAACCTATCCAGTGGGGATCTCAGTTTCCTTCCCATTAGTATTTCAGCAGGGCTTACATGTGTGTGGGAATTTGGTGTAATATGTTGTGTTAACAAGAATTGGTCCAGATGCTGTTGTACATCTCCAGGGCCTGACCTGCGCAATGCCTCTTTTGCAACCCGAACGTATCGTTCTGCCAAACCATTAGCCCAGGGCAAGTAAGGCGAGATGAGGGCATGTCTGACCCCCAAGTTATCTAAAAATAATTCAAATTGCCTGGCTGTCAATTGGGGGCCATTGTCTGACACTAAGATGTCAGGACAGCCATGGGTGGCAAACAAATGGCGCAGAACCTTAATGGTGGCACTTGTAGTTATATTATTCATTGCAATGATTTCCACCCACTTGGAAAATGCATCTACCACTATTAAGAAATATTGTGACCCCACTGGCCCTGCAAAATCAATATGGACCCTGGACCAAGGCCCTGCAGGTTGTTCCCACTCTGCTGGAGTTGTTTTGGGGGGGGTTAGGCCGCGACTCTTGGCATGGATCACACTTGGCTACCCACTTTTCAATATCAGTATCCAGACCTGGCCACCATAAGTGCCCCCTAGCTAGGCCCTTCATCCTGACAATCCCAGGATGGCCCACATGTAACATTGTGAGTACTTTGGTCTTTAGACGTTCAGGAATGATTACTCTATCACCCCACAACAGGCAACCTTTAACATATGACAATTCCAGTCTTTTGGTTTTAAAATCACATAAATCAGATTCTACAGAGTCATTCTGCCACCCCTTAAGTACACAGTTTACCACCTTTTTCAGAATTGGGTCTTGCTGCGTGTGCGCAGCCACCTCCCTTGCAGTAGTTAGTGGGTTATCTTCGAGCTCTATCATTAAAACATCAGCAGATGGGGCAGGGTCCTCTACTAACTCTGCCATTGGGCACCTACTGAGACCATCTGCGTGGTTGATGGTTTTACCCCCTTTGTGAATGAGCTCGTACTGGTATCCTGAGAGGAACAAGGCCCACCTGATTAATCTTGGAGACATAAATGGGGGAGTTGGTTTGTTGGGGGCTAAGAGGCCTAGTAAAGGCTTGTGGTCGGTAACCAATTCAAAACTCCTGCCAAAGAGATAATTATGAAACTTCTTCACCCCAGCCACTAACGCTAGAGCCTCCTTATCTAGTTGGCTGTAATTTCTCTCCGTATTGGTCATTGTCCTTGAAAAGAAAGCAATTGGGGCCTCTGTATTATTTGGCAACACGTGTGCCAAGACCCCTCCTATGCCATATGGGGACACATCGCACGTAAGCCTGACGGGTAGTAACGTGCTATACTGGACTACTACACTTGCGGAAGTTAACAACTGTTTTATTTGTAAAAAGGGTTCGTGTTCAGTTCTCCCCCATGTCCAAAGGGTTCCTTTCTGAAGTAGCCGGTGTAGAGGCTCTGCTGCTGTTGCCTTCTGTTTTAAAAAGACAGAGTAAAAGTTTAGAAGGCCTAAGAATGCCTGCAATTCTGTTCTATTCTGTGGCTCTGGGGCTTCCCTGATGGCTTTTAACTTTTCAGTAGTGGGGTGTATGCCTTCCCCATCTATTCTATATCCTAAAAATTCTACACTGTTGGTTCCCCACACACATTTGTCAGGTTTGATCCTTAACCCTTTATCTTGTAGTCTATGTAATACTTCTCTTATTCTTTCGTTGAGTTGAGATTGGTTTTCTCCTGAAATTAAAATGTCATCAAAATAGGGAATGGTCCCTTTAATTCCTGACAACAAACGTTCCATTATGCTTTGAAAAATCCCGGGAGCTATGCTTACCCCAAATTGTAATCTGGTACATTTAAATGCACCCCTGTGGGTGACAATTGTCTGTGCGAGTGCTGTTGGTTCATCGACAGGGAGCTGCTGGTAAGCTTGGGCTAAATCGATTTTTGCGAACACTTCCCCTTCCCCCAGGGAGTGAAGGAGCTGTTGTACCACTGGAATGGGGTAAGGGTGATGTTGGAGGGCTTTGTTGAGCGTAGAATTATAGTCAGTGCAAACCCTCAAAGAGCCATCTGGTTTAAGAGGCGTAACTATGGGTGTTTCCCATGGCCCCTGCTCTACAGGAACTAAAATGCCCTGGCTTATGAGCTTATCTAGCTGTAGGTCAAGCTTGGGAAGGAGCGGGAGGGGTACCCTGCGAGGTTTGAGCTGGACAGGAGGGACCTTGGGGTCAATAGAAAATGAGATAGGGGGCCCTTTATACGATCCCAAGGTGGGGCTAAACACTTCTGGGAATTCCTGTAAGAAGTTAGGCATGCTATCAGAGTTAACAGTACAAATACCAGAAATTTCAATTCCCAATGGTTCCATCCAAGCCAAACCCAGGAGAGAGTGTCTAGCCCCTGTAACAACAATCATAGGAAGGGTACATTTAACAGTCTTAAACATAATAGGTACATTCACTTGGCCTAGAACAGGTATTATTCCCCCTTGAAAATCTCTAATTACCAATGAGGTTTGTAAAAGGTCAGACTTTGAGAGGCTAGGCATTTACATTATAAGCTTTTCTCACGGCATAATGGTGTATTTAGACCCCGTATCAAGTTCCATAGAGCATGGCTTGTTGTTTAGGAGCAGTGAGATTACAATCTTGCCCCCATTTTTTGTTGCCGTGCTATTCACGGAAAATTGATTGTTACCTCTTGAGTAGTCGCGGTTAGCGGTTGAGTAGTTCTTGCGGCCGGAAAACCGGGGAAACCGGTTTTCGCGCGGTTGAGGTGTTTGATTCTGGAAACGAGGAGGACGAGGAGTGGAGAAAGATTTCTCAGGCAAAGGTGCTCTGCAGGCTTCGGCGATATGGCCGCGTCAGTTGCAGCGGCGGCAAATGGCGTCCCGGAAGGGGCAGCGTTGGCGTGGATGGTTTCCTCGGCAGCCGGCGCAGGGGGCGACGGGGCGAGGGTATCTGGGTTGTCTCGGTTGGTCCTGTTGCAGCAGGAAACAGCTGTCCTCGTTGAGGGCTGGTGGGCTGAGGTCGTCTGGGGCCTCAGTGCGGGAAAACGTGGAGTTGATCTTGGCGATGACTTCTCGCTTGTCGTGCTCCTTCAGCTCTTTGGCAGCAGCATCGGCGACCTCTGCGGTTTGTGCCAGCTTGATTACTGCCTGGAGAGACGGCTCGTCTTCGGTGAGGAGTTTGTTCCGCACCATGGCATTTCTCATGCCGAAAATTAAGGCATCAGTGAGGCAAGCTTCCGGGCTATCAAACTTGCATTTAGAAAGCACCGTTCGAAGACGCGTTGCGAACTGATTAATGGATTCGGATTCGAGCTGGGCCATTCTTGAAAACTGGTGCCGGAAAACGACGGCTGGTTTCCTAGGCTTGAAATGGCTCACGAGCTTGGTTTGCAGGACGTCCCAAGCGACAGATTTGGCTGGGAGCGGATCGGTGAGAGTCTGGGCGAGATCGAATATTTCTGGGCCGCAGTAGTTCAGGAAGATTGCCCGCTTTCGTTCGGTGTCGGCGTCCCTTATTCCCGCGGCTTCGAGGAAGATCTCGAACTTGGCTATGTAGGCGTCCCAGGAAGATTTCTACGGATCGAAGAACTCAGGAGCCCGGCCGATTTGAAGGTTGTTCATCTTGCACGCGTGGTTCTTCCGTCCGTCGTCGCCAGTGAAAAGTCCAGAGACAGGGCTAGGTAAAGACGGTTCCTTTATTTCAGCTCTTATAGGTAAGTGACAATCAGCGGAATACCGTCTGCCCAACCTGGGGAGAAACCGCTCTTTTTATACATTTGCGGCTCCCGCCAAGAGAGCAGCCCGCGTCTGAGCCAATCAGACGCGACTTCCTGTTTCCCGCTCAGACAGCGTTTCCACACGGAACCAACTATTTACAAGGATACAACAGCAGCCACAAGGTTTTAATGATTTCTCATTATAGCAATAGCACATAGATTTATATACTGCTTCACAGTTCTTTACAACCCTCTCTAAGTGGTTTACAGATTCAGCATATTGTCCCCAACAATCTGGATCCTCATTTTTCTGACCTCGGAAGGATAGAATGTTGAACCAACCTCAAACTGTTCAGAATCAAACTGCTGGAATGAGCAGTGAATTAGCTTGTAGTACTGCATTCTAACCACTGCATGGCTCTTATAGTACATAGTTAAAACTTTTTGTCAATAGACTTTTCAAACTCAGTGTAGATTTACAACTAGGTTGCCTCTGATTCTCAGAATGTTGAATCAAATTGAATTATGCCACTTCTGAACTGGATTTCCTCATCACTAATAAAAACATAAACATATCCCTTATATATGCAATTCATTATATTCTCAAGGCAAGCAGTAACAGAAATAGAACAGGCTGTTTAAACTCAAACACCATTTAACTACAGTAAATCATAGGTGGCTATCTGTGGTTGTTTATTTTGCAACTTTTACATTGGCATTCAGGAAGAGAGTGTATAATCACTTCTCTTTTCCTCCTTACAAGAGTACCAAAATAAAATTATGGCATCAACAAGCACCCAATAAGCATGCTTGTGTATAAACCTGACTGGGCATGTTCCAAGAAATATGCCTCTGTCCAAGCTAATATTGTTGTCAAGGGGGAGGGGACAACAACAAAAGTTTTTTTAAAAATTCTTATTTTCCTTTTTAAACATGTGAATTGGAAAATTGTAGAAATTTTATTACTTTTCAGTTTTCACTGCAATACAGGATTGAATTCCCATTTCAGTGTAACTAATCCAGGCTCTAGCAGTTTGAAATAGCTCCATAAAAGAGAGGCATTTATTTGTGTAAATAATAGAATCTAGTACCAGAGCTGCAAATTATTATAATGTTCTACATTGCATTACCCTTAAAGAGTATTTAGAAGCTACAACTGATGTAGTTTGCAGCCATACTGACAGTTATAGCGTCTGTAGGATGGCCTATGTAACACCACCATTGTGCAAGCTGCTCTGGTTGCTTGTTTGCTTTTGGGTCGAATTAAAGGCACTGGTTATTTCTTTATGACATAATCCAGATTATATGAGGAACTGCCTTGTCCCAATGGGACTGTCCTGTCCTACTTGTTCCAGAAAAAGATATGTGCTGTGGACACTCTTGGCTTAGGAGTTCTGGCCAGTGGTGTCCAGAAGAAGGGTTCTTTATGGCATGGCTCTTGCCTCCTGGAACATTGAGCCTTTATGGCATGGCTCTTGCCTCCTGGAACATTGAGCCATTGAATATGAGATCTGAAACTATTTTATTAGGCTTTTACATTGTTTCCTAACTTATTTAATTTCCTTTAGCTTTTTTTCTATTTAATGCTTTAATGTTTTGTATTTTTGCTGTAAGCCTTTCAAGTATTGGAATACTGCTAAGACCTCTCAGTCTTTTCTTCATTAAACTAAACATACTTAATACCTTTTGGCTGTGTCTAGAGATAGTCCTTTAACATATTTTTTGCTCTTTCCTACACTTTTTCTGGGGCCTTAGATTAGCCTATACCTGCATGAAACTTGATTTTTTTGCTTTTATTTCATTCCGTTTCACACACTTAATGAGCAATATTTTATAGCGTTTAGAGAGTTTCAGTTGTTGATCATTTCACTGTATTTTGTATTTTTTAAATTGCACAGGAAATTGTTTAACATATAGAAATAAATCATTTATATACATACATACGTATGTATGTATGTATGTATGTATGTATGTATGTATGTATGTATGTATTTCAGAGATTGTACACATGAGCACTATGAATGAAAGGCCAAATCCGAAGAGGAATTGTGAAGAGGAAAAAGGAAGACAGGAAAGAGGATATGACTATCAGAAAATGATTGTTATTTATCTCATTTTGTTTTCCAATACTTTGTGAGTGCATCCGGAGATTTTCTGAGTGCTGCCAGTGGAACAAACCATTTCTGACTCTTAGAATTAGAACAGAGGGGGGAGGAGGGGAAGATGTGATTTTTACCGATTCTTTCTTCTTTCTTTGGGCCTCTCAAGTTTTTTTTTCAACAGAGATTGGAGACCCCTTCAAACAGCATGTAAGAAGCATGGGTGGCTAGGAAAAAAGAAAGGAAAAAAATGAAAATTATAATGTTTTTGTTCTCTGAACTTCAAAGATACAGAAATATTTCTTTCAATTATATCATTACAAAAGTAGAACAAGATACAGAACATAGTGACCTGTCTATCCTGTTCATAAATCATCTGTTAGGAGATTACTAGGCTCACCAATAAAAACACCACCATTAAGTGATAAGACTGAATTACAAGGTCAGGAAGAATTCTCCAGCCAAGAAATATATATTATCGGCATCAAAGAAAATGTTGATAAATATGTCATTCCTGTACTGTAAATAATAGTTGTGAGAGCCTTTCATATATACAGAGGTCTCCGGTGCCATCTCTTTCATTTATATTCCAACCTTGTGATGAAAGTTTTATATATTTATTTAAAAGATATTTTGCTTTAAAGGCCAGAATTATTGTACTCAATTTTTTTTTATTCTCTTGTTGAGATAATGGCAACCCCTGCCCCGTAGAGGGGGAGGGGGAATACAAATATGCATTTTCATTCCCCTCCAGACTGTCTTATCTGGCCCACTTAATTTAGCAGATGTAAAATATGATTGAGCATCTGGATTCCTCATTAAAAAAACAGAAATTATAAATGAAAACTATACGGTGCTGATTGGTCATCTCTTTCCCATGTGCAGTAATAATTAACACTTGTTCTAGTGTTATTGTTATTTATTCATTAGCCCAGCAAACCTCAGCCCACATTTTTATTTAAAGTAATTTAAAATTTTGTATAGTTTGTACTTCAGGTAACTCACTTTCTTGAGTGGTTCAGTCCTAGGAAGGATGCAGTGGCATACCATTTTTGAAAAAAGAAAAACCCTCACCAAAAACCCTTCATGAACTTATCCAGGCAGTCTTTCAAAATTGTACATGACTGAACAGAAGAAAAACCAAATCTGTTTGTCTGCCTATCTTTCTATTATCTCTCTCCCTCCCTCATATCCACTTACTGACTGTCATTTAGCAACTAAAGTCACAACAACAACAAAATAGCTTTGGAAATCAATCCTTGCATTTATGATTATTCCATGATCACATGACTGCCCTTTGGGTGCTTTACAACCAGCACAGATTTGTGATGATTGAGACATCTTGTGGTCATATGATCACCATTCAGGTGTTTCACTAGAAACAGAATTACTGAACAAAATCTTAAATTATGCTCACACGATGTCTCAGTGATTCACTTAGATAGGTTTCAATTGTAGTTGGTAAGTGGGGACTCACTACCTCGCCAATTTTTTAGGATGCAAAGTTGATCCAAGATAGTGCTGCTGAAGGCTTCCTCTGTGAAATGCTTTCACCTTGTATCTGCTTACAGGCAAATACTTAAAACCATAAAACCAACAATTAAATCAATGAAGACTTGCACTGATGAGGTAAAGTTAAAGCTACTTGAATCTCCAAAGACTTACGCAAGGATCCTCTTCGTACACTTTAGTTCAGGATTCAATATAATCATTCCAGACATTCTTCTAACTAAGCTGAACCAACTAGGGGTAGCTGAACACACTTGTAAGTGGATAATAAGCTTCCTAACAAGCAGGAAACAGCAGGTGAAGCTAAGCAGAATTACATCAGATTATTATTATTTATTAGATTTGTATGCCACCCTTCTCCGAAGACTCAGGGCGGCTCACAAGATACAAAACCAATACGACAACAAATATAATTAATTAAAAATTACTACTAAAATCCCATATATATTAACATTAGTCAGCCAATTCATTCACAACCACACATCACACATATTTGTACAATAAGTACAGGGCCCCCAAAGCTGTGTGCACTCTCCACTTCTGTTCTCTTTATATGCCAATGACTGCATCTCTAATGATCCATCTGTTATTTTACTGAAGTTTGCAGACGATACAACAATGATCGGCCTCATTCGAAACAATGATGAATCTGCATACACAAAGGAAGTTGAACAACTAAACTTGTGGTGCAGCCGGAACAATCTGGAACTCAATACACTCAAAACTATAGAAATAGTGGTAGACTTTAGGAGAAATCTGCCCATACTTCCACCTCTTACAATACTAGACAACACAGTATCAATAATAAAGACCTTCAAATTTCTAGGATTGACCATATCACAAGATCTAAAATGGACACCTAATATCAAAAACCTCATTAAAAAGAACAACAAATAATATTATTTCTGCGCCAACACAGAAAGATCAAATTGCTCAAGGAACTGCTGTTACAGTTCTACAGAGTTATTATTGAATCTGTCATCTGTACCTCTGTAACTGTTTTGTTTGTTTCTGCAACCCAACAAGACAGACACAGATTTCAGAGAATAATTAGAACTGCGGAAAATACAGTTGCTATCAATCTGCCTTCCATTGAGGACCTGTATACTGCATGGGTCAAAAAGAGGGCTGTGAAAGTATTTACAGACTCCTCACATCCTGGATCCAAACTGTTTCAACTCCTACCCTCAAAACGACTCTATAGAGCATTGCACTCTGGAACAAGTAGACACAAGAACAGTTTTTCCTCCGAACACCA
The DNA here is from genome assembly GCF_031021105.1 of Erythrolamprus reginae. Lineage (NCBI taxonomy): Eukaryota > Metazoa > Chordata > Lepidosauria > Squamata > Dipsadidae > Erythrolamprus > Erythrolamprus reginae. Next base: position 47,046,489 of record NC_091963.1, read on the forward strand.
TCATTCTGCTAAACAAATCATTCCCTCGACACTATCAAAACTATTTACTAAGTCTGCACTGCTATTAATCATCTCATAATTCCCATTAGTCATTTCTTCCTACTAATGACTGTATGACTGTAACTTTGTTGCTTGAATCATTACAATTTACATTGACTGGTTCCTAATATGATTTGATTGCTTATTTGTACCCAGACTATCATTAAGTGTTGTACCTTATGATTCTTGATGAACATATCTTTTCTTTTGTGTACACTGATAGTATATGTACCAAAACAAATGCCTTGTGTGTCCAATTACACTTGGCCAATAAAAAATTCTATTCTGTTCTGTTCTATTTTAATTCTATGCACTATAAGTTTTTATAGTGTAGCATGGTCTTCGGATTCCTTGACATTCCCCAAGACACTTCTAGGGACTATGAAATCAGAATTATTTGCCAATCTATATACAGTAGATAAAATGTCCTGCTGTCCCTTTGGATCAAGTAGCTTTTGAAATGCTAAGCCACATCTCCAATACTTGAAATACTGCTTTCCTTATTAGTAAAGGCGATGATATAGAACAAAAATAAGCTCTTCCAATGCTTAACATGTCCTTATATTTGTTGTGGTTAGCTCTGGCCCAGCTCCTGCCCCAAGGACAGTGGATGTGGGGGAGACATCCACGTGCTGCAGGCCAGTTTTGCCCCTGGTGGAATCTGCTGATGAAGGCTCCTCTGACCAAGAAGACATGAGTGACAGGGGGGAGGAGAGTGTGGCAGACAGCTCAGAAGGAGATCAATTATCTAGCTCCTCCTTGAATTCAGAACAAGAGTTAATGATACAGCCACACATGCGGAGAGCGATGCATAGGCAACAACAACTGAGAGATTATTATCAAAGAAAATGAGGCCACCTGTGGTTGGGTGGGGCTGTGGTAATTAGTGAGGCTGCTATAAATAGCAGCCTGTGGGTTTGGCCATTGTGGAGGATTATCTGATCGTTGTGTTTCGTGACTGCTTTACTGACTTTGACCTTTTGTGTATTGATTTTTCCCCACTTTGAAACTAAACCAGGGCAAAGTGTGTTTCACTTTGTGAAAGAAGAAGGACTGTGAATTGCCTCACAGCTGCAAGCTAAGTATCACAGAACTGATAAGGGACTTGTACAAATTACCAGTTTGTTTGGAGACAAGTGCTCTTTGCTATACCAAAAGAGGGTTTGGTTTAAGTGAATTTTCATTATAAAGAACATTGTTTTGAATTTTCAAACGTGTGTGTCTCTGAAATTTGTACCTGTGAATTTTTGGGAGGATTCTACCAGAGAGCCTGACAGAACAATATTTAGATATAAATACTTGCCTTTCATAAAGAAATTCCAATTATAGAAAGCTGCCTGTAGCTGATTCTAATAGATAACTTTCTGCATTTTCTTTATGAGAATAATTATCTGAGAAAATTAGTCATACTATGATTTAGTTTATTAGCAATTATTCTCACCTTGCATTTTTACACTATATACATGTAGGTGGTATTTTTAATTTTGAAAGGTTTGGCGTGATACGAATTTGCTTAATTAAAATCAAAGTAATATAGTAAGAAATATGAAAATATAGGAATAAGAACACAGTTTAAATAAATACAGGTATTACTTGACTTATGATCCCAATTAAGCCCCTGGAAGGAGGAGCTGGCACAATCTGTGGGCAATGTGACAGGTTTTGAGGGGGGGGGGCATGTGTTTCAACTGGATGGGAAGCTCAGATTAGGGTTTCCCAGTGCAGGTGTCAGTGTGGCTCTGGCAATAAATTGGAACTTTGAGAAATACTTTGACGTGGACTCTGATTTAAGTTTGGATGCCACCTGGAACCTTGACATTTTGCTTGTCAGAGGATCGCAAAAGGTGATCACATGAGTCCTGGACAATGAAACTGTCATAAGTATGAACCAGTTGTTAAGTATCTGAATTTTAATCAAATGACTGTAGGAATGTGCAAAGTTTATAAGTGTGAAAAACAGGCATAAGTCACTTTTTTGTGTCTTGTAACTTTGAACAGTCACTGAACGAACTGTTATTAAGTCAAGGACTACCTGTATACATTTCATTAATTCTATATTATTCTTTGCATACTATCAGTATCTAAAATTTTATTAAAGAATTATTGGGTTCTGTCCCTCCCTGTTTCTCCACCTCTGTTTGAACATATGTTTTTATAATGTTTGTCCAGTCCAAGCCAGAGCAAGGCTATACATGACAAACAACTGCAGAAGTTTCTGTAAACTCTCCAGTGTGGTGAGATACTGTATACTTTGTTATGTGTAATATAGTTCACTGATAGATATGTTACAAATCTGTGTTTCTCATTAATTTCTTTGTAATATCTAGTACTGATATCTGATAGGTCACTATTATGGGCAAATACTGTATAATTGAAACCATTCTCCAGAGTAAAAGTGAACTTCACTGTGAAGTTTTGGGATTAGTTTGAACTGAAGCAACAGGCCTTTGAAATGTACCATATCAAACTGAACTTCATTTGGAAATGAACAGTATGGACAATGTAACCTAAGAATATTCTAGAATATTCTGTCATTCTAAGAAGCATTTAAAGATTTATTCTGTCATGGTGGGATGAGGTAAAAGAAGAGAAGAAAATTATGTTTTTTAACTAGCAAATTATTTTTTTGTTTCTACTAAGACATATGGATTCTGATCTAAATCTCTCAAGGAAAAATAAATAATTCAGTCCTGGCCTTAGTATGTATCTGTTGCTTGCACATTTAAAATAGCTAAGGACGTTAGCTAAGTTTATCATATTGAAAGAACTGCATCTACTATAGATGGCATTGTAGGTGTATTACTATAAATAGTTAAGACAGATTATAGGTTTAAGAAGACATTTCTGACAGACTGATTCATTCACAGTTACAATTGTAATAACATTTCAAGCAAAACACTATTTCTTATTGGATCTCCTAAGGCTGGAACTTTGTGGTAACAAAAATAATTGTACCACTGGGTGGCACACTTGATGATCTAGTGAACTGAGAAAGTTTCAAGTTCAGGAGCGAAACTCACTTTATACAAGAGTTTGTAATTATGTTTGTAATTCAAAAGTCTTTTCTAATCTTTTTGAGAACAACTCCTTGAAATTTTTTATTTTCAAATTAAAGATTAGAAACACAACTTCAATAATGAGACATATTAAAAATCAGTTTTAAGGTAACACATTACTTAATTACATAGTACAACATACCCTCACTTGCTATGATCTTTACTGGAAAAGAAGTTGGAAAAAGCTCTGCCTTTTTTCATTAACTGGTCCTCTTTCCAACTTAATAAAATGCTGAACGTAAATGTGTCTATTGGAAAGGTTAACTCTCTGAAAACAGCATCCTGAAAAGAGAACAATTAAGTCTGAAAATGTGTCAGATCAGGCTGGATGATGGTTAGCCCTTCAAAGTAACCCAGACTGGAAACAGATACCACAACACTAGTTATGGCTGCCACTTAGTCTTTCTTTTTACCATATTCTTCAGAATCACAATGGGGCAATCTTGAGTTCCTCTCTTATTCTCCTCTTTTTTCTTAGCCCTGAGCTGATGTTCAGGTGTGTATGTGTGTATGTGTGTGTGACTGTGCTTTCTCTATCTCTCTGTCTGTGTGTGTGTGTGTGAAAGAGAGAGAGAGTGTGTGTGAGAGAGAGAGGGGGGGAGGGAGGAAAGGAGAGGAAGAGGGGGAATAGAATAGAATTCTTTATTGGCCAAGTATGATTGGACACACAAGGAATTTGTCTTAGTGCATATGCTCTCTTTGTACATAAAAGAAAAGATACATTTGTCAAGAATCATGAGACATAACACAATGATTGTCATGGGATCAAATAAGCAATAAAGAAACAATCAATATTATAAAAATTCTTAAAGATAAAAGCAAGAAGTTACAGCCATACAATTATAAGTGGGAGGAAATGGGTGATAGGAATGATGAGAAAAAACTAGTAGAAATAGTAGTGCAGGGAACCTATTGCGTACTCATGGGAGTGACAATTGGACAGCAAACTATAATTTGTTTACTGTTTCATTTTAAGCCTCCTGGTTTTAAGGAGTTTTAAGCCAACTGATTCTTGGATTGACTTGAAGTCTAATAGCTATGTGGAAAAGAACCAACAAACAATAATCTGCCCATGATTCAAAATAGGAACAAGTTTCTTCTCCTTCACATAGAAAGAGAGCAAGGAATAGAAGAATCTTCCTACTCTAACTTGATACATAAACATTCTCATTTGAAAATAAGAATCCTTGCTGGAATTCTTGTACTAATTTAATAATAAAATCTACTAAATAAATCTTATTCATCCATCTATGAAAGATTGGAATTAACCATTTCTAGTTCAGGTTTGTCACTGATACTTGACATGTGCCCTACAGTAAAGCATATTTGTTTGTACTATATCTTTATTATTTTTTATAAATAACTCAGGGCAGCAAACATGTCCAATGCACCTTTCCTCCCCCATTTTCCCCAGAACAATAACTGTGTCAAGTTGATCGGGCTGAGGGAGAATGACTGGCCCAAAGTCAGACTTGAAACCATTGTCTCCCATTTTCATGCCTGCTGCCTTAGCCACTATCCAAAACTGGTTCAGAATCATCTTCCTGAAGCAGCTATCCTGGTGATCCACTGGTTCTTTAGCTTCTTTGCAGAGATAGCACTTGCTGCCTGTTGCTGTCTTCTCAATTCTGGCTTTGTATTTATTTATTTTTAAGATTTGATCTTGTACAATCAGAATTAGCCCCAGTTTATTTCTTTAACTTTCCTGTTTTTTGGCCATTGCCTGGTCTTGTTATTATCTACTTTGCCTACTGTTTTGTTTTTTTTTACTAAACCAACCATGTTTGGTCTGAATAAGTCTTCCTAGTACAGTAAGCATCAGCATATCTTCTTCACTGTCCTTCAGATACTTGTTCAATGCCATTTTTTCTTCTTCAATCATCTAATGTGCTTGAAACATTTCACACTCACTTACTGCCTTAATAAGTAAAGTCGGTCAACATCACTGAATAGATGAAGGCCGTGATTCTTTGTCATTATTTTTCTAGCCAGAGCTTTTAATTCTGCTTGGGTCTAGTCTACTATTCCAGCTGGAATTTTCCAGATGTCAATTGTCTTTATAGTGTTTTTTCCACTAAGTTTTTCTTCACTCTCTTGATGTATTCATCTAAACAATGCAGGTTGATGGGACCGCGGGGGAGGGCCTTCTCTGTGGCTGCCCCAGCTCTATGGAACCAACTACCCCTGATGTCCGTACTGCTCCCACCCTACTGGCCTTCCACAAGGCCACGAAGACCTGACTTTGCCAGCAGGCCTGGGGGCCATGAATTGTACATCTTTCATGACCAAACTGTATGAATGAATGTATGTATGAATGGTGTGTATGCATATGATTATGACTGTTTTTTATACAAATGGCTTTTATTACAGGGTTTAGTTTTAGATATTGCATTCAACTTCTTTTTATTGCTTGTATCTTTTTGTATTTTTTGTATTTATTATATTATTTTGTAAGCCGCCCTGAGTCCTTCGGGATTGCATCATAAAAGTCAAAATAAATAAATAAATAAAATAAATAAATAAATAAATCTTTTTTCTTCACTTCAATGATGGCACCATAGCTGTAGTATTCTGTTATCAGAGAAACTTATCTAGTTCTTTTGATGTTGTTTTTGTTTCTGGTTTTTTAATGGTTTTTGACCTTAGACACACTTCTCCCTTTCTTCTAATTCCCAATTGTAGAGATCATGAATTAGAAAATTCAATCTGCATTGTATATAGCTGCCCAAAACAAATTTAGTTTTGTCCAAGAGCATATTTTTAACTCCTGTTAATTCAGTGTCTTCCTGAAGTGTTGAAGTTCAAATCCTGTACTTTTTAAGCAACATGGCCTTTGTGAAAGGTAGGTCTGTATAAGCACAACATTCAATGATTAACTTGAGAAACATTTTCTTAGACATTTTCTGCCATATGGAGTTGATTTATCAGATGTAGAGGGCAATCTTTGCATAATTAAAAAAGTTGAGCATAAGCTGAGTTTGAAAAATGCAAAATCTAGCAAATTCAGATTCAATAGGCAATTGTATCAGCCAGACTTTATTGTAATATTCAAAAGGAGATGGTGTAAAATCTGTCCTAAGCTAAATATGCAAGTATGTCAAAATAATGATTGAAGAAATCCAGAATTAACTTCTTGTCAGTGGTGAGAAGAACCACTTTTCTGAGTAGAAGGTTACAGCTCTGTGATCCTCTGACACTCTAAGAAGATATGAATAAACAGTCTTTCTTGATCAAAGCTCCAGCTAAAGGGAAGAAAAAAAGATGTGTTCCAGAACTTCATACCTCCCAATGCTGCTAACTTTTGCCCTGGAGCAAGGGCTTCTGGGGGAAATGGGGATAATAACACAAAAATATGTGAGAGGAAGGAATGGCTTGACCCAGATTTTTGTATATTCCTATTCTCATTTAAGGCTTTGTTTAGTTAGAAAAAAAAGATTAAAGTCAACTATATATGCAGTCAGAAAATTTTTCCAGATACAAAATGAAGAAATAAAGTACAGTCAATAAAAAAAAAATATCCTGCCACTTCATTCTTTGAATAAATTTATCTATCAGCAATGTTAGATAAACATCTCCCCCTTGCCCATGTTGTTTTGCCATTTGATTGATTGACTGTGTGCCTGTTTTTTATATATATATTGGGATTGTTTTATGAATTTATTAATTTTAAATTTTATGAATTTATTAATTTTAAATGGTAATTAGACTGGTGGGCATTGGATTTGTTATTATGTACTGTTTTTTATTATTGTTGTGAGCCGCCCCGAGTTTGCGGAGAGGGGCGGCATATAAATCCAATAAATCTAATCTAATCTAATCTAATGTTCAAACATAAAGAAGGAATCCCTAATAGCTTTTCTCTATAAAGGAGAATTTTATGGGAAAAGAAAATAATTTATTTAGTCATGGCTTTATCAGAACTTTGCCTTTTAATTTATAATGTCCAGGGGCATTCTGTTTATTAGTACATCAAAATACATAGCAAAAAGCTTTAATTTTTTTTTAAAAAACAGAACAGTTGACTAAGTATTACCTTCTAGATTTTTTATTTTCCCACAATCCTTGCTATTGTCATTTGGAGAGCATTACCTGATGGACTCTCATGCCTCTATTTTAGACTTTACTATACTATATTATATTTTACTATACTATACAATACTAAAGTGGAGACTGTTGATTGATATTTCAACCAATTCAAATCATCTATTTCAATATATACCTTCAACAAATTATTTTTTTAATAGTATTATTTTTCTTACTTTTATAACTAATGGATTATTGTACTGTGGTTTAATTCCCCCCCCCTTAATTCTAACCATTTATAAAATGAATTCCAAGTTTTATAATGCTTTGAGTCTTCATTATTATTTAGTTTTAATGTCACACATCTGCTTCCACACAATCCATGATTTTCTTAATCAGTATTTGTTCAAGGTTCCAATAGAATTTCAATTGCACAAGCTGCCTTGCAAGCTATTACCAGGAACTTGTTTTAAGCAAAAAGTAGGAATAAAGGCAAAACATTTTTCAAATGAGAAAAATTTGACTAGAGGTAAAACTAAAATCTCTATTTTAGCCTGGTTTGCTTATATCCAAAGACAGTTTGTTTTCATGGATGCATTTGTGCATTTATTTCTATTTTATATTTCAAATATATGATAATTTCACCTACAGATAAACTGACACAACAGAAAGCAAACCTGAAATAGGAGTCAGGTTTGCCTTTCTATAATTTATTGCTATAAATCACAGAGCATCTTTTGAACAGATGACATTTCATAATTGTAGTCTGAGTAATGATTGGGAGCACGTAAACCCCAAGTTTGTACAACTGCAGCCAATTTCAAGTAATGGCATTATTTAATTATATTCCAATTTCTTGTAAATTTTATTTTCAATTTTAATTTTCATATTGCTCATATTATTTATCCCTAGAGAGGTAACCAAGACAAGTTTCTAAATATGAACAGACATATATGAAAAAAAAAGGCCTAGTCAACCAACAAAGGTCATAAGAAGGAGTTCTGGAACAAATTATAATATAATTAATTGAAATTATCATTAGATCTAAATAAGCTGCATTGGATCAGATTCCAAAACTGATACAAATGATTAGATCAACAACTTGTATATTTCTGTTCTACGCATGTAATGGGTTGCATCTTTAACTTACATAGCTGCATTATTTCCAGAAGCACATTATATTCTCAATTTTAAAAAAAACATTTTAATCCTAAAATTGTGGAGGGCTCTCCTTTATTCTGTATTTGTTAAAAGGATTTAAAACAGATAAAAATCCCTACCAATTAAACAGTCAACTCTATTCTAGATAACTTGGGGGAAGGCGTTAAATTGGAATGGCTAAGGATAAATCTGGAAAGAAATTAAGGAAATTTGAGCCTGACTGTTCTTTGGAAAGACAGATACTGAAATACTTTGGTCACCTAGTGAGGAGATAGGACTGGAAAAGAGCCCGATGTGGGAAAGATTGAGGACAGAGAATGGGACAGCAGATGATTATATAGTTCAATAGTATCATCAAAGCAATGCACATCAATTTGGGCAAATTCTAGGAGACAGTGGTGTGCTATGGTCCATGGAGTCACAAAGAGTTGGACACAACTTAGCAACTGAACAACAACAATAAGGATAAATGAGATAACATAAGATGAGTTGAGGTGGCACAATGGGTAGAATGAAGTACTTCAGACCAGTAAAGCTGACTGCTAGATCTGCGGGTGAGCAGTTCAAATCTCATCACCGGCTCAAGGTTGACTCAGTAAAATGAGGACCTGGATTGTGGGGGCAATATGCTGGCTATGTTTTTTAAAAAGTGCTATTGCTAATATGTAAGCTGCCCTGAGTCGAAGGAGAAGGGCGGCATAAAAGAAAATAAATAAATAAATAAATAAATAAACGAATGAATGAATAAATAAATAAATAAATGAATAAATAAATGAATAAATGAATAAATGAATAAATGAATAAATAAATAAATGAATAAATAAATAAATAAATAAATCTGAGGATAGGTCTATCCAGTTAAGATCTTGAAATATCCCAAGTATACTAGGCTTCAAACAGATAACCAGATTCATAACCTGAAGCAACCTCCATATTGTCAATTTGTGGATCCACCAGGTATTTATGTACCTTGCTCCAAAAATAGTCTGGAATTTGCAACCGAAGTAGAATTTTTCTGCTAAAACTCTGCCTAATTAGAATGTTTTATATTTTGTGAAGGGATATGCCAGAAATGCATACAAATCTAAGTAATAAATAAATAAATAAATTTACTGCAGAGTGCTATCATGTCAGGAGATAACATTACAGCCTTAAATAACTTTTAAGGTGATAAGGGCATGAGTGACTGTGAGCAGTGAGTCCCAGTCCAGGTAGGGCCGCAACTAGTGCACCAGGTGAGCCTGGGCAAACGCCCCCCTCGCCACAGCCGAAAGATGATTCTCTAATGTTAGCTGTGGATCGAGGAGGACACCCAAGTTGCGAACCCTCTCTGAGGGGGTCAGTAGTTCCCTCCCAGGGTAATTGACAGACAGACCCTAATAGCCTCCAGGCACCGGCACATCACTTCCACTGCTTTGTTGATTGGACATGAGGTGAAGATGTACAGCTGAGTATCATCAGCATATTGATGATACTTCACCCCATGCCCCTGGATGATCTCACCCAGCGGTTTCATGTAGATATTAAATAGTGTGGGGGGGAGAGGACCTCTGACCCCCCCACTAACACCGACTGTGACCGACCAGAGAGGTAGGAGGAGAACCACTGAACGACAGTGCCTCCCACTCCCAACCCCTCCAGTCGGCGCAGAAGGATACCATGGTTGATGGTATCGGAAGCCGCTGAGAGGTCAAGAAGCACCAGGACAGAGGATAAATCCCTGTCCCAGGCCTGCCAGAGATCATCCATCAATGTGACAAAAGCAGTTTCTGTGCAGGCCTGAAACCCAGTTGGTTGAGGGCCTAGATAATCGGCTTCTTCCAAGGACTGCTGGAGCGCCACCACCTTCTCGACAACCTTCCCCATAAAGGGAAGGTTGGAGACTGGACGGTAGTTGGTGAGAATGGCTGGGCCCAGGGAAGGCTTCTTAAGGAGGGGACGCACAAGTGCCTCCTTGTAGGGATATGGAAAGGACCCCCTCCCCAGAGAAGCATTGACAATCACCTCTCTGCTGGCCGAAACCAGCCAGGAAGGACACGGATCCAGCAAACAGGTGGCGGAACTCACAGCTCCAATGGCCTTGTCCACTTCATCAGGTGTCACCAGATCAAACTCCTCCCAGACAGATGGACAAGGATATGATGATATTACCTAGTTTGGGTAATGAAATGCTTGCAGGAAAACCACCAAGCTTTGAGAGCACCGAGGACTCCTCTTTTTAATTGTACTTACTTCTGATAATTTTCTTTGTCCTCCAATTCAGCTTTCTGGAAAGTCTTCTCACGATGGTAAATATATTTGTCTGTTATTAAAACTGTTCTACAGTTTAATTCATTTAAAGCTCTATAGTTTAATCCATGCACATCATTTGTGGATTTGATCAGCTCAAGAGACAACTTCAATGATTTTCCTGTTCTATTCAGGGTATAGTTATTATATATGTATGTGCACGCACCCTTTTTTAGCCTAATAGTTTTGAAAATTTGAAGTGTTTAATTAACTAGCTAGGAGAGTCTGTCTTTTCTAGACTGGACTTAAAAACAAACACCCTTCTCTGTTCTGCCAAATGACTATTATAGCAACCATTTGCGGGATTTCAAAGGCTATTTGTAGGGCTTGTTTCATATAATTTAAAATAAATGAGCTTGCTGATGGCATTTATATAATTTTTTCAACTGTAAATTATAAATGAAGAAATTTATAATTTACAGTTTTTTTCAGTAAAAAAATTCTGATTGCAAAATGAGATTTTGCAAGTGGATCGGTTCTCATCTGCATCCAGCACATGACTCACAGCTCAGATATATTGTGCAGGAGGAGTCCTCAGAGAGTTTTAAGGCTGAAAGAGTAGTACAGATATGTGGCATAATCCAGTAGCTTTCCTGATCTTAGGGCAGTGATGGCAAACCTTTTTTTCATCGGGTGCCGAAAGAGCGTGGGCATGTGCTATTACGCATGCATGAGTGCCCACACCAGTGATGGGCTCCTACGGGTATGGTCAGGTACACAGTTCCGGTATGAAATCTACAAATTTACCTAAATTGAACCAGCTGAATTAGGCCAAGGATTAGATTAGATTAGATTAGATTAGATTGGATTTATTGGATTTATATGCCGCCCCTCTCCGCAAACTCGAGACTTCATATTTATATTCTGAAGTTCTAACACATCTAACTTAGTATGAGGTTTTTAGTTTGAAGAGTAAATTTATCCCCCATATAGAGATTTACAAAATCCATCAAAAGATGCACTGGAATTATAATCACAATAGCAATAGACTTATGCACGACTTCATTGTGCTTGACAGCAGTTTATGCAAATTACAGAGACAGCATATTAACCCCAATAATCTGGGTCCTCGTTTACAAACCTTGGAAGTATGGAAGGCTGAATCAACCTTGAACCTACAGTCAAGACTTCTTGATTGTAGAACAATTCCTGGCTATGAGTAGAGTTAGCTTGCCACCATGGCACTCAATAATGTTAATGTAATGAAAATAGGAACATTCATAGAAATAATTGTATTAAATTAAGACATTTTAAATTGCATTTATTTCAATTAAATAGTAAATTAGTGTTTGGGCCAGCCCTATTCATTTTTCTCTCTGAATAAAATTAAGACACCAAATATAAGGTGACCAGATCTCCAGCAGGACAGTCACACTTTTTAGCAATTTGTCCCACGTTCCAGGGCATTTTGAAAAAGTCCCGATTTTTTGAGACAAGCCTTGCATGAGGAAGCTGTCTTCTTTGCATTGAGTCTGGCAGCCTGCAGCACCACTGCAAGGATATTGCTTAATAGTCATTACATAATTCCCTGAAAAATCCCTGGGGCTTCACTAATTCTGAATTGTAATTAATGACACTTGAAAGCTCCCATCTACCGACAATTGTTGGTATACCTGTACAAAGTCTAACTTGGCAAAGATGGTGCCCGGATCTAGAGTGTGCAGTAAATGCTGGTCAATAGGAACAGGGTATATGCTCTGTTGGAGAGCCTTATTAATTCTACATTTATAGTCTGCACAGATGTAGATTTTACTGCCTAAATTGAGGACCTGGTTGGAATAAGACAGTCTGGCTATCGAATAGTTCAGTTCCCTCATCTCCAAAATTCAGTATCTATCACCCATGAGCCATGGTGGTACAGGGTTTAAAATGAAATATAGCAGGCTAACTCTGCTGACTACCAGCAGTTTCATCTTGGTTCAAGGTTGAACTCAGCTTTCCATTCTTTTGGGATGGGTAAAATGAAGATTCAGATTGTTGGGGACAATATGCTTACTCTATAACAGTGTTTTTCAACCAGTGTGCCTTGGCACACTAGTGTGCCGCAAGACATGGTCAGGTGTGCCGCGAAGCTCAGAGAGAGAAAGAAAACAAGAGAGAGAGAGAGAGAAAGAGAGAGAAAGAGAGAAAGAAAGAAAGAGCAAGAGAGAGAGAAAGAAAACAAGAGAGAAAGCAAGCAAGAGAAAGAAAGAAATAGAGAAAGAGAACAAGAGAGAAAGAAAGAAAGAGAGAGAGAGAGCAAGAGAGAGAAAGAAAGAGAGGGAGGGAAGGTGGGAGAGAGAAAGACATAGAGGGAAGTAGGGAGGGAGAGAGAAAGAGAGCAAAAAAAGAGGAAAGAAGGAAGAGAGAAAGAAAGAGGGATGGGGAGAGAAAAAAAGACAGAGAGAAAGAGGGAGAGAGAAATAGAGTGAAAGGGAGGAAGAGAGAGAATTTTTTTGTCCAAACTTTTTTAGCCGCCCCCCCCCCTCAATGTGCCCCATGGTTTTGTAAATGTAAAAAATGTGCCGCAGCTCAAAAAAGGTTGCCAAGTCTTTTTTTAAAAAAAAATGTCAAATAATTATGAGTCTTCCATTTGCTCTCTGAAGGATTTACTGTATTTTTCGTGTATAAGACAGCCCCATATATGGGATGCCCCCTCCCCATTCTTTTACTCAAAATTCAGAAATCAAACATAAACTGTCTCAGTCAGTGGAGGCAGGGCCTGTGCATAAGGCAGCATCCCAGGGCCAATGTGCCAGTGGAACACCAGAGGTTCAGGGAGGGTGCTGAAGCAAGCAGGCATGTTGCCTACAGTGCCTATGCTGGCTGCTCCTTCCCGGCCTACTCTCTGATGGGCCTGGCCAACTGCCGGCCTACTCTCTGATGGGCCTGGCCAACTGCCTTGGAGAGAGACTGGTGTCTTTAGTGCCTAAGCACCTAGATGTCCTGGGAGATTCCTCTAAGCCAGTGTTTTTCAACCAGTGTGTTGCGGCACACTAGTGTGCCATGAGACATGGTCAGGTGTGCCGCGAAGCTCAGAGAGAGAAAGAAAGCAAGAGAGAAAGAAAGCAAGAGAGAGAAAGAGAACAAGTGAGAGAGAGAAAGCAAGAGAGAGAAAGAGAACAAGAGAAAGAAAGCAAGAGAGAGAGAGAGAAAGAAAGCAAGAGAGAGAGAGAAAGACAGGGAGGGAAGGAGAGAGAGAGAAAGACATAGAGGGAGGGAGAGAGAGAGAAAGAGAGCAAAAAAGAGAGGAAGGAAGGAAGAGAAAGAGGGATGGAGAGAGAAAGAAGGAAGAGAGAGAGAAAGAGGGAGGGAGAGAGAAATAGAGCGAAAGGGAGGAAGAGAGAGAAAATTTTTTTTGTCCAAACTTTTTTTAGCCCCCACCCTCCCCCCGCTCAATGTGCCCCAGGGTTTTGTAAATGTAAAAAATGTGCCGCGGCTCAAAAAAGGTTGCAAATCAGTGCTCTAAGCATTCCTTTGTCTACCTGATTTCCAACTCTGTCGCGTTTCTCCATCAGGTTTCTCCCTGTTGTGTGCAGGGAAAGAAGTTGTGAGACTTAAGAAAAAGTTGAATCAATCAATTCCAGCTTCATGAGATCTTCTCTCTCCAGCAGTTGCCCAAGCCCACCAGAGGGAAGGCCAATATCTATCGGCACTTAAACATGGTAGCATTTCAGCTCCAGCCAGGAAGGGGCAACTGGCATGGACGCTGAAGGAAGGACATGGCAAGAAATATGATGGAGAAACACGATGGAGCTCGAAATCAGGTATGCAAAAAAAAATAAATCTTGACACTGGTGGGTGGGGCAAGCAATGGAGAAAAAGGCAGGGAAGGAGAAGCCTGCTTTCCCTCTTTCTTCTCCCTGCTCCTCTTCCTTCCCTCATGCCAGCTGCTCCATTTCCCATTTCTCCACTTCAGCACAGTTCCCAGGATCCACTTGGATAGCACAGGGGTTATTTAACAACTGGTCTGCCCCACAGGATCAGGCTGGCCATTGTGGGAAGGTCATATGGCATGTGTGGTGGAGCTGGAGGATGGGAGATGGGCCACACTTTTTCTTCTTGCCCCCCTCCATTTTAAGGAAATATTTTACAGAAAAAGTATCATCTTATTCACTGAAAATATGGGAACAGGTGACTTGATTTTAGCCAACTTTGTCAGAATTATTTGTGTTCTTCCAGCCTGCACTATCTGCAAATCTGATCTGCTTTTTCCTGGCTATCTCTTGTTTGTCTCTAGTTTTGCTCTTATTTTTTCCTATTCTCCCTGACCTGTGCCATTATCGTTTCCTCCAGATTTTTTGCATACCACATTTCTTCTTATTTTCTTCATTAACCAGCATATTCTCAGCTGCAGTATGCTAGGTCTTGTGCTTTCTCTGCACTCACTACTTACTGGGCCATAGCAGATTAATTTCAGAGTTTGTTAGTTGATTATCTATGTTCTACTTTTTAGTGGATGGTATTTATTGACAATTTGCGGCTGGCTTGAAAGTAGAGAAGAAAAGGATGACATCTGCAATATATACACAAATACATTTTCACCCATTGTATACCAGTTAAAGATACTGCTCTTTATCTGGTAGAGTCGAAAAGAAAAAAGATAGGAATGAAAGAGAGGCGGGGGGGAGAAAAGAAAGAAACAAAGAAAGAAAGAAAAGGGAAAAAAAGAAAAAGAAAGAAAGAAAAAGAAAGAAAGAAAGAAAAAGAAAGAAAGAAAGAAAGAAAGAAAGAAAGAAAGAAAGAAAGAATTTTTTCTTGTTGAATACAGTTAAATTGTAGAATGTTTTATCTTGGAACACTAAACTGACATCCTGACTACTTTCCTGGTGTGATGTGATGTACACATTATTTAGAAAAGCAGTTATTTTACAGGGATTGTGTGCATTGTGACATGTTTTAATTTAGCTATTGTGCCAGACTGATTTATTAGCCTTCCACTCATTGTATAAGTTATTATAAGATTTTATCTATTTTAGTGTATACTATTGCTGGCCACCTGAATGTTAAAGTATGTATAAAAGTATTTAAAAAATAGTAAAAAACAAATTTGCTTCTCAGGCTCTTGATTTGATTTACAAAATTGGGCCCAGTGAAATGTGTCACAGTTTCTCTGCAAATCTGGAAAAAAGAATTTCCAGAAAGGCAGAAGAACTCTTGTCTGTAACTCATTCCTACGAATGTAGCAAAGTTATTTCCATGATTATAACTGCCTTAAATGGTTGGTTTTAGAATTAATTACTTATGTTACTTATCTCCCATAACAACAACAAAACAAGAACATTTGCAACCCCCTTTCCCTCCACTAATGATTTTTTTTTATTTATCAAGCACTCCCACAAGGAATACAGTAATTAGAACCCCGTTGGATCATTCTACTATGTCTGGCAGCAAGTAAACTGTAACTTCTCAGTCTTAGCTGGCCTTATAGCAAATGATGGGTGAGCTCCGTATGAAAAGCTAGCCCTCTCCCAAATTAGCAAGAGACATCTGCAAATCATTGGCAAAGTCAGAAAAGTACAAATTCACAACAGTTACACTCTCTCCCAAGCTGGATTTGATATTTCCTGTTTTTAAGGTTACCTTGGTATCTGACACATAGGCTGTTAAACAGCTGTGCCATATGATACTGATCAGACTGCTCTTTGATCAATTATCTTGTCATGATTAACCAATTTGGAGCTAATAGTGTAGAAAGGCATGATCTTTTTTTAAACCAACTATTTTCAAGGACAGAAACAAATCCCAGAAAGCAATACTGTAGTAACTTTTATGAACTTGCTAATTGTAGGATTTCTATTGGGATGTTCTAATCAGTACCTTGGATTAAATCTTATTAATATAATTATTAGTAAAGAATTACTCTGCATTTGACTAAATTGCTAATCAATAAATAAAAAAGTCATTTTATTTAATAGTGGCTGACATATCCTACTTCTTATTTTTTAAATTTGTACCATATGTAATTTCTGTCTTATCAACCACTACTCTTGTATTCATTTATTTAATTTATTAAATAAATTTATATAGTTGCCCAACTCACACAGTGAGTTTTAGTGGTAAGCAATGTTGACAATCCACAATCTACAGAGAGGGGCAGCATACAAATCTAATAAATAATTAATAATAATTTAACTCCTACTCCTATGCCATCCCGCAGCAGCATGTCTGTTGAATCATTCTAAAAGTACATTTATGATTTATGATTATGTTTGTGACTGCATTCCAAAATGAATCTCATATATAAATTTATCAAACAAGAAGTTTTTTTTCAAAAACTTTTGGACAGGTGTATAAATCAAAAAATGATGACAAATATCAAAATTAAAAAAACAACAATCTATCAATACAATTAAATTTGAAAAAAAAAGACGAAAAATTAAATATCAGGGAATAATAAACATATAGTAGAAATAAAACTTAAAATGACTATAGATTAATAACAATTTAAAAATATCTATATAAAATGATAGAAATCTCATACCTTATTTATTAATGGTCAATACTGTATATGAAAAATTGATGATGTGGGAATTTATCTCTCTGGTATGAAAGTCTGCTAAACTAAAGTTAATCTAGAACTAACTAACTACCTAACTAACTCAGCTTTTTCCAATTTGGCACCTTTGGTCTGAGGTAATAAGTATATTTAACATTATCATGCAGCAGTCATAGATGTTAGAAAATTTATTTCACTCAGAAAAAGAATGTTGCTTCTTTAAAATCTCCTCATTAAATTATTCTTTTTTTCCATTAAATGCATCTTTTTTCAGTCTTAGCTATACGACAAATATTGACTGTGAATACAGAGCAAAGTGATTTGTTCAAAATTATTTTAAAAGAATAACCTTAATAGATATACACATGATATAAATATACCTATAATAGATATTTATTTATTTATTTATTACTTAGATTTGTATGCCGCCCCTCTCCGAAGACTCGGGGCGGCTCACAACATGTACAACAAATCATAAGCAATCAGACAAATTTAAAATATAAAGAAAGAGCCCAAGCAAAACACTATTACTTGTATTTATTTTATTGACAGACTGCACTTTAAAAAAGACCTCATTTGCTAGCATTTTTACCCACAAAACAAGTAAACATTTTTAGAGCATAACAGATATTATTTGGAATTCATTTAATTACAACAGATCAATATTTTTATCTAAAATGTTTTGTTTCAAATGTAATCAAATGTTTTGCTACTCAGGAAATGTGAGTTTCATCGAACGCTTTACCTTCTTTTATGATAGTGTTGTACTAAATTTTTTAGGACAGTGTTATACCAATTCTTTTGGAAGCTGAATATTCTCTATTACCCATTTTATTACCTAAGTTTAAAAAGAATTAATGTAGGTGGTTAAAAGGGGGAAGGGAGGGGAAAGAAAGTAGACAGGGAAAGTGAAAAGGAGGGAGAAGGTGGACATGGAAATGTGGGGCTGAAGAAGCCAAGCTAATTTTCTGTCCGACTGACTTTTGTTAACCTTGCTTAATGTTTTCCTCAGGAGACCATAGACAGGCATAAGCTATTCTGTCAAATTTAATTTGTCATTTTTCAAACATAAAGTTGGCATTTCCTATAAAACTTTGTAATTTTTGTTTGAACGGTCCACATTTCTATTTTTTTCTGCATAATCTTACCCCTAAACTCATCTTTTTGCAACCAAAATACATTATTTCTTAAAATGTGTACTTTTGTGTACATATCTTTGATCTTAAGTAATTTGGAAAATTGGATTTTGATACACGGTTCCATTATAGTTATTAGTTATGTTCTCTCCTTTGATTTCCTTGTTTCAGCTCTGTCAAAAACTTTTACTCATAATAACGTTGACTTTAAAACAAAATAATGATGAGATCGCCTTTCCTACATCCAGAGATAGCTTTCTAGAAAAATACAGAATTAGCATCAAAAGGCTGCCAAGTTCAATCTCTTAAAACCTTGAAACAAACTAGGAGATACTTCTATAGGATACTCAGGACACCCCCTATAAATTCATTTTAAGCAATTATCAATTGGATTGAGTAATATTGGATGGTCTAATGATCTCATGGGCTTAGTGTTAAGCAGACAGTGAATGATAACTGCATACAAGTTAAGAATGCAACCTGTTTGCATATACTATTGGTATACTTACCTCTATTCAGTGTAGTACCTTCTAGATTCCATGGACTGTAAATATTGCCTAGAGTCCTGTTTGAATCAAGTGGCACCTAAATCTATTTAAAAAACCAACTCACAAATAAATAGTAATCATACTTCAGCTCAGTCAGTTTAGCAAAATCTGGTGTCAGTATAATAAGAAAACATTAACACTTATATTTTTTATATATCTAAATGTGGCAAATAAGTATAAAACAACTAAGAAAAGGTTTTCCATTTAACATTATCACATAACTAAAATTCAATTTTAGAAATTGGGGGAATTGTTCCTTCTCCCCTTTTACCAGCAACAGCTTGTTCAACAACAATTTCTAATCATTTTCTCATTGATATTACCCATCTACAATTTTATAGGCTAAATATGGTTTATTTTAAACATAAGCTTAAGTAAAGGAGATGTATCTTCATATTTCATCTTTGTTCATTTGATGTACGTTAGTCAGGTGTTCACATTTTGCTATGTAATACATATAGAAAATATATACTGTATATAAGACTTAAGAAACTTAATTTATATAATATAATATTAACTAAATCATTTGTCTAGTTAATTATTTATATGTTTATAATTGGACATAATTGTAAACATCTAGCTCTATGGATTATAAAACTTAATTGTTATTTAAAATTCCAAAAAATCTATATAGTGGTAAATTGGTTTATTCATAATTATAAAAATCCTTTCTAGTATATGTTGTGGTGTGTGCAATTTAATAACAATTTGGGCCATAAATCTGCATTCCTCCACATTATTAGGATGAATACAGGTACACAAACCTGATTGTGAATTTTAGGCATTTTGTTTGAATCAAAGCCTCAGGCAATCGGCTAATTCTTTGGAATGTTACATTTGGCTCACTTTTTCATACAAAAAGAAACAGTCACAGCTAATAACAGTAATAAAACTGGACTAGGTGATTCATGAGATAATATCTGTTGCATATATGGCATCTTTGGACCAGGAGTCACAGTCACTCATGCCCTCATCACCTCGAGGCTCGACTACTGTAACGCTCTCTACATGGGGCTACCTTTGAAAAGTGTTTGGAAACTTCAGATCGTGCAGAATGCATCTGCGAGAGCAATTATGGGCTTCTCTAAGTATGCCCATATTACTCCAACACTCCGCAGTCTGCATTAGTTGCCGATCAGTTTCCGGTCACAATTCAAAGTGTTGGTTATGACCTGTAAAGCCCTTCATGGCACCGGACCAGAATATCTTCGGGACCGCCTTCTGCCGCACGAATCCCAGCGACCGGTTAGGTCCCACAGAGTTGGCCTTCTTTGGGTCCCATCTACTAAACAATGTCGTCTGGCAGGACCCAGGGGAAGAGCCTTCTCTGTGGTGGCTCTGACCCTCTGGAACCAGCTCCCCCGAGATTAGGATTGCCCCCACCCTCCTTGCCTTTTGTAAACTCCTTAAAACCCACCTGTGCCGTCAGGCATGGGGGAACTGAAACATCACCCCCTTGCCCATGTTTTTTTTGGTATTTGATTGATTGTATGCTTGTTCTTTATATATATATTGGGGTTGTTTTTATGAATTTCTTAACCTAAAACTGTAATTGGATTGGTGGGTATTGGATTTGTCACTATGTACTGTTTTTGCCATTGTTGTGAGCCGCCCGAGTCTGCGGAGAGGAGCGGCATATAAATCCAATAAATCTAATCTAATCTAATAAAAATATCAGCAATTTGGAGGCATGATGTACATTTCACTGAGAAGTGAGTCTGGGAGGGTAAAGTAATTAGTAGTCTCTGCAGCCCAGTGTATGGATCTAACCCAGATATGAGTTCCTTCTGGTTCAGACCGGTTGCTCGAACCGGTAGTGACCCATTGGTGATGTCACAATGACATTACGGAACCAGATCAGTTGGTGCTGGTTGATGGGCAGCACCATCTTTAAAAAAAAAAATTAAAATTACTTCTGAGCATGTGCAGAAGCTGAGTTTCCAGCATTGTGCATGCAGTCACCATTAAGAAGCAAACTAGCAGTGAGGTAAGTTAGAACCACCCCTGCTTGGGTCCCCTCAACTTTTCGATCCCAGAAAATGACTGAAAAATGCCCTTCTCCTATTTTGCAGCTAGACAGAAATATTTTCTGTCCATCCCATTTTTATTTGGTTCTTTTTCTTGCTGCAAGCAAAAGGAAGTGAGAGGGGGAGGGGAGAGAAGATAGCCCAGACTGTTGTTTAGGTATAAATTTTGTTAATGTAAAAATTAACAAAATTTAATTCGATCAATTAATTAGAGCCTGTTAAACTACTGCCAAGTAAATATGCATAAGCTTTAAGTAGTTGAGAGATAGGGTATTAATCAAGTGTATAATAGAGAGAAATGAAAATTTTTGTAACAGATACTTAGTGTCCAGACCTGGTAGGGGTGTGTGTGTGTGAGAGAGAGAGAGAGAGAGAAAAAGAGAAAGAGAAAGGGAGAAAGAAAGAGAAAGGAAGGAAGGGAGAGAAAGAGGAGGGAGGGGAGAAAGAAAGGTAAAATCAGAGGAGGGGGAAGAAAGGAGGGAAATAAAGGTAAAAATCAGAAAAGGGGAAAGGAAGGAAGGAGAAATTGGGAAGGAAGAGAGATAAAATCAGGAGGGGAAAGGAAGGTGAAAAGTGGGAGAAGGAAAGTAAAATCAGGAAGAGGAAAGGAATGTGAAAGGAGGGAGAAGGAAGATGCGCGTACCATGCCGCCTTGATTGCATCAGCGGAATCCCGCCCGGCCGCTCTGTTTAGGGTGACCCGCTCCCTTCTTAACCAGGGGGGAGTTGGGGAGCCCTTACAGAGCAGTGCCGAGGATTTTAACACGTTTTTCGCTGATAAAGTCGCTCAGATCCGGGCTGATCTCGACTCCAATTGGAAAACAGAGTCGGCTGACAACGAGTCAGTCGAGGTGACTGGGGCACGTACTTGTCCACCTGTCTGGGAAGAGTTTGATCTGGTGACACCTGATGAAGTGGACAAGGCCATTGGAGCTGTGAGTTCCGCCACCTGTTTACTGGATCCGTGTCCCTCCTGGTTGGCCAGCAGGGAGGTGACACGGAGCTGGGTCGAGGAGATTACCAATGCCTCCTTGGGGAGGGGAGTTTTTCCAACACTCTATAAAGAGGCGCTCGTGCGCCGCCTCCTCAAGAAGCCTTCCCTGGACCCACCAGTACTTAATAACTACTGGCCAGTCTCCAACCTTCCCTTTATGGGGAAGGTTGTTGAGAAGATGGTGGCACTCCAGCTCCAACGGTCCTTGAAAGAAGCCAATTATCTATGTCCCCAGCAGTCAGGATTCAGGCCCGGTTACAGCACGGAAACTGCTGGACTCATTGCTCACAGTCACTCATGCCCTCATCACCTCGAGGTTCGACTACTGTAATGGTCTCTACATGGGGCTACCTTTGAAAAGTGTTCGGAAACTTCAGATCGTGCAGAATGCAGCTGCGAGAGCAGTCATGGGCTTACCTAGGTATGCCCATGTTTCACCATCACTCCGCAGTCTGCATTGGCTGCCGATCAATTTCCGGTCACAATTCAAAGTGTTGGTTATGACCTTTAAAGCCCTTCATGGCACTGGACCAGAATATCTCCGAGACCGCCTCCTGCCGCATGAATCCCAGCGACTGATTAGGTCCCACAGAGTGGGCCTTCTCCGGGTCCCGTCAACTAAACAATGTCAGTTGGCGGGCCCCAGGGGAAGAGCCTTCTCTGTGGCGGCACCGACTCTCTGGAACCAACTCCCCCCAGATATTAGAACTGCCCCTACTCTCCCTGCCTTCCGTAAACTTCTTAAAACCCACCTCTGCCGTCAGGCATGGGGGAATTGAAACATCTCCCCCGGGCATGTTCAATTTATGCATGGTATGTTTGTGTGTGTGTCTGTTAGTATATGGGGTTCTTTTAAATCTTGTATAAATTTTAAAGTTATTTGGATTATTTATGATTTGTTCTATCTTGTTGTGAGCCGCCCCGAGTCTTCGGAGAGGGACGGCATACAAAAATAAATAAATAAATAAATAAATAAATAAATAAATAAATAAATAAATAAATAAATAAATAAATAAATAAATAAATAAATAAATAAATATAAATAAAAATCAGAGGAGAGGGAAGAAAAGAAGAAGGTAAAAGGGGGAAGTAAGGAAGGTAAAACCCTGGAGGAGGGAAGGAAAGTGAAAGGAAGAGAGAAAGAAGGAAGGGGAAATCCAAGGAGAGGGGAAGGAAGGAAGATAAAATCAGAGGAGGAGTAAGAAAAGAAGGAAGGTAAAATCAGGACAGAGGATAGAAGAAAGGAAAGAATAAGGATGTGAAAGGGGTTCATGTGACTGGGTAGAAGCGTATGATGTTAGGTTGGCCATGCATATGAATAAAATCCACTTATATCAATCATTAGAGCTCATATAGGATATTAAGAAAGAGAGAGAGAGAAGAAAGAAAAAGAAGATAAAGAAATAGAAAGGGAAACAGAAAGAAAGAGAAAAAAGAAAGGAAGGAAAAAGGAAAGAAGAGAGAGAGAGAGAGAGAGGAAGAGAGAAGACGAAGGAAGCACCACAAATCCTGCTTGACATGGCTTCAGAAGAAATTTTGAAATGGCACAGCAATTTAGGGCTGGAAGATATCTTGGAGGTCATCGAGTCCAACCCCTGCTGCAGCACGAAACAGTGTCTGGTAGAAAGTGGACTCTGGGTGTGTTTTTCCAAATGCAGTAAGTGAGGTTGAATATGTAGTTTCAGAAGAGCTCTCTCTCTCTCTCTCTCTCTCTCTCTCTCTCTCTCTCTCTCTCTCTCTCTCTCTCTCTCAGTATGTGTTTACATACACATACAGTATATATAGTAGATAATGTATCCTTATGTGTGCCTGTGTGTAATATATATGTATACAGACAAAATGGCATACATACATAGGATTAAATAGTATATTTTGGATGTTTAGTAGTAGGAAATAGACAGGGAAATTGTCTCATTGAGGCCTTGAGGTGAGTGGAGGCCAGGCACCCTAATCCTAGTCCTTGATGTGAGTGAAGTTAAGTAGGCCATGTCCACCCAGTCACATGACCACTCAGAAACACCCACCCAGTCACATAATTGCCAAACCACTCCCAAGCAGTCACATGACCACAAAGTCACACCCACCATCACATGACAATCAAGCCACACCCACAAAATAAGTCAGGCCCAAAGTAGTAAAAAAAATTGGAACCCATCCCTGATCTGACCCACTGTGTTTAAGAAAATATTTTGCACAATTACATTATCTCTTTTCAGTTTAGCTCACAACGACAGTCCATATTGTTTGTTTATAAATAGTATAATAAAAACACACATCAATTGGACAATTTTTCATGAAATTAAGTTTAGGGTTTTATTTTAAGCAATATATTAGTTTATTTAATCTTTAAAGTACTGTTTTTTTCACAAGAAGAATGAAAAAGGGTAGGATTAGATAATCCTGCTCCTATGACCTTGATCACTTTTAAGAGTGTATCAACTTTAAATTCATTTTTAGTAAATACTGTATATTAGGGTTGGGTTTTTTAGCTCCTTTGATTATAGAAGTTACTTTTTGCTGTATCTAAACTTATATTTAGATATAAATAATTACTGGTATTAGTATTTCTTTGTTAAATGTAGATCCTTCCTTTCTCCCTCCCACACTCCCTCCTCCCTTCCTTGCGGTTGGGCTAACTCTAGCGGGAAGATGTGGTCCTGAGGATAATCAAATGCCAGACTTAAAGACTTTAGTATTTTAAATTACACTTGGAAGCTAATAGGAAGAAATGCAGGGCATTGCTATTTCCTATTTAAAACAGATACAACATGTGCATGATAGTTCAAATATGTAAACCATGTTGGCACAGTGGTTAGAGTGCAACACTGCAGGCTACTTCAGTTAATTGCTACTTGTAGTTCAGCAGTTCCAATCTCACCACTGGCTCAAGGTTGACTCAGCCAGTGATGGGCTGCCAAAATTTTTCTGTCACCTTGTGGGCATGTCTTATTTTGTGGGTGTGGCTTGCTGGTCATGTGATGGGCAGGAGTGGCTTGACAATCATGTGACTGGAGGTGGCTTAAAGGTCATGTTACTGTGTCATGTTACTGTGTGAGAATGGCTTACCGACCAAGATAAGTTTTTAAATAGGTGCTTTGACTCTTTTTCAGTTGATTAAGTCACATTCTTTGAATAACGCCAAAAAGGACAATTGATAGACAGCATTATTTGTTGAGGAGCACAGTAACATTTTAAGGTTTTGTACTGAACCCACAAGGTGATAACAGATTAGGCAAGTAGCTCAATTTTCTTTAATTGCTATAAAAGTTCAGTTCTAAATAATGATTAAAATGATTAAAACATTTATGAGTAAAAACATACTATTTAATTATTTCTATTTTAAAAGTAATTAAGGATCATACTAAGGTACTAGGACCCAAATTGTTGAGGGCAATATGCTGATTCTTTAAACCACTTAGATAGGGCTATAAAAGTACTATGAAGCGATATATAAGTCTAAATGCTACTGCTAATGCTAAATGCTATAAACAAGTACATTTATTTATTTTCCACATTTTTGAAGCACCACCCTTCTTAAAGAGGTGTACTACTAAGATACTAAGTGTACAATAAAAGCAGCATATAAAAATACAAATGTAACATACACACACATTCATACATTAGTGTTGTTGTAACATTTTCTGGTTCTTTCTATGATTTCATGCTTGATATTATCCCAAGTGCAGATATGAGCTGAATAAATGCAATGATATAATAACATTCTCAAATGTTCTTTTGGCAGTTTGGCAGATCGAATCTCAGTAGGCTCAAGGTTGACTCAGCCTGCCATCCTTCCAAGGTCAGTAAAATGAGGACCCAGATTGTTGGGAACAATATGCTTACTCTCTGTAAATCGCTTAGGGCAGTGTTTTTCAACCAGTGTGCCATGGCACACTAATGTACCGTGAGACATAGTCAGGTGTGCCGTGGGAAAATTAAACATGGGTCCCCAAATTATGGCCCGTGTGCTGGATATGGCCCGCGGAAGCCATTTATCCAGCCCGCCGCCAGCTGCCTCCATCCGAACATAAACATTCCCCTCACAATCCCTCCAGCTATCAGTGACAGGAAGAGTGGAGGCACAGGGAACACTCACTGACCAATCACCTTCTAGGATTCATCCTGACCACTAGTGATGAACCAATAGCAGGCCACCTCTCATCCACACCCAGGAAGGTCCCCGCTCAGGTTGCCGCGCACTAGTCATCGTGTGGCCACGGTGAGTAGTTGAAGTTGCTACTCCTCCCCATGGTCCCGATTTCTAATCCTGGTCAGTACTGGAGGTAAATTTTGCCACCACTAGATAAAGCTTCAGCCTCAGCCTCAGCTGGTTATGTCTATCCTGATGGTGTATTTAGATATTTGACCTTTTTCTTTTTATAAGAGGGCCCCGCAGAGGGTGATATACAATGCCTCACAGTGCTATATGTATAATATGTACTGTGTTAGACCGTGATTTTGTGTCATTTTGGTTGGTGGTGTGCTCCAGGATTTTGTAAATGTAAAAAATGTGCTGCGGCTCAAAAAAGGTTGAAAATCACTGGTTTAGAGAGGGCTGTAAAACACACTTATAAATCTAAATGCTATTTGTATTGTGTGTGCACTTGTGCATGTTCAATGCTTCTGCACATAAGTGTCCTGGGTGGGTGGGCAGAGCCTCCTGCTGACACCACTTACCGGTGTGCAGAAGTAGGCCGAATTGGGAGAAACCCACCACTACCAGTAATACATTTGAGAATGCAGACAATTCCATGATTTGTGAAGAAAGCTTGTCAGTTATGGGTGTTGGTATCCAAAAATAATAATAATAATAATAATAATAATAATAATAATAATAATAATAATAAATTAGATTTGTATGCCACCCCTCTCTGAAGACTCGGGGCAGCTCACAACAATAATAAAAAAGAATATTATAGCAAAACAAATCTAATATTAAAAAAGAAGCATATAAAACCCTATCATATTTAAAAACCAAACAACACATACATACCAAACATAAAATATAAAGAGCCTGGGGGAAAGTTGGCTCAACTCTTCTGTGTCTGGTGGTATAGGTGGGTCTTGAGTAGTTTACGAAAGACAAGGAGGGTGGGGGCATTTCTAATCTCCTGGGGGAGTTGATTCCAAATGGCCGGGGCCGCCACAGAGAAGGCTCTTCCCCTGGGGCCCACCAAATGACATTGTTTAGTTGACGGGACCCGGAGATGTCCAAATGTCTTAAAGTTTTCAAGGTTGAGAAACACTGATCCAAGGTAATGCTAATAGGTTTTTAAAAAAACATCTCAAATAATTGTGATGATCCACATAGATACCCAATTTGTCATTACTAGACAATAGCAACTAGCATAAACTACCATATATGTAACTGAGCTATAAAAGGAATTGGAACTTAAAATCAGGGACCCACAATCAACAATAGTAAAATGTCGGGAAAATAAGTGAAGATCCCAGAATGAGAGGGAGAAGGATTATATTGCTAATAGCACCTCTTTCCTACAGCTTAGAATCACATATCATCTGATTCTAGGCCATTAGATTGAGAAATGTTAGGTTGGCACTTTAACCCTCTCTACAATGTAAGTAAATTAAACAACAGGAAAAAGAGAACAACAGCTGAAAGGAGCAACATAACTTGTACTGCGCATGCGTGTGCACGCGCACACAAACCCAAACACCAAAAACCAGAAGGCAACCTTTTAGTTGATATTTAGAACAAGAGAATATTATGTCCCTGGGAAAAAAACAAAATGCATTGGATACAATCATATTAGCAGTCAAAGACAACTAGGCAATTCTGCTTTGGGATTTTAAATAATTACAGGAATAAAATGGTGTAAATTATCTTATCTTATCTTAGCTTCAATAAAAGGCAGGTTAATTATGCCTTTGCTAACATATTAAGTATACTAACATCAATTGTGCTAACATTGTTAAGTGAATCTCTGAGTTATGTCATCAACTTTGACACAAATAAAGCTCAAGCATTGTAAGAAAAATTAAGCCTACATAAATATAATATTTATAACTCAATGTCAGTAAAACTATCGAACGCAAGATTAGAGTCTACTTTAATTCACATAGAAGGCAATTTTTCCTGTCTTTCTTCCTTGATATATATATACACCAGGAAAAAAAGAAGATAATTCATAATGCTGGGTTCAAGGTCTGGGGGTAATGCTTGAAAAAGGGATGACAGAAAATGAGAATGTGGAAAAATAAACTTCAAAGTATATATTGTTTTGGCAGAGACTCTATGTGTGATAGAAACATGCAATTGAGTACATTCTCATCTATTTCAGAGGTGAGCAACAGCAGATCCAAGCTCCAGACTCTCTTCTATGGCCCCTGGGACTTCCTCAGACTGTAATTGCTGAAAATTGGTAGTGTGGTTTTTCAGTCTTTTGATGCAAGAAACAATTAGAATTCTTGTACAAGTCCTAAAATAGCATTGGAAAACTTTAAAGAAACAAAGTCAGACACCCTACTAACCTGTAGAAACAATAGTAAGAATCTCAGCCTACCCATTTATATCTTCATTTTTCCTTCCTATCTTTAATCTCCTGCCAAACAGTAAAAGGCAGTCAGCCATCCTCCGTTAAAAGGGCTGACCAGTTTTGGGAGGGAAGGAGGGTGTCCTATTCTTAGAGATCACTTGGACATGTTCCTGCGGTTTTCTTGGCAAGACTTTTCAGAAGTGGTTTGCCATTACGTTATTTTTAAGGATTGAGAGGAAGCTACCTGTTTGAGGTTCTCCAACTGGTTTTGTGTGTAAGGCTGGATTAGAGCTGATGATTTCCTGGTTTCTCGCCTGATGCTTTAACCACTACACCAAACTGGTTCTCTCAATTCATCATATAAACCAACAAATTACAGTACAACCTTGCCAATATTGATGAAATGCGCTATACTTCATTCTGGTTTAATAATTACTATATATTTCATGTCTATTTATATTTTATGTAAATACTTCATATTCACATATATATTAGTAATAGTGAATATACATTTTCCTGCAACATTTCTCTCCAGTAATCATTGCATGGAAGCAAAAATTTGGTACCAGAAAAAACGGATGCCCTGATTTGTATCCACCTTGGTAATGATGGTACTGTATAAACAATGAATGGCAGTATTGATTTTTGCCAGATGCCAATTTTTTGTGAATATGGAATTATTTAAATAAGTTCATCGTTTGGTATTAGCTCTTGGAAATGCTTATGAATTAAATGTAGGGAAAATAAATACAGGAAGAGGAATTAGCTTAGTAAACATGCTAAACTTCACCACTAAAAAGACTTGTACTTGTGGTTTATCACTATATTTTTCTATTGGCTTGATGTTCACATTGTTCAGAGCTCTCATAACTTTGAATCGATTAAAAATGAATGGAGCATATATCTGGATAATTAAGTAAATCCTACTTAAATCCTATCAGAAAAGAAATAAGATTAGCTCTGCAAATGTCCTGTAGAGGGCACTATTGATATTAAGTAAGTATAATGGTAAGATTAGGAACACCAGATGAAAAGGTTTATTATAAAGAAGACAAAAGACAGGATATTACATTTATCCATCCATTCCATTCATTTATATACTTCTTTTACTTTTCCGGGGCATCCAATCTGCTTTCTAAATTGAATCATTTCAGCTACAGATTTAGCTATTTATTCAATTATGTTTTTCTGTTATATCCCCCCCTCAAGTTATATGACTGGTAAGAGTTTATGGATCCTTGTGATGTTGGTCTGAGCATCTGTCCTGAAAAATAGAATATTACCAATTGCTTTTCTATTT
The DNA here is from genome assembly GCF_031021105.1 of Erythrolamprus reginae. Taxonomy (NCBI): domain Eukaryota; kingdom Metazoa; phylum Chordata; class Lepidosauria; order Squamata; family Dipsadidae; genus Erythrolamprus; species Erythrolamprus reginae. Next base: position 47,076,036 of record NC_091963.1, read on the forward strand.
TAACCATATATTCCTTCCGGTTTAATGTAAATTCAGGGACAAAAATCTATTTTTCTTTTCTTTAGACCAAGTCAGTTTTAGATTTACAATAATATCTTGTCATTAAAAATCAATTATTATTGTAAAGTTCCCTACGAAATTGCTCAATTTTTTCAAAACTTCTTTTCTTTCTTCATTATTCAAGATTTATTTTGCCAGATGGATAAAAGCTTTCTTTGCAATAAATAAATCAAACATCATAAAATTTGCAGAGGAGATGCATAATATAGATGACTATTTGTTTAAAAGCCAAGCCAAGCCAAACCAAACCAAAAAATGTGCAAACATCATGTGTGTGTGTGAGGGGGGCATGGGCGGGGGGAGACTAAAAAATTTAATGAAGGAAAATGTTAAAAATTGTGTGCAAAGAATCATTTTATGGATTCTTTCAATGATTCAATGTTGCTTAGTGGGCTGCAAAAGCATGGCATCATTAAGGCCTATAATAATTCATTCCTGAGCAAAATGTTAAAGGGGTTTAAAGCAGCAAAAATGGGGAGGAAGCACATACATCTAAAATGAAATTTTCTGTAATACAGGAGGTCAAGGCCCTCTCTCTGATTACACACTAACTGGAAAGCTAAGAAGGGATCTTCTCATTTTAATAAACAGGCAGAAAATAGTACTGTAAAGTATCCTTTTGCCAAGCCATGTAGACTTGTAAAAAATAGTCGTCATTACTTAATTTTTCATAGGTTTGGATAATAACTTTTTTATTTTGTATGACAACTATCTAGACCAAGAGGTAGGGGAAATTATTCAGAGATTACTTTTACATGCAATGTCCTGCAAAAATATAATACGTATAAGGTGTGTTATTGACTACCCCAAGAATAAGGCACACCTAACCATAGGTACCATCTTGTCATCCAGGTGAAATGTCAAATTCAGGAGCATCCAAAAACATCTATTGTTCCAAATCCTATCTCCCCAAATATCTCTACTTTATCTGGCTAATTTAACAGGTCAATTACATTAATTATTAATTGTACATTAATTATTTGTATTTTTTGGATTATAAGACACACCTTAGTTTTTGGGATGAAAATAAAGGGCAGGGGAAATTCTGCCTAACTGGTATTCATCTGGCTAGCCTCCTTAGTCTGGTCAGCTTCAGCGCATTAGTTTGCTGGCTTTGAGCGCATGTTTTTTATCCCCTGGTTTGGACAGCTGATCATCGGAGGGAGCAGTAATGAGAAAAGCAGGCAAAGAGCTAATGCCTCATTAGGGCTGAAAAAATCTTCAAAAAAGCTACATCCAAAGTATAAGACACACCCTAATGTTCAGCCTCTTTTTGGGAGGAGAAAGTATTTTTTACTTTCTAAAGATATTTTTACTCCAAAAATATGGTAATACACATAGATAATGAGAAATTTTAAAAATCTATCATGTTGAATTCTTGAACACACAGCTGAAATCTCAGAAATCTTTCTAGAGATTTAAGAGCCATAAATATTACATAAGAGATAAGATCAAACTACATCATATGTGATGTTATAAGCAGCTGACTGATTTAACTTATGGAAAGAAAAAACTTTTACAGATAGTCAATACAATCAAATATTTGATCTGATCCAGAAATAAGTAAGTTTGCATAATCTGACTTATATTTTCATTAGGAAAAATAAAGTCTGCAATCTCTTTTTAATGCCCTAAATAATCATTTCTACATGCTGTTTAATCTTTCCCTGAGTTTGTACTCATTTGCTTTCCTTTATTTAAGGTATGGTATTTAGAATTGGAAAAAACTATCATTACACATATTGATGGTATGTCATGGTACATTATGATAATGAAAGATCTACTGGATATTGCCAATGATGTTATAGGCATTCACCCAGGCTTATTTAAAATGGGAAGGCAAGAAGAGCAAAATTTCAACTCTGTTATGTAACTCTAAGTTTTAAAAAAGTTATTTGGGAACTCTTTGTTCCATCTCTCATATGTTAGATTACAGTACAAAGAAAACTCTACTTGGCCATGGAAGGGAAATATAGCTCAATAGCTAATCCAAAAGATATTAATTTCATTTTAGTATTCTTGCTTATAAATTCATTATTTTTAATTAATTTTCATAAAGTTGGGCTATTAAGGGTGAAGTTCTATGCACACTCCCTTGAAAATAAGCAAGTCCCATTAAACCTGTTAATATTTTTTAAAAAACGGGTTTAGATTGCATGTCAAAAATCTAAGCTCAACTAGTTTTGAAAGTTCTCTAAATATAACAAAAAGAGAAAAGTATTTCAAAGACCCAAAACACATAACCTTAATTATCAGGGCTTGCAGTGCTTACAAATTCATAACTTTTACATGTAACACATACAACTACTTTCTTTTATGCAAATGAACATTTATGAACTTTAAAAATATATAGTTTATTATATGCTTATTGAACATTTTTAACAAGACACACAAAAAAGAAAAGCAAAAGGAAAAAAATAAAACACAAAATGCACGTATAAGCATTCACAATTAAACAAGATTAGATTTCTTGTATTGAAATTTTTCAATAATTTATTAATTTTATACAATTGAGTATGTTACATTGTTTTTAAAAATAAGTGATTCTTAAAATCCAAACAATGCTAATATATAAATATCACAGTAATAATCAATGCAATATAAATTATAAAATAAGATTAATAATTCTAGTAATTTTTACTGAACGATGAAACTATGAAACAAATAATTAAATACAGCACCTTAAACAACACATTCTTTTCTTAGTATCACATGACAGATGCAAAGGATAGTGATATGACTCTGGAAACAAATTAAGTTCAGGAGTTGCAGAATTTGTAGTACATGAGACAAAGTCTTAAATGACCTTTAAAGCAATACTATAATCTGCACCAGCTGTTTATCTCTGAATTTTTGCATGATTTAAATTACTCTGTCCCAAATAAACACCTCTAACAGTTGAGTCACCCACAAATAAATGCATATTCTTATTATTTCCACTAACTGCACCTGATGGTTTGGTAACACTATGCACTTCACTTACAACAAGTTCCCCTTGGAACATCCCCTTATCCTCATCCTCCACCTGAGGGGTCTCGCTAATATCCGCAACAACCTTACCTTTTAAATCCGCAAGAACATTATAGGAATTAGATACAGAGAGACCAAAATTACTATGTCTATGCTCCACTGCACATAATCTTCCTGAACCAACAATTGTCTACAGAGCCCTTCTCCTCGGAGGGCACTGAGGAAGTGGAGGCTGCACACATGGCTGCATTACAGCATGAGGCCGGGACAATATTTCCACTTCTGACTGCAGGATACAAACTAAGGACTGCAAACTAGAGATCTCACCATATAAACTAGATGTCCTTATGCAAAGAGGGCAGTGCCCCAAGTTCCCCAAGGTACTACAGAACACAACATCCAAACAAGTGTTATACTGCACCAAGCCAGACATCTTAACAATTTATTGAACAACAAGTACTTACTAAGAAACTCAATAACCCCGGTCACTACCAAACTCCTGCCGTTTTCAAACTTCTGCTCTAACTCTAACACAAGTTAAGTCAGAATTAATTTTGAGATGGAACAGTCACAAAAGTAGTTAATTTAAGGTAGGCCAGATACATATTCTCCAAGGACTATTGGAATTGTGCTTTATTGATAAATATATCAATATTTTGAATGTCAATGATTTTTTCTCACCCTCTCTTATAGAGCATTAAGATTTTCTTTCTTCACTCACTCATCCTTTTTCATATCTAACTTGATGTTTACATAGCAGCTATTCAATACTTTATTCAGTGCTATCTCCATACATAGTTTTATCACAATATTTAGAATCCAGTCATTTTGAATTTATCATTCACTACTTTCAGAAAATAGGTTGGGGGAAAAAATCACCTTATCATGACATTTTGACCTTATGAAAGATTGTATGAATTAACTCTGGAATTAACTGAACTTGAATACATACTAAAAGCAATGTGAATAATGGACTGTCAGATAAATCATAGACACTAATATAAATGTTTCACATTAATTCTGCACATAATAGTTCTGCCGTGTATATGGGGTTACTCTTAAAGAATGTCTGGAAATAGCATTGGGCACAAAAAGTGGCAGTCAGCCTACAGATTAGTGCATTATATTATGATAATATTTTGCTCTTTTAAATGATATACCCTTAGTAGCCAATCATTTCTTGGGCTCAATGTAACATATTTTAATCCTGAAATGTCCAAATAATTTAATAATTTACAAGTGAAGTGATTATCTCTCTTTTTATATTTTTTTCAGTTTACATGGACTTTTAAAGATGACCTCTATTTTATGAAGGTATAAGAGAAATGCTTGTTGTGGAAATTGTGCAGCTCATCTTTCCTCCTTTTAAAAATTTGAAGGCTTTTAGAATTTTTTCATTGATGTTATTATGCACCAATATTTTGCATTGTTATTTATGTTATATATACTCTTTTTGCTTAAAATTAAATTCCCCCCTGTAATATTTTTATTGGCTTCTTCCTTAACAACTCTTTTCAGATGACATTGTGAAATATAAATAAATTAAATTAATCAATCGTACTGATAGCTGATGTTATTTAAGGGGTTTCTACTATATTTGTCACTGGCTGTTCAGGAAGCAAACTATACTTCATCTCTAGGAAGTGTTAGTTTTCCACTTGTGAGGATACTTTTGAATACTTTTGAATGATTCTTACATAATGAACAATCTATGGAAATTCACAATCACCCAGGACATGGTTGCCCCAAAAGTGTTTTTCAAAGAATGGCTCCCACTATTCAGGCAGAGCTGAAGAAACCTTTTGGGTGAGAAGTGAAAGTCTACTTGCCTTTTGAAATTGGGGCAGTGCTTGCATAACTGTCATCTGCAATGCCCGTTTTAATATGCATATTGATATAATCAATATATACGTAGATCCCTGTGGCGAATCTATGGCACATATGCCACAGGTGGCATGTGGAGCCATATTGGAAGGCACAAGAGACTTTGCCATATTTGATCCAGCGCGCATGTGCATGCTGGCCAGATAATTTTCAGCCTTAGGAAAGGACATCTCATCCTCCAGATGCTTCAGGGAAGCTTCCCTAAAGCCCCGGAGGCAAAAAAATTACCCAACAAACAAACTGGAAAAATGCACTTCTGGTTTGCTATTGTGCTGTTTTTTGCACTCCAGAGGGTTCAGGAAAGCTTCCTGAAGCCCCTGAGTGCAAAAAAACAGTACAATGGGCAAATCAGAAGTGCATTTCCTAAACTTCTGGTTTGCCCACTTGGGCATTTCTTTTCACCTACCAGGTTTTAGAAAGGCCTGTGTGCATAAGCAGGGCAGCACAGGGAGGGTGAGCCTGCTCATGTGGGGGGGGGGGGAGGGAAGAGGTGTGGGCAGGTGAATACATGCTAACACACACACACACCTTTTGACACACAAACCAAAAAAGTTTTGCCATCACTGATATAGATGTTACAAGCACTTGTAAATATATGGCAAGTTGGTTGATAGTTGCTTATCTCAGCACACAGGCTGACATTTCTGACGACTTCCCAGATGCTGACTTAAGGAAAGTATTTGTGATATGAATTTGATTGTAAATGAGATAGCACAGTCAAGTTCAGCAAACAATGTTTTAAAAAAGTTTCTTTTCCTTTTGTTCTCAGATTCCTCATTTATAACCTGAAGGTGATTTTATTGTTAGAAGAGTTAAAATATGTCAGAAGAAATACAAGAAGAAATACAAAATACAAGCCAATGGTGACAGGATAGTTTGTCTTCAAGGACTGGAAAACCTGTGATCTTTCAGATTTTGTCAAATTACAATTCTCAATATTTCTTATTACTTCCCATGCTAATACAAACTGTTCATAGCTATTATTTTAAAAAAACATCTTAAAGAATGCAGCTTCACTCTTATTTTTGATGTACAGTGATCCCTCGAGTATCGCGAGGGTTACGTTCCAAGACCGCTCGCGATACTCGATTTTTCGCAATATAGTGGTGCGGAAGTAAAAACACCATCTGCGCATGCGCACCCTTTTTTTCCATGGCCGCGCATGCGCAGATGGTGTTTTTACTTCCGCACCTGGGAAGACCCAGGGAAGGTTCCTTCTGCCGCCCAGCAGCTGATCTGCTCGGCAGCGCCGCAGCAGCGAGGAGCCGAAGATCCGGGTTTCCCCGCCGCCCACGCAAAGGGGAAACCCCGATCTTTGGCTCCTCGCTGCTGCCGCGCCCGCCACTTGTCCGCCCACCGCTTGTCTGCCGCTTGTCCGCCCGCCGCTTGTCCGCCGCCTGCCTGCCCGCCTGCCCGCCGCTTGTCCGCCCGCCGCTTGTCTGCCCCTTGCCTGCCCACCGCTTGTCCGCCCGCCGCTTGTCCGCCTCGCTTGTCCGCCCGCCACTTGTCCGCCGCCTGCCTGCCTGCAGCAGCAGTGAGCAGACGAAGATCGGGGTTTCCCTGCCGCCCACGCAAAGGGGAAACCCCGGCTCCTCGCTGATGCGCCCGCCCGCCGCCCGCCAGCAAGAGGGGGAGAGATAGAGAAAGAGAGAGAAGGAAAGAAAGAGATGAGAGAGGGAGGAAGAGAGTGTGAGAGAGGAAGAAGCAAGATAGAGAAAGAGAGAGAGAAAGAAAGATGAGAAAGGAAGGAAGAGAGTGACATCATCGGGTGGGAAAAATCGCGATATAGCGTTTCGCGAAGATCGAGATCGTGAAACTCGAGGGATCACTGTATATTGACTGTCGTTGACTTCCTAAGATTTTGGATAAGCATCTTTTCCAATCTTAAAAACTTATGATTCAATCTAATCTTGAGTACTTTTAATACTTCTCTTTTGTAATAAAGTACAAAGGCTTTTAGTATTAAAAACCCGCCCAAAGTTTTATTTGACATTTGTATGCCTTTGTATCATTCCAGTCTTTGGGTGACTCAGTTGGTCCTTTCTGAACCTATGTTTCTTTTGTCATCAGCACGATTCAATTCACTTTCTGCAATTCTCTAATGGAATTGGTCCTCTTGAATTTAGCTTGCAACTTTCCTTCTCAGCAGTTTATTCCTAAAGCATGAGCAAAGCAGTTTATGTCCTGGTCTCAATATTACCTTCATTAACTCACCCCTTTTGTCCTCATTCCAAAATGTGAGCACCACCCATCATTTGGGAACAAATTTATTTGCAAAAGAATGGATCACTGTAGCATGGCATTTAATTCAGGGCTGGCATGTATCCTTCCTAATATTTGAATATACAATTGCGGAAGAGAAAATGAATGAGAATGAAATGAAAGAGAAAATAAATGTAGCTTATTGGAACAATTCTCTTTTCCAAATCAAAGCTTCACAATTTTCAGTTTGCTCAAAGTTACACGAGACTCTGTATGGTGGGCCACACTTCAAAATCAGATGTGTTTGGCATTCATTTTAAAACGTGGTTTAGGCATTCTAAGAGGGAAAATGAATGGCTCAAATTTTTGCAGTGTAAGAACATTAATGATGTCCCCAGGACTTTTTTTTATAAACAAGTAAAAAACAAGCTTAAATTTTGTGCTTAGTTATGTGAGAAGGGCATCTAGGACACCACATTCAGACTACCCCAGCATTTGCAGTATTTATCCTATCCTATCTTATCCTATCCTGGAGATCAATTACTTCCAAATAATATGTTTATGTTTGTTTATGTTTATTTAGATTTGTATGCCGCCCCTCTCCGCAGACTCGGGGCGGCTCACAACAAAGTAAAAAACAATTTACAACAAATCTAAATTTCTACTAAAAACATTTTAAAAAACCCCATTTTCTAAACACACATACATACATACATACATACACACATACCATTTATAAATTGTATATGCCCGGGGGAGATGTCTTAGTTCCCCCATGCCTGACGACACAGGTGGGTCTTAAGGAGCTTACGAAAGGCAAGGAGAGTAGGGGCAGTTCTAATCTCCGGGGGGAGTTGGTTCCAGAGGGCTGGGACCGCCACAGAGAAGGCTCTTCCCCTGGGGCCCGCCAACCGACATTGTTTAGTTGACGGGACCCGGAGAAGGCCCACTCTGTGGGACCTAATCGGTCGCTGGGATTCGTGCGGCAGCAGGTGGTCTCGGGGATATTCTGGTCCAGTGCCATGAAGGGTTTAAAGGTCATAACCAACACTTTGAATTGTGACCGGAAGTTGATCGGCAACCAATGCAGACTGCGGAGTGTTGGTAAAACATGGGCATACCTAGGTAGGCCCATGACTGCTCTCGCAGTTGCATTCTGTACGATCTGAAGTTTCCGAACACTTTTCAAAGGTAGCCCCATGTAGAGAGCATTACAGTAGTCGAACCTCGAGGTGATGAGGGCATGAGTGACTGTGAGCAGTGAGTCCCGGTCCAGATAGGGCCACAACTGGTGCACCAGGCGAACCTGGGCAAACGCCCCCCTCGCCACAGCTGAAATATGGTTCTCTAATGTGAGCTGTGGATCGAGGAGGACGCCCAAGTTGCGGACCCTCTCCAAGGGGGTCAATAGTTCCCCCCCCAGGGTAATGGAAGGACAGATGGAATTGTCCTTGGGAGGCAAAACGCACAGCCACTCCGTCTTATCCGGGTTGAGTTTGAGTCTGTTGACACCCATCCAGGCCCCAACAGCCTTCAGACACCGGCACATCACTTCCACTATAATTACTTGTATAATTGTTAAAAATATGTTTAATATCCTGTTTCCCCCAAACTAAGGCATCTCCTGATAATAAGCCCAATAGGGCTTTTGAGTGCATAGCAATAAGACCAAGTGCTTATTTCAGGGTTCAAAAAAATAATAATAAGACAGGGTCTTATTTTCAGGGAAACACGATATATCTGGAACTCATGAAGTCTGGAGTTGCTTTTGATACTGAATAGTTGGAAAAAGATTAATTCTAAATATGATGGTAGATCAAGTGAGAACAGTTCCTTAATTCAATACATTACATTAATTGTTAGTTACTGCATTGTTCACTGGATATAGCATAAGTGGGTAAATTCATGCAATATATTAAGTCAAAATATAGAATACAGCTCATTTGTTTGGAAGCCATACAGTGATCCCTCGATTTTCGCGGTCTCGATCTTCGCGAAACGCTACACCACGGTTTTTCAAAAAATGTTAACTAAAAAATACTCCACAGTTTTTTTGCTATACCACGGTTTTTCCCACCCGATGACGTCATACCAAGAGTCACTTCTCTGTCTCTTTCTTTCCTGTCATTCTCTTCCTCCCTCTCTCATCTCTTTCTTTCTTTCCTTCTCTCTCTTTCTCTATCTCTCCCCCTCTTGCTCTCGAGCGGCGAGCGAGCAGCGGGTGGCCGGGCGAAGGGCAGGCGAGCGGTGGGCGGCCGAATGGACAAGCGGCGAGTGGCGGGCGGGTGATGGGATGAGCGGCGAGCGGGCGAATGGACGAGCGGCGAGCGGCAGGCGGGCGGGCGAACGGACGAGCGGCGAGATGTTTATTTTATTTATTTAGATACTGTAGATGTTTATCTAATATTAGTTGCACTTTCGTCGCTCCCCAGCTCCACCATCTGCACATGCGCGGCCATGGAAAAAGGGCACGCATGCACAGATGGTGTTTTTACGTCCGCACCACTATACCGCGGAAAATCGATTATCGCGAGAGGTCTTGGAACATAACCCCCGCGATAATCGAGGGATCACTGTACCACATCTCAGACATTAACACCCTCAAAAATGTCCAGAGATACTTCACCAGAAGAGCCCTGCATTCTTCCTCCCATAACAGAATACCGTATGAAACTAGACTTACAATCCTGGGCCTAGAAAGCTTAGAACTAAGATGCCTTAAGTATTGCCCACTAAGTATTGCCCACAAGATTATATGCTGCAATGTCCTGCCTGTCAATGACTACTTCAGCTTCAGCCACAACGACACAAGAGCACATAACAGATTCAAGCTCAATATTAACTGCTCCAAACTTGACTGTAAAAAATACAACTTTAGTAATAGAGTTGTTGAAGCGTGGAACTCATTACCGGACTCCGTAGTATCATCCCCTAGCCCCCAACATTTTACCCTTAGACTGTCCACGGTTGACCTCTCCAGATTCCTAAGAGGTCAGTAAGGGGCGTGCATAAGTGCTCTAGAATGCCTTTTATCTCATATTTCTTCTCTTCTATCCCTATATCTTTCTTCTCTTCTCTCATTATTTTATCCTATACTCTCTCTTCTATTCTTTCTCTGATTCTATTTCCTCGAAGGTGTCCTCTATTACCTTCATTGTGTATTATTGTGTGTTGGACAAAATAAATAAATAAATAAAATAAAATAAAACTAGCAATCACATTTTTGCTTATCAGTCATAGCATCAAACAATTATAAACTAAATGGGTTCATCATATATTCATGTGTGTGTGTAACATATTTTTGCTGATAACAAAAAGGAAGGTAATGTGATAAAGAGGAGGTACATAATAAGAATTATCTTCAACATTTTAACTTCAACATTCTACAAATGACGGAAGTTAGATTGGGCACATTAAACACAGTATTTTGCAGAAATTAAAAGAATAACGCCGGCTGACTTACCGGCCCCACGGCGATGTTGCTGAAGGGCCGGGCAGACTCGGACCCTTCAGATGGCGGCCGCCATCTTGTTTTCGGCCGAAATCTCGCGAGGCGAGATTTCGGCCGAGAATGCCCTGCCCACGTGGCTGGGCATGACGTCGGGTCCGGGCGGGGCCTGCTGGCCCTATTTAAGGGGCAGCAGGCCGGGAAGCAGCCTTTTCGCCCGGACCTGGTTGCCTGAGCAGACACTTCTTTGGTGCTGCTCGGCCGCCATTTTGGGATCCCCTCGTGTCGCGGCCGCCATTTTGTGGCCTGCCGAGGGGGCGAAAAGTACTGCAGAGCGTCGTTGAGGCCTTACTCCTCTCTACTTGCGAGCTGTTGTCAGCGATCCCCCTCGGGCCCGAGGGGGACTGGTAACCTCCTCCCGGCTGGGAGGAGGGCGTGGGGGGGGCGTTTGGTCTGGGCCCCCGGTTGGGTTTTGTTGGAAGGCCGGATCGCAGGCCTTTGGGCCTACCTATCCAGGGGGGTTTTGCCAATAGCCCTGAAGGGAGGAGCATACAATAAGATACTTGCATAAGGGCCTAGGGGGTAGCAAGGGCTTCCCCCCTTTTCTGGTACCGGGCCCTAGGTAGGGCTCTGCGGTGGGGGACCTGTGCCTGCCACTTAGTTAGGGGGTTCGGTCCTCAGTTGTTTGTGGCTCTTTGTATTCTTGGGGGAAAAGTTGGGATGGCTCCAAAGAAGAGGCCTGCCACTGCCCCTGCGGCTCCGCCGGCAGCGCGCCCCAGGAGGGCCCTTAGGCCTTCTGCCCGGGCTCGGGCCGGTAGGGAGGGGACTGCAGGGGTGGTCCCTGAGCAAGGGGGGGTGGTCTCGGTGCCTCCTGCCCCTCAACCTGATCTTTCTCCTGCCATGTCTTGGGCTAGGGTGCTGGAGAGGCTCGACGAGCTCGAACAGTGGCGGAGCGGTGCGGTCCCCGGAGCGTCCAGCGATCAAGTGCCCGCGGCATTGGGGAGAGATCCGGCGGCGGCCCAGGCTGGGCAGACGGCTCCGTTTGGACGGCGGGCCCCGGCAGGGCCGATGGCGGCTTTCCCGGGCCCCGCACCATTGGGCCCCCCGTGGATGTCTTCAACCCCGTACGGGGCAGGTGAGGCTGCACCACACACCACATCTCTGTCCTTTCTTCCTCCCCCCGCCCCGGGTTTTCCCCCGGCGGGGGTCGGGAGTGGGTCCAGCTTTTTGGGGTCCCCCGCGGGCGCCTGCGGGCAGGTATGGGCCCCGCCGGTTCCTCCTCCGGGGCCGCAGGCGGCCGGTGCTGCCCCGCTGTCCGGGACGGGCCCTGCGGGGTCACCCGCGGTGCCAGGTACAGGGGGGTGGGTTCCCCCGGCCCCTCCTGTCATGCCCCCGCTCCCGGTTTTCCCTTATCCTCACGGGGCGGGAGTTTTTGGTGTGGCGGCCAACTCGATATGGGACCCGTTCGCTTGTATTAAAGCGGGGGCCATACCGTGCGGGCTGCCGTCCACCCCTCTGGGATGCCACCTTCACCCGTCGGTCAAGGAGGCTATTTGGCGGGGTGAATACGTGGATCTTTTTTCGCTTTTGAACCGAGAGGTTCCCAAGCAGGAGAAAGAGATTGTCCCGGGGGAGAAAACAAAGAAGACTAAGGTGACGAAATGCTTCAGCTCCTGGCTGTATGCTTTCCTTACCTATGGGTCGGTGGTGATCCAAAGGCAGCCGGCTATGGCCTCTGCCAGGTTTAAGTATATAGACTTGATTGCCCGGGCCCATTTCGAATATAAGGGCACCATCTGGCACCATTACGATAAGGGTTTCCGTATGAGGATGTCGGTGGAGCCTAACTTGCCATGGGATATGGTGGTCCCGGACCTGTGGTTCCGGGCCACGCATATGTCTGGGAAGGAAGGGTGTGAGCGCACGGATAGTGGGCACTTCATGGAGGAGGAGCCTGGCGCGGCTTCGCCGGCCAAGGCGACTCCTGGTGTGGCTGGCAAGGGGGCCTCGCCCGCTTGTCATGAGTTTGCTGCAAAAGAGGCGTGTTTTCGTCCCTTTTGTAAGTACAAGCATGCCTGCGGGAATTGTGGGGGGTCCCATGCAGCTTCAGTCTGTCCCCGCCCCAAGAAAGGGGCGGAGAAGAAGGGCGGGGGTCCAGGAAAACCTCCCCCACCGGCTGGGGGAAAAGGGGCCCAGCCCAATTAATGTATCTGTGCTCGAGGGTTGGTTGTTCGACTACCACCCTCGCCCGAGAGCCGAGCTGCTCTTGAGGGGCTTCTCCGAGGGATTTAGGATCCCTTATGTGGGTGTTAGGAGGGCCTTCATGTCCGACAACCTCAGGTCGGTTGTCGGACATGAGGACATTGTACGGGCTAAGATTCGAAAGGAGGTGGCTGAGGGCAGGGTCCTTGGGCCCTTCCCGGAGCCGCCCTTTCCGAATCTTCGTGTGTCCCCCTTAGGTGTGGTCCCCAAAAAGGCGAGTGGTGAATTTAGGTTGATTCACCATTTGTCTTTTCCAAAAGGGGAGTCAGTGAATGATTTCATTCCTGACGAGCTTTGTTCGGTCCGGTACGCATCCTTTGATGCGGCCGTGGCCATGGTTAGGGAGTGTGGGGTGGCAGCCCTTATGGGTAAATGCGACATTAAGTCGGCATTTCGGCTCCTCCCCATTCACCCAGGCGACTTCGAGCTGCTGGGCTTCCATTTCGAAGGTGGGTTTTACGTGGATAGGGCATTGCCTATGGGCTGCTCTATTTCCTGCTCCCTTTTTGAGAGCTTTAGTACCTTCCTGGAGTGGGTGCTCAGGAGGCGGAGTGGCCTGGGGTCCGTCGTTCATTACCTTGATGATTTCTTGATGGCCGGGCCTGCGCAATCGGAGCAATGCTTTGCTTTGATGCGGGACTTCGAAGCCCTTTGTGCTCAATTGGGGGTGCCTTTAGCCTCCGAGAAGACCGAAGGCCCTGCCACCAGGATTACCTTCCTTGGTATTGAATTGGATTCAGTGGAGCAATCTTCCAGATTGCCCCTGGATAAGTTGATTAAAATCAGGTCCAAGCTTGAGGCGGTCTTGGGCTGCAGGAAGGTTACTCTTCGGCAGCTCCAGGAGCTGGCTGGGATTCTTAATTTTGCCTGTCGGGTAGTGGTGCCTGGTAGGGCCTTCTCTCGCCGGTTGTATGATGCGATGAAGGGGCTAAATTTGCCCCACCATCGTACCCGCTTATGTGCAGGGGTCAGGGCTGACCTCTGCGTGTGGCGGGAGTTTTTGGAACGTTTTAACGGGTTGTCTTTCTGGCGGCAGGAGCTTCTTTTGGAAGCGGAGCTGCAGCTGTGTTCCGACGCCGCAGGGACTTGCGGTTTTGGGGTAGTGTTAGGTGACCAGTGGTGCTGGTCGGCATGGCCTCCGGAATGGAGTGCCTGTTCATTGGTTAAGGACTTAACTTTTTTGGAGCTTTTCCCCTTAATAGTGGCCTTAGAGCTCTGGGGAGAGCAGTTCAGGGATAAGACTGTGCATTTTTGGTGTGACAATCTAGCGGTTGTCCATGTTGTGAACGCCCTGTCCTCTAAGAGTGACAGGGTGATGCGGCTTGTCCGCCATTTTGTGCACAGGTCCTTGTCTTTGAACGCCTTGTTTTTGGCTAGGCACGTCCCGGGTTTAGATAACGGGGTGGCTGACGCCTTGTCCCGTGGTCAGTTGTCCAGGTTTCGGACCCTGGCCCCGTGGGCCCGAGAGTCGCCAGAGGTGTTTCCAGCCCACCTGTGGAGCCTGGGCGGGCTCGCGAGAGCTGGAGAGACGAGGCCTCCAGGGCGATCGCCTTATCGGTAGCTCCTAGCACCCTGCGAGCTTATCAGCGTGCAGGTAAGGAGTTTGGGGATTTCAGGCTGGGTAAGGGTTACCCCCATTGCTGGCCTGCCCCGGTTGAGCACCTAGCTGAATTCTGTGTCCTGCTGAAGGGGCGTGGCCTTTCAGTGAGGACTATCAGGGCTAGGTTAGCCGGCCTCGCCTTTCTGTCCAAGGCGGGGGGGTTTGGTGATTTTACGGGTGATTTTCGCATCCGGAGGATGCTGGAAGGTTGGGTGAGGGAGCGACAAGGGTTCCCCTCTGACACTCGTCGGGCCCTGACGGTTCAGCAGACATTAATCAGACATTTGGCAGTCTGTGTGCCTCTCTTTACGAGGCTCGGCTGTTCAGGGCAGCGACTTGCGTTATGTTTTTTGGGGCCCTCAGGGTCAGCGAGGCAATGGCCTCCTCGCAGTCTGACTTGTCGCTCCGCGCCTTCCAGCTCGCTGATCTGACCTTTAGACAGGGGGGTGTCTCTCTTTTGGTGAGACACTCCAAGACAGATCAGTTACACAGAGGGGTTAGACTTGAACTTAGCGCAGCCACCGATAAGTCTGTTTGCCCGGTGGCTGCTTTGCAGCAATTTTGTGTTTTGCGTGGGTCAGGGCGTGGGTACCTTTTTCTACACCAGGATGGCACCCCCCTGACCCGGTATCAATTCTGGGCGATAGTGTCTAAGGCTATGTCTCAGGTAGGCATGGATCCCGCCGGCTATGGAACGCATTCGTTCCGTATCGGCGGCGCCACTAGCGCGGCACTTTCTGGTTTCCCGGCCCAACGGATTCAGGAGATCGGCCGCTGGCGGTCAGCGGCATATTTGGGTTACGTTAGGCCCGCTGAGGATCCGGGGCAGGGTTTAGGCTAGGTAACCTCTCTGTGTGTGTCCTCTTCCAGGTTCCCAGTCCAGGCAGAAACCGACGGCGCTCCTGTGTGGCCACAGCATGGTCTTCTGGGCCGGCCGCTCCGCAGCCAGAAGCGCCATCGGGACCCAGCTGTCGTTGGGACGGTGGGTCAATGTTGTTTGGATGGGCCGGAGGGGTATGCGGTGGGAGGGGCTCCTACCGACGTTGCTGGGTACTCAGCATCTCAGGGCGGTACCCGGCGCTGCTGGGCGGGCGGCTACCCAGGGTCGCGCCCAGATGGGACTGGGTGGTCGGCAGCCCATAGCCGCACCCAGATGGCTGGTCTTGCACCTCGGTGGCAATGACCTATGCCTGCTTGGCGGTCTACCGTTGATCGTCCAGGCGCGCGAAGACCTGCGGCGGCTTCGCACGTTATGGCCCACCACGCAAGTGGTGTGGTCAGAGATCCTCCCAAGGATCGTTTGGAGGGACGCCATTTCCCTTAGGGCCATCCACCGGGTTAGACGCAGGGTGAATAAGGCCGTGGGAAAAACTGTCAAAGAATTAGGGGGGATTGTAGTGGCCCATCCCCTCATCACTGTAGATCGGCCGTGGCTTTACCGGGCCGATGGCGTTCACCTGTCAGAACAGGGGAACGCCATTTTCTTACAGGACCTGCAGAGATCTCTGCGTGAGCTGGCGCAGATAGAGGGGGGAGTCGGGGGGCCAAGATAGAGATCTGACCCCCGCTCCGTGGCAGGTTAGGGGCGGAAATCTGGGTGGTTTCAGCAACTGCGCGTTCTCCCTTGGGCATCTTTGGGGATGATTGACAGGTTCTCTCCAAGCCCATGGTGGGTGCTACCTGCGCACTTGGGGGGAACCTGTCTTTGGGTCCCGCTATTGAAGTCCCAGGGTAGGGGTGAGCCGGCGGGACCCCCCTCATGCGAGTGTATGGCAGGGTCTCAGGTGAGGGAGAGGTCCCTCACCTGGACCAGCATCGATTACGCCCATAGTTGCCCAGGAATGTTGACCTTTTACGTCATTTCCGCCCCGGAAGTGTTTGTTTGACCCTGCAGGTCCACTGTTTCCGGGTCATAGTTGAATATGTTGATTTATGCAAATTTATGCTAATTCATGCTAATTTAATTAATAAATTATGCAAATTTATTATAATAAAAATGACCCAAGTTTAAATCCAGCTCTTGTGTCCGAGTCGTTACTCCGTCTCTTCTGCAATAACGCCGGCTGACTTACCGGCCCCACGGCGATGTTGCTGAAGGGCCGGGCAGACTCGGACCCTTCAGATGGCGGCCGCCATCTTGTTTTCGGCCGAAATCTCGCGAGGCGAGATTTCGGCCGAGAATGCCCTGCCCACGTGGCTGGGCATGACGTCGGGTCCGGGCGGGGCCTGCTGGCCCTATTTAAGGGGCAGCAGGCCGGGAAGCAGCCTTTTCGCCCGGACCTGGTTGCCTGAGCAGACACCCACCCGCCCTTCCCTATTTTGCAGTGTGCCTAGGGGTCGCCTTCGGGGGCCGAATGGGAATTTTTTGCAGCCTTGCCCATTAGGCCAGGTTGTTTTTTCGCCCATTCCACACTGGGGAGATGGATGTGCGGTTAGGGGGTGTTTTGCATTTAATTAGGTTAATTGGCTTACCTCTGGTCATTGGGTAGGCAGGTTAGGGGCAGAAATCTGGGTGGTTTCAGCAACTGCGCGTTCTCCCTTGGGCATCTTTGGGGATGATTGACAGGTTCTCTCCAAGCCCATGGTGGGTGCTACCTGCGCACTTGGGGGGAACCTGTCTTTGGGTCCCGCTATTGAAGTCCCAGGGTAGGGGTGAGCCGGCGGGACCCCCCTCATGCGAGTGTATGGCAGGGTCTCAGGTGAGGGAGAGGTCCCTCACCTGGACCAGCATCGATTACGCCCATAGTTGCCCAGGAATGTTGACCTTTTACGTCATTTCCGCCCCGGAAGTGTTTGTTTGACCCTGCAGGTCCACTGTTTCCGGGTCATAGTTGAATATGTTGATTTATGCAAATTTATGCTAATTCATGCTAATTTAATTAATAAATTATGCAAATTTATTATAATAAAAATGACCCAAGTTTAAATCCAGCTCTTGTGTCCGAGTCGTTACTCCGTCTCTTCTGCAACACACACACACCCAGTGCCAAACAAAATTGGATAGCTGAGTGATAGCATTTACTTTGCCTCAAAATCATTTTGCGTCTTCGGATTTAAAATTTTAGATAGAAGAATCCAATTATAAATGCAATGTGGTTTATTCAATGATTATAGCAATCTCATTCGTATTTTTAAAAAGTAATAGATAAAATTTATGAAATCACTGAAATGAACAAAATGACAATGGAAATTCAACAAAATAACAACACAGAATTCTACCAGACTTGGATTAGATGGTATAATTGGGTCAACCAAAAAAAATACTTAAAATTCTAAATATTCATATTACAGTCAAATATTCTTTAGCAGTCTTGTTCCTCTTTATTATTCCTTTTTAAAAAAAAAATATTGGACATAAGTGTGAAATTAACATGGCCAAGACTCTTATGAATGAATATAGAAAATAATAGTTAGAAAGCTGTACTTGCAATGCCAACAAGTAAGTTGGCAAATTTATGTTTGTTTTATTTTTGTCTTTAGTCTTTGTTCTGTATTTGTTTTGTCTTCTTTTTAATGTTAATAATTAATAAAGATATTTTTTAAAAAAATAATAGACAGAACATAGAAACAGAAGTCTGACGGCAGAAAAAGACCTCATGGTCCATCTAGTCTGCCCTTATATTATTTTCTGTATTTTATCTTAGGATGGATATATGTTTATCCCAGGCATGTTTAAATTCAGTTACTATGGATTTATCTACCACGTCTGCTGGAAGTTTGTTCCAAGCATCTACTACTCTTTCAGTAAAATAATATTTTCTCATGTTGCTTTTGATCTTTCCCCTAACTAACTTCAGATTGTGTCCCCTTGTTCTTGTGTTCACTTTCCTATTAAAAGCACTTCCCTCCTGGACCTTATTTAACCCTTTAACATATTTAAATGTTTCGATCATGTTCCCCCTTTTCCTTCTGTCCTCCAGACTATACAGATTGAGTTCATTAAGTCATTCCTGATACGTTTTATGCTTAAGACCTTCCACCGTCTTTGGACCCGTTCAATTTTGTCAATATCTTTTTGTAGGTGAGGTCTCCAGAAACATCAACTGTTAGAACATCTAGCCCTTGGAAATATTGACCTCTTCTTCCTTGAGCATTCTAAGATGTATGTACTATTCAAGCATACTATCTCTACCTTTGGAGCATGAATAAACTATGTGAGTAAACTTTCCTTATTCAACAGGATACAGTTACTAATTAGATAAAGCACAGGTAAAGCATACTAATTTTTGGAAATTCCTTTGTACTATTAATCCAAATCACTAAAATCAAAATAAATCTTTTCCCATATACTGTACTTGCAAAACATCAAGTATTTCAACTTTCGTATTGCTACTATTAACAAATGGGTATTTTCTTCCTTTCAAAACATAGCTCTAGCACATTCAACACGACAAGCAGGAGTGACTGACAGCCTGAATGCAGCATCTCACAATTTATGTATGATCATATTAACCTATTTATTTCTAGTCATCAAATTTAGCCTGACTCTAGAACAACTCTGGGTGGCTTACATTAAAAATAAGAAAAATAAAAAGAAGTAGTAGAAAGAAAATCCCATACATCTAGTTAAATACACTTCCTCAACCAACAGGACTCCACAAACACCTTTCCCTTCAAGACTGGCAGCCTGGCCAAAGTGATGAATCGTCTAAGAACACTTGGTATTCCATTATCTTGGCAAGTGGAATTGGAGGTTATTTAGGTCCCAGAATCTGAAAACCTTATTTTTCTCTTGATTGAAATAATTAAGTAAATCGGTGCAGTTCAGATCCTAAATCCAGATCCTATAATTTTCAATTCTGTTTGCTTCCTTGTTATAATTGCAAACCATTGGCTTCGGTATGGCTATAGACTTGGCTACAAAAATCCAGATGATTACTTAGATGCTAAGAGTTCAGTACTTATACACATTTGGATCTGTTAGCCCTAGGTTTGGAGATTACGATGATTGCAGTGGTGATTAAATAGGTGGCACATAGAGATAATATAATTTTTGCGACTATCTTTCCATTATTTTATTTTTATTTATTTATTTATTCGATTTTTTTATGCCGCCCTTCTCCTTAGACTCAGGGCGGCTTACAACATGTTAGCAACAGCACTTTTTAACAGAAACAGCATATTGCCCCCACAATCTGGGTCCCCTTTAAAATCATTACATTGATTATATTCAAACAAGCTGGTATTGATACTTAGCAGCCACATATTGGCTGCTTAAAATATGAATTAATGACATGGAGGATCTTTGCTGCTAGTTGTGCTAATTTCTACTCTGTTGCCAACTGATTAAAGGAGATTTGAATGCAATTTGTCCATGAATAGAATAAAATTATTTATTTATTTCAATTTGTGTGCCACTAATGTCATCTATGCAGTCCATTTAGAATAAAGATTGGGTGAGATATCACAATGTTGTTGACTTGGAACAAGCTACCTTATGACTTGCTTGGTTTTTTACTAATATGATTAGACACAATTTCAATCTACTAGGGCTCCAAAGGTTATGTCGTAATAAGTAGTAGAAAGGAAAAAGTGGACACAATCAAGATCTTGCTAAATCTTTCCCCTCCTATCATTTGTAAAGCTGTAAAACTACAGTTTTACAAATGATAAATCATAGTAGATTTGTATAGAAGATAATCAGAGCATAAAGGTTTTTATAGATACTCTTGTTTTTAATATGATTTTCATATCTTTTATTCATATTTCATACCTTTATTTTGTTACTCAAAAACTATCTGTGAAATGCAGTGACTTTGAAAACCTGCCCTTTTGTATGTAAGTGAGATATCCTGATATCCCTGATACCATACTTTCATCACTGTATGTTTGGCAATCAACTCAGAGCATTATAACTCTGAGTTTAGAGCTTATTTCAACTCTGGAAATGTTTGCAATTACTATTTAAATTTATTAAAATGCATGTTAAAATTTAAATTTGGCACAGGACTCTTGGTGGTTAACAAAAATTAAGAATTATTATAATAAGTATGAACAATTTTAAGCAACAACAATAACAACAACAACAATAATAATAAATAACACTACAATGTGCTTAGGCAGACTCAAAAAATATATGCACCCACATTTACCCAATAACCTGGCCTAATTCCCAGGACAAGACTGAAGTCCTCAGTATATTTTAAAACATCAGCAGGTTGAGGGCACCTGAATTTCCGAGAGCTGGTGTACTATTCCATGGGGCTGGTGCCAAGATAGATATCATGCCATTTCAAAATTCTCACCTGACTTGTTCTTTTCTATTTGAAGACCATCTCTGTACATAGAGAGTGGAGATTAATTGCGTTACCATTTTCAGTAAACATTACTATTTATTTAAACTTTACAATTTTAGTAATTGTATCTTGTTTAAACTTTACTCTTTTCATTAGTTTTTAAGATGTGTCTTAAATATGAATATAAATAAATAAATAAATAAATAAATAAATTTAGAGTTAGGAATACATAAACTCTTTTCAGAAGATTAATATTAGCCTAAGTGTATAAAAGTTGAACCTATTCAACATTAATATCTCTGTTTCATAAATATCGATTTCATACAGCATATATGCCTTTCATTCGGATTAGAATACATATTAATATAAGTGTCAGAAATCTGATTTTAAAGATTAACAGGCAAACTCTCAAGAAAGGCCAGATAGGTACAAATGTATTTATAAGACAATTATTTCACTCTGAGACCTAGCCTACAGTGGCACTCATTTGCATCTGCAGAAGTTAGTGGCTTTCTTTTTAATGTATAATATAGGACATAAGTACCTGCACAAGGGGAAGTTTAGATTGAGAATATTATAGCGGGAAGAAGAGAAAAGAAAGCTAAGACTTTCTTGAATAGCAATGTTGTACAGTAGAGTATAATCAGCTGTTCAAAGTTGTAGTGTGAAAATGGGATTATACAAAGCTTTTGGGAACATGCTGTGCTTCAACAATGCTTTAAGAAAAGCACAGTCCTGAAGCCCTGTTATTAAATTACGTGACTCTTTGCTTTGACTAACAAAACATAGCATATGGAAAATATAGTGTAGATACAAGCAATTCTTCTGTAGGAACTGTAGGTTGAACATAGCTAACAGTTCTTCATTCACCTATTTTCCCCACAATCATTCTATGAAGTGAGCTGGGCTGAGAGTGAGTGATTGGTCCAAACTCATCCAGCCGGCTTTGATGCCTAAGGCAGGATTAGAACTAACAGTTTCCTGATTTCTAACCTGGTGCCTTAACTACTACATCAGACTGGCTCTTGTACATTGTATATTTATAGCACATCGTATTTTACATTAATATTAATATTAATATAAATATATGTATTAAAACATCACTTAATGTATAAATTAATATTAATAGATTAATTAATTTGTATTAATATTAATATTGTAGTTTGTAGCTCACACGACTGAGGTTGGAATTTTATCTAGAAACCAAAAACATCATGACAGAGAGTTTTGTTTCAAGCAAAGCCTTTGCCTTATTCTGCAGCAAAAATATATCTTGGGTCAGGCACATATCTACTGGTTATCTAAAAATCCAAATATTATAAGCCAATCTTGATTTCTCAGGGAAAATTATTCTTGTTAGATCTATTTTTTGTGCCTCTCCCATAAATATTGCTGTGACTTTAGGAATTTATGATTTCAAATAAATCAAAACTTTTGAAGTCTATTAAAAACGAAAGGGCAATAATCCAACATATGGGCAGGCATACATTGCTTTGATCATAGATGACATAATATAATAATAATCTATGAGGTTTAGTAAGCAGTTTTAGCACTATTACAAAATAGTGTACAACTTTGGTGGCAATATGTTTCTTCTCATTATGGAGTGGGATAGAACATTCTTATAGAAATTTTATTTAAGATCCAACAAAATGGATCTTAAACATTTCAAACATCAAGTACAGGATGGGGTTCCAGTTTTCTTTGCTGCCAGGTAGGTCAGGGACCTGCCACTGGGGAATGCAGGCATGTGTAATACTTTTTAAAATGGTGGCGCCTATGGTGCTGCTGGGAGAACCAGCTCAGGGCTATGGCAGGATTAGGTCGCTGCCGGCTCTAGCGACCCAGGCTGCCAAGTTACTACTGGTTTTATAGAAAACCCTGAAGCAATTAATAGCACAAGGAAGGCTGATTATTGCAAGTTGTGGCTACTATTAAAAGTGTAACAATTCTATTGGAAATCACCTAGAAAAAATAATAATAAGCTCTACAGCAGAGATGAAATTTAAATTTCTAGCAGTTGGTGAGATGGGTCCTGTTCTCCATTTATTTTTTATTTCATTTTTCTTTTTTAATATAATAATTCCATACATATTTTGTGGACGGTGTATTGACTGGATCAAGTCTTTTTTAAACATTGACAATAGTAATACAATTAATGGGTTTATATATATGTATTAAGTTTTGGTGCATTATTTGTCCCATTACCTGTAATTAGAAAATGTAAAATGTCTGCTCATGAAAACTAGAGCCAACTAACAAATTTCCTTATTATATTTGAATTCAGCATGTGAATTCATTAAGAAACTAAAAAAAATGAAAATTTGTGGAACAGTGTAACTTCTTTATGCCATGTATTTGTTATGCTCTGTTAAATTACTTTTATTTAATATTTTAAGAATTACTCATTGTTATTAATTGTGAAGCCGCATCCAACCCATCACAACCCCATTGACAACATTCGTCCAGGCCTTTCTGTCCTCTACCATTCCCAAAGTCCATTTAAATTAATCATTATTCCACCATAATTTCAATATTCCAAATGTGTAGTATTACTAATTAACATCAGATATTAACAATATCAATCTTGTGACTTTATCTCAAAATTCCCACAATTTCTAATCCTTAATATTTTAACACTATTAATATTAATAATACAATCAAATTACCTAATCATAAATTTCCATCTGCTAATCTTAATTTATTTTAACTGTGGTAAGTTATATTATCTATTAATATACTTGCCTTTCGTAAACTCCTTAAAACCCACCTCTGCTGTCAGGCATGGGGGAACTGAGACATCTCCCCTTGCCTATCTAGTTTTATGTATGGTATGTTTGTGTGCATGCTTTTTAAATAATGGGGCTTTTAGACTTTTAATATTAGATTTGTTATTTTAGACTTTTAATATTAGATTTGTTACTGTATATTGTTTTATCACTGCTGTGAGCCATCCTGAGTCTGCGGAGAGGGGCGGCATACAAATCTAATAAATAAATAAATGAACAAATTAATTAATTAATAATAATAATAATAATAATAATAATAATAATAATAATAATAATACAGTACATAGTACTATTTTCCCTGTATGTATTTTCCCATTTTATTAATATATTTTTTCATTATCCATCATCTCTTAATCTTTTTAAAATTCCATCATTTATTGAACTTTTTAGTCAGCCTTCTCTCTCTCTCTCTCTCTCTCCCTCCCTCCCTCCCCTATTTTTCTAGGAATCTTGTATCTCTTTTTGATGTTTTTATGCCTACTGAACTTTCCTTTCTGGGTACACTTTGTATCCTTCTGCTGTATTAATTTAACACCCCTGAACAAGACTTCTTTTTTTTAAAAAATATTTTTTTATTTTCTTTCTGTTTTATTATAAGCTTTTGAGGGGTTATCAGACTGATTCCTACTTATTAATCCTTTCTCTTATTTGTTTTTAACTTCTTTTATCTCATTTTGATTTTCCCCTTCCACTGCTTTTTATTTATTTATTTATTTATTTATTCGATTTCTATGCCCCCCAATCCCGAAGGACTCAGGGCGGCTTACAACAGCGGTACAAGTACAATAAGAATAAATACAAAGCAGTAAAAGAAGTTGAACAGTTAACTGAGGTTAAAACATAACAAACTAAAAAAAACCCATAAAAAGTTATTATAAAAAGAAAATCATACTCATATACACACCCACCATTCTTACAGTTGGCCATCAAGCTGTGAATTTATGGCCCCCAGACCTGTTGGCAAGGCCAGGTCTTTGTAGCTTTGCAAAAGGCCAGCAGGGTGGGAGCAGTACGGATATTGGGGGGGGGGGAGTTGGTTCCATAGAACCAACTTCTAATTTCTCATCTATTTCTTGAGTATCGTGTTCCTTCCACCACCACCCCTATTGTTGAGTGACTTCTACATTCATTTCTGTGTCTTTAAACAATCCCCTTGTCTTCTTATTGTTCTTTATAGATTCATGCACACTTTTTTAGCATAAAAATATTTCTTCATATATTTCCTATTTTCCCCTGTAAATCCATTTTATAGTCCAAATCCGAGTTAATCCATTAGATTCCTCCAGTCTATCAGTTCCATAATCTAATAGCCAATTTTAACAAAGTTTGGTTATTTGCAAATTACATAGGGGAAGGTTAAACATAGTGACATAAGGGAAGGTTTGGTAGGGAAGGTTTGCCTATTTGCCGATGCCCCAAAATGTGCAATAGGGTTGATATTCCTGGAGGCGTCTGAAATATGGCAAATGATTTAGCTTTACTAGAAAAGTGGACAAAGCAATGGAAACTGCAATTTAATGTTTCCAAATGTAAAATAATGCACTTGGGGAAAAGGAATCCTCAATCTGAGTATTGTATTTGCAGTTCTGTGTTAGCAAAAACTTCAAAAGAGAAGGATTTAGGGGTAGTGATTTCTGACAGTTTCAAAATAGGTGAACAGTGCGGTCAGGTGGAAGGGAAAGCATATTTATTTATTTATTTATCTATCTATCTATCTATCTATCTATCGATCGATCGATCGATCGATTGGATTTGTATGCCGCCCCTCTTCAAGGACTCAGGGTAGTTCACAAAAAAGTAGAATGCTTGGCTCCATAGCTAGAGATATAACAAGCAGAAAGAGGGAGATTGTGATCCCACTGTATTGAGCTTCTGGAGACCTCACCTACAAAAAGATATTGGAAAAAATTGAACGGGTCCAAAGATGGGCTACAGAAATGGTGGAAGGTCTTAAGCATAAAACGTATCAGGAAAGACTTAATGAACTCAATCTGTATGTTCTGGAGGGCAGAAGGGAAAGGGGGGGCAAGATTGAAACATTTAAATATGTTAAAGGGTTAAATAAGGTTCGGGAGGGAAGTGTTTTTCATAGGAAAGTGAACACAAGAACAAGGGGGCACAATTTGAGGATAGTTGGGGGAAAGATGAGAAGCAATGTGAGAAAATATTATTTTACTGAAGGAGTAGTAGATGCTTGGAGCAAACTTCCAGCAGACGTGATTGGTAACTGAATTTAAACATGCCTGGGATAAACATATATCTATCTTAAAATAAAATACAGGCAATAGTATAAGGGCAGACTAGATGGACAATGAAGTCTTTTTCTGCCATCAATCTTCTATGTTTCTATGTTTCTATTCTTTTTAAAAATCCTCAGGAGGGAAAAAAACTCATTAAATATTTTCAATTTATCCAAGTTGTCTTCTAACAGTAGAGTCACAGTCAGTTTGTCCTCCAGACAAACTTCTATTCTGTGTATTAGACTTTGTGTGTATTGGGTTGACTTTAACTGAGTATGTAGCGGCTATACCTCTGCAGTACTTCTCTTCTCCCAGTAGATGGTTCTCTT
Organism: Erythrolamprus reginae; assembly: GCF_031021105.1. Lineage (NCBI taxonomy): Eukaryota > Metazoa > Chordata > Lepidosauria > Squamata > Dipsadidae > Erythrolamprus > Erythrolamprus reginae. Next base: position 47,102,056 of record NC_091963.1, read on the forward strand.
ATTTCCAAATCCAGTCTATCCAATAAATCCAGTGGCTTAAAAATACAAATAAATAAGACAATTTATCGTCAAAATCACCTTTCAAAATTATTTATTTTTTTAAAAAAGTTTAAGCTTCTTTCAAGCTTTCCTTGGGTTTCTTTTCCATCTTGATTTTCAGCCCCCCTCCCCCATATATTTAATTGCTGCTTTCTTAGGCTTGGAAGTTATCTTTAAAAATTATTGTACTTAAATCAGGTATTTAGAGTGAAATTGGTAATTATCTCATCCAGTTTCAATGCTCTGTCCATTAACACACAAATCTTATGGTCTGGGTTGTCCCAGCTTGTGACTACCAATAATGGCCATTGTCCCTGGTGTTGTTTGGGAGAGCTTGCTTTGGACCTAACAAGAAAATTGTGAGTTCCTCATGGTCAAGGAAGCGCATTTCCTTCCTCCACTGCCCCTACAATGCCGCTATGACAATGCCGCTAGGATCTCCTGACAGTGGTTACTGGATGGATTTAATGGGCCTTTTAAAGTGAGTTTTGCTCCATTTTATATTTTTTTTCTTGTCACATATGTTAAATTAACCATTGTTAAATTAGTAGCATGATTGTTAAATGAATCTGGCTTTTCCCCCCATTGACTTTTCTTGTCAGAAAGTTGCAAAAGTTTATCAATGACACTGCAACTATCATAAATATGAACCAGTTGTCAAGTATCTGAATGTAAATCATGTGACCATGAAGAATCCTGTAATAATGGTAAGTGTGAAAAATGGTCATAAGTTCCCTTTTTCAGTGATGTTGTAATTTTGAATGGTCACTAAATGAATTGTTGTAAGTGGAGGATCACCTGTAGTTACTTTTTCTTGTGAATGAAATATTGTTAGTGTTGTGGTTAGCTCTGGCCCAGCTCCTGTCCCAAGGAATGTGCAGGTGGATGTGGGGGAAACAGCCACATGCCGCAGGCCTGTTTTGCTCCCGATGGAATCTGATGACGAAGCCTCCTCTGACCAAGGAAGCGTGAGTGACAGGGAAGAAGGGAGTTTGGCAGACAGCCCAGGAGGAGATCAATCATCTGTATCATCCCTGGATTTTGAACAAGAATTAATGACACATCCACGCATGCATAGAGTGATGCATAGGAGACAACAACTGAAGGATTATTACAAGAGAAAATGAGGCCACCTGTGGTTGGGTGGGGCTGCTGTAATTAGTGCTACAGATAAAAATGCAGCCTGGTGTTTTAGCCTCATGGCAGTTTATCTGATTCATTGTTTCATCATGATCGTGGTTTTTGTGCTGTTCAAGATTGTGTATGGACTCTCTGGACTTTAGAATTGGACTCAATTTCCCAGTTATTGGGTGAGCAATTGGATTGCATTTAACCTGTGCCTTGTGTGTACCAGAAAATCCCTTTGACATTTAAAAAGGGAGCTGTTTCTGTTTTTCTGTTTATAAAAACTTTTGGGTTTTCCTTTTATCATGTGGTGTGTGTCTTCTGGGACTAATTACCCTATAATTACGGGCTGTTGAAACACGCCGGCAGAAAAGTTAGTATAGACCAGGGATGTCAAACCTGATTTTATTGCGGGATGCATCAGGATTGTGTTTCACCTTGGGGCCTAGAGTGGGCATGTCCAGGGTGAGCGTGGCCAGCTTGTCATCACTCGTATTGGGGGTTCTTGTGGCCTGAGCACTCTGCCAGCAAAAATGGGCTCCTGAGTTCCATTTTCGGCTGGGATGGCCTCCTGCAACTGAGCATGGGAGAACTGTATATGGGCCTCCCAATGTCTGTTTTCACTGACAGAGGCACTGCAGACCAGTCTTTTGATGTTTCCAGGGTGGCCCTGATTTCTAATGAGGAAAGGGACCTGACACTGTAGGTGGGGTTGAGGTGCAGTCAAAGGAACCCAGGAACCAGTACTAGAAGTGTGCCTGTTAGTTCTAACTTGGGCTTCTGTTAAAAAAACTTTAGTTCTTCTCAATTTTATTTATTTATTTTGATTTTTTTTAATGTCACCCTTCTCCTTAGACTCAGGGCGGCTTACAGCATGTTAGCAATATCACTTTTTAACAGAGCCAGCATATTGTCCCCACAATCCGGATCCTCATTTTACCCATCTCGGAAGGATGGAAGGCTGAGTCAACCTTGAGCCGATGATGAGATCTGGACCGCTGACCTTCAGATCTACAGTCAGCTTCAGTGGCCTGTAGTACAGCACTCTTCCTGTTGTGCCACCTGGGCTAATTTTAGTGAGAAGTGACCTCCACTGCATTTAGTGGGATAAATGTCCAGGAAAATCACTTCCCAAATATTGACCCATGTTAGTCCTTCTGACTTTAGGTGTCACCAAGGAAAACCAGCTGAAGAAACTTCATGATATAATCTCTCCCTAGAATCTTTCCATGAAATTGTCTTTCTCAAAACAGGCAAAGATTTGAGCACAAAAAAGTCCTAATGTGATTCTTATGGCGTGTGTGAGTGTGTATGTGTGTGTATGTGTGTGTGTGTGCTTGTATTGTTTTGAGACCTTCTATTTCACTAATGTTGCACATTTATGTGTTTAGTTGCTTAAAATTTGCAGATTTAGTTTTACATATATTATTAATCTCAGGGCTGCAGGTTCCATATCCTAATTAAATTGCTACACTACATAGCTGTTTTTTAAAAACATGTTTAAGACATCAACAAAACTGTTTGCAGTCCTTGAAAGCTAATAACATAGTGGAGAATTGCGGCCAAAACCATACCAGACTAAAGGGCCATACATTGCACTACTACATTTGAAAAAAGTATCACTTTATTCTATATTATTATTTTTTATCCTCACCTCCATTATTAGTTCAGCAGTTAATATTATGTAATGGTTAATTTCTGAAAAGAAAATAATTTCCATAACACTCACTACTTATCTTTATATAATACGCAGCATGCTGAGAAATACACTGTCTATGTGGTCAACCATTCCTTTAGACTTCAGCTGGACACTTTCTTGGACCGAAATAGAATTTAAACCTAAACTAAATACTGTGTTCAATACCGTGTTCAGTTCTGGAGGCCTCACCTACCAAAAGATATTGACAAATTTGAACAGGTCCAAAGACAGGCTACAAAAATGGTGGAAAGTCTTAAGCATAAAACTTATCAGGAAAGACTTAATGAATTCAATCTGTATAGTCTGGAGGACAGAAGGGAAAGGGGGAACATGATCGAAACATTTAAATATGTTAAAGGGTTCAATAAGGTTCACGAGGGAAGTGTTTTTAATAGGAAAGTGAACAGAAGAACAAGGGAGCACAATCTGAGGTTAGTTGAGGGAAAGATCAGAAGCAACATGAGAAAATATTATTTTACTGAAAGAGTAGTAGATGCTTGGAACAAACTTCCAGCAGACGTGGTTGGTAAATGCACAATAAATGAATTTAAACATGCCTGGGATAAACATATATCCATCCTAAAATACAGGAAATAGTATAAAGGCAGTCTAGATGGACCATGAAGTATTTTTCTGCCGTCAAACCTCTATGTTTCTAACTCACTTCAGAACAATTAAAGAAAGACCTTTAAATGCTGCCTTTACCAAGCGAATTGGGACGCCGGCCTCGCGTCCTGAGACCGACCCACGTACTGGGGAGGGTGCAGGTGGGATTAAGTCTCCACCAGCTTCCTTCTCCCAAACTCTGCAAGTAGATTTTCCCCAGGCTGATTCACAGAATGAATGGCAGGGTCCTGTCATCCTCGGAGTAGAAAGTCTTGTTTGTGCCGCTCCGATTTTACAGTGAGTCCTCCTCCGCCTCCTTGCATTGTGGCTGGCTGGAGCAGAGTGGGCGGGGGCGGGGTACGTCTGGAATACGCCCCTCCCGTCTCCGCCTCTCTCTTGATTCTCTCGAGCGGGGACCGCAATGATTTAGAAGTTCAGGAATCCCACGTGACGTCACGAAGGGTGATGTAATGCTTCTCTAAATAGAACGTATTGTAACCTTCTCTCAGTCCAACGTGGTTCCTTCACTCAGACTGCTGGTCCCTTTCCTTCTTACACTTGTTGGGTAAGTCCCTTACAAATATTGAACTGTTTTGTTTTTGTTTTGTTTTTTCCGTTTTTCCCATCAACTTTATATTGCATTTGAAAACTCTCTTTTCCGGAGGGTCCCTTAAAACTTCTGGCTTGCAAAGGATGGCGGTAGGTGTTTGTTTTCTTTTAATCCAGAACGTGTGTGTGCAATCAACGTAGAGACAGGAGAGCAAAAGAAAAAGAAAAACCTATAGTGAAGCGGGGCGAGTAAGAGAGAGAAAGTGCGATCCCGACAAAATAGCCAGATTGTTGTGAGCGGTATTTGCTATATGTTTAGTTGGCTGCTGAGTCCGAGATTTTGCTTGACTGTGTACAAATTATTGATTGATAGTGACTTACTTTCACTTGGGGAATGAAGCGGTCTTATCTCAGGCAGACGATCCGGCCCGTCAGCGCATGACACTAGCTGGAAAGTGAGTGTCTCGCTCGGAGAAGATGCGGAACGGTGCAGATTTGTGTCCAGTCTCTCTCTCTCCCCGGTATAGTAGCCTTGATCATTTGTTATTAATCGGAGTGAAGAGTAAAATGTTTGGGATGTACATATTTAAAATGATGCGGGAGCGTTCAGATGTTTAGACGCTGAAACAGCAGCTACAGAGAATCTTCGGCGATATCTTTTCCTGTAACTGCCAAACACAGAAATCAGTGTGTAAAAGTTTGAAAACTTAACCAGAAGGAAAACTTAACCAGAAGAATGTCTCCACTCGCGCCTGTCTTCCGTTGTCACCGAGTTACAATTCTTCCCTCCCCTCAAAATTACCGGGGACCTCTGAACTTAAAGAAGCCTTATCCAGAATCTCCAGTCGCTTAACTACGATCTTTCCCTCTTGAGTCCTGGATGCGCGCTCTGTATACCGTCAGGAATATTGTCCCCACAAACATCTATCTCACGATCCCTGTCACTTAGGAAAGGAGTTTCCAGAATGGCCCAAAATCATCCCCCGGACCCGTTCGAAACGTCTCGCTTCTGAGGCTTGAGCCATTTTTGTCTGCCTTATCCGCTTTTTTTTAGGGACTGTAAATATATCATCAGGTTAACAATAACAACCTGGGTGACAGGAATCCTACCTGCAGTGAACTGGCGAGAAAGATACAAATCAGGAGTGTGCTTTAATTTCTTTCTTTCTTTCTTTCTTTCTTTCTTTCTTTCTTTCTTTCTTTCTTTCTTTCTTTCTTTCTTTCTTTCTTTCTTTCTTTCTTTCTTTCTCTCTCTCTCTCTCCCCCTCCCTCTCCCTCCCTCCTTCCTTCTTCCCCCCTCCTCCTGCCTGCTTCGTAACACTCTTCTTTTTTTGGTGGAATGACAGCATTAAACTCCCCCCTCCTCGTCCCCGTGTTTTGAGGCTGCCTTTTCTAGCTGCGTTCTTTCTTTCTAGTACTTCTCGCCAGCGCGAAAACTTTTAAAAGTCGTTTCGTGAGTTCAAAGAAGACTCGGACGAGAGAAGGCTCAATAAGAGTTGTTGGACTAAAAAAAAAAAAAAGAATGAAAAAGTCCATTGCTTCTCCACTTCGTCACGATACCATTCCATCTCCAGTCCTCATATGGTCCTTTCCTGGTTTGTTTTTTTTAAATAAGTAATATCACCAAGAGTTCGTGGTATGTATATATTTGGTTGATAGGTGGCTGCATCGCTATGTTGCACCCCCCCTCCCTTGTGTCGCCCCCGCCCTGTCTGACATTATCTTTGGGAGTCAGAGTTGGCTCCTGGACCATTACGTCATTCTGCAGGCTGTAAGAGTGTGTTAAGAGGTTCGGATATTGGGGCAGTTTTGGGGAGGGTCAGGCTAGAAATGCAGAGCCTGCCACCTAACTTGAAATGAACAGCGTGACCCCTTCTTTCCAAGATTCCTTGCATTCTCAGCAGACGTCTCCCCCCCCTCAAGTTTTACTCTGGGAACTAGAAGACTCTGGGGGAATACCTGCCTAACTCAACTTGCCATTAGCATTCTTGAAACTCAGCCGCACGGGGCGACCGTAGGATTTGGGGTCCTGAACACGATGGAGGGTCGAAAGGAGTTGCATGTCTCCGATCGCCCGGCGCTCTAAGGAGGGTGATAAGTGAGTAACTTGCGAGTCTCTTTAAACTCCCCCGACTAAACTTTGTAAATGATAGTCTCTATTGCTTACAAAAATAATGTGGGTTTCTTTTTCAGGGTTTTTTAACAATGGTTCATCACGGATCCTTCTCATAATAGGCTTGAAGTTTGATCCTACACACCTTTCATAAAGGACTATATATATAGAGAGAGATATATACAATTAGAAATTACACTGGAACTAATTTTGAAGAACAGGTTCCTTTTCTCAAAAATAAACTCTCAAGGCCAAAAAACCCTATACAGATTCATACATTTTCTTGACTGAATATGTTAGTAAAAATTTTGTACATCGGTATACTTTATTACACATGGCTGGTACATTAATCTCTATAGTGTAGTGTAGTACAATAATATACAAAAGTAGTAGCGCCTAGTGAACAATATAGACTATAGTATTATAGCATGTCATAGTGTAAAGTATAGTATAGTACAGTATATTATATAATATGTATAGTATAGTATATTATATAATATGATAGTATTAGTGTCAGCATAGCATAGCACAGCACAATAAAAATATTATTTATTAAAAGTGAAAGGATGGCCAAGTTATACCAGACTTTGCTAAAATTGAGGAAGTGAGAAAGAGAAGGGATTTTGCTTAAGTTTTGAAAGCTGCTTTTGGAATCAGTTACTTTTATGCCCAAGATTCAATTTTCATGAAGAATTTAAAACTGCTAATACTGGGTGAGTAAGGGGAGGAGGTATGAACTGAATTCCTTCTTTGGGTCTTTTTTTTTTTATCCCTGTGCAGGTCGCAAAGCCCCAGAGAAAAGTGTGATTAATGATCAGTGATAAGTGATTAGTGGTTTTATTCAAACTGTTACCTCTGACCAGAAGCACACATCAGAGGATTAAGAGGCTCTTTTAGATAAATGCTCATTAGTGGAAGGGGAAAATCAAAGATAATAGCCAAGCATAAAGAGACAACTTTCTAGGAAAATCATTCCTGTCTTCAGAATAATAAGCTCAGTTCAGAAAAAAGCACTTTAATTTAAAAGTTGCTTTTATCTTGTAAATCCAAATTGGATGTATAAATCCACTGGGCTATTATAACCTAGATTTTCCCATATCAATGGGACACAATCCTAGTTGTGATATTTCTTCTACATTTGGAGAAACAATTGAGATCTTGAAAGCAACAAAAATATTCCCAGCTTCAAGGTATATGCTTCAAATATAGGAGGAACTTGCTGTTAGTACACTTCTGGAGGGGTTTACTTCTGAATTATGAATGAATCTAGCATGGAGCTATTTGCTAGCATGTTATGTTTTTCAGTGCTTACAACAAAGTATTTCTCTTTGGGCCAGTTTCTCTTTGTCAGCTCAACCTATCTCACAATGTAGAAAATAGGAGAAGGGAGGAGTATTTTGTGTCTTCGGCTACCTTGAGTTACAATATATAATAAAGGCAGGATAATAAATAAATATAATTATTGTTCTATACATCTTAAAATAATATTTTCCATGTGAATTAAATGCTTCTGGAAAAGTAAACCTATCCTTCAAATGCTGTAGATGCAGGTGAATAACAATATCTTGAGTAATATGATATAGCAGCTACTTTTAACAGTAGAACATAGATCATACAGATTCTCCATTTCACTTTTGCTATTTGGATATAAATTTAAAAAAAGGTCAGTGTGGGGCTGGTACGTGTGGGGGGAGGGGGGCAAGGGTGGAAAATAAAATGTAGAAACATATCTCAATAATGGATCAATCCATCACCTATAATTGTCTACTGCTGCCTCGGCTGTTCATGTTTTTTACACTAGCAAGTGTTTGTCACTTACTACTGTATACTTCTTAAGTCTTTATTTTGATTTAAATGGTAGAATTTAAAGAATACATTTGATTGCATTAGGCAAAAAGGAGGATAATTGTTTCTTATTTCTAACTTTCTTAGGAATATTTAGATTGTACCTTTTAAAAATTGTATAACTATATGTTTCAAATAATGAATACGATATTAAAAACTATCTAAAATATTAATGGATCCAAACTACTGTTGCCTGTTAGGTAAATTAATCTGTAGGGCCAATGGGAATATGGAAAGATAGCAAAAAACAGCACTAAACTCAAATCAAAATTGAACATTAATAATTGAACAACACACACACAGGTGCGTGTGTGTGTGTGTATGTGTGCGCGCGCGTATCATATGTGCATATCATTCACATATAACATATATTCAATACCTTTTTGTGAAATTTTGTATATATCTATTTAACTATAAAATATAACAAAAATTAATGGAGAAACAGATTTTTAAACTCTACACTTACCAAAATCAATACATTTTCATTGTCTCTCATATCCTTTTGAGCCTTATTCATATCTTGCAAGAGAAATAATTGTAACTTCATACTTTAAAACTTCCTATGTTATCTTATAAAAATATACAGGGAACAAAAACTAATTGATATTCCCAGATGCTTGTCAAGAACATGATCCCGTTGACTTGGTCCAAAATCAGAACATTTCAGAAAAGTTCACCACTAAAGTCCCAATTTTAGTTGAGCGAACCTAAGCTCTTTGACATCTTCATTTCCAGACAAGTCAGAAATCTGCTTATGCATTTATTTCAAGCCATGAAAGATGTATGTCATCATCACATATAATGAAAGGTGTCTGATCACCACAGAAATGTGTTATGCCCTGGAATTTTAAAACTGCTTCTGATATGCTTTTTCATTAGGATAGTAGTACATTATTTATGTTTTTATACCAACCACCAACATTTTTACCTAGTAAGTAAACAATGCCATCGTAGTGCATTCTTCCACTTTCCTATAACCAAGTCCTTAAGTAAATTCTCAATAGAAAAAAGTGATTAAGTATCTGCAACATTCAGTTTAAAATAGATAATATCAAATTAACCCACTTTCACAGTAAAATATTTTTTGCTGTCTATCATTATGATGCTTCCTAAAATAAATAATCCTAAACAACAATTTGTGAATATCCTGGTTTTTTTTTTAATGAAGTAGATTGGGATGGTGATGGTTTGATCTCTGTTTTTAATCATTAACCACAAAAAGTTATTGATGAAATGTATAACTTAACATTTGCCATTGTGGTTGCATGCATTGTAAATAAAAAGCTACTTATAGTTTGTACTATGTCACTGATGTAAATTCAAATTAAACCCAAGCTGAATTTTACAATTGCAAAGATTGGTCAATATTTTTAATATTTTACCAAAACCCAAACTCATTATTGACATTGTATTTTTTAAAATTAAGGACTGTCTTTTTCTTGTTTTCAGAAATAAATTAGATTTAATAATCCTAGTTAGGTTTTAATAAAATCACTTTTATTAAAATTTAAATAGGATTGTTAAATCTAAGTTATTTATCACTTATTGTTAATATTGTTGTTTCATTAACTTTGCTTTAGAAGTCCGATCACCGAAACCTAACGTGTATAACACTTACGTTTTCCATCCCACTTAAGAAAAAATTATAGTTTCAGGTTGTGATTCTGTATGGAGTTAAAGTTACTTAAATTTCATTGAAGTCAAGGTGGCAACATGCAGGATTATATCTCCAGTATTTCGATGCAAAATGTAATCAAGCCTAAAGCTTCACAGCTACAGTTCATGGAGAATGTAGTATGTGTCACTTTGCTACTTAGAAAAATTTGGCAACAATATTAAATAAATGAAATAACCAGCATTTTTCCCACTAGTAGTCATTTATTTCCATTTTAAAGGCTTTAATCATTATGTTGACTCAGTTTTATGAGATACAAAAGTAAGAGTGATAATTTATATGACCTGTAGCTGTATGGCAGTATGCAACTATTTCTTTGTGTTAAATGATGAATTGGATGCTAAACAGACATCGTTCCCAACATTTACATTGTATTAAGGCAATGCTGTTTTGCTTAGAAACAGATTCAACTGATCAAAATGTCTTTTTTTTTTTACTAAGTATCTAGGGTGGTTATATATGTTATAGGTGCATATCTTCTGATCAGACTAACGTTGATTTGAACAAAACTGTAGTTCATTCAAATGAGTTTATCTAGTTTTTAATTAATTGCATTTATCTATTGCATTTTATTGTATCATTTATATGTTGTAAGCCGCCCTGAGTCCTCAGAGAGGAGCGGCATATAAATCCAATCCAATCCAATCAATCAATCAATCAATCAATCAATCAAACAAACAAACAAACAAACAAACAAACAATTCAGAATTAGATACCAATAGATATCATATTAGTCTTCGGACAAGGGAGGCATACAAGTCTAAAATAATAATAATAATAATAATAATAATAGTAGTAATAATAATAATAATAACAACAACAACAACAACAACAACAAAACTATTGACTGTTAAAAAAGAAAAAGTACTTCTTCAAATATTCTTATATAAATTCCACTGATTCGTAGCTGCAGTATGCTTTATAATATATTCCTGAATATTAATTAGCATATAATTGTTCATGTTTTACTCATAATTGCCTATCATTGTCAAATGATGTTGATACAATCATTTTATAGTTCTTTGGTTTATTAATTAGTTTCCATTACTTATGGCTATTCATATCACTAAAATTTACTTATTCTATGCATAAGCCATACTTCTTAATAAATATCAAGATTGGAATAATAGAAACTGTATTGTTTACTGAACAATACTGAATAGCTAAGCAGCTATTCTTACGATTCCACTGTAAACTACCTAGAAGCTAGAAGCTTTATGTCTTCGGTGCATTTCTCAGAATTTGTATATCTTGTTAATATTAACTATAGAGGGATCAAACATTAAAAAATACAAAACATGTTTATTTTTGTATTTATTATATTGGAAGGCCCATCAACTCCAGCATATAAAATATAATAAACCATTCAACCAATAACTAATTTATGGTGATCATTATTATGATTTTCACTTTATTCCCTTCTTCCAGGAGTTAGTCAACTTTGTGGAAGTTTTTCCACACTAGGAACATTCCTGAAAAGTTGAATGATAATGCCCATCAATATTAGAGACAATGTAGTTGTATAGTTGTCCAGTTCTGGATAAGATCACGCTACCTCAGACAGACCCAGTGTACAATCTGGGGGTTCTCCTGACTCGCAACTCCTCCTCAATGAGCAAGTAGAGGTCATGGCTAAGAGACCCTTTGCACAACTTAGTGTGTTTTTTCCTGGATCAGGAATCCCTGTGTTGGCACTCAAGCCCTACTTATATCATGCCTGGACTACTGTAATGTATTCTACATCAGGCCCTTCTTGAAGATCATCCAAATCCTGTGAAGAACGCAGGTATTCTTTGGGCCCCAAAGTGGTCCATATTACAACATTGTACTGCAAGCTGCACTGGCTGTCAACTTGCTTATGAATCCAATTCAAGGTATTGATTCCAGAAAGGCTGCAATATTTTCTTTAAAATGTTGTATTTGTTTGCTGATTATGAACTAACAAAATAGCAGCATTTAATTTCCCACAAATCCCAAAGATCTGGTAAAATGATGTAAAGTTCATATGCTGACAAATATTTTTTAATGGTTGCACAGTTGGAATTGACGGGGCACCATTTGATCTATGAAAGATTTGAGTGCGCCCTCCAGGGTTTTCCAACAGTTAATTAGATCTTAAAACAATACAAAGATAAAAGAAATAAACAGATAAATTGAGAATAATCATATGTAAACTATTTTAGATTTGATTCAAAAATAGTCATTTGGGACTGCAACACAACTTTCTCTTTCTCAGCTTCCCCACAGTACCTGTGTAATCTGAGAAAATAATAGCTCAATCAGATGCTGCATTTGTTCCCTCGACATTCTGAAACAACTTTTCCAAATGCAACCCAAACCATTGCACAACTACCCTTAGCTGTATCCAAATATTGGCAAATAGAAATCAATACCAAATTTAGTTTCTATTACTATTTCACTCAATAGTTTTTGGAATGAAGTCTGAAAGTTAAAACATAACCAAAAATCCAGAAATAATCCAGAAAACATTTTGTATCTTTACTCCAACAGGTTCATTCTTCCAAGGAAAATTACAAAAGTACAGATAATTAAATTTATGAATAAAATTGGTGAATGGGATAAAATGTCCTGGAGAGGCATCACCAATCAAGATAGGCAATAGATAGAAAAATGGAGCAATTGCTGGTTTCACATAAGGTGTTATTGAATGCTCATATATTTAACCATATAAGGATAGCCTCAGGACTCTGAATCAGGTATGAAAAGAGCTAATAAACTTTCTTGTAAACTGTAAATCTTCCTGTACCCTGTCACATTCAACAGTCTGGCAGCTGCATTTTAAACCAGCTGTTATATCTGAGAATTATTCAAGCACAGTCCTACTGTCTTTGTATTGTTCCCTTCTTTAATTAAAAGTTGCATTCCAGATGCAGTTTGTGAGGTTTTAGTCTGTCAGTGAAAATCTAACAAAATGTTGGGTTGATGGGCTTGCCTAAAACAAGGCTTCTATGTCTATTACATGCATTCTAAGATGATGTATTATTATAAACAAGATTCTCTCAGACATTTTGATCTGCGGATTATTTAAGCTTTCAAATTAAAATATTTAAGGCTTAGTGTGCTTTCCTGAGCTTATTACTTGTAACACTTTAATTGTCATTTCCCTCTTGGAGCTCTAAAATTAGAACCAGTTGATCCTCTAAAGCAATTTAACTAAATATTTTAGAAAATTACTAGTATTTATTTAATTTTCTATTATCTAATTGGATTTAACTTTCTCAGATACCTACCAGTTACCTGAGATAAAAAGCTACTGACATTTAATTTAAAGGCACTATCAAAAATATTAGTGTTTTTACCCTTGATATTCTCTAAGGCTTGAAATAGAGGTGTTGACTATATTATATCAATTATGACCTACTTAGATCTGCACATTGATTGAACTGACCAACGGTCCTCACCTGGTCACTTTTAAGTTGTTGCTGTTAAAGACTATAAAATGGGTTGTACTTTTCTTTTGCTCTCGTAACTTTTGGGAACAGCAAATGGAAATCCCTATTTATGGCAAATGTCACTACAAAAGTACTTGAATTTCATATTGAATTTGGTTATTGGCCATTTACAGAATAGTGATATGGTGAATATTTATCAGAAACAGCTCAGAAATATCCTTAGCATTCTGATAGCTTTAATGCTCAAAGTAGCCACTTTGAGTAGCCAAATTTCAGTTATAAAATTAGAATTGAATAGAATAGAATTCTTTATTGGCCAATTGTGATTGGATACACAAGGAACTTCAGTGGTTTTCAATGTACATAAAAGAAAAGATACATTTGTTAAGAATCATGAGCTATAACACTTAATGAGTGTCACAGGGTACAAATAAGCAACCAGGAACAATAAATATGAATATAAATCATAAGGATACAAGCAACAAGTTACAGTCATATAGTCATAAGAGGCAGGAGATGGGTTATAGGAATGATGAGAAGACTAATTATGAGACTAGCAACACAAAATTTTCCTATTCTGATGTTTCATAATATTAAAATGGCTTCTTTCTTTCATTGAGCCTGTGGGTCACTTGCCTGGATTTTTTTTACTGGGATTTTAAAATTATTTTCAAAAGGTTTGGAGATGCTACAATGAAAGCCAGCTTTAAGAAAATTTGCTTAGTTATACTATATACATTTGTTTCATGCTGTTATGTTTTCCTTTTTGGGGGGTTATACATTTACGAATCATTGGATATTGAATGTATAGAAGTAGGAATCAAGGAATAATCATACCTAGATAAATTGTATAAATAATAATAAAAATCCCAAAAGCTAATTAAGGGAGAGAGTAAACCGTGTGTGGTAGTTTAATTTTCGATCAAGATTATTTTGCATACTCGCCATTTTGGTTTAAGACTTTATGTTTAAGGTGCTTATCATGGTTCAGATTTCAGGGCCTTGCCTTGCCAGAAATGATTACATTTTTGAAACTTGGAGGCAAATTGCTAATAAAAACAGGCCCATTTTACATAGCACTTTTATTTTTATTTAAAAGAAAAAGTTAACTTACCACCCAAATGAAATTCTCAGAAATTCTTAGCCTATGGATCTGGCCACTGTGGGTCTCAAACATCAACCACCATATATGAGGGTTTAGCAGCTTTTGATTAGAAGAGAGTTCATGTTTCATTTAAAGAAATTACCAGATTTATTTATTTATTTATTTATTTATTTATTTAGTTAGTTAGTTAGTTAGTTAGTTAGTTAGTTAGTTAGTTAGTCAAGTACCTATTGGTAGTAATACAAAGATATAATAATGTTTATATACATGATACCAGTAAGAGAGAAACGTTTGGACAGGAGACACTAGGCACGCTGGTGCACTTATGCATGCTTCTTAATCCAAGAGTAAATTTTTGGGGATTACTAGAGTCAGGTAGTGAGTTCCATGTATTAACTAGTTAGTTACTAAAGTCGTATTTCCTTCAGTGGAGCAGCTTATTTTAAGTTTGTATATGGTTGTGTGCTCCTGTGTTGTTGTGGTTGAAGCTGAAGTAGTCATTGACAGGAAGGACATTGTAGCAGATGATTTTATGGGCTATGTTAGGTCATGTTTAAGGCAAGGTAGTTCTAAGCTTTCTAAACCTAGGATTATAAGTCTAATTGCGTGGGGTATTCTGTTGCGAGTGGAGGACTCTTCTACTAAAGTATCTCTGGACATTTTCTAAAGTGTTTATGTCCGAAATGCGGTGTGGATTCCAGACAGATGAGCTGTATCTATCTATCTATCTATCTATCTATCTATCTATCTATCTATCTATCTATCTATCTATCTATCTATCATCTATCTATCTATCTATCTATCTATCTATCCACTCACTCACTCACTCACTCACTCACTCACTCACTCACTCACTCATTTATTTATTTATTTATTGGATTTGTATGCCGCCCCTCTCCGGAGACTTGGGGCGGCTAACAGCAACAATAAAGCAGTGTACAAAAGTAGTCTGATGTTAGAAACAATTAAAAACCCATTAATATAAAAAAACCAAACATACATACCATGCATAGAATTGTAAAGGCCTAGGGGGAAGAGGGTCTCAATTCCCCTATGCCTGACGGCAGAGGTGGGTTTTAAGCAGCTTACGAAATGCAAGGAGAGTGGGGGCAATTCTAATCTTTGGGGGTAGTTGGTTCCAGAGGGCCGGGGCCACCACAGAGAAGGCTCTTCCCCTGGGTCCCGCCAAGCGACATTCTTTAGTTGATGGGACCCGGAGAAGATCCACTCTGTGGGACCTAACTGGTCGTTGGGATTCGTGCAGCAGAAGGTGGTCCCTGAGATAATCTGGTCCGGTGCCATGAAGGGCTTTATAGGTTTACTGCTTCTTCATTTGAATATTCCTTAATACTGATATTATGTAAGTACTACTTTCTAGAAAGTTTATATTGATGGCATGAAATATTTAAAATTATGTTAAAAACCAATGAATTAATTTCCTTTATTGCATGATCAAATGGCAAATGTTCTTAGGTATAGCTTCTTAGTGAAACTTGTGTGATTGTGCTTTCAAGCTCTGTGTTTTTTGTGACAAATTGTTGTTATATTTTGTGTAGCTATACATGAAATTATCCATGTTATTTAGACTATGCTGTTTTAATAGGAAACCCAGGAATCTACCTAAGTTTGCCTCAATGGTACCAATCAGTAGTTGGTTCTAAAACCCTTTATTACCAGTTTGCACATGTGTGCGAAGCGTCTGCGCATGCACAGAAGCATCCTGGGCGGGTGGGCAGAGCCTGCTGCCAATTCTTAGAACTGGACCCACCGCTGGTACCCATTATTATTTCTTTAAATTATTTTGCAATTGTTTTGCTTTACACTGAACTTTTACATTAAGAGAAATCAGTCTATCTGATCTAAAGCATTTCCCCCCAATTGTTCATGATATAAAAGCTTAGAAACTAGCACCTGAATTAGATTGGTATTCACACAGAGAGCAAGGAATTTATTTGTACTAAGTTAGGATCTTTAACTATTTGCCCCTTGCTGTAATTCTTGATAATTGTGACTGTGATAATATTTACAATGCTTCTTTTTTTACTGCAAAAAATGCTTATTTTCATTCCACTGTAAACTTTCTACAAGTAAGATCTCATAGAAGAACTTAAAATCTCTACTTCTTAGTAGAGAGCAGTCTAATTCTATAAGTGATTTCCTTTAAAAAAAAGCTACTCACATACTTGTATAAACATATGAATGGCATCTTATTTAATTAGTCCCCTAGTTTCAGTGCACTTTGAATTCTAACCTAGGAATTATTGCAGAAATAGTTGATTTCATAAATGATGCCCTGTTTAAGGGGCACAATGGTTTTTAAGATCACTTTAGCTTTTAAGGACATCAGAACTTGGTAGATAAACAGAACAAATAAAAAATGTCATTGGACGTTGTTCAAATCTGCTTAATAATTAAGCGGTTTTTTTATTTGCTGCTCACAATTGTTTGAACAATCATACCAGCAGCACACATAGTTATGGTACACTATTTCCAGAGAAGTTACTAAATAATTGTATATTTTTCAAGCTTTTTTTCATTAACATCATAATTTAATACTGTTTAGCCAGGTTCATTGTGTTCTTTGTATTTTATCACAAATACTATAGAATTTGACTTATTATAGTTGTATTGGTTATTGCAATTTTGTTTGTTTTTATCCCTATAAGGTGCTCTGAGAATTTTAATTCTGGGATAGGATATACTGTACATTTTTACAAATTTTTAGAAAATCGTTGACCTTATTCTTACAATAATCCCACGAGAGAGAAATTATTAGTCTGAGAGCTCATAATTTGGTCATGATTAATCGGCAAGTTTAGGGCCAACAGATACTTTGATTCAAGTCTTAAACAAATGTTGTAACCACTAAGCCATGCTGCCCTATAAGAAATAGTTATTTTGGCAGTTTTAAAATGTAACATTCACAAAGTTTAAAAGTAAATATAACTGCTGCAGATTAAATTATCCTAGCTGAAAGTCTATTTAAATGCATGTTGTTGGAAGCCCATAATAATATTTCAGTTGAATAGTAAAAATAGGAATGATTTTTAGGGCTGCAAAGAACTGAAGGATTTTTATTTTTTTTATAAAGTAAGATCATATATTGAACAAAAATGTAATTAAATATGTGTAAAAAGCTTTGTTTTCATTCTGCGAAAGTAAATTTGTCATTATTTTAGAACAGTGGAAAAATATTTTGGGAAAGATACACACACACACACATATATACATTTTAATATGTTTTTATCTACTGTATTTATAAACTGCCTACTCCGCTAGGGCAATATTATGGCTGAATAGGCATAATCTGACATGTTTAGAGATAGCACAGTTCTAAATTCACCTGCACTTACTTCTAAACACATTTTCATTTTTTTTCTGAAATGACACCAAGTTCTATCAAGAGAAATAAAAACTCATGTATAAATTGTATTGATAGTGAAATCTTTAGAATCCATAGTTTATGGTAATATTACTGTATTTTGGGGTATTCAGGAGCTGTTCTTGCAACTATTTTTTTTAAAATTCACTTTGTTGCCTAGTGAATTTCTTTCTCATTGTGGAATTTTAAAAAACTATTACAGACTTTTTGTGGCTCTACTGGGTTCAAAAAAATGTGCTGATTTTAAACTTCTCAGGAATTTCTTGAAACATTCTCAACTTTATCGCAACAGATAAGCGTGAAGTCATAGAGGCATCTAAGGTTATGCATTTAATTGATTGGAAGGAAGCTTGCCAGGCTACAATAATCACCAGACAATTATTAAAAACAAACTATTATTCCATTGTCAAAAAATTGTAAATGGCATTATTTACATCTGCATCAATATAAGTACATTGTTTTGTGTTCTCTTTGCTAACTCAGACTGACTAAACCATTATTCTCTGCACATTGCCCTGCTGAGATCATCCATGACAATAGTGTGAAAACAAACGTGTTTTAGCACGATAAAGTCACTATATAATTTTAAAAGTGGTGTTCGCTGGGCCAAAACCTACTGTTAATTTCAGCTTCAGTTACAGTACAGGCGAAAATTCCCTTCCCCCAAAGAAAGTTTCCTAATGTATAGAAAGGAAGAGAAATCAGGGTGCCCACTGCTGAGCCTGTTCAGTGTTATAGTTACACACAAGTAATTGATAGAAACTGAAAAAAAAGAGAAGGTTTTTTTTACTGTTTCTTTCCCTCAAAGCTTTAGGAAGAAATTAACTCAATTTCTTATACAGTTCTGTGTATTCAGGTTTTTTATAAAAAAAATGTTATTAAAGTTCTTTACACAGAAAAGTGCAAAATTAGGAATTATTTCAGATTTTGGTGTCTTAAAGGGGACATCTTATTATTTTTTATTAAACACACTCATAGATTAGGAACTTTGTGTATAGTTGTGTTGTATAAAAAGTACTTCTGTGTTTAATATAATTTTCTTCCAAGTAAGGGAAGATAGGATTGAAGTCTAAGTCACTTTTTATTCTTTTAAATATGCGCTATTAGGAATTATTTTAATGAATGCTTTAGAAATATTGTAAAGTAAAATCTTCTACTGTATGCCAGTTCCACTGAAAACAGCATAAAATTTATCTAAGTAAACATGAATTGTTATAATAGCAGAATTGTTTACTTTATGAAGCTTAATACTTTAGAAAAAGAATAGAAATACTTTTCATTTTTTAATATCCATTGAGTATTACCAAAAGATTTCTACTTACAATAACTTTGTTTATCTCCCACCTTTTTTCATAAAAAGCCATTTCAGAAAAAGCCATCTGTCAGAAAAATAAGATTTATGTTTCTCTTGTGGAAAACTTCATTCAGTTGAAAGAGTCAATATATGACTTAAATTCCTTTTTATACCTGCCATAAGTTCTCTGATATCTAGAACATAGCTATTCAGAAAAATGTACCAAATTAGCAAATTGGATACAATGTCCAAATTATGATCACTTCTTGTACATTGTGATTCCTTATTTAGTTGAAAAGGACAGATAAAAAACAAAATGGAAAGTGAAAGATACATACATTCTTTGTAGGTTTACCACATTAGAAGCAATCAATGCAATACAGTGATCCCTCGAGTATCGCGAGGGTTACGTTCCAAGACCTCTCGCGATAATCGATTTTTCGCTATATAGTGGTGCGGAAGTAAAAACACCATCTGCGCATGTGCACCCTTTTTTCAATGGCCGCGCATGCGCAGATGGTGGAGCCGGGGAGCGACTAATATTAGATAAGTGCAACTAATACTGTATTAGATAAACATCTATCTAAATAAATAAAATACAGTAAAATCTCGCTGCTTGTCCGTTCGCCCGCCGCTCGTTCGTCCGTTCGCCCGCCCGCCCGCCGCTCGCCGCTCGCCCTTTCGCCCGCCCGCCGGTCATTCGTCCGTTCGCTGCTCGTCCTTTCACCCACCCGCTGCTCGTTTGTCCGTTCGCTGCTCGTCCTTTCGCCCGCCCGCCGCTCGTTCATCGCTTGTCCGTTCGCCCGCCCGCCGCTCATTCGTCCGTTCACCCGCCCGCCCGCCCCCCATTTGCCACTTGCCTGTCCGCCGTTTGCCGCTCGCCTGTTCACCCGCCCGGCCGGCCGCTGTTTGCCGCTCGCCTGTCCCGCGTTTGCCGCTCGCCTGTTCACCCGCCTGCCCGCCCGCCGTTTGCCGCTCGCCTGTCCGCCGTTTGCCACTCGCCTGTCCGCCGTTTGCCGCTCGAGAGCAAGAGGGGGAGAGATAGAGAAAGAGAGAGAAGGAAAGAAAGAGATGAGAGAGGGAGGAAGAGAGTGTGACAGAGGAAGAAGCAAGATAGAGAAAGAGAGAGAGAAAGAAAGATGAGAAAGGAAGGAAGACAGTGAGAGAGAGGAAGAAAGAGAGAGAGAGAAGAGTGGAAGGAAGAGAGAGAGAAATGATAGAAAAAAGGGGAGAAAAAAAGAGAAATGAGAAAATGATTGAAGCAGAGAATGACAGGAAAGAAAGAGAAAGAGACAGAGAAGTGACTCTTGGTGATGACGTATGACGTCATTGGGTGGGAAAAACTGTGGTATAGCAAAAAAACCATGGAGTATTTTTTAATTAATATTTTCTGAAAAATCGTGGTGTAGCGTTTTGCGAAGATCGAGATCGCGAAAATCGAGCGATCACTGTACAGCCATAGCAGCTTTAAAACTAGGCTATAAATCAGAAACGTATTTTAGGAAAAATATAAAAGCTCCTTCTTCTGTGCTTCACTCTTAATCTAAATTGTTCTTCTCTAGTATATCTCTTGGATAAAAAAAATTGGTAGAGGTAATCTGACTTCTCATTTCATACTTGATTGGCATCCATCCAAGGTGAATTTAAAAGTACTTGTTTGCAAATAAGGATGATAGGAATCATACTAGAATCTGAAACATATTGAAACAAGTGAAAATGAGAATCTATGCTCTTTTAAATTCATTAAATTTTATTAATAAATTTGACTGCAGTCCAATAATCATTTTGGTTTCTACATAGAGAAGATTGATAGAAAAGCCAAGGTGAGGAAGAAGGGGTTCAATTTTTTTTAAAAAAAATATCTTTATTGAATATTTACATTAAAAAGCACACAGAAACAATACAAAACAAAACATAAACAACTTACAAACACAAAAAAGAAAAATTCCATATTTACAAATCTATATTAAGTCTTAAATTCTTTAAGATTAACACGAATGTCAACCATCCTGTCTACTTGTAATATTACTGTATTACAGTCTACTTGTAATATTATAAAACTTTCTTAAACACTTGTTTATTTCCCTTTTGGTATTCAATTTTTAAGTTCTACATTGTAGTATCTTTTATGTCTTTAAGTTAGTAAAGTTTTGGTTTTGGCAATGATTTGTCTATTTTCTTCATAATCTTGGTTAAAAGATTTGTAAGATTACTTGTTTATATATAACTATTCATCTTTCTTTCAGATTGTGCAAAATCATACCATTTATTTCATAATTTTAAATATATTTTTTAGATTTAACAAGCTATACCACCTGTTAATGTTGTCTCATCCCTGGCTTGGAGCTCTAAAGTCACCTTATTCATCTCTACGATTTCGTGTATTTTGTTAGCCAAATTTAAGACTGATGGAGTTGTATCTAATTTCCAACTTTGAGCATATGATAGCGGATGCAGGATTAAATATCTGTCTTCTTTTGTTATTTTTTTGTTTAAATATTCCCAGTAAATATAACTCAGGTTTTAGTGGAATCTGTTTGGCAGTGATTTATTCCATGCATTTTTTAATTTCAATCTAAAAGCTTTTTGCACTTGGTCCTGTCCACCCTAAATGGTAGTATGTTCCTACATTTTCTTTACACTTCCAACATTTAGGGGAGAAATTTGGGTACATTTTCGCCAAACGAACTGCAGGAAGGTGCCATTGGTAAAACATTTTATAGATGTTTTCTTTGTATCAGGATTATAAACTGATCCTTGCGGATAGGATAAGTTTATAATTAATGGTCCAGATCTTTTCCCATTCTAATAAATTTATAGTATAGCTAAAATTTTGGGCCCATGTGAATATAGTGCCTTTGACTGCATCCTCTGGTATTTCATTTTTAAGATATATTTATATATTTTAAAAATTAGCTTATCATCAGTGTCCAAAAGTATTTTGTCTAGGCTATTTGTTTTTTCTGTTTATTTTTATCCTCATTGTATTTAGATTTAATCTGTAAATAATGTAGCCAATCTATGATAATCCCTTTCTTTTATAAGTTTTGTATTGAAATAAGTTGATTGTGTTCATCCAGTAATTTATTTATTTATTTTGTCAAGTATGTATTGGTGGTATACAAAGATATAATAATATTTATATACATAATGTACATAATATTGTTTCTTAATTTTTGCATCAATTAATTTTTTCCTTATATAATGTTGTTTAAAATAATTGTGTAATTTTTTTCTTGCCCCAAATAAGAAAGGGTGCCATCCAGATTGTAGATTAATACCTTCTAGTGTTAGAGTTCTTCTGTCCTTAAGCATTATCCATTCCCTCATCCAATGTAATAACGCTGTCAAATGATATACTTTCCAATTTGTGTAATTTTTTTCTTGCCCCAAATAAGAAAGGGTGCCATCCAGATTGTAGATTAATACCTTCCAGTGTTAGAGTTCTTCTGTCCTTAAGCATTATCCATTCCCTCATCCAATGTACTGTAATAACGCTGTCAAATGATATACTTTCCAATTTGGGAGGCCCAATCCTCTTCTCGTTCTATGGTCTTGCATATGTTTGAGTTTGACCCTCACTTTCCTTTAAGTCCAAATGAATTTATGAATTGTTTTGTTTAAAATATCAAAAAATTCTTTATTTAATTTAATTGGAGCAGTTTTAAATAAAAATAATATTTTAGGAAACACATTCATTTTTATTTAATGCAATTTTATCCATGAGTGACAGCTGAAGCTTGGACCAACTTTCAAGATCAGTACTTATTTTTGTAGTATAACATCATAATTGTCCTTCTTTATTGCACTACATTTCGCAATAATATTAACCCTAAATATTTAATTTTTTAGCTATATTAATGCCTAATATATTCTCCAATTCAGAACTTTGCTTAAAGGTTTTATTGGTTATTATCTTAGTTTTACTCTTATTAATTTAATTTTTTCATTTTTTTTCTAAAAGGCAGGTACCTGTTTTTAATGTGTCTTCAAGAATGAAAACCATATCATCTGCATAAGCTTAAAGTTTGAACTCCTCTTTTTTACTTTTAAATTTCTTATTTTTTTATTTCTTATATTCTTCAATAAACTTTCCAATGCCAAAATAAAGATTAGCAGTGCTAAAGCATCCTTGCCAGATCCCTTCTTTTAATGATTATTTTGTCAGTCAAATCTTTATTCATTTTTACTTTTGCCATTTGTTGGTCTATATTCTTCTAATTAAACTTGTAAAATTTTCACCAAATTCCATTTTAATTGTATATATAAAATATTGCCAATTAATTTTATCAAAAGCTTTTTCGACATCTAAGACAATAAATGCTGCTTCTTTCTCTATGTGTATATTATAATATTCAATTGCATTTAATATACCGTGTTTCCCCGATAGTAAGACCCCCCCCCGATTGTAAGACATATGGGGGGTTGGCTAATATAAGCCATACCCCGAAAGTAAGACATATGTCTTACTTTCGGGGAAACACGGTACTAAAAGCGGCGCTGGCGAGGGAGCTTCGCGCCCAGGAGAGTCTCCCAAACCCGGCGCGGATAAGGACTCCTTGGCTGGCGGAGGAAGCGCGGCGGCGGCAGCAGGCTCCGGAAGGAGCTCGGGCGGTGGCGAGAAGACGGGATTCCGGGTGCCGAGCGCCACCTGCCCGCCGTTCACGCCAAGGACAGGCAGCCCCAGTTCCAGCACCTCGGCCTGCTCGCCCAGCCTCTTGCCCAGCGGGGAGAGCAAAGGCGGCGGCGGGAGTAGTGGAGGTGAGGCGGAGAAGAAAGAAGCGGCGGATAGCTGGTGAGGCGCCGACTAGAGGGCTGGACCCCGCCGCTTTGCCGCCGCTCCCGCCGCCGCCTTTGCCTCTTGCCCGGCGGGAAAGGCGACGAAAGGGGCTATCGGGTCCCTTCCAATTGCCCAGCCGGCGTCGCCTTAGTCAGCAGCGGAAAAGCAAAGGAAGCAGCAGGAGAAGCGAAGTTCTTGAATGGTGGCGGCGGCCCTTGATCGCAGCCGATGAGGTTTGGCTTTCTTCGCTTCTCCTGCTGCTTCCTTTGCTTTTCCGCTGCTGACTAAGGCGACGCCGGCCGGGCAATTGGAAGGGACCCGATAGCCCTTTTCGTCGCCTTTCCCGCCGGGCAAGAGGCAAAGGCGGCGGCGGGAGTGGCGGCAAAGCGGTGGGGTCCAGCCCTCTAGCCGGCGCCTCGCCAGCTATCTGCCGCTTCTTTCTTCTCCGCCTCGCCTCCACTACTCCCGCCGCCGCCTTTGCTCTCCCTGCCGGGAAAGGCGACGAAAAGGGCTATCGGGTACCTTCCAATTGCCCGGCCGGCGTCGCCTTAGTCAGCAGCGGAAAAGCAAAGGAAGCAGCAGAAGAAGCGAAGAAAGCCGAACCTCATCGGCTGCGATCAAGGGCCGCCGCCACCATTCAAGAACTTCTGTGAAAGACGCAGGAGTGGCGGCGACGGCGGAATGCTGCTTGAACCGTCCCCGCCTTCTGCTTAAAACCCTCGGTTCATGCCTTTCCTGCCTGCCTCCACTCACCCGCGCTTCTGCCACTTCTTTCATCAAGCTCCCCGAACCAAGGATGATGAGCAGCTCAAAGGACCAATCAGCACTTCCTAGCACCAGCTACGGTGGCCAAATAAGACCAAAATCTTCCCGCTTCTGAGTCCTTAAAAGAGGTACAGTACTGTATACTTAAATGATTTATCATGCAGGCTACATTGCCCCCCCCCGCAAATTGTAAAGTCTAGATTTTATTTATTACATATTTCAAAATAAGAAATTAAAAAATTGCCCGGGACAATATAAGACATACCCCCAAAGTAAGACACAGTGGGGCTTTTGGGGGTAAAAAGATAGTAAGACACTGCCTTACTATCGGGGAAACACGGTAGTTCTAGTATTGTGTGTCCAATCCTTGTGTGTCCAATCACACCTGGCCAATAAAGAATTCTATTCTATTCTATTCTATTCTTTTTAATTTGTCAATGAGATAGAAAGCCATTTTGATCAGAATGAATGAATTGATTTAATATTTTAAAAAATCTTTCAGCTATAATTGCCGCAAAATTTTCTAATCCATATTTAAAAGGGATATTTGCCAATAGTTTTGGATTTGGTGTTTGTTAGATTCATCTTTGGGAATTGGACTAATACACTTCTCTTTCCAAGTTTCCAGTAATTTCTCTTTATCCATTATCTCATTAAATCAGTCCAGTATGATTGGTTCTAATGGGATTTGAGTTGCTTTATATATTTCAGATGGAATACCATCTGGACCAGCGGATTTATTGGGGGTTTTTTTCTCTATTGCTTTTCTTCGTTCTGTGGGAGTGATCTTATTATTTAGTTTGCGGAGAGGAGCGGCATACAAATCTAATAAATTGTTGTTGTTGTTGTTGTTATTATTCTTATTCTTATTCTTATTCTTATTCTTATTCTTATTCTTATTCTTATTCTTATTCTTATTCTTATTCTTATTCTTATTCTTATTCTTATTCTTATTCTTATTCTTATTCTTATTCTTATTCTTATTCTTATTCTTATTCTTATTCTTATTCTTATTCTTATTATTATTATTATTATTATTAAACATTTTCCTATCCTCTACCTTAATTGTTGACAGAATACTTTGCTCTCAATATTCTTTAATCTTTTTTATTTATTTATTTATTAATCAGATTTGTATGCCGCCCCTCTCCATAGACTTGGGGCGGCTAACAACAATAATAATACAATGTAAACAAATCTAATATTTAAGTTAATTTAAAAAAACCCAATTTAAGAAACCAATCATACATACTGACATACCATGCATAAATTTTATAAGCCTAGGAGGAAGGGAAAGTCTCAATTCCCCTATGCCTGATGACAGAGGTGGGTTTTAAGGAGCTTACGAAAGGCAAGGAGGGTGGGGGCAACTCTGATATCTGGGGGGAGTTGGTTCCAAAGAGTCAGGGCCGCCACAGAGAAGGCTCTTCCCCTGGGTCCTGCCAAACGACATTGTTTAGTTGACGGGACCCAGAGAAGGCCAACTCTGTGAGACCTAACTGGTCGCTGGGATTCATGCGGCAGAAGGCAGTCCCGGAGATATTCTGGTCCGGTTCCATGAAGGACTTTATAGGTCATAACCAACACTTTGAATTGTAACTGGAAACTGATCGGCAACCAATGCAGACTGCGGAGTGTTGGCATAACATGGGCATATTTAGGAAAGCCCATGATAGCTCTCGCAGCTGCATTCTGCATGATCTGAAGTTTCCGAACACTTTTCAAAGGTAGCCCCATGTAGAGAGCATTACAGTAGTCGAGCCTCGAGGTGATGAGGGCATGAGTGACTGTGAGCAGTGACTCCCGGTCCAAATAGGGCCTCAACTGGTGTACCAGGCAAACCTGGCCAAATGCCCCCCTTGCCACAGCTGAAAGATGTTTCTCTAATGTGAGCTGTGGGTCGAGGAGGATGCCCAAGTTGCGGACCCTCTCTGAAGGGGTTAGTGATTCCCCCCCCAGGTAATGGACGGACAGACAGATGGGGTTGTCCTTGGGAGGCAAAACCCACAGCCACTCCATCTTATCAGGGTTGAGTTTGAGTCTGTTGACACCCATCCAGATCCCAACAGCCTCCAGGCACCAGCACAACACTTCCACTGACTGGACAAGGGGTGGAGATGTAGAGCTGGGTATAATCCGCATACTGATGACACCTCACCCCATGCCCTTGGATGATCTCACCCAGCGGTTTCATGTAGATATTAAATAGTAGGGGGGAGAGGACCGACCCCTGAGGTACCCCACAAGGGAGTAACCTAGAGGTTGACCTGTGACCCCCCACTAACTCCGACTGCGACCGACCGGAGAGGTAGGAGGAGAACCACTGAAGAACAGTGCCTCCCACTCCCAACCCCTCCAGCCGGCGCAGAAGGATACCATGGTCGATGGTATTGAATGCTGCTGAGAGGTCAAGAAGCACCAGGACAGAGGATAAACCCCTGTCCCGGGCCCGCCAGAGATCATCCATCAGCGCAACCAAAGCAGTTTCCGTGCTGTAGCCGGGCCTGAATCCTGACTGCTGAGGGCCTAGATAATCGCCTTCTTCCAATGACTGCTGGAGCTGGAGTGCCACCACCTTCTCAACAGCCTTCCCCATAAAGGGAAGGTTGGAGACTGGGCGATAGTTGTTGAGAATGGGTGGGTCCAGGGAAGGCTTCTTGAGGAGGGGGCGCACAAGTGCCTCCTTGTAGGGATCCGGGAAGGACCACCTCCCCAAAGAAGCATTGACAATCTCCTGGACCCAGCTTCCTATATCAGCATCAGGCTGTCGCGTCTTCAGACCAGCTACAAGGCCAGTTTCTTCGGACTTGGCTTTGGGTTTTCCCTTGCTCTCTGGGGGATTGCCTTACTACTAGGGATTCACCAGGTCTTCCTCTTTAGGTCACATGTCCCTCCGAACAATGACTGCTTTTTTGGCAACCAGAAACCATGAAAAGCAGAAAACAACTCCGGAGATCTCTGGAGGCTGCCCTGCACCGACATGACAGCAAATCAGAAATCTGGAGGGTTCAATCTTGATACCTATTATCTTTTGATTCTAGTGTGATAAATCACAACCATTGGATTCACATAAGACATTTCATGAAGAGTAAACCTGATTTTTAAAAATCTAAATAAGATGTGTAAATGTGATTTGAGCAAAGAATTCAAATATTGCTTTTCAGCATTGTATTCTGTAATGCAAATAAGCATCTCTTTTCAAAACATCAAATAGTTGTGTCTTGGAAAAGACTTGAGTAGATATATGGCAAAGGATTCTTTTCTCCAAGTTCAAAAGTCTTTGAATGGTGGAAATCCCAGACTTCCCCCATCATGTTTCTTATGCCATAATTTTTTGGATACTCATAATTTATTCTTACATATTTTATTTTATATGCATAAACTAATTATAAAATCAAGTCTTTCACAGTCTTATTTCTGTAGTGGAGGCATTGAATCTGACATTAGTAAGAGTTAAATGACCTCCTGCTAAACTTACTATCATTATATGAGATGTAAAATATCTGTAAAAGAAATCTTGCTTGCTTAAGGACTTTTAGCTGGCTACTAATTGAGACAAAATTTTAGATCTCTGCTACAAGCAAGCAAGCAATGTTTATGGTTTATAACACATCCACTTAGTAGCAGCAAAACCATGCTTGCAACAAAACTGTACATAACTTTCAGAAACTATGAATGGAGTTTTCTTCTTTTTTATTTCCTTTAAGAATCAGATCTGCTGTACTTTGTGGACAGTTCAAAGTACAGAAAACACTTCTGGTTTTCAATAATTTTTCTACAACTTACATTTGCTTTATGGGGAGAGCAAACGGTACCAAAGTAAATATATTTTCCATTTCAGGTTGTACAGCATTTTAAACTTAAATTTAAGGTTAGACATTAAAATTGAGAATACAGTTATGAGTACTATTAAAATATTTTTTTAGTATTTAAACAAAGTATGTTACTCAGCAAAAATTGTATGATCCAAACAAACTAAATTATGGTTTGCTATCATACTTGAACTCCATTCATGGTTTCATATCATATTCCCATTGACACCACTTTTCTCCAGTAAGAATGTGCAGGAGCGTATCCCTATAAGGTTGTCCAGTAAAGAGGCTTTATAAGAAAGCTAAAATTATTCAAAGAGACTTCATTATAAGCATTTTTCAAAACTGATTATATCTTACCTCCTGCCACCCTGGATTGGTGGGACCAACCTCAGTCTCATCTGAAGGCTTTCTAGTTTCCTGGAACTCAAGGCATGTTTTTGTTTGTTTTGGAACAATGTTTGAATAAGATAGTCCTTGACTTACATCCATTTGTTTAGTGACCATTCAAAGTTACAACACTGAAAAAATGGTTTACAATAATTCCTCATATGACTGTTGCAACATTTTCGTGGTAAAGTGATCAACATTTTGATTCTTGGCCATCAGCAAGTATTTATGGTGGTCAAAGTATCCAAAAACCACATGATCACCATTTGCAATCTTCCTAGCTTACTACAAAGAAAGTCAATGGAGGAAGCCAGATCTGCTTTATTACTGTGCCATTCACTTAACTACTGCTATTCCTGTGGGAAAAAGTGTGCGAAATCAGGTACAGCTGGCTTAACAACCACCTTGCTTAGCAATCAAAATGCTGGTCCCAAGTGTAGTCATAAATCAAGGACTTCCTGCAGTCCCTCAGAGGGAGTGTAAAATAGGGCAAAACTCACTTAATTACTGATTTGCCTAGTAATAGAAATCAGTCAAGGAATTCCTGCAGGTGTCTTTTAAAACAGTGATTTATTACTATGTAGCAATACCAATAGCATTTAGATTATATACCGCTTTACAGTGCTTTACAGTAATCTCTAAGTGGTTTAAATAATCAGCATATTCCCCCCAATAATATAGGTCCTCATTTTACCCACCTCGGAAGGATGGAAGGCTGAGTCAACCTTGAGCCTGGTGAGATTTGAACTGCCCAATTGCAGTCAGTCAGCAGTCAGCAGAAGTAGTCTGCAGTACTACATTTTAACCACTGTGCAACTTAAAGACTTCCCACAAAAAGAAATAGGATAATATAATCAGGATGGCATTAAGGTTCTGTTATACTTCCACATCTCGATGATGTCTTATATTTTCTTTTGTCTTCTTTCCAGTTTTACCTGAATAATGTCTGAAGTTAATTTTCTGGAGGCTTCAGGCAAAGTTTGCCACAATTTCGAGTTAATGTATTTCCTTTTTCCTACTTCTTGTAAAGTGCCAAAAAACTGTTCATACTCAGTAATTAGTTAAGTTACACTGCAATAAGGAACCCCAATGTGATTGAGAAGTCACACCAAATTTCCTTTGCCAACTTTTATAAAAGTTATTTATTCGCAGTTAGTAACCAATTGGAAAAAACTAAAATGATGAAACTGCAAAACCTGAACAAATTGTGAAAAGTAATAAAAAACAATGAATAGTAGACAATATCTTGGTGCTGGTTTACAAATGAGATATTTCAGAATTCCAAATTTAAGAGACAATAATGAAAGAAAATACTGTACACAAATTTTCACTGTACATTAAAAAAATACTTACTAGTAAAGACAGAACAAATATTATTAACATTAGTGTTAAAGTTAAAAAAATACTTTTTAGGACAAAATACTGCATAGTGCTATAGTCTAAATTAAGTATTATATGTTAAGGACCTTCTAACAGGCAAAGACTACATTGATTTGAGATAAGTATCATAACCACAGAAATGTTTTGAGAACTTAAGCTAATTATCAAGTCTGCTCCAAACAAATGCTCAGTGACAATTACCTAGCATTTTGAATAGCCTGGTCAACTTATGACCACAATTCAACCCAGGATTTCTGTTAGTAAGTGAGTTTGCAGCATTTTACCAGTTAAATGAATGCTGATGTTAAATCAGTAACATAGTTGTTAAGTGAATCTGATTTCCCCATTGATTTTGCTTGTCAGAAGGTCATCAGACATGATCACATGATCCTGGGAAACGACAACCATCATAAATATGAGTCAGTTGTCAAACACCTGAATCTTATTCACCTGACTGCTACAATGATTGAATGAAAAACAGTCATAAGTCCCTTTTTTCTAATGCCATTGTTACTTTGAACGGTCATTAAACAAGCTGTTTTTAAGTCAATGATTACTATTGTTGGCAATTCTTACATTTTTCTTTCCCTTGAAACTCTGTTTCCTCCAACCTAATGCTTATATATTGATGCAATGTGAAGGGTGATATTTCTATTTCTGCTAAACAGCATCCTTTTTTTGTCAAGTTCTTCGTTTTTTAAAGAAGTATAATATATACTAAAGAAAATACTGTTAGCTATACGTTCTTAAAACATATGTAGGCAAGCTGGGTTTTTCATATGCCAACTTTTCTTTTTATATGCCAACTTTTATAAAAGCTATTTAGTTGCAGATCTATTTGCTGTTTTCTCTTTAAGCAGGTACAACAGCTCATAGAAAAAAGTAGGGAGTTAATTTGACCTGTTCCTTAGGAATAGAACATTGGCAATATTTATTTCCTCCAAAGCAGGTTAGATGCCAAATTCACCTGTCCCCGACCTCAATTTTCTTTTTGAGAGATGATTCAGCATACCCAGAGCAAGACTTTTTATTAGTAAATTGGTTATTTCTGAGAAAATAAGCTTCCCTGATCAGAGAAAAAGTACATATTGAGATGCTACCAATTAGGTTTAGATAACCTGGTCGCAATGACATTTTATTATCAGTGTGTTACTCATTTACCAAAATTGGATTGCATTTTTGTCCAAAATGGCCCTTTATAAGTCCGTAGCTTTGATTCCTGACAAAGGTTTGGGACTGACCAAGGCTTGAGACTGACTTCTTGAGGTAAGCTTATAATATATAAGTAAAAAATTGTTAACAAAATTATAAATGTAAGAAATATAAAAAGGATAGTGTTGCTTAAATCTAAATTTTTTATTTTATAAATGCTTATCTGCTAGTGAAATTTGCCCAGTTCCATAAACTTCCAACAATTATTTTTCCTAGCAGCTTTCCCCCTAGTCTGCAACTTTTGCCTACTTTTGTCTGGATTGAGATGCCTTACTGTATAAAAAGTGCAAATTAAGTTATGGGTTTATGTTATATCAAATAGAAATGTATAACTGTGTATTTTGTTAAGAATTAAGGTATATTAATTCGGAGAAGGATGGTATACAAATCTAAATAATAATAATAATAATAATAATAATAATAATAATAATAATAATAATAATAAATGGATGTATTGTGGAGAAAAACAATATAAATTCTATTTTTCTAAAAAAGATGACTTACTGCATCTCTTTGTGGAGTGATGGAAAAAAGCTCAAAGTGAGGTGACTATGGCTCTCAAATATCAGCTTTTAAACCATTGAGTTTCAAATTCTTATGCTTCAAGTTTTTGGGATAATTGAATTCTTTTTGG
Source organism: Erythrolamprus reginae (assembly GCF_031021105.1). Taxonomy (NCBI): domain Eukaryota; kingdom Metazoa; phylum Chordata; class Lepidosauria; order Squamata; family Dipsadidae; genus Erythrolamprus; species Erythrolamprus reginae. The sequence continues at coordinate 47,133,874 of NC_091963.1, forward strand.
AATTATTGGTTTCAATAGTTATTTGCTGAACTTCACAGATCATACATTTGCTTGAAGATATTGTGTGCATTATTTAGATCATGGCTTCTTGATCTTAGAGAATCATCAGAAGTTGGATGAAATGACTTAGCCTATGAGTCCAACTTCCTTCAATACAGGATTCAGATCAAGGCATCTTTAACATATCTAGAAACAGATAAACATATATAAAAGTCAGCTATTCCCCTTGTGAACAGCTTCCATTTTTATTGTTTTCAACGAGAATTTCATTTCTTTCAACTTAAAAAGTATCATTCCATAGTTTTCACCTGGGGAAAATAAAAGATTCTTGCTTTGTCCTGAAGGCATTATATCTTCAATGTTTTCCCACTAATTTATATCCATTGCATTATAACAAACTAGTATGCTCAGTCCTTTGAAGAAAGGGATAATATTTTCTGTCTGACTGTCTGTCTTCATAAGTCTATCTGTCTCTGTCTATCTGTTTCTGTCTGTCTCTCTCATCCGATATTTTATCACTTCATCCAATTTTTAAAACATAATGAGTAGAATATTAACAAGTTTATTAACAAAGACACTCTCCATACAGTTCTTCTAAACTGGAAAATTTATCATGCTGCAGATAGCCTCTAGTTGTTAAAAATATTATGAATTTAGAGATGTCTTTTTCTTAGAGCTATAACTAAGGCAGCTTAGATTGCCAAATTCATAGTTTAAAGTTAGGCTTTGGCTGGTTTTATGACATTGCAATCTTAGAGTCCCTGTAAAAGACAAAAAAAGTAATTCTTTAAAGACACTGATTTTGGAGAAATTATAAAATAGTTTCAAAGGCACCAATTATTTCATTGGAATCCTTGTATTTCTGTCCAATTCTGTCCAATTCACTACAAGTTTACAATGTAATTTGTAAGAATGCTATGTCATTTTGGGTCCCAGATTTTTTTTTTTCATTCTGGTGTTTTGACAATTGGTACATATACACAATAAGATAAATTTCCCCAAGGACCTGGGGGAATATTCTAAAAATTAAAAGATCTAGGAATATTTTTTACAAAAACCCCTTTTAAAAAAGGGTATCTAAGTTATTCATATACAGTAATACATATGATTTTGTTTTGTTTTTCAATAATGCTCTCTGGCTTTAATCTTTATAGCAGGAGGTGGGCAAATATGCTGCTGATATCTATTAGCTACACATATGTAATACTAATCCAACATTGGCTAATACTAATTGGAACATAATACTTTAATTATAAAATATAATTTTATTTAAAATCGAGAATAGAAATTAATAAAAAGTAAAATAGAGTAAGAGGAAAAATGAAAAAGAATGAAAAAGAAAGCTAAAGAACAAAAAGAAAAAAATAGAATAAAGAAAAATAGAAAAGAAAGAATCAAGGTATAAAGAAGCAACCTACAGTATGTATAGCAGCTATAATTGTAGATTTACTTTTTTCTATTTTCTATAAAGTGACATTGTAACTTTCTATCATTTATCTTCTCTAATAATCAAAACCATAGATCATAAATTCATTTTAATTGTTTGATTCAAAAAGTCCACAAGCGGTTTCCAATCAGGAATAAATACAGATATTATCTTTTCTCTAATCATACAAGTCAGTTTTCAAGTTCTGTCACCTTCACCAACTATTCCTTCATTGTAAGTATTGCTGATTTTTTCATTCTTGGGCATATAATAATCTTGTTGATATTGTTAGCTATAGAAAAAAATATATTAATTTTTCCTCAATTATTTATCTATCTATTCCAAGAGGAAAGTATATTCATATTTAAAATTTTCTGAATTAATGTATGCATTTGAACTCCAAATTTTCTAGCTTTTTTTGCACCTCCACAAATCATGATAAAAATACCCTTCTTGTTTTTCTATTTCCAATATAAATTTAAAATACCTGTATAAATTCTAGAATTTTCTGATGTCATATATTAATAGTACATAATTATATAAAGTTTTTCTTTAAGATTACTGCATCAAATAAATTTCAGTTCTTTCAATTACATATTTGTCCTTTTTTAATTAATATTTTAATTGATATTTTTAAAATATAACGCAAAACAAGACAAACAACATTTAACATGTAAAGGAGCTACCATTGCTCCACTAAGCATAGAAGTCTTCCTAATACGAAAAAGGACTAATTATAGTTTAGATCAATACAGAAAAGTAAAATTTGTTAGTAAAATATCTCTTAGTATACTACGATAATGCATAAATCTAGACATTCAAACAATTTCATTATATAATTATAATTAAGATAATTATAATCAAGTAATAAAACTAAACTTATCCATTAAATATCACTATAAAATATATTCAACCTAGTACCTTTAACTATTCCATACTTTATCTTAATATCTTTAATAGTCCTTTTTTACATTCCACCAATTGTATACTTTCTCCCAAGTTTTATAAAACTCCGTTTCCACTTGATTGTTCAACTGTCTCATCATCATATCTAATTCTGCACATTCTATAATCTTTCTAAAGACCTCTTCGTCTTTTGGAATTTCTTTTTCTTTCCATTTTTGTGCAAATGCTATTCTTGCCGCTACTAATATATGAATTATTAAGTAGTATATTTCTTTTTTATATTTAACATCAGTAATACCTAATAAAAAAAATTCTGGAGTCTTCTTAATTTCTTGCTTTGTAATTTCCTTTAACCATTTTTCTACCTTATTCCAATAGATCTTATATTTTGGGCATGTCCACCACGCATGAAAATATGTGCCAATTTCTTTTTTACATTTCCAGCAAATAGGTGAGGCACTTGGAAACATCTTTGAAATCCTATTTGGTGGGAGATGCCATCTATTAAACATCTTAATTTGGTTTGCTAGACATTAACTGAAAAGATTTTTAAATCTTTTAAATCTATTTATAGTGTTTTTTGGCTTCTTTAGGTTCTCACAATCTGCTATCTAACACCAATTCTTGTTGAATCTATGGTTGTTTCTTTTTAACATCTTGTATTTCCTCCCTCTCTTTGCCAGCAGCCTCCTTTTCTTCTTCTTTATCTTTAGGTTCTTTCTGTAGTTGTTCTGTTCTGTTCAGTCCACTTTGTGCAAAGAAAGCTCTTGCTTCTTCTACATTCTCTATCTTAATTCTCATTCCTTGCCAAGTCAAGGAGAGGCCTTCTGGTACCAACATCGGAAAATTACATTTTTTAAAATTAATACTCTTGTAAGAAAGTAGTACTCTCTTCTGGTTTCTCTCACTCTTTTTGGAACTTTCTTTAGAATTGTAATATCTTTCCCTTTATACTTCCAAGTTTGATTTCTTGCCTGTTTTAAGATATCATCTCTGATTATTCTTCTGGAGAACATGATGTGAACCTCTCTTGCTAGGTTGTGCCTTCGTGCATAGCCAGTCTGGACTCTATAAATTTCATCTATCTGTTTTATGAGTTCTTGTGGGTCCATTTGTAAAATTTCTCCTATTATCTCTGCCATCTTTGCTGTTAAGATTTCATCTTTCTCCTCATTTATATTTTGAAATCTCAGTCCATGTGAAGCGGATCGTAATTCCAAATTGATTATTACTTCGTCAAAGCCTCGGTTAACTGCATAACTATGTTCTTCATATTCTTCTATCTTTTGTCCTACATTCTGGACTTTATCTTCCATTGCTTTCATTCTTTTTTCATTCTCATGTAGATTTTGTTGGATAACTTTCATGTTTCCATCCATATCCTTCATGCTTCCTTTAACTTCTCTGATTTCAGTTTTGAGATCTCCCTTCTCTGTTTTAAGGTCATCCATTTCAACTTTCAAATCTCCCATCTCATTTTTCATTTCTTCTTTCATTTCTTCAAGATATTTTTTCACTTCTTCTCTGTTTGTATCCATTGAGATTTGTGTTTTCTACATGAAGTCTTGAATAATGGCCAAGGTTTCTTGAATAGTCTGAAAATTTGGTTCTGTCAGAGCTTTCTCCTTTTCCTTTTCTTTATCTTTGGCCAACATTGTTGTTATTGATCTTTGTTGTAGTGGGGATGATGTAGGAAATATCTTTGGAGTAGAAGTTGGAGTGGATGTTTGTTTTCTAGTTGTCGTTGTAATGGAAGTCACACTTTGAATCCTATAAGAGCTTTTCATATCTCCAGAAATTTCAAGTCTGTTATGTAATATCTTAAGTTTACTTTCTATTTTAGTTAATAATAAAATTTATATTTTTTGAAATGACTATAAAACAGGTATAATGAAACTAAATAATAATATAGCATAATAAACAAAACGATCAAACCAGCAATGCAGTCAAAAAAGGAATACCAATATTAATACACAGTAAGAAAGCAAAAGGAAAAAATAAAAGAAAAAGATTTAATTAAAAGGGCTATGACAATATTTTTTAAGGAGAAAAGAAATATAAATTATGAAATCTATAAAATATATGATATAATCAACAATCAACAATGAGTTGAAAATACAAAAGAAGAGAAAAAGAAAAAATGAAAAGAAAAAGAAGGGAAAGAGAGAAAGAAAAAAGAGAAATACTAATATAAAGCAACCTAATTATATAAAAGTATGATATGTAAAAAGAAGTTAATAAATCAGAAAATACTTAAGTAATATACCGGTATTCAATACAACTAGTTCCAATGATAATAAAGGGAAAAAATAGAAAAGAAAAATTAGAATTTTCAAAATTTGTCTTTCTTAGATCATTCTTGGATCCTTAAATACTGTGCTTTGTTCTGTTATTAAGTTCTCAAGTTCACAATTGTTTTTTAATCTTTAAAAAGCAAAATTCCAAAAATTAGTTTAATATTGTACCAAAATCCTCTGTCCAAAATCCACGTTCCACAGTCCACAGGAAAAAAGATGCAGGGAATAAAGAAAAATATTAAAAGTAAAGAAAATTCATTAATCCGTTTTATCTATTTGATTCTTATGCAGTTGCCGTTTGTTAAATAGTCCCTCTGCAAATACTTCTAGTTCGGAAAAGTCCGTTTTATACAGAAAAGTCAGGTTGAATTTGGTTAAAAATTGGAAAATTCATCAAAATTATTCAAAGTCCATTATATTTTCTTAGGATATTTTATATTTCATTTTTCTTTAATCCAAATAGTGTGTAGTATTCTTTAAATATACATGCTTTTTAAAACCGGAAACATTAGATACTTGGTATTTTCAATCAATTAGATTCCCCTTTTGTTTAGATTTCATTCCCTATTACAAAATCAATTAGTTCTTTCTTCCAGGGATGTTAGATATTAAAGGTTATATCTTTCTTCAAGTATTATTTAATTATAAAAATGGTAGATAATTAAACGTAAAAAAAGGAAAAAGTAAAGAAAGTAGATCCAGTTATGGCTTGAGTTTATGCGGAAGGATATACACTTAAAGAAAAAAAACCTTTTCCTTGTTCACCTTTTTATTCCAAGTTCTTTTCTTTTCTTTCTTTATTTATTATTTAGATTTGTATGCCGCCCCTCTCAGCGAACTCGGGGCGGCTCACAACAAAAATATAAACAATCGTACAAATCCAAATAGATTCAATAAATTTAAGTATTTAAAATAGTTTTAAAAAGAACCCCACTATATTAACAAGCACACACACAAACATACCATACATAAATTGTACGTGGCCGGGGGAGGTGATTTCAGTTCCCCCATGCCTGATGACAAAGGTGGGTTTTAAGAACTTTACGGAAGGCAGGGAGAGTAGGGGCAGTTCTAATCTCCGGGGGGAGTTGGTTCCAGAGAGCCGGGGCTGCCACAGAGAAGGCTCTTCCCCTGGGGCCCGCCAACCGACATTGTTTAGTTGACGGGACCCGGAGAAGGCCCACTCTGTGGGACCTAATCGGTCGCTGGGATTCGTGCGGCAGAAGGCGGTCTCAGAGATATTCTGGTCCAATGCCATGAAGGGCTTTAAAGGTCATAACCAACACTTTGAATTGTGACCGGAAATTGATCGGCAGCCAATGCAGACTGCGGAGTGATGGTGAAACATGGGCATACCTAGGTAAGCCCATGACTGCTCTCGCAGCTGCATTCTGCACGATCTGAAGTTTCCGAACACTTTTCAAAGGTAGCCCCATGTAGAGAGCATTACAGTAGTCGAATCTCGAGGTGATGAGGGCGTGAGTGACTGTGAGCAATGAATCCCGGTCCAGATAGGGCCGTAACTGGTGCACCAGGCGAACCTGGGCAAACGCCCCCCTCGCCACAGCTGAGAGATGGTTTTCTAATGTGAGCTGTGGATCGAGGAGGACGCCCAAGTTGCGGACCCTCTCTGAGGGGGTCAATAATTCCCCCCCCCAGGGTAATGGACGGACAGATGGAATTGTCCTTGGGAGGCAAAACCCACAGCCACTCCGTCTTATCCGGGTTGAGCTTGAGTCTGTTGACACCCATCCAGGTCCCAACAGCCTCCAGGCACCGGCACATCACTTCCACCGCTTCGTTGACTGGGCATGGGGTGGAGATGTAAAGCTGGGTATCATCGGCATATTGATGATACCTCACCTCATGTCCTTGGATGATCTTACCCAGAGGTTTCATGTAGATGTTAAATAGCAGGGGGGAGAGGACCGACCCCTGAGGCACCCCACAAGGGAGAGACCTCGGAGCCGACCTCTGACCCCCCACTAACACCGACTGCGACCGGCCAGAGAGGTAGGAGGAGAACCACTGAAAAACAGTGCCTCCCACCCCCAGCCCCTCCAACCGGTGCAGAAGGATACCATGGTCGATGGTATCGAAAGCCGCTGACAGATCGAGGAGCACCAGGACAGAGGATAAACCCCTGTCCCGGGCCCGCCAGAGATCATCCATCAACGCGACCAAAGCGGTTTCCGTGCTGTAACCGGGCCTGAAACCCGACTGCTGGGGACCTAGATAATCAGCTTCTTCCGGGGGTTTACGCATGCGTCCATAGCTTGAAGACGCTCTGCTGAACGCTCTTCAAATGAGAAAATAAACATTGGAATTTAAACCCTGCCAAACCACCCTAAGTCTCAAATAAATTGAACTAAGCAATAAAGCAATAAATTTGGAACCCGGAGATACCTTGAGCTTATTGAAGGAGAGAGAAACAACTTGGAAACAATCTGCTTTCCTCTCGGAACTGTGAGTAAGCAATAAAGCAATAAAGTTAAGAAGAGAGATGGCGGAGAAAGTGGGGGAGGAGCTCACAGAGAGAATGGATGCTTTGCTAAAAACTTTTGTTGTGGTCGGGCAGCAATTAAAAGAAATGCAAGATGTGGTTGCTAAGACCGCAACTGATTTACAAACAGTGAAAACAGAGCAAAAAGCCCAAGGTAACAGGGTATCCAAATTGGAAGAAGAAAGAGAACAGGATCGTCAACGCATAAGTATGTTAGAAGACAGATTGAGGAGAGCAAACCTACGCCTGAGGGGATTTAAAGCTGATTTTGCTGATAGCAGAAACATGATCCAAAATATTCAGCAATGGTTTAAGGAGAATAAAATTGAAGTCTTGGATCATGAAATAGAGAGAGCACATTGGGTTTTGGGAGCAAGAAGAGATCCAAATCAACGAGACATTATAATTAAATTCCTCGCAGAAAGAACGGCTGAAAAGGTTTATAAAGAATTAAGAAAAATCACCAACCTTACTTCTAAAGGAGCTCCGATTCGGGTGTTAAAAGATCTGTCAGTGTCAACTCTACATGCAAGAAGTCAAATGCGCCCGATAACGGAGGCCCTGTTCAAGGCAAATATGCGTTTCAGTTGGCAGTATCCCGCCATTATTGTCGTGTTTCAGGAAGGCAGGATGTATCGAGCAAAAACATTCCAAGAGGGAAAAGAAATGCTGGCGAAACTCGGCTTGAATCCAGATTTACAGCAACAGCCAGGAAGAGAAACAGAGGTGCTGGAAGAAGGGGGAGCAGGAGGAGGAGGAGGAAGTACAGATTTTATGGAACTTTTACAATCAACACTCCTTGGCAAGCAAGCTCTTTTGGGGAAGGAAAAAGATGCACCGGATCCCAAGATGGAAGCAAGAGTCACCAGGCAAAAAAAGAAATGAAATGTTTGTAAAAATCTCAGTTTTAACTGTTTAAAAGGTTTTATATATTAAGGGGAAAAAGTTGAGGTCTGTTCCAATTTAATATTCACTTTAATATTCGCTTTAACTTTAATCAAATTAAGGGAGACTTGGGGAGGGGAGGGTGGGGTTTTATTTCCAACTTTAAAAGGGTGTTTGGGGGGGCACTAGTTTCGGTAGAACGATGCCCCTTAAGGTGCCTAGCCAAAACAGCGGATGTTTTTTCCGCTCTTCTCTCCTTGTGAGAGATTCTTGGGGGGAAAAATTAATAGAACTCTGGGTTGCAAGAGGGAAAAAGGTTAAATGGAAACATTATGGGTGATCGAACAATTATGTTATTGAATATAAATGGTTTAGCATCGCCAGTGAAAAGATATAGACTACTGAAATTAGCGAAAGAAAATTATGTGGATTTCTTATTTCTTACTGAAACTCATAAGGGAAGGAAAAAAACGGATAAATTGATTGAGAGTAAAGAATGGAAATATATTTTTGAGAGTAGAGGAAAAACAAACTGTAAAGGAGTGGCCATATTAATAAATCAAAGAAATGTTTTTCAGGTGATACAAACAAAAGGGGATAAAGAAGGAAGATTATTATTTGTAAAAGGAAAAATGAATCAAAAGATGATAACGTTAGCGGTAATATATGCTCCAAATGTAAATGCTAAACAATTTATTATGAATGCAAAACGTAAACTGGATTTATTTTCAGAGGGGATGGTGATATTCGCTGGGGATTTTAATGTAGAAATAACAGCTAATAACAAAGAAAAGAAGCAATTAAATTTGAATAAGTTGAATATGATAGATTTACACGCTGATAACTCAAATAGGGGGACATATTATTCAGCAAGACACAATAAGTTTAGCTGTATTGATTATATATTCATGAACAAAACAGGAAATATCCAAGTTAAAAAGGCAGAAATCAAAAGTAATTGGATATCTGATCATGCAGCTATAACGGCAGTTATAAAGATTGACCCTACTGGTAGAGAAAGAATTTGGAGATATAACACAATTGTCTCAGCAAGTGAAGAAAATAAGGAAAAAATTCAGAAAGATATTCAGGAATTTTATGAAATAAATCAAAATGATGGAATGAGACAATCAGTTATCTGGGACACGAAGAAGGCAGTTATTAGGGGCAATCTAATTAGTATGGAGTCTTATATTAGAAAAAGTTGGGGGATGGAAAGGGAAAAAAGAATAAGGGAAATAGAATTAATAAGAGAAAATTTGAGAATAACCAGAAATAAAGAATGGAATGACTTGTTAAGACTTAAACAAAGACAATTAAAGGACATAGAGGAAGAAAATTGGAATAATATGAGAATAGCAATGAAACAGAGAATTGAAATATGGGGGAAGAAATCAGCATTACAAATGGCGAAATACCTTAAAAAAAGAAAAGAAAAATTAATAATAAATGGTTTGAAGGATAAGGATGGGGTAATGAAATATGGTAACAGAGAAGTAGAAAATGTAATAAGAGAATTTTATGCAAAATTATATGAAAAAGAACATGTTATGTTACAAGAAATAGAGGTTAAAGAAAGGCTGAATGAGGAAGAAAGACAAAGGTTAAATGCAAATATAACAAGGGATGAAATAATTACAGTGGTAAAAGGGCTAAAACCCGGTAAAGCACCAGGCCCCGATGGATTTACAGGTGAATATTATAAAACGTATATAGAAATTCTATTACCGCATTTGGAGAAACTGTATAATAATATCCTCATAACACTAGATGTTCCACAAACGTGGAAGGTGTCTGAAATTGTAACAATTCCTAAACCAGGTTGAGACTTAAAAGAACCAGGTTCCTACCGCCCAATTAGTCTGCTAAATCAAGATTATAAAATTTTCATGAAAATTTTAGCAAATAGGCTGGAAAATATATTGCCAAGGATAATTGGGAAAGACCAGTATGGTTTTATAAAAGGAAGAAGAATATATGAACCAATTAGAAATATAGTGAATGTGCTCCACCATGCCACCAAAATTAAAAGGAAAATGGGATTATTAAAGTTAGATGTTTACAAAGCCTTTGATAAAATAAACCATGAGTATTTGTTCCAATTATGCAATAGTTTGAATATGGGGAAAGGATTTTGTCAAATAATAAAAGAAATATACAAGGACAACATAGCCTATGTTAGAGTGAATGGAAATAGAACGGAGAAAATAGAAATAAATAATGGGACTAAGCAGGGATGCCCCCTATCCCCGATGCTTTTTGCAATGGCAATTGAAACATTGGCAAACAAAATTAGAAAAGATACACAATGGAAGGGATATCAAATAGGAAGTACGGAATTAAAATTAAATTTATTTGCAGATGATGCTATAATAGTCACAGAAACACCAATAGATATGATTAAAAGAATAATTATAATACTTCAGGAGTTTAAAAACCAATCAGGGTTAAGAGTGAATATGGAAAAATCAGAAATCATTTGTTTAAATACAGGGCCTAAAGAACAAATTGAAATACGGAAGGTATCGGGTTTAAAACTGGGTAGCAAGAAAATGAAATATTTAGGAGTATGGTTATTAAAGAACCCGGGACAAATGGTGGAATTTAATTATAATTTAATATGGAAAAAAATTCAGAAACAAATTAAGAACTGGGAAAATAAAAATTTGAGAAGATTGGCTAAAGTAAGAGCTTTAAAGATGATGATTATCCCAAAAATGCTATATATTTTACAAGTAATGCATGGAACCTTCCCAATAAGAAAGATAAGAGAATGGGACACTAAATTGAACGTGTGGATAGAAGGTAACAAAAGACCAAGAATTTAAAAAAAATGGCTGATAGCAACGGAGGATGAGGGTGGTTGGGGAAATCCAAACTTGGAGTATTATAGGGACGCATATCATATTGATAGGCTAATGGAATTACAATTATTAGAGGAAAAACCATGGGTAGAATTAGAGAAAGAAATTAATGATATTAAGAATCAGGAATTAATATTTAGGAAATGGAATAAGGTAGAAATAAACAGACTATTAGATCCTACTAAAGCGATAATAGAGAGTTGGATGAAATGGCAAGATAAATTGAAAATGACAAACTCTAAATTAGCAACGCTGCATGTGATAAATATAAAGAAAGAAAGTAACCTCACAAAGATAATATGGGAATTAAGGAGGAAAGGGTTACAGAGAATAGAACAGTTATATGAAAGGGACGGAAGAATCAATAAAAATGAAATAGAGAGGTGCCTGGGACAACAAAACTGGTTACAAATTAATGCGATAAGTACATATTTAAGTAAAAGGGAAAACAAAGAAATATTTATGAGACAAGAAACAAACTTAGAAAAGATACTAAGGGATAAGTGCAAGAATATAAAAGCACAAACAGGTAATATATATAGAGAATTATTACAAGTGGAAGAACAAGTAGTAAAAGGATTGACGAGATATTGGCAGGATGAATTAGAAATTGATGAATGGGATATGGAGGGTATAATTGAAAATATTAAAAAAATTAAAAATACAAGAATAAGAGAGATGAGAAGAAAAATATTACATAAATGGTATTATACACCAGTACAATTAGCACGTTTTCAAATAACGAAGAAAGGAAATTGTTGGCATGGGTGCAAGGAAAAAGGAGTATTTATGCATATGTTTTGGGAATGTAATAAAGTTCAAAAATTTTGGAAACAAATACAAGTGGAAGTGAACAAAATTACGAATGGTAATTGGAAAATAACTAAGGAAGCAGCATTATTGATAAAAAATAGTGAGGTAAAAGAATATGAAGAAATCAAAATTGCAGCGATAGAAAGTGCCCAAGCAACTATAGTGCTTGGGTGGAAAAATGACAATAAATGGACGATAAAAAATTGGTGCAAATATATGGTGGATCATATTCACTATGAAATTATGGAAATTAGACTACATAATTATAATGAAGGGAAATTAGCAGCAACAATGAGGCGGTGGGAGAAGGTTAAAAATTATATATTAACAACATCAGTAAGCGATGCAAATGTAAGAAATAAAATTCAATCACTCTATAAAGAATGAACAATGTAACCCAGAGACAAAGCATATGAAGGATATAAAATTGATTCCTCCCTGGTGAAGGGTTTTTTTTCTGTATGGTGATGGTACACTTATGTTTTCTGTTTTGTTTTTTTGTTAAATTTTTTAAAAATCAATAAAAAATTATATTTAAAAAAAAAAATAAATAAAGATAATCAGCTTCTTCCAAGGGAAGGTTGGAGACTGGACAATAGTTGTTAAGTACGGCTGGGTCCAGGGAGGGCTTCTTGAGGAGGGGGCGCACAAGCGCTTCTTTATAGAGTGATGGAAAAACTCCCCTCCCCAAGGAAGCGTTGGTAATCTCCTGGGCCCAGCTCCGTGTCACCTCCCTGCTGGCCGAGACCAACCAGGAGGGACACGGATCCAGTAGACAGGTGGTGGAACTCACAGCTCCAATGGCCTTGTCCACTTCATCAGGTGTCACCAGATCAAACTCTTCCCAGACAGGTAGACAAGTACGTGCCCCAGTCACCTCGAGTGACTCGTTGTCAGTCGACTCTGTTTTACAATTGGAGTCGAGGTCGGCCCGGATCTGAGCGACTTTATCAGCCAAAAACGTGTTAAACTCCTCGGCACTACTCTGCAAGGGCTCCCCAACTCCCCCCTGGTTAAGAAGGGAGCGGGTCACCCTAAACAGAGCGGCCAGGCAGGATTCCGCTGATGCAATCAAGGCGGCATGGTACGCGCATCTTGCCGCCTTGAGCGCCACTTTGTAAGTCTTAATAAAAGCTTTTACAAGTGTTCGATCAGATTCAGACCTACTCTTCCTCCATCGCTTCTCTAGACGTCTCTTTTGGCGTTTCAACTCCCAGAGCTCCTCGTTGAACCATGGGGCTCTACGGGGTCTAGTCTAGTTTATTCTTTTATTCTCTTAATGTAATGAAATCGAAAAGAATATACCTTATTTTGTGTCTGTTTTCTTCTTTCTGCTTATCTTTATCCTGTTGACTTCTTTTGACTTTTTAATGCTTCCACTTTCGTGAGAAAGCCGCTATGGCTGCATCCCAGCTGGAATGGAGGTGCGGTTTTCCATCGTTGGGGCTGTGGGGTTGTCCTCCCCCTCCAGGGTGGTGGAAATCCACCCCTTGGGCCCAGGTGACCCCCCTATTCAAGATTGAGCCCTCCAGGCTTGATCAAACCGCAACTGGTGATCCCCCAGCGAGGAAAAGGGAGAGAGGGGACGGAGCTCTATCCCTGTCCTCCTGGCACGACTCGTGCCTCAACCAGGTCTCAATTACATATTTTTCTATTGTTCTATTTATATATTAGTCCACTTTATCATACATTCTTTCACTTGTCTTCTGTTTCAATAAAATTTAAACATTTAGCAATTACACATTTATCATTTATAGCCAATTCCTCCACAAAATCAGTCTTTGAATCAATATATTTTGCCTAATTTGAATCTAATAACCCATGACGGAGGGTAGTTGTAGCTCAAGGTTGAAATGAGGTACTCTTTGAACATGCTTGTTTTCTTGAAGACATTTCATTAGCCAAACTAGGTAACCTCATCATTATTATCAGTGATAATGACTAGCACTGATGAAGTTACCTAATTTGGGTAATTAAATGTCTCCAAGAAAACAAGCAAACTCAGAGATCACCAAGAAACTCTCATAATCTGACAATCATAAATAAGAAAAGCATTGATAAGCATGTCCCTCTGTCATCAGCTTCTACCTTGATTTTGTATTTCCCTTGGTAGAATTCTAGTCACTCATGCCATGTTAACTGTTTGTGTTCACCTGCTATTTCTCTTTGTTAAAATGTGATTTTTTTTCTACATAAAGATATTTACTTATTATTAAGTGACTCAAACAACTTTTTACCTAATTGCTCAAACACTGAAAACAACTCTGATGTAATTCCTCTTTCTGCAGGTGGCACTAACAAACTTGTCTTCCGTCCTCTTATTTTTGCTGCTTTTTAAAGTAATTGCCATTCAAATATTATAATTCAAAAGTAAAAGTGTCTCAGTTATATCAAGGAAAGTCAAAAGCAAGCTTTCCTCCCCTTCCCATTAACACTTTCGCCTCAAGTGGTATTCTGTGATTACATTCCAATAACAATATGATTTATATTATCATTATCTTTAGATTATAACATTCATTAATTGTCTACACTCCTTAATATGAAACAGATAACATTCTGTTTGTCAGGTTAGGTTCACCTGTCAGTTTAATTCCAATATTTTAAAAGCAATATCACCAAAATTTACTTTTTTTCAAAATTACTGTCCCTTTTATCCATTTTAAACTTTCTTATATCCTATTCTTGTTAAGCTTTTAGGCTTTTTAAAAGCCTTTTTTCTCCTTCTTTAATCCAGAAAGTACGTTGACTCACCAAGTGGATTTCTTTTATCCACCACTTGGAAAATCTCTTTTTTTAAAATGTTAATTGGTTGCATCTGGTAATGGTTAAGAAAGTGAGGCTTTTGCAAATCTCTTATCTAAGTAGGTTGCATTACAGCTGTGAACTTGATTGAAATCCCTCCACTCTCAGCCTCTCAGTTCTGAGTCGACCACAAATATCTCAGTTCTTGCAGTCTCTTTACAAGGATCAACTGTTCGGAGTGCCAGTAGATAATCGCACAATCTTTGTCTGAAAGACTGTACTTACCAGAATTTACTGGCTAGCTGGCAATCTCCACTGAAATACCGTTTCACTCCTTCAGGGACATCTAGTCTTCCATAGAACCTCACTCAGAACTCCATCCAACAGTTTCTCAAGACATTCATTCCATAAGAATTTACATGTAGGAGTATTTGGCACATCTCTATGTACCAAATATTTTATGTTACTATTGCATTATTTTATTACCTTTCCAGTATATCATTGCCTGAGGCATTTCATGTTAAGCAGCTACATTAACAATACATCAACTTTATTGTTCTTAATATATATGGTTAAAATCTTCAGGATATGTTACATATATATATTTATTTATTTAAATTAATTTAGATTTTGTTATATTATTTTATTAAATTTAGATTATTTTTTATATCTAAATAAGCTATTTTGAATTTCTCTTAATTTTTCTGCTAGATAAATTTTCAGAAATACAAAATAATACTTTTTAAGTTATATAAAAGCTATATTTCATATTAGAAGGAATAGAATAGAATTTTATTGGCCAAGTGTGATTGGACACACAAGGAATTTGTCTTGGTGCATATGCATACATAAAAGAAAAAGATACTGTTGTCAAGAATTATGTGGTACAACACTTAATGATTGTCATAGGGGTCAAATAAGCAATGAAGAAACAAGCAATATTAATAAAAATCTTAGGATACAAGCAACAAGTTACAGTCATACAGTCTAAGTGGGAGGAAAAGAATGATAGAAATGATGAGAAAAACTAGTAGAATAGAGGTGCAGATTTAGTAAAAAGTCTTACAGTGTTGAGGGAATTATTTGTTTAGTAGAGTGATGGCGTTCGGGAAAAAACTGTTCTTCTGTCTAGTTGTCTTGGTGTGCAGTGCTCTGTAATGACGTTTTGAGGGTAGGAGTTGAAACAGTTCATGTCCAGGATGCGAGGGGTCAGTAAATATTTTCCCCACCCTCTTTTTGACTCTTGCAGTATACAGGTCCTCAATGGAAGACAGGTTGGCAGCAATTGTTTTTTCTGCAGTTCTGATTATCCTCTGAAGTCTGTGTCGATCCTGTTGGGTTGAAGCACCAAACCAGACAGTTATAGAGGTGCAGATGACAGACTCAATGATTCCTCTGTATGGGAGTGTGTTGACAATTATAGCAAAAGAGCACAGTCCCATATCCTTGGAAAACATTAAGAGATTATAGATTAATTCCTTATTGCCACTAGTAACGTACTGCTATTGAACAGTTTATTTGCAAATTTATATTTTATTCTCATTTACTGGAAGAAAATGTTGGTCTTTGTGTATTGCACATACCAAATTTTCCGGCATTAAAAATAACGCTATAAAATGTAACTTGCAGAAATAATGTAGGGGTTTAGTGACTTGTGACTAAGTTTATTTTTATAAATTGTATAGGTCAAAGAGATAGAGAATTTGGATGGTTTATCTGCTGTGTGTGAAAACTGGCTGGAAAGGAAATTGGCTTTAGAACATGGGTGTCAAACTTGCAGTGTCACATTGCTGCCATGTGATGTTCTGTGTTTTGTGAGAGTTGGGGGGCGTGCACATGACACATCCAGCCTATGCTTTAGAAGTTATTTTCCAATTTCAGCCCTTCTTTTCCTGCTTTGACCACAGTAATGATCTGAAGTTCTGTCCTTATCATTGTTATCATGTAGGTATGGCTTATTTTGTGCCACTGGATAGGAGTGCCACTGGATTTTGTGCCACTGGATAGGAGTGGCTTGCCGGCCAGGTGGGAGTGGCTTGAATGATCATCATCATTCAAGTGAACTGTTAAGTCCTTGAGTTACAACCTCACCAATGTTGCTCGCTGGTACGACAATTTGCTTTCCATTTCCCACTCTCTACTTCCTGGGTCTCCCCCTGTCTCAGACTGGGTAGCTAGGTGAACAGGTGCCGATCAGCTGTTGAGAAAAGATGGGGGAGGAAAAGGATCCCCCGCAACTCCTGCCAGTGCTGGTCTCCCTGCCACTTTCCAAGGAGAAGGAGGAGGAGGACAGAAGGGGGGGGGATTTAAAAATATCGAAAAGCCGAGGGAGAGTTACAAGATTATTATTATCATCTCAGCTGCAGGTGGAGTGAGAGCTTTGCAAGGGGAAAAAGACCACAGCCCAGACTGCTTTGGTACGGCTCAACTCCTTTTTTTCCCTGCTGCTCCGCACTCCTCAGGACTCAGGAGGTGGCCACGTGAAGCGGGAGGGGAGCTGGGCAGGAGAAAGGGAAGCTTGTCCGAGGCCAGGAAGGAAGAAAGGGGAAAAAAGCAAGGTGCACACAGCAGCAGCAGGAGCGGGGGGGGGGGGGGGGTAAAGAGCCAAGCTGAGACTGGTAATCCAGGAAGTAACTGCCACCAGTCAGTGGGAGCTGCGTATGCAGCTTCATTTCTGGCAGTGGAACTGTGTTCCACCCTGTCCTGCCTGCTGCCCACCCCTGGATTGAGGTCGTTCAATATGAGCAACACATGGGTGACAAAAATGCTAATTATACATACAAACTGATGTAAATCAGAATTAGCAATGACTGATGAGGAAAGAGATTTTGGAGTAATAATAAATATTTCAATGAAGGTGTTGATGTAAAGTATATCACTATTGAAAAGGCCAGTAGAATGTTAGAAATAACAAGCAATGTGTTGAAAATAGAGCTGCCAATATCATAATTACTTGACATAAATCAATATGTGACTACATCTGGAATATTTTTTGCATGAGGACCCAGATTGTTGGGGGCAATATGCTGACTCTCTAAACAGCTTAGAGATGGCTGTAAAGCACTTTAAGTGGTATATAGGTCTAAGTGCCATTCAGTAGTGGATTCCTACCAGTGTGGTACAGTACGGTGCACCCATACCGGTAGCCAGTTGGTTGCTGGTCCTTTGGGGTACCATCTTTTTATTATTTTTATTATTATTATTTTTAAAAATCATCTGGACATGCATTTCACTGATTCGCGATTCACTGATTCATTGGTTTGCCTGCTTGTTAATTGTCCCACCCACCTCAACATATATCTATCAGCTCCATCACAGAATCCTATCGTGAGAAAGCTTCCCTTACTTATTCTCAGCTTACATTACTTATTTTGTTTAATGCTGTCTAAAACCTTACTTCTAAAGGAGGACGTGACCTGCGGCTAGGAAGTAATTGTGTGTGCCACTGCTTCCTTGCCTGGGATTTCTGGCTGCAAGTGCTGAGCATTTTTATAATAAAAATGCTCAGCACTTGCAGCCAGGAATCTACCTGATACACAATTACCAGAGCGGGCAGGATGACTCCATTTAAACGGTGATCATGGAGAAAGGTGATTGCCACCTGGCCATTTAAATGGAGCACCTGGACCGCTCCGGTAATTGTGTGTCGGACAGATTCTTGCAGGTGCTGAGCATTTTTATAATAAAAACACTCAGTGTTTGCATCCAGGAATCTATTCGAACACAATTAGTGGAATGGGAGGGGAGGGCTCCATTTAAATGGCCAGGTGGCAATCACCTTCCTCCATGATCGCTGCCTGGCCATTTAAATGGAGGCCAACCCCTGTCCCTGCCCACTCTGGTAATTGTGTCACTGATTCCTTGCTGCAAGGATTGAGGAAGACTCGCCTAATTGTTTTTACAATACATTTCACTGAGGTTTAACACACGTGACATAGACGCACACGAGAAAGTAAATAAATGTTTTAGGTAAAATACATACTGGATCACTGGTTTTGGAATCAAAGAAACAATAATTTCCTCCAAGACTTCTCACTCAACTACTGCCAAACAACTTGGCTTAGATGAAAAAACAGGGATAGCCAGGACATTGAAAATACACGCAAAAGTGGGGTTTCCTCCCCCTCTTCCCCTTGAGTATCTCAGAAGGAGGATGGTGGCTGTGATCCCTAGCAGTCTTTTCCCTCTTCCAAATAGCAATCTTTGCACAGGGAAATTAACTATTATTAAAACTGCCTGGGGAGGGAGAGAGTCAAGCCAGCCTCCTGTTGGCCGCTCTCAGTTCAGCAGACCTCCTCCATTGTCTTCTGCTCTGGTTTTCCAAATGGCTTTGCCTGCCTTTTCCCCTTTCCAACCAGTATGAGCTCGAGCTGCTTCCCTTGGGCCTCCTGAATCAGCCGCCTGGGCTGGTCTACATGAGCCACCATCTCCCCCTTTTCTGGGGCCACTGTGGCTGGACTTCTGCTGTGCCTGAGGAAGAAGGAGGAGGTGCAGTTGGTATTTGAGACCCCCACACGACTCTTTTATCGCTGCTGCAGCAGGAAAGTCCCTGGGCATTTGCACTTAGGCTGTTCTGCCCACAACTTTCATCTGATGTTTAATGTTAAAGAAAAAAAATCAGCAACTTTTCACACAGAGTAGGACACTTATGGTCTCATGTGTATTATATAATTTTGTTTTTCAACTGAAAAAAAAATCTGTCAATTATTTATGAAGTACTCTGTTCTGATCCAATTTTCTTCCTCTGGTGTTCATTCATAGCACTAGGTACTAGGTAGGTTTATGATTTAAAAAACCAAAATTAGCTTTTAAGAATATTTATTTTTATAAAACTCATGGATGTTCAATCAATAGTACACAAAATATAAGTAAAAGTAATGCATAGATAAATTGATAAGCATATGTTAAGGTAGAAAACATACTTTATAAAAGCAGATGTGAAGCAAAATTGATAAGCATATGTTAAGATAGAAAACATACTTTATAAAAGCAGATGTGAAGCAAAAATAAACATTAAAAAACCCATTATAAAAGATTACAGAACTACAAAGGTACATATAGTTGAGCTCTTAACTCATGTGGATCTATGCACATTTGGGTTTACTACCTCCTGCCTTATATTCTTAACGGGAAAAAAATCACTTGAGAAAAAATTACTTTGCTCCTCAACAAATAATGCTCTATATGTATTTGTCCTTTTTATTAGCCATTCAAACAATGTGATTTAATCAACAGAAATAGAATCCAGGCACCTATTTGAAAATTTATCTTGCTACTTTTCATCCCAATGAGTTAAATTGTTTTGTTTTTCAAAATATGTAAACTAAGAAGAAGATAGAAACCGAAGGACTTAATGCAATCAAATTTTAGTAAAAGGAGAAGAGGCCACCTGGTCACATGGCCAACAAGCCTCTCATATCTGGTCACATGACCATCAATCCACACCCACAAAATAAGCCACAGTGCAGTAGTAAAATTTTTAGGAACCCTAGCCTGGTGCTATTGCTATTTCTGTTCTGTGCATCTCAAAAAGGATATAATGGAGTCAGTGAGGATTCGAAGAAGCGTGCCTAAGTTGATTACAAAGAAAAGTTGCAACTATTGGAAAATTGGGAACTTTTAATCTCGAAAGAAAATAGTAGATATGATTGAGATTTTTAAAGTTATGCACAGAATGAGTAAAATGGACAAGGAGAAGCTATTTTCTCAAAATACTAGAAGCAAAGGTCATCCAATGAAACTTAGGCCTGGAAAAATCAGGAAAGGCAAAAGGCAAATATTTTAACAGAAATCAACTTTAAAATTTACTATCATACAGTATGGTGCTGGCTATTGGTCTGGCTGACTTAACGAACAAGGATTGGACCAATTTTTGGAAGTCATGGAGGTATGATACCTATTAGCCTTGATGACAGGATGACTGTCTCTGAAGGCCATCTGCTGGAACATGACTAAGATTTCTTGTGCAGTTAGTTGACCACTGTGAAAATAAATTGCTGGACTAGGGAATCGATCTAATAGATGTCTACTTACATTCTTAAGATCTTAAGATATTGTTATTAATCTAACCCTAAGAAATGGCACATATCTGAACTGGGACAAGATGGTAAAATGGCTTTAAGATTGTTCATTTTTTTCTTATGACAAAATTTGGAAGCTCGGAGTTAAACAAGTTACCGGTATATACATATGGGAGGCTGATGCTATTTGACTATGCTTGCCATTAGGCAAAGAACAAAAAGGAATGGATGGAGATGGTTATGAATATTGTAACTGGGCATCAAACTGTTTAGTATATTATTAGACATATCTTTATAGGTTTGGTATTAATGAAATGCCAATGAGAGTTTATGAATGAAATGACCAACTCCGAATCTGTTTTATTTTGAGTTATTTAAGCAGGAAGGTAGAATGCAATGGGCATTTCCTGTTTTGTAGTAAACTATATTGGACTCAATCAAAAGACAGAAAAAGATTCATCCTTGATTTATCTGGGACAAATCTCTATAAAGTACTCTTACTTCCAAATTTAGTGTTTCAGAAAGAATTCTTGAAATGGTTCACCTGGGATATCATGGAAATGAAGATACGCCTTCTATATGAAACAAAAAGAATAGTCCTTCATATGAACAAGGAACTTAGGAACTCTACCTTGGTTTTTATTTTATGCTTTATAACGCTTTGTAATAAGGCATTGACTATAATGGACCATGCAATTCAAGAACTAAGAAAAATACATTAATCAAATAGCAAATATTTTTGTGTGGCATAAATAATCCAATAAATTCAAATATGCTACATTGAAATTACAATGCACAGTCTTAAGTAATACCACTGAAAACACCACATCCTATAAGTTTAAGTGACAACTAGGTGTCATTTTGTTTTTGCTTCATCTAAACATTAACATATAGCCACAACGAATGCTTATAAGTGTAAGATATTTATAATCAGTAGCCGATTCCATTTTGTTATCCTTGGTAGAGTTTGCGCACATTTCATAATTGACCTCAGACTAGACAGAAAACATCTTCATTGTGCTAAGCTATGGTTTAAAAACAAACAAATACCTACTTATATCATGTCTCATAGTGTTCAACTCTGCCTCAAACCTTTAATCTGTTGTCTGAAAAAAAATCATGTGTGAATCTCAAAAGCTTTTATTATAGAAAGGAGGTTTTGAAGTTGTAAATACAGATCATATCAAGGAATTTAAATAATGCAACTGGGTATATGATTGTGGAAAGGAAAATTCACTAAATTTGTGAATTTTACAGATTTTCTCCACAAATAAAAGAATATAAAAATACAAAGAGAGAAGGAATTGAAAAGAGAATTTGATTATGAAAATACCCTTGAATTGCATAATATTATTTTACCAAATTGATGTTGATGGCATAATTCTGGAGTAAAATTATTCCCTGATAAATTGTTCAGTGTAGCCTGAAAGTCTGGTGTCATAGAAAATAACTGATTGCTTCAGTGCCACAAGATATAGTGATGATGACTCATCCAGATGTCTTTTGAAGAGGGTTAAAGTGGCGCACAGTTTATCTCAATGGCTTGGAGTATTAAAGGATGTGAAAAAGGGCCTCTCTAGTCCCTTTAAACAAGTTCTGCTTGTAGTCTCTTTGCCTGGCACCACAGCTGAAATCTATTTTTTTATTCAGTACAATTAGAGCTTAAAATAATCTGTTTAATTTAACAGATCAGCTCAGTGAGGATTAAATCTCATTGAACTAAATTAGCATTAAGTTCCAAACATAGATGGTATCTTTCCATCTGCAGGTGGAAAAATGTCTACATAGAGACAGTGATTTTTCAATAGATAAAGACTGATGTGGCTCTTCACTCTGATATGAGTTTTAAACAGTAGCTTTCAATGTTGGTTTAAAAGTAGAGGGGGGGAGGTGTGCTGTATGTAATTATGTGGCACTTTTTGTTTAGACCAGTGTGTGTACACGTAGGATCATGCCATACAGCTGGCGGTTCTGGGCATGGCCCTGGCAAATTCATTCAACGAAATCCAGCTTTTCTAAGAACACATATTTAAATTAAGTTAGGGATTACTGTACATCTGTGAAATTATGCATGTTTATGTTAGTTTTCTAAAATCTACCATGCCTTGAAAGAAAATTAAGATTTCTGTTGCAATCTTAATACGTATTTAAAATATAAATCCAAAATATTTAATAAAGCTTGCAGAAATGTGTGCATAAAATCTAGAAGCAGTGTTTTTGGAAAGAAACACTTCTGTTTCAAGATAGCAAACAACACATTCACTTCAATATACATTACATTTTTCATCCATAACTGCAAATCTGATTTACTGCCTTATCAAATTTTAAAATAAATCATATTTTAAAATGTAAATTTTTGAGCAATTTATTCTAGTTTAGACTTAGAAACTTCCTTCTACTCATGATTAATTCACAGAATGAAACTCTAAACTCTTTCAAAGGTGCAAACTCTGTGCTTTGCTCAAGATATTCCCAGGTGGCTGGTATAAATGTATGCAAGAGCCAAATTCATCATTGCAAAATACATTTTGTTTGCCAAAATAAAACAAAACAAAGTCAACCGTGTTTAAAAAAAACTTCACAGATGATATTTTTTTGTGTGTGAACAGCTATGTGATCCAAGATGATTGTAATATTAGCTGATTTATTACAGGTTAGGTAAAGAAGTAGATAATTTTGGAATACTCAGCCATATCTTTCTCTGGTATCTGTTTCTCCTTTCTTCTGAGACAAAGAACTAAATGATTTAAAGTACCAAAGCCTTGGGGAAAATTAAAATAGCTGCGTGACACAAAAAAAAGGAAAGAAAAAAAGAAACAAAAGTTTATTAAAACTTCAGTTACCTTGGCACCGACATATGGGACACAGCCAGCACCTGGCATTTTCTGGAGTACCAGTAACTTGTACAGCTCATTAATGCTGATACTGCCTTTGGACCTGGGCCCAGCCATCTCCCAATTTTCCTGTTGGGACTTACCTAATCATGGGCACTTGAAACCACTTATCATTTTCCCATAAATTCCTGGATCAAGCTTGCATTATTTGTCATATGTATATTTTCCATATTTCTTTTTTTTAGTCCTTATGCCCCTTGAACTTTATTTTTACAGAAAGGTATTGGACATTTCAAAAATACACAGAGAGAACAAAACACCTACACAAATATATCTAATCATTTAATTACTTTTTGTTTCTATGAAGATAAAAATAAGAAAATTTAAAAAATGGTGGTTCCCAACCTCTGAAATGTTGACTCGGTGGTAAATTTAGTGGTTTATACTGTGGAGCATAATACTATAACCGTATGACATTATATTGAAAGATCTGTATCTGTTTCAGGTTATTTTTAATATTCAGATTAAGATACGATGCTTATTCGGAAAGTAAGGCATGTAGCTCTCATGGGGAATGTTGATGGAGGAAGTAGGTATTACTGTCGTGTAGTGGGAAGCCAGCAGAGAGAATGAGCAGTGCCTGTGGTTAGTAGATCATCAAGTGGTGTTGTGGTGAAGGTTAGAGATGAGTGTCCCCATTCTGTTTCCCTCCAAGTGAGAAGTGTGTGCTGTAATATTCTACCTGAATGCTAAGGACATGGACACTGCTGTGATGGGTGTCCAAGATGCTTACTGAAGCACACAAAATCGACAGCCAGTGCTGCCCGAAAATTTCTTGACCATTTCAAGATTAAAGGTGAGGCTTTTCCCAACTGTATAATGACAGGACATGAAACTTGGGCTAATCACCATACTCCAGAAAGCAAATGACAATCAATGCAATAGCGCCATACCCATTCTCATTCAGTCAAAAAATTAAAAATTCATCAATCAGCAAGAAAAATGTTGGGCACCCATCGCACACAAATTTTGGGCACCCATCGCAGCAGCGTTCATGCCCTTAGCATTCAGGTAATGTATTACAGCCCACACATTGCACTTGGAAAACGCTAGTCAATGATGTACTGACCACTGGCGCTGCTTGTTCTCTTTTGCTGATTTCCTGCTATATGATAGTAATACCAACTTTCCCCACAAATATTCTCTGCAAGAGCTACGTGCCTTGTAACCTTACTTTCCAGATAACCAGTGACAGGCTCCTATGGGTACAGTAAGGTACACAGAACCGGTGGAAAAAGTTTGGTCAGGTACTCAGAACTGGTAGAAAAATTTTGATTTTTTTTTTCTTTTTTTCCCTTTTGGGCTTTGGGTATGTTTTTCCTATCACAGTAAATGAGGTTGAATGTGTATAATTTTAGAAGAGCTCTCTCTCTCTCTCTCTGTATTCATACACATACAGTTTATATAGTAGATAATGTATATTTTCGTGTGCCTGTGTGTAATATGTATATACCCATATACATAGAATTAAGTAGTATATTTTGGATGTTCAGTAATAGTAAATAGATAAGGAAATTGTATCCCTTTGAGGTGAGGAGAGGCCAGGTACCCTAACCCTAACCCTCAGCCTTGACGTGAGTGATGTCAAATTGGCCACCTTTAAGCCAGTCACATGACCTTTAAGCCACCCCAGTCACATGATCGTCAAACCACTCCCTGGTCACATGGATAGCAAGCCACACCCACAAAATCAACCACACCCACAGTATGGTAGTAAAAAATTTGTAGCCCTTCACTGCAGATAACCCTCGTATTAACTATCAAAATCTAAACCAGTGAGAGACTGACCTGGCAATCCGAAGCACTGTGTCCATTATGAGCCTGTCTACAAAACACCCCCACAAACAATCTTGCCTACCTATGGAAAAAATGCCCCAACCCTGCATGAAGAGGCCTTCATGGCAGACATAAACCAGAAGGCCTTCTGTATGTCTATTAGGTTCTAGTATTACGCCTGGCCTTTATTTGATCATGACTTTAAAGTATTTCTAAATCAAATGCATATTTGAATGTGAAATAATTGTCATTTGTTTATTGATTTATTTAAACATTGATTGATTGATTTCAAAAAATATTCACATGACTTAAATATTCTAGTTAAGTGATAAATATAGAACCAAGCTGAATAAATAAAAGAGAAATTTGATGCTATCTTAACAGTATTTAAGCAATTACACTTATATACTGCTTCACATTGCTTTATATGCTATTATCTGAACAGGCAAAAGAGGACCCAGACAAGAATGCAAAGGAGAACAAATGGGGAAGGGTGCAAAGAACACACTAATTGTTTAACTTTCTTAGCATACCCACAATATTTATAGCAAAAACTGCAAAATAAAAACTTCTTAGGTCTACATGTATATGAATCCCCCCCCCAGCATCAGTCTTTTTCAGTTGCAATATTTTTCCAACACTTATTTATTTTCAAAACATGTGACAGTGATAATATAGAATCAACATACGCTTTCCAAATGTCTCGTTATAAATAATGAGTCATGGGATCAAAAACTACAGTGATTGTAGTTGAAGGGGATAGGTTGAAGCTGATTATTGGAATTAGGAAATAAATTAAGCAATTAAATCTGGGCTGATGCGTCTGTTGATGGACAGGAAAAAAAGAAAAGCAGCCAATTTACAAGATTACTATACACAAAAGTTTACATGACTAGTGTTGTGAAAACAGTTGAAAATAAACACCCAACCATCATGGATATTTAAAAACTTAATATTTGATGTTAGGGATGTGCATACCAGAAGGAGACTATAGGGACAAAAAAGTGAACATGTTCTTCTTTTGTTAACTGAAGCAGAATAAATTTTAGTAGTCCTTCACATACATAAACTCAGTCACATTTGTGAACAATATGTATGTATGCATGTGTAGGGTAGGTTCTGGATCCTTTTGCTACTAGTTTGCTCAGGGTTGTGCCCGTAGCAATCACAAAATAGCTTCTTGCATGCACAGAAGCAAAATTCAAGATGGCAGCCTGCCCGGACCGGGGGGGGGTACGCAGTGGGATTGCGAAAATGGAGCTCAACCCCAGAGCACCCAATTTGCACTGAAAGATGTTGAAAAAAATGGAGGGTGTCCTACATAAACCATGGCCACAGTGTGGTAGTAAAAATTTTGATAGCTCTTCACTGGATGGCGGTGCCCACAGAGACATCGACAGAACCGATTCCATGACATGTAGCATGTAGGCAATGCCAGAGTTACTAACATTTTTAAACCAGTAGGAATCCTTGTTTGGTATGTATGTATGTATGTATTATCTATCTATCTATCTATCTATCTATCTATCTATCTATCTATCTATCTATCTATCTATCTATCTATCTATCTATCTTTTTGATATGCTTTTAGTTATGGAGCAAAAATGTGTTTACAGAACTGAAAAATACATTATATCTAGCTTCATATTTCATACATAAAAGGCAAACTATACAAAACAACAATAAATTAAAAGAGCAATGAATGGGGCAAGAACCTCCCAGTGATCTCAATGGGAGATTGTGTTGCAATTAATTCTTCTAATTTATTTGTCTTTTTATTTCTTAGGCTACGTGCTACTATACATATTCTTCTGGTTCAATTTTTTTTCTTGAACAAGTATTGTAGAATTTCCTACCAACTACTGCGAATTATTGAAAGATCATCCTAGAAAAGTAATTATTCTATCTTTTTTTATAGGAATCAAAAGATAATGAACCAAAGCTTCTTAAATCAAGCAAATAGAGTTTTGAAAGTAGCATGGTTTTCTCTCTTTCCCATCATATAACTTATTCATAGCTCTGTTGTTTTTTGCTTATTTATTCCATTTAGTCAGCTCCATACCTATCCCAAATCTTTGGCTTTTATTTACCTAAATTACGTGGGACAGTGTAAGTTTTAGTTCCATCTTACGCACAAAGCCAGCTGGATGACTGTTCTAAATGGCAATGGCAAACCAAGGAAACATATCTTTTGCTTTTTAGGATTTTTTGGTGTGTAATATATGTAATATCCATAACGTATCTTATGGATATCTAATATCCATAACATATCTTTCTTGAATGACGTCCCATGAGTGTATATGTGTGTATACATATGTGTGTCTATGTAAAAAAAATTTCGCTGAATTGAAAATGAAGGCGTGTGTGTGTCACATGTTTTCGCTGAATTTGAAAATAAGGGATATCACATGTTTTTGCTGAATTTTTAAAATTAAGGGAGACTAGGATAGCACTATTTCGGCCTTGTTCTGGCCTCATCAGCTAGCCACACCCTTACTGGGAGGGATTTGATCCAACAGAAAGAACATATACATATACATACATACATATATGTGTGTGTGTGTGTGTGTGTGTATGTATGTGTGTGTGTGTGTGTGTGTGTGTGTGTGTATATATATATATATATATATATATATATATATATATATATATATATATATAAAAATATGTTTTCGTAGATTTTCACGGGTACAGGTATGACGGTCTGGGTATATTCGGGTTTCTTCCCGTGTAGGATTTGGAAATTTCTGGCGATGTTTCGATGTTTCTACACAGCAGGCAATTGCTGAGCCATCAAACCACACCCAGCCACCAGTATTTATAGAAGGAAGGCAGCTTAGGTCTCGCAGTGTTCGCCTTAGAACAAGGACAGAAACACCAGCCTGAAGATGATGAGTGGGACCTCATCGAAACGTCGCAGAAATTTCTAAATCCTACACGGGAAGAAACCCGAATATACCAAGACCGTCATACCTGTACCCGTGAAAATCTATGAAAACATATATATATATAGATAGAATTGTCGGCTATCAATAAAATTAATTGCCTTGGAAATGGCCCTGGGTTGGGCTGAGAGGCAAATAAGGAGCTGTGATGTTCCTTCAATACACCAGGGTGATTCGACACAAAAATATGTAACCCTTCCCTGGTGCAGAGCTGAAGGGATTGGATACTGTAGCCTAGAGGATAATTCTCTGCCTTACAAGGCAAAGGTTGCAGGTTCAAGTCCCAGTGGGTATGGCTAGCTGATGAGGCCAAAATAAGGCCGAAATAGATCTATCCTAGTCTCCCTTAATTTTCAAATTCAGCAAAAAAACAACAACCACCATGTGACATATATATATATATATATATATATATATATATATATATATATATAAACATTATATATATATATATATATATATATATATATATATATATATATATATATATATTTGTTTGTTTTCGTAGATTTTCACGGGTAAATGTATGTAGATTGTTCTGAGTTCGGGTTTTGCCCCGTGTAATATTTTGAGTGTCTATGCGACGTTTCGGTGAAATCACATTCACCATCATCAGGCTGAAGTTATAAGCTTCGTGCTGCTGTAAATATAGAACATTTTCTTATAGAAAATGTATGTTATATATATGTTCTAAATATAGAACATATATAAAACATTTTCTTCCTTTACAGTATCAGCAAAAATATGTTACACATACATACACACCTATATATCTCTATCTCTCATATTTTTGCTATTAATGAAAAGGAAGAAAATATGTTACACATACAGAATATAGTTTGTCGGCTATAAAAATTAACTGCCTTGAATGACCCCTGGAGGGGCCGAGTGGAAAAAAGAAAGCAGTATGCTTCTTCCATATTTGGGTATACCAGGGTGATTTGATGGAAATATATATATATATTCATATTTTCATTATCAGCAAAAGTATGATATGTATGTATGTATATATGTACAGTGATCCCTTGATTTTCGCGATCTCGTACTTTGCGAAACGCTATATCGCGATTTTTCCCACCCGATGACATCACTCTCTTCCTTCCTTTCTCATCTTTCTTTCTCTCTCTCTTTCTCTATCTTGCTTCTTCCTCTCTCACACTCTCTTCCTCCCTCTCTCATCTCTTTCTTTCCTTCTCTCTCTTTCTCTATCTCTCCCCCTCTTGCTGGCGGGCGGCGGGCGGGCGGGCGGGCGAGCGGGGGCATCAGCGAGGAAGACCCAGGGAAGGTTACTTCGGCCACCCAGCAGCTGATCTGCTCGGCAGCGCGGCAGCAGCAAGGAGCCGAATCGGGGTTTCCCCTTTGCGTGGGCGGCGGGGAAACCCCGATCTTCGTCTGCTCGCTGCTGCTGCGCTGCCGAGCAGATCAGCTGCTGGGCGGCTGCAGCAGCAGTGAGCAGACGAAGATCGGGGTTTCCCCGCCGCCCACGCAAAGGGGAAACCCCAATTTTCGTCTGCTCGCTGCTGCTCCGCTGCCGAGCAGATCAGCTGCTGGGCGGCCGAAGGAACCTTCCCTGGGTCTTCCCCGCCGCCCACGCAAACTCCACCATCTGCACATGCGCGGCCATGAAAAAGGGCGCGCATGCACAGATGGTGTTTTTACTTCCGCAACCCTACATCGCGAAAAATCGATTATCGCGAGGGGTCTTGGAACGGAACCCTTGCGATAATCGAGGGATCACTGTATTTTTATGTGGATATAAAAATCTATGAGCAAGCATTTTTAATTGTGCCCCATATTGGTGAGTAACGTAATAATAATTGAAGAAAATATCTGCCTTATTGAAAGGGAAGCATATTTTCAGTTAAAATTGTGATTACTTCCATTATTTTAAATTCCTGTACTATTATTGCTAGTAACAGCTGTAATCACAATGCAATATAAGATTAATGGCAATTTTCCAAAGCAATACATTTATATGCATTGAATTTGTCCAGAACCAGAGATTAATTAGCAGGTACTGAGTATAGAAGCCAATCTAAAATACTTTTCTTCAGAAGTAATCATCCATAATGGCAATATTATTTTTTTGTAAAATTTATATTTTGGGGCATGGCCTTTGGCTGAAATTCTAAGCACATTCACTAGAAAGAAAATCCCATTGAACTAATATGAGTTTACTTCCAAGTAAACATGTCTAGGCTCATGCTGTTAGACTCGTAAATAATTCATACATATCTTTAGAGGCTGTTTCACAAATTCTGCTGACGATTTCTTCTCAGTCTTAAAGTCAAATGGCATTGATTCATTTAAGTATAGCTTTTGGGCTCTTTGAAAGCTTAGCAGATGTTTAAATTGTTTACTGCAAGATTTAAAAAAAGTCAGCATTTTACCAATTAATTACATCATAACATGTTCAGTAGGTGATGTTTTGATTTGGAGCAATTTGTTAAATGGTACTTGAGGGCTGATATTTGTTTCCATCTGTTCGGAGCTTAGAGAATATCAAGCATAATTATTTCAGTGAAAAGAATATTTGCCATGTTGTTCCCAGCTAAGGGGAGAAATAGTGATGTTACTTTTTTGTTTTGTTGATATAAGGAATAAAATGCTTTCAGTTGCATGGTTAAATTGAGTGTTTGAAGAAATTGTACTGTCTCATTCCAATATTTAGTTAGAAGCAAGCCCAGTTGATTTTAAAAAAAATATTCTCTGTTTAATTCGGGTTACCACATCTGAACTACCAAACTCCAGTTAATCATTGGAAGCCAGCAAAGAGTGGGAAAATGTTCTAATTCTTTGCTGTCCAGACCCAAATTTTACATCACCCACTTTGTTAGATATGCTGCCCAGTTACCTACCCAGTTACAGGGTAAAAGTCAAAAGTTCAGATTTGTTTATTGAATGTTGATTGAATGGCCTCTTTTGGCGCTAAAAATGTATCCATGTAAAAGCTGCCTGTTGCTGGGGCTAGTTTGTATAAATACTAAGAGCTGTCCTTGTATTGTGCTCTCAATACACAATTGCTATTTGACTGAATTGAGCTTCCTTGTCCTGTCAGAGCAATAAACCTTTGATTCAATCTATTTTTGAGAGTCATTACACACCTATATAGCCCAGCTACAGAACTCGCATTCCTTCAACAAAATAAGGAAAGGGTAAAATTACTTTCAATAGGATGATAATTTCTTCCTATATGCCAAAAAATGAAAGCCCCAATTCAAGTGGGTTTATAGTACTTTCTACTACTAAAGACAGAAGTGGGTTTGAGCAAATTATGACCAGTTCTAGAGAACTGGTAGCAGACCTTTTGAGTAATCTGGAGAACCAGTAAATACCAACTCTGACTGGCCCCACCCCATCTATTGTCAGCTTTCAGAGTCCCAGCTGATCAGGAGGAAATGGGGACTTTGCAGTAACCCTCCCCTGGAGTGGGGTGGGAATGGAGATTTTACAGTATTCTTCCCCTACCATATCTGCCAAGCCATGCCTACTAAGCCACGCCCACAGAACTGGTAGTAATTTTAAAAAAAACCTCATCACTGTCTGAAGACCATTCTTGTAAAGAAATGACAGAAAAGACAGTCCTGTCTTTTAAAGGCATTTTATGCACTGTGAAAACTTTGAAAAATAGGTATCATATATAGGAAATTAGACACAATTTCTGTCAGAGGCAGTTTGGTTCAGTGGTTTAGGCACTAATGGGTTGCTACCAGTAAGGTAAAGCAGTGTTTCCCAACCTTGGCAACTTGAAGATATTTGGACTTCAACTCCCAGAATTCCCCAGCCAGCATTCGCTGGCTGGGGAATTCTGGGAGTTGAAGTCAAAATATCTTCAAGTTGCCATGGTTGGGAAACACTGAGGTAGAGGACGGTGCACCAGTATCCCAGCGCATTTTTGCTTTGGGCACATGCGCAGAAGCAAAATCTCATATGAGGGGACATGCGCACGCATAGGTTTCAGCATTTTTTTCAGCATGCACAGAAGCAAAAATTACCAAAATCTGGCTCTCTCAAGCATCCACTCGCAAGAGTTTAGCACATTTTTGCTTCCTGCCCATGCGCAGAAGCAAAAATGTACTGGGATGCATGTACACCCATGCAAGATAACCGAAGCTGCGTGTGCAGCACACCGGTTGTAGCAGTAATGGGAATCCTCCCCTGGGTTAAGGTATCAAGCTAGAAATCAAAAGACTGTGAGCTCCTGGCCTTCATTAAGCATAAACAGTTGGGTGACCTTGGACCAATAGCTCTCTGTTAATCCTAGAAAATCCTAGAAAGGAAGCAGAGGGAAAACACTTTGGAAACAATTTGCCAAGAAAATTCAGTGACTCCAGAAAATTGCTAGGAAACAAAAACAAGGAAGGAAGGAAGGAAGGAAGGAAGGAAGGAAGGAAGGAAGGGAGAGAGGGAAGGAGGGTCCCTATTGGAGGAAAATGGAAGGTTCAAAAATGTAAAAAATGAAGGAAGGAAGGATGGAAGGAGGGAAGGAAGGAAAGAAAGAAAGAAAAAGAAAGAAGGAAAGAAAGAAAGGAAAGAAATAGCAAAGAAGAAAGAAAGAAAGAAGGAAAAGAGGAAAGAAGGAAGAAAGGAAAAAAGAAAAGGAAAAAAAGGAAGGAAAGGAAGGGAAGAAAGAAAGAAAGAGTTTTTTAGACAATCTCTAGAAATGTAAGGAGTATTTGCATGTTATGTTTCTTAAATAAATTACTTGCTCCAAGCAAATATAAATCCAATCTGTAACAATTTTACAAGGGTCTTTAAAATAAGAGAACAATAATTAAATGGAGATATGTTTTGGAACAGAATTACCCAACAATTTAGCAATCTACAAGATGCCTCGAGGATAAAGCCATACTTCCAAATGTTATATCATTTAATTTTATTCTTTAAAATATTATGAGTAGAGTTCAAAGCCTAGAAATCTGGAATACTTCCACAACTGATTTGTCCATGACCCCATCATACAACTTGAATTACCATCCCTGAAATCCATGGCAGAGTGAGATCATTCACAAATTGTGTACAGGTGCTTCCCCAAACAGGCTCAGGCTAAAAATTCTTTCATTTCAAATCCTCTTCCTTCCTCCACTTTCCTTTCATATTATTTTAATGTTTGTGTGCAATGGTGCATATTTTATCTTTAAAAAAAAACCATTGCAAAGATGTTATATTGAACGTCATCAGAATTTATTTGCTGTCCCAAAATCTTCTCTTAAAATTGAGATATTGTAATACTAAAATTTCAAAGCATCAAATCTCACATGTCAAATGGAAATATTTTAGAGTAGGGGTGTCAAATTCATGTTGTCGTCATGTGGCGTCATCATGTGACGTATTGGGACTTTTTCTCCCTTTTCTAAAACAGGCATAGGTGTGGCTAGTGTGTGACACATCTGGCTCACAGGCCGCAAGTTTAACAGCCCTGCTTTAGAGACTATTTTCAGATTCCTATGCACAGAGATTCAATCAAATGCTGATTCATCAACCTTTAGGGACTTGAGAATTTTCTTCACTGAGGCATGTTACATTTGCAATGGCCTTGGAAAAGAATGAACATGGCATTGGACCAGAATACCTCCAGAACCAGCTTCTACCGCACGAATCCCAGCGGCCGATAAGGTCCCACAGAGTTGGCCTTCTCCGGGTCCCGTCGACCGAACAATGTCGTTTGGCGGGCCCCAGGGGAAGAGACTTTTGTGGCGGCCCCAGCCCTCTGGAATCAACTCCCCCCAGAGATTAGAACGGCCCCCACCCTCCTTGTCTTTCACAAGTTACTCAAGACCCACCTATATTGCCAGGCATGGGGGAACTAAGACATCTCCCCCAGGCTTATTATATTTCACATTTTGTGTGTATGTGCTGTATGGTTTTTAATTGTTGGGTTTTTTATATATTTTATTATTAGATTTGTCCCATTGTTATACTGTTTTTTATATGCTGTTGTGAGCTGCCCCGAGTCTTCGGAGAGGGGTGGCATACAAATCTAATTAATAATAATAATAATAATAATAATAATAATAATAATAATAATAATAATATTTATTTATTTATTTATTTATTTATTTATTTATTTATTCATTCATTCATTCATTCATTCATTCATTCATTCATTTATTTATTTATTTATTTATTTATTTATTTATCAGATTTGTATGCTGCCCCTCTCCGCAGACTCGGGGCGGCTCACAGCAATAATAGTACAATGTAAACAAATCTAATATTTAAGTTTACGTTAATTTAAAACCCCAATTTAAAAAA
The DNA here is from genome assembly GCF_031021105.1 of Erythrolamprus reginae. Taxonomy (NCBI): domain Eukaryota; kingdom Metazoa; phylum Chordata; class Lepidosauria; order Squamata; family Dipsadidae; genus Erythrolamprus; species Erythrolamprus reginae. The sequence goes on from NC_091963.1 coordinate 47,168,200, forward strand.
AAATCTAATAAATAATAATAATAATATTTGTGACATGTGTGTCCAAAAGGAATGCAAGAGGGGGAAAATAACAACATGTGAATTGTATAGGTAGTCAACATATAGTCAACATATGACTAGACTTGACTGCAAAATTTATGTTGCTAAGCATGACAGTTATTAAGTGAGTTATGTCCCATTTTATAATCTTTCTTCCTACAGCTGTTAAGTGAATCACTGCAGTTGCGTTAATAATTTGGTTGATGAATGAATCTGGCTTTCCCATTGACTTGTCAGAAGGTTGCATGATCACATGACACTGGGACACTTCAATCATCATAAATACATGCCAATTGCCAAGTGTCGGAAATGATCATGCGACCATTGAATGCTGCAATGTTTGTAAGCAGGACAAAAGCTAATAAGTCACTTTTTTCATTGTGGTTGTAACATGTATCCCACCTACATGTCTTACAAACTTGCTTGCAATGTTATGATGCAAATAAGGAAGGTCAAGTTTACTGATGCAATGTCATGTGCACAATTTGTCATTTTCACACCATAATAGTTTTGCATCAGATGCCTCTATGTGATAGTTCACAAGTGAAAAACTGCAATTTTGTGTCACTAAGTGCTTAATATGCCTAACTCCTAAAGTTTTGAAGAATATTTTAGGCTGAATAGGTTGTGTTACTGTTTTTGTTATCCACAAATGCCATTTTCCAGTTAATCCAGCAACTGCATCACTAAATACAAAGCTATTTTGTTTATCTTTTAAAAACTTATAATAATAACAATTACTGTTCTGCAATACAAACTAATAGTTGATCAAACTATTGTGTCATTGTCTTATTGACCAGATAGTATCCTTTCTAGAATGATCCTTTCTTGGATGGTCGTGCTGATGGATAATCTCTGCCAGGCCCAGGATAGGAGTTATTCCTCTATACTGGTGCTTCTTCACTTCTCAGCAGCTTTTGATATCATCAACCATGGTGCACCAACTGGAGGGGTTGGGAGTGGGAGGCATCATATTATGGCAGTTCTCCTCCTACCTCTCCGGTTGGTTGCAGCCGGTGCTGACAGGGGGTCAGCGATCCTAGGCCCCTCCTTTGTGGGGTGCCTCAGGGGTCAGTTCTCCCCCCCCCTGCTGTTTAACATCTATATGAAACTGCTGGGTAAGATCATCCAACGACACGGGGTGAGTTACCAACACTACGCTGATGACATCTAGCTATACATTTCCATCCCATGTCAACTCAGTGAAGCAGTGGAGGTGATGTGCCGGTGCCAGGAGGCTGTGAGTAATGAAGGACTGCTGTTGCCAGTGCTACTGGTGCTCTCCCGGTGATGCATGTGTGCATGTATGTCTGGTGCGTGCAAGTCCGGTGCAGGCATGTGTGCATCCAGTGCAAGATTTGACTTCCTGTGCATGTGCAGAAGCCAAATATCATGAAAGGATGCTCACACACATGAGATTTTGCCAATTTCTGGGATTTCTTTGCTTCTGCGCATGTGCCTTTCTGCTCATTCCTAAAAGTATTTTGTCTGCTGTAGTCTTTTATATTCAGAGAGGGTTGTGCTCCTAGGAAGGTTGGGAAAACATACCAATTTGAGATCAGTGCCACCTGGGCATTTTCCCCACAAGTTGTTGATATTTCCAGCTCTCTCTGCAAATGAGGTCAATTAATTAAACAAGGTAATCAGCTTGGCTTTCATACCAGAAGGAATGCTGCTGTGACAGTTTCATGGTAGATCTTTTGGAACAGCCCAACAGGATAGGTCTCATTGGAAGGAACTTCTCCCTTGTCTTGTCTTTCCTTCTGAGATTTCTTCTCCTTCAGAGGTTAAGATACTTCGTTTTTTTGTTTCTTCTTCCATATTCTTTCCCTGCACAGCTGTAGCCTTGTCATTGCCTCAACAGCAACCAGCTTACCCTCCCAACACACTTCTTCCCTTGCACCAAAAGCAATGTACTATAGTGTAAGAGTAAAGGTTTTTAGTTGGCACCAGAGTGATTTAGGTTTAATTGCGCCCTCAGACATGCAAACTCACATTGATTGGGGCCATTCAGGTTCCCTGAGGTCAATCTGCTTCACAGGATCATTGCTTTGAGGGGGAAAATGAGGGCTGTGGTGTGTTGTATACCATCCTGATTAAGCAAGCCAACATTAATCAAAAGCTAATGATATAGCAATAACACTTAAACTTATATACAGCTTCTTAGTGCTTTACAGCCCTCAAAGCCATTTACAGAGATAGCATATTGCCCCCAACAATCTGGGTCCTCATGGCATGTCTCTTGGTTTTGGCATTCTCCACTGCCTAGTACAGGGGTCAGCAACCCACAGCTCTGGAGCCACATGTGGCTCTTTGGCCCTTCCTCTATAGCTCCCTGTCCCATCACTGGTTGGCCAGGTCTGTCACCTCTTTTATTTTTTGGATATTTGGGAAATATGGGCTGAGACACAATCAGCAGCAGCAGTGGAGGCTTCTCTTTGGGTGACCCTCATCCTCCCGCTTCTCTCCTCATGACCCTCTGGCCAGCTGTGGTGAATCTGGAAGTGTGCGCACGCATGGGGAGACCCTCATCAAGCATGAACCAAAATGCAGGAAGGGTGCCTGAGAGGTAGGTGGCTTAGTGAGTCACAGCCACAGCTGGGCAGAGGGTTGCAAGAGGAGAAGGAGGAGGGCAAGAGAACAATTGGCCTAAAGCAGGGGTAGGCAAAATTGGCCCTTCCATGACTTGTGGACTTCAATTCCCAGAATTCCTGAGCCAATCATGCTAGCTCAGGAATTCTGGGAGTTGAAGTCCACATGTCATAGAAGAGCCTTCTTTGCCTATCCTTGGCCTAAAGGAAGCCTCCAGCACTGCTGCTGATTATTCCTCTGCCAGCAAAAGAACAAATAAAAGATGTAGCACCCCAAGAAGAGCTTGCTGGGTTGGCGAGCTGTGGCAGAGAGAGGGGAAAGAGAGAGACATAGAGAGACACAATAAGAGTGGTATTCAGAGAAAGGAGGAGAATGACAAAATATACATACACAGTGATATGCAGAGAGGGGGAGAGAAAGAAAGATACAGACGTTGAGAGAGAGAGAGAGAGAGAGACTGTATTTCTCTGTGTGTCTTGCTGTCTCTCATTGTTTTCACTGTCAGAAAGTCCTTGTAGCCCTGTGTGTTCTTTTGGGGCTTGTCACTAGTTAGTTTTTTTCTTCCTTTTGGAAAGATGGACTGGCAGAGCAATGAGTGCAGTGTGAGGCGGAAGCTTCCCTCCTCCCCCTCTCCTCCTGATTGGTTGTGGCAGAGCCAAGAGGGTGTGCACGAGAGTAGGAGGAGTAGGAGGAAGAGGGAAGCCTCAGCTGCATGTTGCGCTCATTGCTCGCCAGCCCGTCTTTCCAAAAGGAATAATAAACAACAACTAGGGATAAGCCCTAAAAAGAGCACTTAGGGCTGCAGAGCTGCAAGAGCTTTCCAACAGTGGGAGCATGCACAGGGAGCGAGAGAGAGCAACACAGAGAGAGAGAGAGAGAGAATGGGGGAGAGAAAGAAAGAAAGAGCGGGATGAAAGAAGGATGAGAAGGAGACAGAGAGTAAAAAAAACAGATAAGAAAAATATAAGAGGGATGGATGGAGAGGGAGATAGAGAAAAAGAGAGATAAGATAGAGAAAGATACAGAGAGAGGGAAATAGAGGAAAGAAGAGAGACAGCGAAGGAGTTAAATATTTCTGATGGAAAGCACGGAGCCACAAAACCTAGATAGGCATGTCTGGGGGTGATGATCATGTGACTGGGTGGGAGTGAGTGAGATTGAGTTGGCCACACCCACTCAGGTTTTGTGGCTCTGACTGTTTTAATTTCTGTGGGAAATGGGCCCAAGTGGCTTTTTGTGTGTTTAAGGTTGCCGGCCCCTGGCCTAGTACAAGTAGGATAGTTGCTGATACATATACAGTAGTACCTCTTCTTATGAACTTAATTCATTCCGTGACCAGGTTCGTAAGTAGAAAAGTTTGTAAGAAGAAGCAATTTTCCCCATAGGAATCAATGTAAAAGCAAATAATGCGTGCAACCCCATCCTAAAAGTCACCCCTTTTGCCTTGCACTGCTGGGAATCCCCGCCTCCGGACTGTATTTCTCCGGACATTGCCAGCTGAAGCGCTCATTCTTGCATTGCTGGGATTCCCCTGAGCCTCCCCTCGCTGGGAAACCCCACCTCCAGACTTCCGTTGCCAGCCAAAGCGCCCGTTCTTGCGCTGCTGAGATTTCCCTGGGATTCAAAGCAGTGCTGGCAAAAATGAAGGGAATCACAGTGAGGGGAGCCTCAGGGGAATCCCAGCAATACAAGAACGGATGCTTTGGCTGGCAATGGAAGTCCGGAGGTAGGGTTTCCCAGCGATGGAAGGATCAAGGGAATCCCAGCAATGCAAGAAAGGGCGCTTCAGTTGGCAACGGAAGTCTGGAGGTGGGAATTCCCAGCGAGGGTAGGCTCAGGGAAATCCAAGCGCTTTGGCTGGCAATGGAAGTCCAGAGGCGGGGCATCCCAGTGGTGGTGGCTTGGGTTCATAAGGTGAAAATAGTTTGGAACAAGAGGCAAAATAATCTTAAACACCGGGTTTGTATCTTTAAAGGTTCGTTAGTAGAGGCGTTCGTAAGAAGAGGTATCACTTTATATATATATATGTACATATATATGCAAAAACATGTGATATATATATAATTTTCTGGATTATTCACATCTGAGTACAATCTCTTGTCTACTCCCTGATATCTCCAAATATATTTACTAACGGGAAAGTTATTTGAATTCATATAATATAAATTTCATATAGTATAAAAATTATGAATTAGGAAAAAGTAAGAGCACACATTTATCAAGCCTTAAATTATCATCATCATCATCATCATTATTTAGATTTGTATGCCACCCCTCTCCGAAGACTCAGAGCGGCTAAATGGAAAATAAATTATTGATTTGAATGAATTTTTATTAATTTCTCTTACACTTTCTGATCCCAAGGCTGCAAAATGTATGTGGCATTGCTATTTATGACTGGAGAAGAGTGAAGTCTTCATGTTCACATATGTGCTTCTGACATGCATGTATTTGAAAGTTGTTATCAAGAACAAAGTAACAATTGGAGCTTAACTTTCATGAAGTTATGAAGTAAAGCAGGATATGTTCTCTGAATAATTTATAGCTGAGTCTACAAACCAGTTAAACTGGAAAATTTGCATTTAAGTTCACTCTTTTATAATACACTTTATAGTAATATAATAATATTAGCATTGCGATAAACAAAACTATCCCACCCCCACTTTTGAAAGTAGGTATGTCAGGGTTCCAAGTATGTTACTCATTTCTGATCCTAAACCAACAGTTATATGCTTTTTTCCCAAGAAAGTTACAAAATAAACATTGGAACTTGTGGATTTCTAAGTGTTGCTGAACTCCAACCTTGATTATCCCTGAACACTTACGGGAATTGGAGGTCAATAACAAATTTTGCATTCCTGTCCTACTGGGTTAGAAAATGAAAACAGAGCATACCAGTTGGAACTGAAGCATAGGGAAGAATCTCAAAAGATTACAATTAGCTAACCTTGTCTGTATTTGGACTCCATGTTACATGCAGCTATGTCCTGACACCTCCCCGAAATGCCAGAAATGAATTAGGGGATTCAAGTAGATATTGTGGGTAGTTGAAAAGCTATAACTCAGAAGTGTAATTGACCTTGCAATTTTCTGGGTTTCTTTTTTTTACCAGTATGGTAGATAACTTGAACATATGAGCATTTTCATTCTGCCAAACAAAACGAGAAGATTGAATAATGGCCACAGGATGATCACACTGTATTCCCAAATCTCCTGTTTAAGATTATAAGCACTTTTACTTTAAAGAGGACAGGATGATTTATTAAGTTCCTCTTGTACAGTATTTGAAACAAGTTGAGATCAGCCCATTTCATAATTGTAGCACTGTCTATTTCTTGCTGATTTTAGAAACTAAAGAAATATTTTAAGATAAACTAGAAGGCAAACAAATCCTGGATATGTTTTTAAAGTTTGCATTGCAAAACAAAACACTGCATCTGCTCCTGGCATGAAAGTCAGCAAAATAGGCTTGTTTTGTTGTTTTTCCCCAGGATAGCTTTCATGTTTTCCTTTTCCTAAATATTAGACTATTTATTTGCACTCAAGGTAGGAAAATTCTTTTATCTCATTAGGCACTATAAACTAAAGCAATTAGCATACTGGAAGTATAGTACCATCTTTGTTAAAAAAAATAATGTCTTCCAATATTATTTTTGGAGAGAAATTCTTCTTGTGTTTTAGACAAACAACAACAGGAACAGTTGCTTGGCATTCAGTGATGATGCTTGTTGCTCACAAGAACATAGCTCCACATGCCACAAACCCGAGGATAAAAAATGAGAGCTAGCCTTTGACAGCATCCTATTGGTAAATGCTGGAAAGTGTTTCATGTTTTGTCTGTATATCTAAAAGATGTCAGTGATCTGATTTATGCCTTTCCTTTCTCAGCTGTTGCTTTTACTAGCAGTTTTTGACTTCCCAGAGATGTTGATCCACTTAACGCTGACTTTACAGTACAAATGTAATTCCCTGCCATTCCAGGACTTACCAAAGCAATCCTGAGATGACCCCACAGGTTAAATTAACCACCATAAATTGTAACTTAGATAATCCAATTTACAATCATTCCCAAAATAAGAAGAGAGGATAATCCATATTTGCTATTAAAGAAGTGCCGAAGAAAAAAGATGAGAAAACAAGAGTGCATAATATATTTGGTGGCCAAGGACTGCATTTATAGTAGATTGGCAGGCTAATAAAGCTGGGATGGCGCAGCAGGTAGAGTGCTATACTGCAGGCCCCTGAAGCTGACTGTAGATCTGAAGGTCAGCGGTTCAAATCTCATCACCAGCTCAAGGTTGACTCAGCCTTCCATCCTTCCGAGGTGGGTAAAATGAGGAACTGGATTGTGGGGGCAATATGCTGGCTCTGTTAAAAAGTGCTGTTGCTAACATGTTGTAAGCTGCCCTGAGTCTAAGGAGAAGGGCGGCATAAAAATCGAATAAATAAATAATGATTGTCCTAATAAAACAGGAAAGACAAAATTAAAATTCAATTGTGTTTACTTAAAATTAAAAGAATTAAAGTTAGCTGATAAACTTCTATGTTTTTCATGTTCCCCTTTTTAAAATTATAAATTCCTGGATAATTTTTGGTAAAACTACGAGGTCCCATCCAAGGCTTTTATAAATGTCCATATATGGTGAAATATTGTTGCAAATGAAAAAAACAACAACACATAAAATGTGTTGATACTGTTAACCAGATCTTAGCTGCAAAACATGATTCTAAATAGCAAAAAAGGGATATAGAACTCGATTATTTGCTGTAATCTAATACTCACCCAGGTTATTGCAAGCCAGCATCACATATATAATTGGTATATAGAATTGTTCTTTTAAGTCAAGTATGGTTCCTGAAGATTAATTACATTTTATTGAAATAAAGCTTTCTTTCTTTCTTTCTTTCTTTCTTTCTTTCTTTCTTTTTGCTATTTATCTTTTGGATGACTTTTGTCCAATATTATGTTTAGTTTATTGGATTTATTTATTATGGCTTGGCCAAGAAAATATTAATGGCAAATTTTAATTTTGCTATCACTTTCAAGCATCCAATCTATTTTCAAGATTGGATGATTGGAATTTTGTTACTTACTGATTGACTTCAAGATTAAATAATTCCAAATGCTCTGGATGACATACACAGAAGCTATAAAATCATCAATAAAAATATCATGTGGCAAAACAATAACAAATCCCTTCAATGCTAGCAGAGATAACAACATTAGAATAGTCACATAATTATACTAATCTGCCTTAAGATCAAATGAGTTTTCAATGCTATTTTCAAAGCTGATATATGAGGTTCCCTAAAATTGGTTATTTTCTTGCAGACATTTTATTATCCACCTAGATAAAATTGTCAATTCTAATCAGTTGTAACAATAAGATGTGGGGTCATGGGAATCTCAAGTGTAGTATACCGCTGTAGAAGATATATTCATTCCATTTTCTAGGTCCCAGCACATGCTATTGCTTAATTAATAGGATCCAAAGTGGGCGAAGCCTGTCAAATCTTATAGAAGAGGCCTAAAATTTCTTTCTTTCTTAGTTGATATTCCATTGCTCTCTCACAAGTCTGGATTATGATATGCAACCCCCCCCCCAAAAAAATTTTTTTTACAGTACAACTAAAACAAAGTTAAACTAAATTGTATTGTCATATAGTAATTAAAAGTAAAAGATAGCAATAAAACGCTCTTCAGAAAAGTTCAATTTTTAACAACCTCTGAAATTAATAGGATCCAAAGTGGGCGAAGCCTGTCAAATCTTATAGAAGAGGCCTAAAATTTCTTTCTTTCTTAGTTGATATTCCATTGCTCTCTCACAAGTCTGGATTACAATATGCAACCCCCCCCCCCGTCTGGTGCGTGCAAGTCCCCCCCCATCTTGTTTTTTGCTTCTGCGCATGCGCAGGACTTGGGATTTTTTTGCTTCTGCTCATGTGCAGAAGCTGGTTTTTTTTAGCACTGCGTGTGCTAAAAGCACCTGTGTGATGCTCAATGCTCACATACCCACGCAGCATGTCAAGGAATGAACCGGCATCAAAGAAAACCAGAACAAACCCCTGCCCTTGGTTCCCATCACTCTCCATCACTCTCCATAATTGTGGAAGCCCAAGTACTTTAGTAGGCTGGGTCTATTCAGGCTACTAGTTTTGTGCTTTTGCAGGTATAAATCAACACTCTTAGTTCATGCTTGAAGCTAAATTGATAATATGTAACTGTAGCGCCTACAATGTCAATGTAACATGCTCTCAATATCTGAAGTCAGTTGACACAGAAACTGCAGAATTCTGTAAATGTTGCAAATTCCAAGTGATTTTTAAAGCAACCCTCAATTTGATGCCATTCACAAAAGTTTAAACAAATAAAAACCCTTCTTTTCAAAAACCATGATATGAACATGCAAAATTTAAAAAGATTCAGTGTATTCCCGTTAGATAATTCTAGATTTCCAGCTAATATTCCTAATTTGTTCTTAAGTTTGGATATAACATTTAGTTATAATTTATGTATTCTCTTTTCTTCTACATCTATTTGGTATACACTAATAGAAAGCTTATGACAATGTATTCTTATTATTTAAACATGCTTCTTTCTTCAATGAATAACTCCTGCCATATTTCCTGGCCACAAATTTCGTAAATTTAATTATGAACTTTTTCATTCAGTACCTGTTTAATATATAGAATGTAGAGAAGATCACAAACCTGATTGCCTTTAAGAGTGAGATAAAATACATTCTTGGAAGATAAGGCTTGTCAGTAGCTATTAATCATGATGGCTATAGGCCATACTACGTAGCACCAGAAGCATATGCTGGGGAATCACAAAGCACCATTACATTTGGCTTTATGGTGAAAAAATAATGCAAGAACTAAAACTAAACATAATAATATTCTGATATAAATTATAGCAATGTTCTCCTTATTTTTTGTTCTTTTAATTAATTCCTTGTAATTTTCTTTTTATACAATGTTGTCTCAAACTGCAAATTAACATCTAGACTCTACAGTAAACAATGCAGGATGGCTGTTAAAAGTTGCAGTTAATTTGAGGACAGACCTTACAATTATTTGCACTCTGTATTTTATATGTTCTTTATTATTTGAGGTGATGATGATTGTTATTTTACCCATTGTGTCTTTCTTAGAAAACTGCATTTATTAAAAAAAAAGCTTTTAAATGACACTACTTTTTAATATACTCCAATTTGATTGCATTTCTGTATATTGGCACTACATATATAATTATATACAATTTCACCAATGCATTATTGAAAATTTAAATGCCAGATTTCGATCATGCTAAGAAATACTTAGGGAATTTCAAATGTGGGATTATTCCAAGCAACCAGACCCATTTGGAAATATTTTAATATATATGACAGGTCCTTAATTATAACAGCCATAATGAATCCTTATGTCCAAATGTGGAAATCTTGATGCTGGCTGTTTTTAAAACAAACACTTCAGCTGGACAGAAGGAAAATACCATACTCCATTTCATTGCAATGATCCTGAAAATTGAAGTGACGATTTTCTCACACAAGCAGAAGCTAGTAATTTGCCTAACTCTTTGTCTATTCATTTTGAACTATACTATTATTTGACAAATTCTAGAAAATCTGCCATTAATTTAGACTGATGGCCCAAAGAGAGAGCGTTAAGGAGCATTTAATAGACTTGAGAGTTTAATGAGTTTATTGTGGCATAGATTTTTGTAAGCAATAGCATAAAACAAGTATTCAGTTAATATCCTGGTATATAGAATTAATACAGTACTTTGCATTGGCATTCTTCAGTCTTGAAAGACCATGGTATCATGTTCTGGATTCCCCAGAGTACAGTACTATAACTAAAGATATTATAATACTACCCAAACACACCATATAATATTTTTGGGTGAATTTGATACAGTAAATGAAAGTGTATCTTACATTGGTGATACACAAACTTTATTTTATTAGAATAATCCTTACTTCAATAGAAGTATGTAGGTCATTATTGCATATCAAGCAGGACAGATCTGACTGACAATATAAATTAAAATGCAAGTGTGGGAGTTAATTATAGTTTTTATGGTTCCAAGCTGGCATGAGCTTTGTGTTTAAGCATATTCACTTTCTTTTCACCTTCAAGGCAAGGATTCCTGTTTCCTATTTTGTTTCTTTTCTTAAAAGCATTTAGCATTGTTTGAACAAAACACGTCTTGCTCCAGATGCTAAATATAAGGAAAGTTTGGATGAAATTCAGTGTGTGTGTATGTGTGTGTGTGTGTAATGTGGTGGTTTTCAGATTTGTTAGATCATTCAGATCATTCAGATTGGGACTGGTCATTCACAAATTATTCCTGGCCAACATGGGCAAACCTAGGCTGAGAGCCACCCCAAGTTGTATCTCAAATGTGTACTTTCAGTGGTTTGATCTGGGACTGGTTCTGATGCCTCCAAATAACTCGATTCCCCACATCTTTCATAAACTATGATTTATAAACTTGAGTGGCTGGTTTCATGCAACACACTGAAGTTGAAGTTCACATAGCATCAAGTTGTAAAGGTTGAGGAATACTGCATTAGATATTCTAGAAGTAAATAGTGAGGTAGCAAAGTTTGATGACTACACTAAATTGTTCTGCATAGTGAAAAGTGAAACTGATTGTCGGGAGTTCCAGAAAAAATTGTCAAAATTGAGTGAGTGGACAACAAAGTGGCATATTCATCTTAACCTAAACAAGTGCAAAGTTATGCATATTGGGGCAAAGAACCCCAATTATACCTACCAACTGATAGGGACCACGCTTTCTGAAACAACCCAAGAAAGGGATCTTGGGGTTTTGGTGGACAGCTCAATGAAGATGTCAACCCAGTGCACAGCAGCAGTAAAGAAAGCAAATTTCATGCTTGGCATGATTAGTAAAGGAATTTAAAATAGGTCGGCAAGTGTTTTATTGCCTCTGTACAAAATGATAGTGAGACCACACTTGCAGTGCTGTGCACAGTTCTGGTCACCGCACCTCAAGAAGGATATAATGGAACTGGAAAAGGTGCAAAAAAGGGCAACAAGAATGATCAAGGAAATGGAGCACCTCCATTATGAAACCAGGTTGCAACGCCTCAGTCTCTTCAGCCTTGAAAGTTGGCGTTTAAGAGGTGACTTAATCAAAGTGTATAAAATCATGCATGGGATAGAAAAGGTGGATAGAGAAAAATTATTTTCTCTATCATACAATATGAGGACAAGGGGGCACTCCCTAAAGCTCATAGGTAAGAAAGTGGGGGCAAATAAAGGGAAATATTTCTTCCGAGATGGTCATTTGTTTATGGAATTCACTTCCAGAAGAGGTAGTGCAGCTGTCAGCCTAGATAGCTTCAAGGCGGGATTAGACAGATTCATGGATACCAAGTGTATCGGTGGTTATTGAAACGGATGTCCATGTGCCACTATGTTGGTTGAGGCAGGCAGAATTCCCTTGAGTACCATTTGTTGGGGGTCAAGGGAAAGGGAGGGTTTTGCCTTCTCTTTCTGCTCAAGATTCCCTTGGTGGGCCACTGTGTGACACAGAATGCTGGACTCGATGGGCTTTGGCCTGATTCAGCATGGCTCTTATGTTCTTATTCTAAAGGTGCTTTCAAAACTAGACTTCCTTTGTTTTTCTGAAAGATATTTCATTTTCATCCAGAAAACTTGTTCAATTCTGACTGGATGGTAGAAATGGTAGGATTTATATTCAGTCAGAACCAAAGAAGCTTTTTGGATGAGAATTGAGACATCTTTGAGGAAAAGCAGAAAAAGTCCAGTTGCCTTTTGAAAAGGGAACTTTGGGACAACCAGGAGCTGGATAACTGAGAAACCAGGATTTTTTTCTCCACTCATAGTCAGATTTTTTTCTGCAAATCCATCTGGATATCACATTCCACTAAAACTTTTTATGTTTCTACATGAATGGATAAATAGGCAGACATAGCAAAAATGTAAGACCAAGCTTTTGACCTACACTGGAGGTTTGCACAACAATTAGCCTGTCCTTTATTTTAGGGCTAATCACAAGGTTGAAAATTCAGCCAATTTGAAACTAAGGGCTGAAATGTCACTTTCGAAACAGGGTTAAGAAGGTCACACAGCTGCAAATAATAATAGCTCGATGAAAATCAGATTCTGACTGCAGCCCAATTCAAGAATAACATTGGAACAAGAAGCAACCCTGTGTGACATTCTTAGCTATAGAGCCATGCACATTTTTGTGAATATTTTATTTTGCTGCTTGTTTTAATTTTCAAAATGAGCTTTCTTAAGTCTAATTATTTCACACCATTCCTTGATAGTGATAGTGCAATTGTAAATTTGTGTTTGTACTATCAAGAAGGAGGGTATGCAAAGCAAAGAGGAAAATCGGATTCAAAATTATTGCAAGGATGATCATTCTAACCAAGTAGTGGTTGCTTCCTTTGTCGTTGTTTTTTTTAGTGTTTCTTTGTGGTCTAGTGGGATTGTTCAAAAAGTATGCCTCTTCTGTTCTAATTAACCAAAATCAAATTTAAAATTTGTCCAGATGTTTATTAAGCATAAATGCTGCTGAAGAATTATTCTCTCCCATCTCCCTCCCTCTCTTTCTACTTATAGAAAAATAGTTTCCTATTTCAATTGAAGTGTCAATGGACACCTTCATGTTGTAACTTTGACTTCCTAGTCTGTTTTATAGTCTTTGAATCTTCTAGCGGCCTCCTACCGAATTATTAAAGAGGTTTCCCCCTTTTAGGTTGGTTAGCCTAGCTTGGTTAGATTCTACTGGCCACATAACCCATCCCTTAATTACTGTGTTGTAATAGCCTCTGTCAAATTCTATATTTTCTTTTATATTGATTTTTAACAAATGTGCCCATCAAGGTAGCACATAAATAGCTAACAGATTCCCACATTAGGGAATTAAGGTAGCAGATAAATACCTCAATGAAATTCAACAGAATTTGGTACATTTTGCTATAGGACTGTTATTAATTTTTACTTGTATATTTAAATATATTCCAGTATATTCAAATCTACTCATGTGCTTTAACTGCCATTGGATTAAATATGTATGAGAGACACATCAGATGAAAAATATCAGAGCTAATTTGTGAAGCAAAATGCTTTCCCCACACCTTTCCAGAAAATGTTTGAATTTAGTAAATTTAGTAAATTCAGTTTAGCCCAGAAGTTTAGAGCACCTCGCTGACATAAATTAATCTTTGAAAATAAAAGCTGAGTAAACTTGCTTGAACCAGGTTTAAACATTATCAAGAAATCTTGGGACTAAAGATGTTGCAAAAGGAGACTGGGGAAAAAACTTATGTATTTTGACTAAGAAAATTACTTGGAAGTATCTATATAATCCCTATAGTCAAGCTCATTTAGATAAAATATTTCCCTTTTCCATTATATTAAACTTGACTTCAAAGCAGTTGTATGTTTTAGCATATTTTTACCACATTATTTTAATATGAAGGATATGGTTGGAAAGGTGGTTCAGGCTACAATAGTGTGGTCACCTTCATCAAACAAAATCACATATGCATTATTTCTGAAATTTACTTACTTACTTACTTACTTATTTACTTACTTACTTACTTACTTACTTACTTACTTACTTACTTACTTACTTACTTACTTACTTATTGATTGGATTTGTATGCCGCCCCTCTCCGGAGACTCAGGGCGGCTAACAACAGTAATAAACAATGTACAATAATAATCCAATAAAATGATTAAAAAATCCATTAATATAAAAAACCAAACATACATACCACACATGAAATTGTAAATGTTGGCTTAATGTTGTCCTAATGATTTTTATTATCTGGGTTCCCTTTATTTGTATTGATTTATACTGAAACAAATGTGTTGGATAATGTGAAATGTCATTATTTTCAATATCATTTTCTTGTAGATCAGTCACCGTGACCCAAGAAGGAAGAACATTTAATCCTTTGCTAAAGTTCTTAGCCTGGAGTAACAAACTCATCTGTACTGTAATCATATTAAGAGGTAAACAAACCATCATACCAGTTTAAGACATATGATTAAATGGTATATCATAGCCACCCACTGTGACCTGATAAACTCAAATTTTCTCACAACAGTAGCAAAAACTTAAAAATAGAAAGAGATTGTGCTTATTTAAACATTGCAGTTCTAAAAATAATAGGTCCAGTACAATTTAATTGTAGCAAGCATGATTTTATTTATTATCTACTTAGAATGTCATAATGTCATCTTTCTTTAAAAAAAGATTTATTTCTATACCTAAAAAGTATAGAAATGATAAAAAAATATGTTTTAAAAATCATATAACAATAAGACAGTAAAGCTTTAAAAAAACCAGTAAATATTATTTAATAATTTTAAAGGGCAAATTAACATTGTTATATGATAGAGTTTCTGAAAAGATAAAGTATAGACTGTTGCATTCCAAAGAGAGATTTGAGCAATGTTTAAGAGCTTTTTCTTTTTACCTAATGATAAACTCAATTTTGGAAATTCTCTGATAGGTCTGTCTACACGGGCCCATTAGAAGACAGGGAGCCATGTTCTAAGTCACAGAAAGATCTAAAAGAGCATCTACAATTAATAAATCTCAGAGAGAATAAAATGCTTTCAGATAGGCATAATGATGTACAGATATGGAAAAATAAACACCAAAAATAATGCATGCTACTTTTGACAGCTACTGAAGAGTAGATATGCAATGGTTATGAAAACCATTACCTGACCTAAGCAATCTCCAAAGAAAATGTCTATAATGTTTTGATAACCCAAATGACACCTTATAAAAGTGTTTCTCAAACTCAGTAATTTTAAGATTTGTTGGTTTAAATGTCCCACATGCTTGTTGGGGAATTCTGGGAATTGAAATCCATACATGTTAAAGTTGCTAAGGTTGGAAAATCCTGCCTAAGAACATATGGTATTCTTTCCTTGGTTGTATCTGATAGACAGTGGCAAGACCTGGAAAACAGGAAAGCATTTTAATATCTCCATACTATGGCAAACCAATTGGAGAACTGCTCTAATGGAACTATAAATTCCTCATCCACATGCATTTGGTGCACAAAACATCTGTATTATAATAATGCAGAAAATGATTTTATCCTATCTGATTTTATCTTATCTGAATTGAATGCAATAGTGGTGTACACTTTTTATTATTATTATTTTATTATTATTTATTAGATTTGTATGCTGCCCCTCTCTGTAGACTCGGGGCGGCTCACAGCAATGATAAAAACAATATACAATGACAAATCTAATAGTTTATTTAGTCCTTGGTTCTAGGTTCCATGATCATGACTTTAAAAAAAAAAATAATGTCTTTACTATATACCAAATAAAATGGAATACAACCTTTAAAAAAAAACTACCATGGAATTTATTTATTTATTTATTTATTTATTTATTTATTCATTCATTCATTCATTCATTCATTCATTCATTCAATTTTTATGCCGCCCTTCTCCTTAGACTCAGGGCGGCTTACAACATCTTAGCAATAGCGCTTTTTAACAGAGCCAGCATATTGCCCCACAATCTGGGTCCTCATTTTACCCACCTCGGAAGGATGGAAGGCTGAGTCAATCTTGAGCCAGTGATGAGATTTGAACCACTGACCTTCAGATGTACAGTCAGCTTCAGTGACTTGCAGTACAGTACTCTACTTGCTGCGCCACCCTGGCTCGCATGCCTTTGGATAAAAAAACAATTCAGTGTCGTTTCTCTCCCTCTAATCATTTTTTTTTAAAAATACACTATTAGTTTCATCAGCTGTGGTGGCACAGTGGTATACTTTAGGCTACTTCTGCTCACTGCATGCCACCAGCAATTTGGTGGTTTGAATTTCACTGGCTCAAGGTTGAATCAGCCTTCCATCCTTCCGAGGTCGGTAAAACGAGACCTAGATTGTTGGGGGCAATAGGCTGACTTTATATAACTGCCTATAGAGACTGTAAAGTACTGTGACAGAGTATATAAGGCTAAGTGCTATTGCTTAGACCATAAGCTTCTTCCTGAAAAGATAAAAAATATGGGATAGACAGCATCACCACCGGCTGACCACCCACACTCAACATGTAATCCTCAATGGAGTTATATCTGCATGGAGAAAAGCATTCTTGTGGGGTACTCAAAGGTTTGGTCTGAAGTCTAGGACTAGGGGACAGGATTGTCTGTCAATATTTGATGACCTGTCACAATCCCTCAGTGCCGGGTGAAAACCTCAGATGATCCTTGAAGCCCTTGAGCGCAGGACAAGAACTAATGGACGGGAACTAATCAAAGAGAGAACCAACCTAGAACTAAGGAAAATGTTCTGATACTGAGAACAATTAATCAGTGGAATGGCATTCCTCCAAAAGCTGTGGGTGTTTCACCACTGGAGAGTTTTAGGACTTTGGACAACCATTTGTCTAGAATGGCATGGGGTGTCTGCTTGAGCACTGGCTTGGACTTCAAGACCCCCAAGGTCCTTACAATTCTATTATTATCTTTAAAAAATACTCACCATAGCTCTGGTGTTACTTTCAGTAAGAATATAACCTGTTGCTCCTCTTTGTTATTTACCCTGTAATTAAAAAAAAAATGTTTTTCTGCCTAAAATGGAGGAAATGGGTTTTTTTAACCAACAATTTCCCTTTTTCTTAAATAGTGTTAATAGAGGAAAATACTATTGAAACAGTGACAGAGTCTTCCTCGAACACCATCTTCTTCTTCTGCAACTGAAGAATGTAAGCAAGTCAGCTTGGTTCCCTCTCTTGATAAATGTAAAATGTAAGTTTCTCAAAGCTTCTTAATAAAACACATTCTAAAAGGTGAATGAAATGAGAAGCATCCATTTTGCACAAGCTGTTCCATTTGATACAAACATGTTTTTGTCATGCTTTCTCCAAATATATTTTTTTGTAAATCCTTTCTAATTGGTAAATTTGCATTGAAATTTTTAGAAAACATAGGTATTGGTGTCAATTGTATTTCAGTTATTAATTAAAGTTTTTTTTTAAAAAAAATGAGTTGGAAAAAAATGAGTTGCAACGTTAAAATGCAAACTTAAATGCAAACATATCCAACTTGCATTTCTTGAATGTACCTAAGCTATTGCAATATTTATTTTAGCTTCCAACCACAGTAACCAGGTGGTTGAAATTTATAATGTATTACATCTGCAGAAATCAGATCAGGAAGGCTGGCCTATATTTTCCATATCTGCTAAAGCTATGGACAGCTATATTTATGTTTTTTTAATTCCCCCTTTTTCTTTTAATGTGTAGATTTATGAAGAATCAAAAATGAATTTGGAACAAGAGAGACCTTTTATCTGCAGTGCCCCAGGCTGTTCACAGGTGAATTAAACCTGTAAGAATATAGCTGTAGTAGAGTTCACCATGTTAACATCTCTCTATCATAATTTCAAATTTTATTATATCATTTTAAAGTGCTCTTTCCCCTTGCAACTTCATGCCATAAAACACAAATTCATAATCAATATGGCTATTCTGCTTAGTATCAATGAACATGCCTCATAGCAACTTACATACCGAACCAAGCTATACCCAGAAGAAACATTTATTCATTAAAATGTTTTATTACATTAATGCAATCTCAGTTTTAAGATTGAATAGACCATATGGGTTTAATCAAGGGTTTTTAACTGTTTTGCTTTTTTAATCATTGGATTTGTATTTTGTATTCCTGTTGTGAGCCGCTCCAAGTCTTTGGAGAGGGATGGCATACAAATCTAAATAATAATAATAATAATAATAATAATAATAATAATAATAATAATGGTTAAAGAATAATTATCATGAAGGAAATATCTAAAAAACAGAACATTCGATGATGCTTTTTAGGATGAATAATCATCCTTTTCTGACTGGAAGAATTAAAACCAGATAATTCCTATTTCCTATGTAGCATTGCTTTGTTCCCTGACATCTCAACTTCTAAAAAAATAATAATCCCAGAATATGTTTATAAAGGTATAATCTCATATGCATGAAGTAATATTGAATAATTGGATGTGCAAAGAACTTGAAAAGACTGTCATGTTAAGGACATAATCCCAGCCTTTAAACCCTTGTGCACTTTAAACTCTTGGGACAAACATTTAGGCTTTTGCTGCACTCCTTTCTGAGCACACAAATAATTTAATAATTGCTCAGCTTCAACTGATCTGCTATAAGAAAAACCACCTTTGAACACTTCATATAGATCCATTAATTATTGCCTCAGCCATTGGCAGACATTTTCTCAGCGGGTAATAATCTCAATAGATAATTTTCAAATATGTTCATAAGATTGTATATCCCAAAATGTATTAAGTGATGGCAAAGAGGGAGACAAAAAAGCAAAAGCCACAGAGACTAACAAAATGAAAAAAATTCTTTGGAAAATGTATGATTTATTTATTTATTATAATTTCTACTTCACTTAAGTAACTCTGGCTGGTTTCCCACAGCTATACATGAAATATTTTTTTAATAGCATATTTTTTGGAGTATAAGACGCACCAGAGTATAAGGCACACCTTAGTTTTTGGGGAGGAAAATAGAGAAAGAATCTGCTTACTAGATATTCATCTGGCTAGCATTCTTAGTCTGCTCAGCTTCAGCAAATTCTTTTACCCCCTGGTTAGGGCTTTTAAAAAACCTTATTCAGAGAGAGTAACAATGAAAGAGCTTGCAAGCCAGTAAGACCTGGGAAAATCATTAGCACCTGGTTAGGGCTGAAAAGAAACATTAGGTGCAAGTAGAGTAATGAAAAAAAACTCCAAAGATTTAGGGCGTGGAAAACATTCTTCGCAAAGAGTAACAATGAAAAAGTTTGCAAGCTGGTAAGAGCTGGGAACATTGTTGGCACCTGGTGACGGCTGGAAAGAAACATTTGGAGCAAGTTAGAGCAATGAAAAAACCTCTGCAAAGACTTAGGGCTTGGAAAACATTCTTCGCAAAGAGTAACAATGAAAGAACCTGCAAGCTAAGAGTTGGGAAGATTGTTAGTTAGAGCTGCAAAAAAAAAAAAGCTTGGAAAAAAAGCTACATTCAGAGTATAAGACAAATCTGAATGTTCAGCCTCTTTTAGGGAGGGACATAAGAACCTAAGAAGAGCCATGCTGAATCAGGCCAAAGCCCATCAAATCCAGCATTCTGTGTCATACAGTGGCCCACCAATTGTCCTTGGGGATCTTGAGCAGAAAGAGAAGGCAAGACCCTCCCTTTCCCCTGACCACCAACAATGGTACTCAAGGGAATAATTCCTGCCTCAACCAACATAGAGGCGGCACATGGACATCCGTTTCAATAACCACCGATACACTTGGCATCCATGAATCTGTCTAATCCTGCCTTGAAGCTATCAAGGCTGACAGCTGTCATGACCTCTTCTGAATTCCATAAACCAACAACCTTCTGAGTGAAGAAATATTTCCCTTGATTTGTCCTCACTTTCTTACCTATGGGCTTTAGGGAGTGCCCCCTTGTTCTAGTATTGTGTGATACAGAAAATAATTTTTCTCTACCCACCTTTTCTATCCCATGCATGATTTTATACACTTCAGTCAAGTCACCCCTTAAATGCCATCTTTCAAGGCTGAAGAGACCAAGGCCTGGTATCATAAAGGAGGTGCTCCATAAGGTGTGCCTTATACTCCAAAAAATAGGGTAGTAATATTTAAGTAACAGGAAAGCTTTGAGTCACAGTTGCTTCTATTATTTAATTCCACTCATTACTCACATTCCTTATTTGCCTTTTTAATGCTTGGAATATTAAAATTAAAAAATCAATTTCCAGCCCTTATTTCAGAAGCTGAAACTTTTTGTTGTCTATACCCAACAGCGTTTTCCAACAGAGGACCATCTGATGATCCATAGTCACAAACATGAAATGACTTTGAAGTTTCCTTCACTAAAAACAGACAACATGTTATCAGGTGAGAAGATAGTTGTAAGAAAGTTATTTAGTTGCCAATTTTGCTGTAATAAGGATGAATGTGATAATTCTGAGGCTATCGAATTCTGTGCTAATTAAACAAATATAATAGTTCCATTGCTTTACTTTATGCCATGAGTTAGTTCAGATTTTCTGATGCATGTACAGCAGGGCTGTCAAACTCACAGTCTGCAGCCCAGATAGATCATGCCCTGGCCACACCAATATCCGATTTAGCGAAGGGGAAAAAATTATACATCATACGATGACACCTTGACAATGCATGTTTGACACCCCTCATGTACAGGAAGCTGAGCTCAAAAAAGTTGAGCATGGCATTTGACAAAGTAGACCATAATCTACTACTAGATAAAGTAGAAAAATGTGGGATGGACAACACCACCAACAGATGGATTCAAAACTGGCAAACCAACCACAATCAACATGTAGTGCTCAATAGAACTGCATCTACATGGAGGGATGTATGCAGTGGAGTACCCCAAGGTTCTGTTTTAGGCCCAGTACTCTTCAACATCTACCTCAATGACTTGGACGAGGGGATAGATGGGGAACTCATCAAATTTGCAGATGACACCAAACTGGTAGGAATAGCTAACACTCCAGAAGATAGGTGCAAAATGTAGAAGGATCTTGATAAATTTGAACATTGGCGCTATTTAACAAAATGAAATTCAGTGGTGAAAAGAGTAAGGTTCTACATTTAGGCAAGAAAAACAAAATGCACGGGTACAGTATATGCTCAATAATAGTAACTGTGAGAGGTATCTTGGAATCCTAGTGGACAACCATTTAAATATGAGCCAGCAGTGTGCAGCAGCTGCCAAAAAAGCCAGCACTTTTCTAGTCTGCATTAACAAAGTGATAGAATCAAAATAACATGAAGTATTAATACCACTTTATAAGGCCTTGGTAAGCTCACACTTGGAATATTGCATTCAGTTTTGGTTGCCACGATGCAAAAAGGATGTTGAGACTCTAGAAAAACTGTAGAGAAGAACGACAAAGATGATTAGGGGACTGGAGGCTAAAATATATAAAGAATGGTTGCAGGAAATGGGTATGTCTAGTTTAATGAAAAGAATGACCAGGGAGACATGATAGCAGTGGGCCAATATCCCAGGGATTGCTACAAATAAGAGGGAGTCAACCTATTCTCCAAAGTACCTGAGGGTAGAACAAGAATCAATGAGTGGAAACTAAACAAGGAGAGACGTAACTTAGAACTAAGGAAAAATTTCCTGACAGAACAATTAACCAGTGAAACAGCTTGCCTCCAGAAGTTGTGAATATTCCAACACTGGAGATTTTTAAGATGTTGGATAACCACTTGTATTAAGTAGTGTAGGGTTTCCTGCCTAAGCAATGGGTTGGACTGGAAGACTTCCAAGATCCCTTCCAACTCTGTTGTTGTTGTTGTTGTTGTTGTTGTTGTTGTTGTTGTTGTTGTTTAGACAGACACAATAAGTCTCCAAATGGCTTAAAATTATAAGTCCAAGATTCATTTGTATAAATTAGTCATACGTTATTTGGTTGCTTATACTTTGTTGGTGATGTTTGTCACTGCAACACATGGCCAACAAACAAACAATTTCCCAAATGTCTGGATTATTAAAAACCTTCACAGGCCAAACTGTGAAAGAAATGTGTTTGTCCTTGCATTGTAGAATCAGATGTCTTTATGGTTTGAGATTGGGCAACAGTGATGTGGAAGATGCAAGTTAAAGCAAGTCATAATATCATGAAAAGAGAAATGCTGCTTTTATATTAATAAGGCTACTTTGATACTAAAAGTTGTTACTTTTAACTATGCAAAATAGAAGGAAATCTTCATACTAGTGCAGTGAGGGCAAACCTTTTTTTTGGTTTGGGTGCTCACCCGTTCCTATAATGTAATGCTCTCCCCATGCATGCACATTACCATCCACCACTCCACACATGTGTACAACCCCCTTGCACTGCCCCTCCCTGCAAGCGCACGAGTCTCACTGAAGCCTCTGGACTTCTGATAGTTCCATTGGACTGGTTTTTTCAGGAAAGCCTCCTGATAGATTTCAGCCTGGGGATGGCGTTTCTCCCCTTTTCTAAGAGGTCTGTAAGGGGCATGCATAAGTGCACCTTTGTGCCTACCGTTCCTGTCTTAATGTGTTTTTATTTTTTTCTATCTCTGCTTTATCCTTATATTATGTTAAACTACAATACAATACTATATTTGCATGACAAATTAAATAAATAAATAAATAAATAAATAAATAAACAACACTGAAAACATGTTTTTCACAACATATATTAGATCTGTAGTTGTTCAGCTAAAGAAAGAGGGGGGAGGGAAGGGAAGAAAGGCAGAAGGGAAAGAAGGCGGGAGGGAGGGATGGAGAGAGAGAGAGAAAGAGAGAGAGAGATCTTTCTATTCCATTTTCCCCACCTTCATTATAGCCTATAGGTACAACATGCTGAAACTTTAACAACTTTTAAAATTCCTGTTAACTCCATGCATATTAAATAATCTTTTCAGCTTTTAAAAAACAAACACACGAATGTACCTAGCTCAGTTGTTTACTTATCTATATTATAAGCACTACCACTTTCTTAATGAGAACAATATTACAATTTGGGAAATATCTTTTCTGGAAACAATCAAATTAATACAAAGCATTGATGTATATCAGCATGCTTCATCAGGTGAGAGTTTACAAAAAGTGAGGGATGTGAAAGCCACAAACAGTCAGTAAATTAAAATGTAGCCGTACACTCCTGGAGTTTTTCAGAGATTACACTTGACTATAGGGAGGTTAGCTGGGACCATATGTTACAATGGGATCACTGAACCAATTCTTACTACTGTGGACATTAACTAGCTGGTTGTTTGGATTTGTTTTGAGAACTGCTTGGGGCTGGATTATGTTTGCCACTGATCATTTCTGATTTAGAAGACTGATCACCCTCAAAGTAGAGTGGTACATAAGAGAAACAGAATATCCTGGAGTTCATCAGAATGTTCTATTTCTGGAATAGTAATTTGACATACAACTTGGATTTTGTTCTTGCAACAATTCATCCAAAGCAAAGGAAGCCAAACTACATATTACAAGATTGGCTCCCGGGAGTTGAGTCATAATGTTCATCACTTTTAGACAATCACTGAAGGAAACACAGTAAGTAAATTGCCAAAATGCCATAGGTAAACACATCAAAAAGGAGAAAAGTAATTGTGAGAAGAATAATGTCTTAATGCATTTATCCCACAGGGCACCTGCTCTATTAGAACTTAATGAGGTAGTTTCCATTTATTTTAAGTATCACAATAAACAATAAGGTTGAGTTAACCTATTACTATTAGATGCAGATAAAGAATATAAAAAGCAACTGTCCATCCATTTTGGATAGTTACAACTCTACTCTCTGTATTGGTAATAAGAGAATTTGGAACAGATTAAACAGATACACAAAAACAATATTTTAAAATATTTTAAAATATATACACATATTTAAAATGTTTAAAATATGTACAAAATATTTCAAATGTTGCATATTTTATAAACCCACATTTTAATTTTTGAATTTCTAAAAAAACGCTCATTTTTTTTATCACAGGGACTAATCACCAGTTTTTTAAAATGCAATTCTTGGTGCTTTAAATACAACAAAGCAGAAGTTCATGCTGATACATTTGATAATTTTAGACTTTGCTTTAATCTAAAACCTTTACATTAAAGATAATTGAACTGTTGAATGGAAATGAGATTAGGAGAATATTTGCAAAACATTTGACATAGGCGAATTAGCTGGAGGTTATTTTTTCAGAATTGTCTCCAAGTTCATTTATAATCTTGGAAGTTAAGCATGAAGCAAGCCATGCTGAGTGATCACTAAGTTTAGCCTGGAGTATTGAATTAGATCCAGAGTGGGTTGGGCCTATTCACATCTTAGATCTAAGAATCATAATCGGTGCAAAGGAAGACTGGGATTTTAATGTCTCAATCTCCTGCAGCAATGAGATCTTTTTATTTTTTGTAGATTAAATGTTAAATTTGATGTCAATGAAAATAGCAGATATAAGAACAAAATGAACACAAACTTATATTACTCCTCTATAGACACAATTTGTCCAGCCCATTTTTCTCAAAGAAACAGGCTTACATTTGTCTCCTATATTCAAAAAGGTGTTCTAAGCAGGGAATTGTCTAAATGGTGTGATCGTAAGATCTCTAAGGTTTCCCCCAAATGCTCTAAACTCAGGGATACGCAAAATCTTTTTTTCTTTTTCCAGCTTATATTAAAAAAATAATATTAACTTGCCACCAATAATTATGGTAGAAGCAGTGAGTATAAAATTCAATTTTAATATAGTAAATTCAATATAATAAATATTGTTGCTTATAACTCAACAAAAACAAAAGAGTCCTCCATAATTTTTAAAACTGGAAAAAGCTCCTGGGAGAATGCCGAGCCGGCAATTTACCGCCGGCCGGATTTGCTGTGGTGCCGGGGAAATGTGGTCCCCAGCGCAGCCACCATTTTGTTGGCCAGGATCTTGCGATATTTTGTGAGATCCTGGCCAGGCCTGTCATTGGCTCGTGGCCAGCTAGCCCTTTATAAAGGGTTGCGCTGGCTCGGGGCTTCCCTTTTGCCCCGATGGCAAGCAGGCGAACACCCTCCCTCCCTATCTTTCAGTGTGCTACAGGGATCATCCTTAGGGGGCTGAATAGGAATTTTTGGCGGTCTCGGCATTTTACCTGCAACCGTTTTTTCACCTATTCCACACTGCAGTGCGGGATGGATGGTTAGGGGGTGTTTTGTTATTTGATTAGGTTCTAATTTGGTCATTGGGTTGACAGGTTAGGGGCAGAAATTGGGAGGTGCTAGCAACTGCGTGTTCTCCATTGGGCATCTTTGGGGATATTGGCAAACTCTCTCCAAGGGCTCATGGTGGCTTTTAAACAAACCTGAGCAATTGGGGAGAAGTTGCCTCTGGGTCTCGCCCATTTCAATTGCCTTTCAGGGATTGGATGGTGAGACCTCCCACATGCGTTGCATGGCTTGGATCCAGGTGAGGGCGTGGTCGCCTTCACCTCGATCATCATGGAACTACGCCCTGAGTTGCCCAGGAAGTTTTTGTTATGTCATTTCCACCCCAAATGTTCTTAGTTGACCTCTGCGGGTCCCATTTTAGTTTTGAATTAAACAAGTTTATTTAATTAATAAAAATGACCCAGTTTAAATCCAGCTCTGTGTCCACGTTGTTATTCCGCTCCCGCTGCAAAGACGTTTAGGAAGCATTTGTCTAGAGTAGACAATACTTTATCAATGTATTTGATATAGCCTGACACAAGGATGGGGGATCTGATTTTCTATATGTTTCTTGGCCCAGAATGAAGAATGATGAAGTTTGTAGTCCAAAAGCATCAGCAGGGCTACAGATTCCACACCCTGTTTTAGTTCAACAGCAATTCGTTGCCCTGCTTTTTAGTCTTTTTTACATTTTTATTTCAGTAATTCATTTTTCTTCTGATAGAGAGATATGAGGGAAAAACTGTTTCCTCAAATATAAGTAATCCCTCAGGAAATCTAGATTCCTTAAAATTAAGTGTTTTATTCTGAGATTTCTTAATGAAATTTGGAGATGATATATGAGAGGGAGAGGCTTTCCCCTTCAGACATACTCTCCTTTTAGACATTTATCTCTCTTTTCTTCCTTATTTTTGGCAAAGTTGTTTCAAATCATTTGCATCTGAGAAGAATCATTGCCCTTTAGCAAATTCAGGTGCAGTATTTTAAAACGAACATAAATTCCCCCTTCCTTCCCCACCCATGCCTTTACAATAGGTATTATCTTCTTCTTTCACTCATTCCATTCATACATGTTATAATCAGTTACTTTTAGAAATTTCTAAAAGAAAAATAAACATAAAGAAACCAATGCTCCAAGTGATCAAAAATCATCCAGAAAATCCCTTATTTGCCACACTGATAAGTAGGCCACAGTGGGTAGGCGCACACTTCAACCTAACTCTAAAAGAAGCAATTAGATGCATACTTAATGAAGAAGTAAAACAGTCTATTTTGTCTTCCACAGACCTAGTATCTACATCTTCCATGCACAAGGAGAGAAATAGCATTCATCTCTCTCTCTCACCCCCCCCCCCCTCTCTCACACACACACAAATGCACAGACTAGTGGAAAAATATTCTACATAGGATTTTGCTTTAACTGTTGATTCCATTTGGTCAGGGCTCTGAGGTCTGGAAGATTGTAGGTTTATTTTATATATTTAAATAGAAAAGCAGGGATACAAATAACAATCATTAATGGTCACTGAGAGTGCTAGATAAGACACTTCTATTCAGAGAAAAGGAAATGTTTATTATTAGTGTTCTAGTTAAAGTGTGTGTATTTATTTATTTATTTATTATTTAGATTTGTATGCCGCCCCTCTCCGAGTATGCTTACTGTCTGTCTTTGTTAATTGTCTTTGTTAATTGTATATGGTTTGCTGTTATGCCCTTTGTTAAAAGGGAATTATAAATAAATGTTTATTATTATTATTAATTGAAATCTACTTTGGTATGAATTCAAACTACTGCTCTTTTCACTCAGAAGCCGATAATTTATTTAGATAGCTATTATTTCAAAAATAGTTGAAATATATATCTTATGTCAGAGTTCATTGTCATTTCTGTGGAAGCTTAACACACATTAAACCTCTCCTAATGGAACCTTATAGTATATGCCTAAATCTGGTCCTAAAAGAATTATTTACTTCTATATTATCTATAATTTCTCTATACATTGATTTTTTCAAATGCCTAAAAATAGGAATGGTGTAACAAAAGTTTTTGCATTTATTTATTTATTCATTTATTGCAAGCATTTATATATATCTGCCTATATCAAATATTGGGAATTGATCAAGGCTTGAGAAAAATAAACTAGGGGTGAGGAGGGAGGGAGAGAGAGGGGGGGGAGAGAACAAACTAAACCATGTATTATTAATAAAAAACAATGTGCAAAATGGAAAACTGATTGAGTAGCTTAAAATATGATATATAGACAATATTCAATAATTCTTTTTATTTCAGTTCAAAGGTAAGGATGTTTTGGTCAATGCTTATGGCAGAACAAAAGCATAGTACCTAATGAATTGAGGTTGAGTTTTTCCCTATATCTTTATGGATATGGATTTTTGCAGAATATTTTGCATTTTTCATTACAAAAATGATTCATTGTTATGAGAATATTTTTTACTTCCCAAATTAGCTTATAGATTTGGCAGCATCGAAGTACAGCAATGATTAGCCGTTGTTTGGTAACATTCTCAACTTTAAAATGTGTGGACCTCAACTCACAGAATTCTTCAGTTAATATTGTTGGCTGGGGAATTCTGCAAGTTAAAGTCCATGCATCTTAAAGTTGGTCAGATTGAGAAACATTTCTCAATCTGGATTCTGCTACCTAGCCTCCTGTCCACACATCTTAATTGTCCAGAATAATATATCATTAACAATAAAAAGGAACTGAATCCAAGTGCATTGGGCCTATCACATCCACATGATTAATATGTGACACTGTACATAACATTGTGAGCTGCCCTGAGTCCACGGAGAGTGGTGGCATATAAGTCCAATCAATCAATCAATCAATCATTCAATCGACCAATCAATCAATCAATCAATCAATCAATCAATCAAGACATATAAAGAAAATAGCATCATAACTTGGGAACCCTCAATTTTTTTAGCTTTGAGGTATGCTCTCTAAGGAAACAAGATGACATAAATACAACAACCTTCATATCATTGTGTTGATGCTGTTTCAGACAGTGCATGCTGTACTTACAATAATGAGTGAAAGTTGTTTCTATTGCTGTGGAAGAATTTAACCCACTCATATCTGATGAAATAAAATATCTTAGAACCCTTAGGTAAATATGCCTATTATATGCATCTCTAATTGAATTGGTGCAACCCTAATACAGAATATACCTACTTTAAATAATAGATAAAGTAAGCTCATTTGAAGTTGGACATAGATTTTATTATATTTGGGTTTGCACAGAAAGTCAATTATTGCATGTTTGAAAGTGTTCCGTTGTTCTCATCCACATATGTCTTATCAATATATACTTCTCTCTTATGTTTTTGGAGACACCCTATATAAAAAAAACACAGCTGCCAGGGATACACATTGTCTAATCTGTTTGAATAATGATGTGACAAATAAGTGAAAATAAAAATGTCAAAATAATAAAGGAAAGGAAAGTGAGAGAGATTTGAACCTCTCTGTGGTGCAATAGGGCAGCCTTTGTTTAAGCACTCCGATTACTTTTATTCTTCTGATTTTGTTATCATTGCATGGAAGTGAAATGTGTCTAATATATAACTTCAGTGGAGCTCTCCAGCTGAATAAGCCAAATTCCTGTTATTAAATGTGCAGCAGACTAAACACTTGTGTTAAATATCAGGAATCAAATTACACCATTTGGATCTCTGCTTGTCACATATCTACGCTTTAGATTAATCACATTTGTTATGGTT
Organism: Erythrolamprus reginae; assembly: GCF_031021105.1. NCBI lineage: Eukaryota > Metazoa > Chordata > Lepidosauria > Squamata > Dipsadidae > Erythrolamprus > Erythrolamprus reginae. The sequence continues at coordinate 47,197,336 of NC_091963.1, forward strand.
TAGTTTGAAAGACTTTGGATTTCTTTTAAAAAATAAAACAAAAGTTCTCTATATCAGCCTCTGAGGTTGTTTTGTTGTTGTCCTTGCCAATCAGTATTAAAAAAAGATGATTATTTTTTTGGCCTGCTAACTAGCGTTTGAAACATCATACATTTCTTTTTTAACAATTCTGATGTGAAACAGAAACAATAAAATAATAGTGTCTTTTTCCATCCAAGGCTTCTGTACAAACAATCCATGACCTGCAAACTTTCTTTTTTTTTGGGGGGGGGGGGGGGGGAGGGGTTGCCCATCTTTTTCATTTTACATGTGCATTTTATTTTTAAAATAATATGTGTACTCTGCTGCTTTCTTAAAGAAATCTAAGCCATCTTATAAGACATTACCTGAAAAAAAATAGTGTGAAAGGTTTCTAGTGCTCCTTAATTTTAGATGTATTACAGAAGGTAAAAATTTTAATGTTATATGTTTCTTGTTCAGGTTAGCTGTTTTTGATCTATGTTTTCAGACTTTTTGTGAGATCATAGCAATTTAATCATAGTCCATACTTATAGGATTAATATGTGCACATATTTCTACATGTTTGAATCTACCATAATCAAGATTGACTCAGCCTTCCATTTTTCCGAGGTAGGTAAAATGAGGACCCAGATTGTTGGGAGCAATAAGCTGACTCTATAAACTGCTTAGAGAGGGCTGTAAAGCACATTGGGAGGATACCAGTGTAGATAAACCCATTGAAAATATCTTCATTTATGCTACTTCTAATGTACAAGTAGTCTGCTAAAAATGAAGGGCTCCCCTATAGGGTATCAAACCGCCAAAGAATTCTCCATCAGAAAGCATGAAATGAACATGATATACCAAACTAATATGAATCTAGGACTCACATATAATTAAAGCTGTGATAGGCTATGGGCCAGTTTGTGTTTACTTTGTGAAGTTGATGTCTGTCCACAGCTTGTTTTTAAAATGTGTTAGTATTATTTTATTATACATAAGTGCTCTTTATTGGAATGTGGTGGATAGTAGATTCTTCCCCTTCCCATCCCCCAATGGCCTAATAAACCATTTTTTTCCATTTCTGGCACAATTAGTTTCCAAAAATCGATGGCAGAGTTTGCCAACTAAAAATTGGCAGTGAACGGACATTGGAAGAACAGGATCTTTTTGTTTCTTCTGGTCTATACCTTGACCTTGCTTATTTTTGTACCACAGTCAGACCTACAATTTGTGTATAGCTTTCAGAAGAAAAAGAAGTAAAATAATCAAGACGGCTTTTGGACAGTAAAAGTCACTTACAAAAGTAACCACGCTGAAGGGGGAAAAGGAGACTTTCATATTACTTCTCCTACAAACTTCTGTACACGGGCAGAAAAATACAGGATCCTATCACAAGTGTAGGCACCTGGGGTAAAAATAGGTGCTGGTTGATTGCTGTGTTTTTCAATGGTAAAACAGCTCAACACATAAAATGTTAGATTGGCAGTCTAACATCAGGCAGGAGAAGTAGCAATAAACTGAATGAAGGACAACTTTTTCTCATTGTCCATCAAGCAACTGTAACACCATGTTAAGAAGAGACTAGACAGCCACTTATCTGAAATAGTATAGGTTGTCTTGCTTGAACAATGGGCTGGACTGGAACACATCCAAGGTCCCTCCAAGCTCTATTCTGTTCTGTTCACATGATCACGTGATTCTATTCTAGATCACATGAAGTGTCAATACCACTTTATCATGCCTTGGTAAGAGCACACTTTGAAAATACTCCATTCAGTTTTGATCACAACTATGTGGAGACTCTAGAAAGAGTACAGAGAAGAGCCACAAAGATTAGGGGACTGGAGATTAAAATTGTGCTGCGGGAACTGGATATGTCTCGTTTAATGAAAAGAAAGACTAGGGGAGATATGATAGCAGTGTTCCAAATCTCAGGGGCTGCCACAAAGAAGAGGGAGTCAAGCTATTCTCCAAAGCACCTGAGAGTAGGACAAGAAGCAATGGATGGAAACTAATTAAGGAGAGAAACAATCTAGAACAAAGGAGAAATTTCCTGACAGTTAGAACAATTAATCAGTGTAACAACTACTCTCCAACAGTTATAAATACTCTAACACTGGAAGTTTTAAATAAGATGTTGGATAACCATTTGCCTGAAATGTGTTGTGATTCAGCCTGAGGCTCCTCAGGGACCGGCTGGATCTCTGCCGGATCCATGCCCAGAGGAGGAGGACAGGGAACAGGAGGGGGAGGACCAGGCAGACGGGGGAGAGGAACATCAGGAAGAGGAGAAGGGAGAGCAGCCTGAGACCCCCGGGGGGGGGGCTCTCCCCAGCTAGTAGCCTGGATTCATTGGATGAAGACGCACAGGCTATAATAGACATGAGGCAGCGACGAGCAGCTCAAAGAGGGGGCCAATTAGAAAGGTATTTCCATCCCTGAATTGGCAACAGCTGGGTTTGGGTGTGGTTCTCCTCAGCAGGGTTGAAAAGGCAGGCCCGCCCTTACAGTCTTGTGGAGAGTTATCAATTGGGAGTCCTGTGACCTTGCTTCTATCCTTGGCGTCTCTGATCCTCGCTTGTGGCCTAGAAGTCTGGAAGACTTGGGGGAGCCGTGGGTTTTATTATTTCCAGCGTTGTTTTTGCCAGCAAGAATCCTGTTTTATTGCCTGGCCTTCGTGAAACCTCTGTGAAGCTTCATAGTGTTCCTGTCTGTAAGAACAGTTTTTGTTACCTGTGTTTGCTTTGAATTATATAAACTGCCTTTGCTTTTTACCAGTGTGTCTGGATACTCTTTTTGGATGGTGTTGGCGTCTGGGGGGACCCAGACAGAACAAAATGGTACAAGGTTTATTATTTTATTTATTAATTTGACTTCTATGCCACCCAATCCTGAAGGACACAGCGCGGTTTTCCTGTCTAAGCAGGAGTTCGGACTAGAAGACCTCCAAGATATACTGTACTTCCAACTCTTTTATTTTATTCTATTCTGTTCCATTCTGTTCTCTATTATCTGTTTTGTTTTCTGTTCTATTCTATTCTATTCTACTCTACACTATTCCATTCCATTGACAAATCAGTCTCTTTCCCTCATTCTGCGCAGATGTAAAATACATCAATAAAGGTAAAAAGGCAACTATTTAAGCAAACAAGTGGAGAATATCCAGCTACAGGAAATAAAACTTCATTCCTTTGTCTACCAACTAGTTACCCTAAAAATGCCATAATTTTCTAGCTGATAAAGTGTGTATACACAGGCACCTATCCACAGTTCAATATGCATAAGAACAAAAATAATTGTGTTAGAAAGGTGATTGTCTGCAAGGCTTCCATTATGCAGGCATGATCTTTTTTTCTTTTCTTTTTCACCATCCCTGTTCTTCAGATAACCATATCAGTTATGTCAATTTAGGAATGTTGTGTAGTGTTTCCCTTCATGTCTTGCATGATTCATTTCTATATATATTTCTACTTGTTTTAGAAAATATTTTTAAGGAAGAGGTGTGTCTCTCTCTGTGTGTGTATGTGTGTGTGTGCTTTCCAAGTAAGAGTCTGAGTAGGCAGCTATGCTTTCTAATTAAAGTCAAAAATAAACATTATGCAGAAATCTGTAATTATCTTTTTCCCATGAAGTTGCCTTGCTACTTAGTGCCACATTGTGCTACTTTGAAAATCTGGGAAGCCCAATTGCTTGGGGACAGGTTACTTATTTCCTCAATATTAAACTTTGCAAATATGTGTGTTTGCATACATTAATTAAAAGCTTTGTCTATTTTATACTTTCAAACAGATGTATTTTTGATAACTTGAATGTAATTTCTATCAAATAACTAATAAAAGGATCCATAACTTGATTTTTTAAAACTTGTATTGCCTTGTGTTTTAACATGTTGTAATAGATGATATTACACAATTTCTTATTCTTCACTACATAATACCTACTCAATTTTGATATTTCTCCTCAGACCAAACTCCAACACCAACCCGGTTCTTAAAAAACTGTGAGGAAGTGGGACTCTTCAGTGAAATAGACTGCAGCATAGAGCATGAGTTTAGAAAGGCACAAGAAGAAGACAACAATAAAACGGTATGCCTTCGTATCATGAAAATATTGCTTCCCCATTTCCTGGAATCTGGATGAAAACAGGAAATCTTTTACCTGAGTGAGGAAAGACATAGGGGTGGGGAAACATTTAAATTAGAAACTAGGTGGCACTATAGATTATGACATATTTGCAACCTGCTTTAAACTGAATAGATAACCTGGATTTTAAAGGTAAGCAGGATGGATTAAGTAGTTCATTAGAATGCCATATAATTTCCATTCATTTTAGAACAAATGTACACATTGAATACAAGTGCATGTGTACAAACACTTACAGACTTCAAATCTCATGCAAAAGAAAAAAATAATCTAATTATGGCAATTGAGGGAATAATTTAAAAATCCCAATTCTATAATCAATAGCTGCAGCTATGTTTGCAAGACAGATTGGTTGACAATGCTCTATACTCAAAAGTGGTTGAGATTGTAGAAATCAAACTGAAGATGGAATCTTTATGGTTTGCTTTCTTCCTAATTTAGAGTAAATAACCCACAATCCACCAAACCAGACAGACTTATTTGGCTATAAATTAGATACTTCTCTAAGAAAGAAAAGTTGCTGCTAGAAAAAAGTACCCAACCACATATATCAAATAGACTGTGCAGTGCACATATATTGCCTTAGGCTCTTCAATATAATGGTACTGTAACATTTTTACTTCTCTGTCTAAAAAACAGGAAAAAATAGGATAAAAAGTCTGTTAAGATAATTTCAAGCAAAGTTTAGGGGGAATTTCCACCTCTTTATGAAGGATAATTTTTAGAATTGCTCTTGAAAAAAATAGGTATGATTGCTCTTATAGTGAGGCCACAATATCATGCCTCAAGAAAATTTCAAAGTTTCCATCATATTATATTTTCTATGCAAAACAAGTTTAAAATGCACATTTTGTTCGGGATTTAATAAATCATATTGAGGCTATGCTGGGAAAATTTAGTTTTAATGATTTATATTAACTTGATTCACACCTCTCAGGGAAATGTGCTTGCAATGGCTTTTGTACAGTTTGAATGGTTCACTCTATTTTATGTCTCAAAGGCCTATCAAAATTCATTCATATTTAATGATACAGAGTGGGGAATAAATGAAAACTAGAATGTTTAGAATTCATATTTTGAGAGAAGATGTAGACATCATTTTTTTCTGGTGTATATTTTTTCCCTTAAAATATAAAGATGAGTGGAATGAATTTATTAGGCAACACAGGTAAAAACCATATAGAGTGAAAGTAGATTGATTACACAATAGCAGTCCACTAGTACGTAAATTTATTCTGCACATAAATTTGATGGGGGAATTCCTTTCATTTCTTTTCCAGAGGAGAAGAAAAAAAATCATCGAAATTCTTAAAGAAGGAATGGAAAGTCCCTGTACTTATCTTAATAACAAGATGGCTCTGGTGTGTTGAATTTGTGTGCCCTGTCTTTCACTGTACAATAATATCTTTCGTTGTTTATAGATTTGTTGGCTTCCTATAATTGAATTAAATCTTAATGGAGAGGGAAAGGGATACATCCCCCCCCCAATATTTTTGAGATTAGGAGAGAGAGAGAGAGAGAGAGATATCTGCAAACTATGGCAGGGACATATAATTCCCCCCTTCTCCTCCCTAAAAAAATCACATTTGACTAAAATTTATGTAAAAATTAAATTTAAAAAAAATTATAAGACAGAAATATTAAAATTAACTCATTTGCCAGAAGAAAGTTTGCATAAATTAGAAAATAAACTTCAAATCAATACTATATTATAATTAGGTGAGACCTTTACATATTAATTTTTTTCATAAAGTTTACATGCATACAGTCCTGTGAAAAACCTAATTCATAATCTTTCATCACATATAATGATAGCATTGGAGTTCTAAAGTTTCAGCATCTCCTGAATGCTGAAAATCATAGAATGTCATAAAGGATGTATCTGTTTCTCTCCTTTCATCATACATATAACAACTTCCATGCATAAATAAGCAATTTTTTTTGTCTATTTTGGGGGCAACTTATTATAATTAATGGATCAGATCCCAGGATTCTCTATAAGAGTGAATGAGAAAAATTCCAGTTTTTATGTTTCATTTATAAACTACTTTCAGTTTACATGGCATCTTACAGAATAAATACAGCTGTCTGCCCCCATGACTTAAAATGTAAGTTTGAATGGAACACAAACTGAAGAAAGGGAGAAATGGGGTAATAAAAGCAAGAAATTGTTGAAAAAATAATGATTTGTGACCATAAAGGAGAATTAAATAAAATTTAATAAAAGAATAACAAATATTGTTTTTAATCTTAAATTCTATAGCAAATTTAAATCCCTGGTATAAAGCAGGATTAAAAAACAAAAACAAATCCTGAAGACTGTCTGTCTGATGTTCAAGTCAAGAAACCATTTCCTGCTGACAGTAACTGATGGTGGTGCCTCAGACAAGAGTGTGTATCAATCAGACAAGGCAACTCAAAGCAGCAAGGTAGACAGTGTCAGCAGATCAAGCTATAATCTGAGTATCAGAAACAGATTTTAGGTTTATAGTGTGCAAAAAGTCTCCATAGTGTTTGTTGCTGTGTTGTATTTGCAAGTGTTTGCACCTGCTTTTGGAGTAGAACTACTGGCAAATTGGCTCCAGAGCAGTTCAAAAAGGGATGGGATTATAAGGGAAAATCTGACAATCAGTATTGCTTTTATGGAATAAGCCTATAAAGCATTAAAACAGTGATGGCGAACCTTTTTTCCTTGGGTGCTGAAAGAGCGTGCGTGCATGCTATCACACGTATTTGAGTGCCCACACCCATAATTAGATGGCTTGGAAGGGCAAAAACAGCTTCCCCCATCCCTGGAGGCTCCCTGGAGGCCAGAAATGGCCTCTTTCCCAACTTCCGGTGTGGCCAGTAGGCTCGTGTTTCACCCTTCCCAGGCTCCAAAGACTTCCCTGGAGCAGGGGGAAGGGTAAAAACACCCTCCTCCATCCCCCCGGAGTCTCTCTGGAAGCCAAAAATAGCCTATCAGAGCCTCTGTGCGAACCAAATATCAGCTGGCCGGCACACACATGCACGTTGGAGCTGAGCTAGGGCAATGGCTCCTGTTCCAGCATATATGGCTCCACGTGCCATCTGTGGCACCCGTACTATAGGTTCACCATCACTATCTTAAACATCACCTTCTTTTCTGTACTGTATGCAAGTAGGGAAAAAACCCCTGACCAAGTAGATTCCAACGAGCAAGAACCTTTTTTGAAGTACCTATATTCACCACGGTATGTTGAAAGAATGACACAGGAGTATTTTAAAAATATTGTTAGTGTTGTTATTGTCCATAATCCCAAAATTCTTTCAACTGTGATATTATTGTGAACTTATTTTAAAAAATGAATTATTGTTTGTTTACTTTTCTCATGATAACCCTAATTACCCAAGGTCTATGGTATATGATGTGGAACCACAATCTTTCTAAACTTAAATCTATGGGAATAAGGGATTTTGGATGCATTGTGTAGGTCCCTTTGGTACCATTTGGTTCAAAATTTATTAGCCTCTATGTATCCTTTTGGTCAATTGAATATTACAAACAGACAAATGGACACAAGAGTTTTAGTAGTTTATAGCTAAGCTATCTTAACCATATATATTATATGACTGGGATGACCATGGTTTAGGAAATTGTGGTCTACACATCTGTAAATTAAATGTATTTTGGAGTACTTTGTTTGAAATAATAAATTTACATTTTAATAGATAACAGTATGATACAGTACTTCTCTCAATATATATTTATTTATTTATTTAATTTGACTTCTATGCTGTCCAATCTCGAAGGACTTAGGGTGACTTACAACAATATAAAATATAATAATAATAATAATAATAATAATAATAATAATAATAATAATAATTTATTGGATTTGTATGCCGCCCCTCTCCGCATATACAATTTTAGCTATAAAACCCAGATTAAAACCCATAATAAACTAAACAGTCAACATGCATGCATAGCATTCATACAATTTGGTCATGATGGTTGTTAATTCATGGCCTCTAATCCTGCTGGCAAAGCCAGGTCTTTGTGGCCTTACAGAAAGCCTTTAGGGTAGGAGCAGTACAGACTTTGGGGGAGGGAGTTGATTCCAGCTGGGGCAGCAACAGAGAAGGCCTCCCCTGTGACCCCGCCAACCTGCATTGCTTAGTCGACGGTACCTGGAGGAGGCCACCTCTGTGTGCTCTTATTAGTCACTGAGAGGTATGCGGCAAGAGACGGTCCTGTAAATGGTCTGGTCCTGAGTCACATAGGACTTTATGGGTAATAACCAACACCTTGAATTGTGCCCAGAGACTAATAGGAAGCCAGTGCAGCATGTAGCGCATAGGTGTTATATGGGTGTACTGAGGTGCACCCATGACAGCTCTCGTGGCTGTATTCTGGACAATTTGGAGTCTCCAAACACTCTTCAAGGGTAGCCCCATGTAGAGTGTGTTGCAATAATCAAGACGGGAGGTGATAAGGGCCTGAGTGACTGTGCGTAGAGCCTCCTTGTCCAGATAGAGACCCAACTAGTGAACCAGGGGAACCTGGGCAAAGGTCTCCCTGGTCACAGCTGAGAGGTAGTAATCAAGGCTCAGCTGTGTATCCAGGAGGACACCCAAGTAGCGAACCCTATCTGAGGGGGTCAATGTTTCTCCCCTCAGGGCAATGGATGGACAGATTGAATAGTCCTTAGGAGGAAATGCCCACAGCCACTTGGTCTTGTCTGGGTTGAGCTTGAGCCTGTTGTCCTCCTTCCAGATCCTCACAGCTTCCAGGCACCGGCACATCACATCCACTGCTTCACTGAATTGGCATGGGGTGGAGATGTATAACTGGGTATCATCAGCGTACTGATGATACCTCACCCCATGCCGTTGGATGATCTCGCCCAGCGGCTTCATGTAAATGTTAAATAGTAGGGTTAAATGTTAAAATATAGGCTATTTTGCAATGCAATGCATAGAGTGCTAAGCAGGTACCACATTAAAAAATTGCATTGTTTTAGATTATGATATCCTGGTCCTGCTCAGTCTGCCCCCTAAATCAGTAGGGACTGATGTCAAACTGAGCAACTGTATTGTATATATACAATGAATTCTACCATGACAATCCAATTGGTATATGCATCTTTGTTCCAAAAGACTGAATTATAGCAATAAAAGTGATGGAGTTGGGTGTGTATGGGAGTTGACATTTCTATTTTGTGGTTTTGATGACTCATTATAGAAAGATTATAGGCTTTTAAAATAACGCTACGGGGACTAAAACAATGCTATATATCTCCTTGTTTAAGGTGAAGTTCACAATGGAATACAACTGCTAAACTGTCAAAATATCATTGTAGTATTAAAGAACATGCAAGATAATATTTATTAGCAGTGAAAAATATTAAAAACTTAAATTGATTGCTATTTTAAAAAGCTCTAATTGCTAAAAATTGCTAATTCCTATATTTGTGGGCTTTCATTACATAAATGAGATATTGTTGTTCTCCAATAATTCGACTGTTTACTAAAAAATTAATTTTAAACTTAACCTTATTAAAATCAATTTAGTATATGATTCTATGATGGATAATAGATAATTAACAGGCATAATAAATAATAGATAATTAAAATACTTTTATGAAACCATCATTCAGATTTATGTATTAAACATATCCTAGTTAATCTAGAATTTGAGTATTTAAAATCTTTATGTACTGACATTATTTAAAGAGCTAGACAATAAATATTTCCCACAAATAATAAGAATAAATAAATAAAATGTATTTATTTATTGTATTTATTTCTACAAATAAATACATTTGTTTCAGTATTATTGGTCTGAACTTTTCAGGCAAAAAGTATCCATTGATTCTTAGACTACTACATTTTTGGTTGAAAATCAATGTAACAAAACAGCCATAAGACAAAACTATTCCCGGGAAATCTCTTGTTTAGATTGTACTCCCCCCCCCCCCAATGGTGTGTCTTAAATAAATCCCATGATCTTCAACATAATATTAATCAATGTCTATATGGATGTTTCCATACAGTAATAATGATTTAATCTTAACCCCCAGTAGATTTGCAAAATAGTTGGAATGGTGAAAAATGCTAAATGTTGTGAAATTATTCTCTGACTTAAGATTTGTTTGTTTTTTCAGTGTAAGGAATACACTTGTTCTTTCCATAACACTTTGGAAATTATATAAGGCAAAAAATAAAAACAGGTGAAGTCTAAGGAAATTAAGACTGCACAATGCTAATTTTTACTTGCAATGAAAATTAAATTAATTGTATTTATATTTAAAGCTGTAGGAGTATTTAATAATCCCTCCTGCCTTCTATCTCATTAAACATTATAATTCAGAAACTTTTAGAAGTATTTTTAGAGCTACGTGGAATTCTTTGAGGAGTCAAGTGTAAGCCTAGATATCAAATTGCAAACTTCTATTTCATAGGATAATTTAGAAATGTGGATTGTGGATTTAGAGATACCATAGCAATTTTCCAATAAGTAAAGAATAAACGGAGCTTTGTATAAAAGACAAAAATAAAATAGAAATAATGTGGTGCAATTGTTTCCACAGTGACTCTGAAAGCCATTCCCCATTAATAAGTAATTATGGCAGGGACTATTCTGCTAAAGATGAGAGAATGGATTACACTCCCTTCTATCTGAAGATGCCTTAAGGAGAAAACTGACTAGAAATATATGTTAGGGTCATTGGCAATATTGACTATTGATTTAGCACAAAGCATTAAGAGCTAATAGCTTTCTTTCTAAAAGTGTGCTGTGGTGGCATTTTACTGCATGATTTGTTATGCACTGTAATTTGGAGCCTCTCGAAATATATCAATAGATGGCCATTTTTAAAATTTCAGACACTTAAGCATATTATTCCAGATGCATTCTGCCTTTAAAGCTGGCCATCAGGGAATTCATAGGAATGCTTGTTGGGAGCGGCAGTAATTATAATGCAGCTGTCCAGAGTCTGTTTAACATGAGGCTGTTTCCCAAGCATTCACCCCTGTAAATGAAAGTGACTTACAAAAAGACTGTTGAAAGTGAACTGAATTGTGCCATACTTCTCCCAGAAGACTTAAAGGACCCACCACCAGAAAAGCTAAATGAGTACTTATGCCTCTTCTGTAGGAAGTGAGTAGTGATAAGAAATTTTAGATGCTATCCAACTACCTTCAGTGCAGAAACAACTAAAGACACCATGGATAGACTACTGGTGATCTTTTCAGGATCCATAGCAAGTTCGTAAAATTGGCAAGATAATATAAATATCTTAGCTAATCAGAAGAATTACAAAAGATAAATAATCTAAGTTTATCCTTTTCTTTGTGTAACTTTAAAGGCAGTGGAACCTTCACCATCCTATTAATAACTGATTGGCATTATTAAAAAAATATAGTCAATCCATATGCCAAATCCTAGTTCTGAAGTGTTTCTATCTGTTTCTTTAATTTTGAACATTATCTTGAGTCTTGATGTAATATTGAGAGAAAGGCATCTATAAGAAGTCCTTGACTTGCAACTATTCCTTTAGCAATCATTTGAAGTGGCAATGATATATTGTTAAAAAGTGGCTTATCACCAGTTCTCCCACTAATCACTGCTATATCATCCCCACAATCATATGACCAAAATTTGGGTCAATTGCCATGCATTTATGACAGTTGGAGGATTATTCCCACCTCCATTAAAAGAGGTGGTTGTGCAACCTATCTTCAAGAAGTCTTCCCTGGCTCTGGCTATTTTAAACAATTACCTTCCTGTCTCCAACCTTCCCTTTTTAGGGAAGGTTGTTGGGAAGGTGGTAGTACTCCAACTCCTGGGGTCCTTGGATGACACCGATTATCTAGACGCTTATCAGTCTGGTTTCAGGCCCAGTTACAGCATTGAAACTGCTTTGGTCGAGCTGATGGGTGTCTCTGGCAGCCCCAGAATAGGGGATTTTTTTCTTCTCAGTGGCTTTCAATACCATCAACCATGGTATTCTTCTGTGCTGACTGGAGACCCTAGGAGGGGGGGCACTGTTCTGTGGTGGTTCTCCTCCTACCTCTCTGGTCAGTAGTAATTGGTGTTGATGGGGGGGCAGAGATTGTCTCCCAGGCCCCTACTTTGTGGAGTGTCTCATGGGTCATTCCCCCCCCCCGTTTAATATCTACATGAAACCACTGGGTGAGATCCTCTATCGGCATGGGTCTGTTTCAGTATGCTGATGACACTCAGCTGTACATTTCCACCCCATGCCAATTCAGCGAAGCAGTTGAAGTCATGTGCCGGTACCTGGAGACTCTGAGGGTCTGGATGGGTGTGAACAGGCTCAAGCTCAACCCTGACAAGACTGAGTAGCTTTGGGTTTTGCCTCCCACGGACAATTCCATCTGTTCATCTGTCACTTGGGGGGGGGGTTGATCCCCTTAGAGCAGGTGCACAACTCAGGAGTCCTCCTAGATCCACAGCTAAGTTTAGAGCAACGTCTCTCAGCTGTGGCTAGGGGACTTTTGCAAAGGTTCACCTGGTGCACCAGGTGTAGGCCTTATTGGACAGAGAGTCTCTTCTGAGAGTCACTCAGTCTCTGGTCACATTGAGATTTGATTACTCCAATGCACTCTACTTGGGACTACCCTTGAAGAACTTTCAAAGACTTCAATTAGTCTAGCATGCAACCGAGAGAGTTGTGTTTGGCATACCTAGGTGCTCTCACAACAGTCCAGCACTCTGTGAGCTGCACTGGCTGCTAATTGATCTCTGAATGCAATTCAAGGTGTTGATTATTACCTATAAAGCCCTAGATGGAATTGGACCAGATTATTTATGGGACCATCTTCTGCCTCATGTGTCCCAGCAACCAGTTAGGTTGCAGAGTCGGCCTTCTCTGGGTCCCATCAGCCAAATAATGACGACTGGTGGGTCTGCGGGGAAGAGTGCTTTCTGTTGTGCCCCGGTCCTCTGGAACCAACTCCTCCCAGAGATTTCTACCACCCCTAATCTCCTTGCCTTATAAATGCATTAAAAACACATTTATGCCAGCAGGCCTGGGACTGTGAGCAATAGTTTCACTCTGGCCAGTAGTATGAATGAGGGATGATTGATTGTTTTTATTTCTCTTAATGTTTTAACTGTATTGTATTATTTTTATCTTTGCCTATATTTATCTCTGTAAGCCACTCTGAGATTGTGAAGAGAAGGATGTCCTATAAATCTAATTACTAACAACAACAACAACAACAACAGTAGAGGTAGTAATAGTAGTAGTAGTAATACGAAGTATGATTCCCATGAGGATCTCAGTACTAAATGAAGGGAGTTCTGGTTCCAATTGTGATTGTCATTTGAGAACTATCTGTAGGTTAAGTCCACAGAAATTAACAGTAGGGTACAGAATTTTCACAGCACCTAAAATTCTGAGGTTTCACAAGTGGTCCCTCCTAACTTTAAACTTGGTTCCAGACCATTTCCCAAGTGGTCCAAACCTAACTGTAATTTTAAATATGAATGGAGGATGAAGTTATGAAATATATTGGAGTAATCATATTTCTATTTCTAATCTGACTGTATTTGAATTAAATAAATGAAAGCATTTGTCTTAAAGTTGATGAGATATGGTTTCTAATACATCATTCAATGACCAGAAACAAGTAAAAGTTGAAATAATTAAAATGAATATGACATATTGGGAATCTTTACTTCTATATCCATTATTAATTATGTCTATTCTGCACTTTGCAAAGCATGTGAACCTTGGCCCATAGCTCCATGTATTCATGTCAGTGGGAGTAGGAACATATAGTCTTAGTCATTCTAGATAGATATGTGATTGGAGAAGATTTCCAAGCAGACATGTGCACTTAAACTGAAATCTTTGCACCTGCTGCTAATTTTTACACTGAAGTGGAAAAATCATAACTTCTTTATTTTAAAGGCATGCCAGTGATTTTTATGCTGATAGATTTAAGGTTCAAATCTGCATTGCAATAACATTTTAGTAGTACTTTTCTAAGATAAGACTCAGAAATCCTGGCAGCTTTTCGGTGCAATCATTTCAACTTACTCCAGTTGAGCTCTGAGCAGAATTCTGCCACATGGGTGGGTAATAGGACATTCCTGATCCATTTCAGAGCAAGGTGCACGTCTGCTTTATTTATGAAGACAGATATACAGGTTGAGGACTTAATCATACTTGATAAATCATCCTATAAAGCCTATTAGAACCATATGCTGATTGTGCATTAATGTGGGAAGTCTGGTTTTAGTTGACTAGGTCAGCCATCAAGCCTTCCCCTCCCAGCGTGCCTTCTATCTGCTTGTCCCTTCAACGTTGTTTGTGAACTATTTATGTTTTCTAAATAGTATCATTGGTATATGGTGAGACATTAATCTTAGAAATATTGTTAATGGAAATGGGGAAGAAGAAGACATAAATTCAACCAGCAGTGGCCATTGCCACCTTTATTTAGTAGTAATTCCACAGTTAGAACCAAAAAGCTGAGAACAGGAAACACCAATGAATTCTTTCAGCATAAGGAAATCATTTTCAGGCAGTGGTTTATCTGGTTGGTAAATGGCTGAAGATGATGCTGAAGATTTCCAGTTTTTCCCCTTCCTTCAGCCACAGAAATAAGCTTCCATGATTTGCTGTTTCATGACATTAATTCTGACAGGGTTGTCCCTGATAAGTGTTTCACCAAAAGTAAGCTGGAACAAATCCAATGGTATACCCTCTCATAGAAATAAATAGATTTACATGCTATATGCAGGTAGTCCTTGATTTATTACTGTAATTAATCCCAGAATTACAGTCATAAACCATTGCTATCTTGTTTTGCAACACTCATCAAGTGAATGCCACAGTTGTTAAGCAAATCTCTTTCTGCTCCTCAAGCTGTCTTTGCTTGTCAGAAGCCTGCTAGGAAAGTCGCAAATTGCAATCACCTGACTAAAGACATTGCAACAATGTAAACTTCATTTCCAGGTGCCCATATTGCAATCACGTGACCATTTGTGTGGTGCAATGGTTGTAACTTCAAGGACAGATCATAAATCACTTTAATTTTAAATCAGTTTAACCGTTGTTAAACTTACAGTTGCAAATACAGTGATACCTCGTCTTACAAACCCCTCGTCATACAAACTTTTCGAGATACAAACCCGGGGTTTAAGATTTTTTTACCTCTTCTTCCAAACTATTTTCACCTTACAAACCCAAGCCACCACCACTGGGATGATCCACCTCCGGACTTCCATGTTTTTTCCGATGCTGCAGGAGAATCCCAGCAGTGCAAAAATGGGTGTTTCGCTGGCAATGGAAGTCCGGAGGTGGGGTTTCCCAGTGAGGGGAGCCTCAGTGAAATCGCAACATCACAAAAACATGGAAGTCCAGAGGTGGGGTTTTGAGGACTTCCGTGTTTTTGCAATGCTGCGATTTTGCTGAGGCTCCCCTCACTGGGAAACCCCACCTCCGGACTTCCGTTGCCACCCGTTTTTGCGCTGCTGGGATTTCCCTGCTGGGATTCCCCTGCAGCATCACAAAAACATGGAAGTCCAGAGGTGGGGTTTCCCATGGAGGGGAGCCTCAGGGGAATCCCAGCAGTGCAAAAACGGGTGCTTCGGCTGGCAAAAGGAGTGAGTTTTGGGCTTGCACGCATTAATCGCTTTTCCATTGATTCCTATGGGAAACATTGTTTCATCTTACCTTACAAACCTCTTCCTGGAACCAATTAAGTTTGTAAGACAAGGTATCACTGTACTACCTCTATCTAGGTCTCATTGAAATGAATGGAAGATAATTTGTAAGGTTATAATAACTTATTAATTGTCTTGATTAGTTTTATTGATGTCATTGATTTGAGTGCTACTTATGGATATTAGTTTTTTTTAAATAAGCAAGTATAATTATTTTGAAATACAGTATAACAAGAAAATTGTAGAGTTCTACATTACTAATATTTCAAGCAATTTAAATAAATGATTATTTAAAAGTGCTTTTATATTTTATGGTGTGTGTTTCACAAAGCAAAAGATAAAAATAAACCAAATTCTTATCAGGTTGCAAAGGAATACTATATTTTAACTATAAATTATTTAGTTTGAAATAAGGAACAGGTGGCCTGCTTTGAAAGGCAAGCTTCCTTTTGGAAAGATAGCAACAATTAAGTGTGAAAGTAAATGTAACAGGTAATTCCATAGTGCTGGTACTTAATTTGAGTCTCAAAATCAAACAAAAAGAAACAGAGACATAACAAAAACCACAAGCTCATTAAAAAAACAAAGTCCTTTAGTAAAGTATAAAAACTATATTTGATATTAGTGGCAATTAGTGGCAATGGGTTACCAATATTAGTGGCAATGGGTTACCAAGCGTTGAGTCTTAAGTCTTTTCAATTGCTTTAGTGAAGGTTTGTCATTTAGAGGCCCTTTGCTAGGCTTACTAGGTTTGTGCATCTATACATATGTGTGTATGTGTAAGCCAAAACAGTTCTAAAATTTCCTTCCTTCCTTCCTTCCCTCCCTCCCTCCCTCCTTCCTTCCTTCCCTCCTTCCTTTTTTTCTTCTTTCCTATTCAGTATTATTTGTTCTCTAATTTAAGATATCTTTAACTAGGGTAACTTTTATATATAGTCTAAACCCCTGGTTCCCAATGTGGGGCCCACATCTCACAGGGGCACAGGGGGGCAATTTCATTTTTAATAGGGACAATTGGAACCTTATTTAAACCTAGTTAATGGTCTTTTAGACTTCCTCTGTGTGAGTATTCACTTACAAAAATTATTCACTTTTTGAATAATAAGAATTATATGTTATGGGAAAGGGAGGCCTCAGGATTTTATAGATGCTTATGTGGGCCGTGGCCAAAAAAAGGTTGGGAACCACTGGTCTAAACCCTGCCAAATTGCTGTGGGCAACATGTATTCATTAGAATATTTGGTGAAGCTCATCAGAATTAATAGTAAAGAAGAAATATAATAAAACAATTTTAGTTTATCTAAGAACAACCACTGACTTATTCTGTTGCCCAGAATCAACAGGAAGAAGTAGAAAAGAGAATATGTATTATGATCTGACATTTGGGAAGAACCTTTGTAATAGAATAGCAGAATAACAAAATTAGAAGGGACCTTGGAGATCTTCTAGTGAGTCCAGTGGTTCCCAAACTTGGCAACTTTAAGACTTGTAGACTTCAACTCCCAGAATTCTCCAGCCAGAATGGCATGGCATGGCATGGCATGGCATAGCTGGCTGGAGAATTCTGGGATTTGAAGTCCACAAGTCTTAAAGTTGCCAAGTTTGGGAACTGCTGAATTCTAGTCCAATCCCCTGCTCATGCTGGAGATTCTATACCATTTCAGACAAATGTCTGTCCAGTCTCTTCTTAAAACCCACCTGAGATGGAGTATCCACAACTTCCAAAGATTAGATGTTTCACTTTTAGAACATTTCTCCTGAGTTCTAGCTTGCTTGTCTCCTTGATTAGTTTCCAGCCATTGTTTGTTGTTTTGTCTTCTGGTACTTTGGAAAATAGGCTGACCCCCTCTTCTTTGTGGCAGCCCTTCAAATATTGGAAAATATTTAATGGCATGCCACAAATATTGGAAAATATTACAAGGAAGCTAGAAAAATCCTATTAATTTCACATAAGATTTTCCACTGGTTATTGGCTTGTTCCCAAATGAGATTATAATCTTTGAAAGATAACAATGCACGCAGGAGGTATTTTTCTATTCAGGTTTTGTTTCACCCTATTCATACAGTGATAAGATAGTGAACTGGAAGTAGACAAGAAAATAATAAATAATAAATTCTAGCAGAGTTTCTAAAAAACTAAATATATTGCATAATTATGACAATAGGTAGGAATATCTATATTTTCATCTCTGTGATTTTTATTAGTAGATCAGTATTATTTTACTGCCACTGCATTCTTTAAAAATTTCTCTGCTTAATATATGGATGATTAGTTAAAAAAGAAAAATTATGTTTACTTTCAAAGGGGTTCAAATTTTGTATCTGTTTTATTTTTTCATTGAAAAGCAGAAGATTTAAAAAATCTTATTCTTCAAAGTTTACAATACTATAATATGCATTATTGATCATTATATGCTTACCTGCATACATTTAGGGTTATCTCCAAATTTCAATCTTCTCCAGTAGCTTTACTCCATAAATTTAATCCTATTTATTTAACATATGAAAATTAATTGACCCCTTAAATTGATATTAAATTTCTTAGTGGTAAATTTAGACAATTTTTAAAAAATCTAAATGTTCTTTTCAGTAATCTAGTTTTTGTAGCCATGGTAAATTTACTTTAAATTTACTTTAAATACCTCATTTTTCAACATAGTCTCTTGATGGAAGCTAATCTCATGTGGATGACATTCGTGTTCAAATGCAATGCAAAATAAATTAATACATCTATATCAACCTTTTCAGTATGTCTGTAACACAATTATAGGTATATGCATTTGACAAAAAATATTAAGATTGAATTTCAAAGTGTCAAGGTGATGTCTACTTCAACTCATTGGAGCAGAGATATTACAAGAGACTCCAACAAAATATTATAAAATTTATATCCCTCTAACAAGGAAAACTTATTTTTGAGAAGACTTGCATGGGATTCTATTAGTTATATTTTATAGAATAACAGACAAAATTTAATAAAAGGCCATTTTGAATAACAGATAAAAGAAAAAAATAACTTAAATTTTTGTTCAGTTGAATTAGTGCTTTAATAGTTAGTATATTTGCATAGTTTTTTAACTGTTTAAATTGTTTAAAATTGTTTTTAAGGCATCTTAATATTACATTGTATGTTTTGTTTTTAGATTGTGAGCCACCCAAAGTTATAAATTCAAACAAACAAACAAACAAGTATCCAATGATCTATTATTTGATGTTTTAATTCTGTTACCTTCAGATTAGAATAATTTTAGTGAATATTTCAATATTTTAGTGACAATGTTGTCACACAGCCTAAGATAACAGAACTAATTTTTTCCTGTCGGGATACCATAAAGCTTTGTTTAGTGAAAAAAAAGTTTTATGAAGGATAAACAAAGACAAATGCCTAAGGGAGTTAAAATGTAGGGAAGTGAATAAATAAATAAAAAGTATGTGTGGAAGGAGGGAAATCTTATATTCAAATGTGAGTACTTGTTATCTATTTCCACAAATATTTTTAGTAATTAGTTTTTCTAAAACAGTTATCAGGAAGGAATAGTCAATCACAAAACATTTCTATATGAGAAAATAGCCTTTCCCAATCTCTTTCCCTTTTGTTGTGGGTGGCGGTGGTGTTTATGAATAGGTGAATGCTGCATTTTGGAGCCATTTAAATTTTCTAACAATACTTATGTGGAACCTAAAATGAAGGTTTGATGAAAGAACTATTTTTTTCATTTGCAGCATGTCTTATCTTGTTTCTAAAAATTGAAGAAATATAGATGAAAGTTAAGGTCAAGTTATGCAGGAAAGTTGGCAAACATCTTTGGATTGCAGTTAGAATAAAATAATGCAATATAATAATTCCCAATATTTGGATTATGTTGATGATGATTTCAGACAGCATATGCTGGTAAATATTCAAGACAAAATAAACTACTCCCACCTTGCCATCGTAACCAACTATGACTATAACTTATTAAATAGAAACTTATTTCATATTGATACTGTCATGTAAACTCTTAACAGGAGAAGACAAGGTGAGAGATTAACATCTATAGTTTGTTGCTTGGAAGGTTTAACATAAATCTTTCTGAGTGTAAATGTCTCTGCAAGAGTTATAGTTATTGACAAATTAGCATAATGTAATTGGCTAGCAAGGTCAACATTCTTCAAGAGCTTTATGCATGTTTACTGAAGACCAAGATAAAATTGTATATATATACAATATATATATATTGGCATTCCTTCTTTGGGGCATGATATTCATTTATTATTTTGTCTGTTCTCATTAATATGAGACACATTTTTTTAAATGTTGATTCCACTTAGGTACTCTTGTAGAAGTCCATAGTGACATGATTTGGTTAAAACACAGAAGGAGGAAGTTAATTACAGTTTTTTAAAGGAATTCCCTGTCTTATCTGTAATTTAAATGCTTACATGATTAATCTCAGAATAAAATATACATATTATGCTACTGCTATTCTAAAGCAGTACTAATAAATAATAAAAAACAATGTTTATGATAATGGTGCATAGAAACTACAGTATGTTACCATTGACAAACAATCATCAGCTGTACCTCTCTGATTACAGTAGCTAAAATCCACATTCATGTAATATTAAAGACATGGCCAGATTTTCAGAATTTAGAAAATATTTAGAAGCATTGATTTCCAAGGCTATATTTCAAGATAAAGTGGCTCATAGTAGAAAAGAAACAGGATGAAATAGGTAATAATAAGA
Source organism: Erythrolamprus reginae (assembly GCF_031021105.1). Taxonomy (NCBI): domain Eukaryota; kingdom Metazoa; phylum Chordata; class Lepidosauria; order Squamata; family Dipsadidae; genus Erythrolamprus; species Erythrolamprus reginae. The sequence continues at coordinate 47,217,872 of NC_091963.1, forward strand.
AAAAAGTTACTTATTGGCAGTCTATATGGGTTTTATATTTTTCTGCTAATTTAATATATTGCAAAAGTAATAAATATAACAATATGAGAATGGGAGTATGGGTGTATATGCATATATAATATATGTAATCAGTATGGTATTGTGGTTAAATGTTGGATTAGGAACTGAGAGATCAAGGGTTAATTCCTCCTTAGCCTCTGAAGCAAACTAGGTTATTTTGGGGTCTCTCTCTCCCCTCTCCCTCCCTCCCTGCCCAGATTGTGAAATTGAAAAATATTTTTCTACCAGCCTGCGTTAAACCACTGTCTGTAACTTTCATCTTGCAGGATATATGCTTAAATTAAAGAGAGCATCTCTGTTTATGATGACACCCCTGAAAATGTATATAAAAGTAAATTGCTATTCCAGTATTTTTAAATAGAAGATCTGCATGGGCTACTGTTAATTATTACTGATTGAATCTATCTTGTCATCATCTCTTTTGGAAGGAGAATGGATTGCATTTTCCTGACAAAAAATACCAAAGAGCAAAAAGCAGAGTAGCCTGCAATGTTTCACTAGCAGACATAATCTTGTTTGTTTGCTTTTAAAAATTACATTTCGAAAAGGAAATCGGTTTGCACACTGACATTCTGCCAGATTCCTGTTTATAAACACATCAGGCAATGTCAAGAGCAAAAGCAAAATCCATATATGACTTCAATGTTATTAACTCAAATATAAATAAAAAGCTGGCCATTCAATTTAATTCCCTGCTTTTCAGTCTTCATCTAGCAGGATGCTATGCAGTTATCTTAGAGTGGCTTATACTAAATGACCCTAATTGTGCTGTACACATTTAGTACTGCTGAAATCTCATTGGAACATAAGAAGTGCTTTGTGTGGAAGGCTGATTGAATGATGATCTCAGACATTTGATTGTTTGAGAAATAAATAACCTTTAGTCTGTGCAGTAAAGGGCTTCTTCTTTTAAGACTTGAAAATGTGTTTTATTAGGATTTTCCAAACAGCATATGTTTTCCTTAAGGTAATATATTTTTATGGACAAATCAAATAGTTAGGGACATTAGGCTCCATGCCTTTTAAAAAAGTTTCTTTTTTCAGTTAGTATTTAAAAAAACACAAACAAAAGTATACCCAAAAGAAGAGAAAATAAGGTTCTGCTATTACATCTGGCATATATTGCATGTCAAGAAAGCAATCTGGACAGATACCCAAAAAGAAGATGAATGGAAAGATAGATGGATCTGAAAAACAGGAGGCATCTTTCATTATTCATTTCTGTTGATAATTAGAGGGCACCACTAATTAGATCATGTCAAAGAAATTAAGATAAAAGAGGAAAAACACTAAATCTATTGCATTTTTGAGCAGGCCGTCACATCAGAGGAGTTAGTGAAGTTTACACAAATTGCTTGCTGGAGAAAAAATGAAAAAGCTCTTTTAGAGATCACAAAGGAAGGAGACTTTATTCTAGAAAGCACTGCAAGTCTTCTGTTGGTATGGAGAAAAAGAGACGGGGGGACCGAGGGAGGGAGGAGGGAGAGAGGGAGACTAACTTGTCCAAGGGCTTTCATAAAAAATACATTTTGTCCAATGGCTTTCATTAAAGGATGAATCATGAAATTTGTTTTTGGAGTTAGAAAAGCTATGTGCAGAAATGAATACGTTTGTTTGTGGAGACTCAAATATCTATTCCTATCTTACTCTGGAGTGGGAAAGGTGCAAGACAATCCACTATTTAAAATTAGATAGCTTGCTGTCACAATACACTGGGCTGGACCAAAAGTCAGACACAAACTATAATGAGACTAGAAATATAAGCATCTTTTTTAATGAGATCATGACATACTTTTGGTGTTCAGACTGTGCTGCATTTATTTGTTTTAGAACCATATTTGTATCTCAGAATGTTTATAGGATTTACAGGATGAATCAAAATAAGTAGTGTTGCTTGTTGTATGATAAGCCTCCCTTTGGGAAGATAACAAGAAGGTCCCCCAGTTATGACTAAGTTAATACATGAGTATTGTCTGGAATTTTATATTTTAGTCTAGCAGATAAAGGAAAAAAGGAAGCTTAGAAGACTCTTTGGGTCAGGGCTGGGTTATTATTATTATTATTATTATTATTATTATTATTATTATTATTAATTAGATTTGTATGCCGCCCCTCCCCGCAGAGTCGGGGCGGCTCACAACAGTGATAAAAACAATACATGGTAACAAATCTAATAATTAAAATCTAAAATAACAGTTTTACATTAAAATGTCTAAAAAGAAAAAGACCCCAATATATAAAAACATACACACAGTCATATCATACACAAAACTACATAGGCAAGGGGAGATGTCTCAGTTCCCCCATGCCTGACGGCAGAGGTGGGTTTTAAGAAGTTTACGAAAGGCAAGGAGGGTGGGGGCAGTCCTAATCTCTGGGGGGGAGCTGATTCCAGCTCCCCCCAGAGAGCTACTGGTACGCCCCATATGTCTGTTCCGGTCGTGGCCCACGGATTGCACAATTTGGGCACAATTGCTCCAGTGCAGTCTTCACTGGTCCATCGTGCGGTGCCATCTCTTTTTTTGGATATTTTGTTTTATACTGCAGAAGCAAAATCTCATGACAGGACGCACCTGCAAATGAGACTTTGTCAAGTTTTTGCTTCCACACATGCACGTAAGTAAAAATTCACCAAAATATCAGTCGTGCACATAAGACCTCATGAGGTTTTGGTGCTTTTTTGCTTCCTGTGCATGCATGGAAACAAACCCTCATGAGGAGATGCACGCACATGAGTGTAACAAGTGTGTGTGTGCCAGATTTCTCAAGATGTGCACGCAGCACACGGGTATTCAGGTAAGAGAAACGCGCCTCTGCTCTGAATATATATTGTTCATTATTATAGCAGAACAAAATGCCTTCACTAAAAATAAAATAAAACAAGATTGCATCAGGATTTATAACACTGGTACTGAAGTTCAATCCTGAGAATTAGTAATGTGTATGTAGCAGAGTCAGCTTAAAAAATAGGAAGATTTTGGAGTTTTGTCAAATTTAACTGCTACAGTTTGCATATGATAAATCTGGCTATTGTGCTATTATCAGATGCAATTTCCACAAACAAGATGCATTCATTTTCACACTAGTAACTTAATCAGAGTGGGGAAAGCTGATCAATGGGACATATTTTTAGAATAGTCAGATGGTATCTGTAGAACAGGGCACAAACATCTTTTTTGAATACTCGATCAAACCTGCGAACCAAGAAATTGCATGGACAATTTTTCCCAGAGAAGAGAACATATCACACATTTGCTCAAGGGATAGACCAAACTCACAATATTGATGGCACTGCCATTGAAAAAAGCTCAGTGAGTGCAGGATGTCTAAATCTTCAAAAAGTGTTTATATGAGGGAAAAATGGTAACCTTGTACATACTTCTTGGCCAATTTTACAATGAAACAAGTGCAAGAACACCTATCCTTTATCTATAAGGACTTTGCAAAAATTCTGCCTTGAAATAATTTATAAAACAGATTCTTCATTTTTTGTAAAATTAAAAGAAACATAGAGAAAATTTTCTGGGCCCATCATCAGACCTGCTGAATCTGACCAGATGTCTAACTACTATTCCTATATATAAATTATTCCTGTCCTTTGTCAGATATAATACGTGACATAGGGCCAACCAGGATTTAATTCTTTAAAATATATTATAAGTTAACCTGTTTATAAATTAGTAGTTTAGCTTCTCCCCGCAATTCTGAGATCGGTGTCATGAAAAGATATTGAGAATATTTGTAGCTCAAACAATTATAGGGTGATAATTTGTACATATGAAACATTAGATAAGTAATGATAAAAAGTAGACAATAGGACAGGGATGGTAGGCACAATGGTGTGCTTATGCACGCCACTTACAGACCTCTTAGAAAGGAGGAGAGATCAATTGTAGATAGTCTAAGGTTAAGTGTTTTGGGGTTAGGAATAGAAACCACAGAATCAAGTAGTGCATTCCAGGAGTTTATTACTCTGTTGCTGAAGTCATATTTTTGCAGTCAAGTTTGGAGTGGTTGACATTTAGTTTAAATCGATTTCGTGCTCGTGTGTTGTTGCGGTTGAAGGTAAAGTAGTCGTTAACAGGTAGGACGTTTTGGTATATGATTTTATGAACTATAATTAAGTCACAATGGAGACGACGGAGTTGTAAGTTGTCTAAACCAAGAATTTCAAGTCTGGCGGAGTAAGGTATTTTGTTGTGAGAAGAGGAATGAAGGACTCTTCTTGTGAAATATTTCTGGACTCTCTCAATTGTGTTGATGTCAGATATGCAATGTGGGTTCCATACAGGTGAGCTGTATTCTAGGATTGGTCTGACAAATGTTTTGTAAGCTCTTGTTAGCAGTTCAAAATTACCAGAGAAGAAGCTGCGAAGGATTAGGTTAACAACTCTTAAAGCCTTTTTGGCAATGTTGTTGCAGTGGGCTCTAGAACTTAGGTCATTGGATGTGAGTACTCCAAGGTCTTTGACAGATTGAGGGTTATCAATAAGTTTAATTCCTCCAAGTTTATATTTAGTATTCTGATTCTTTTTACCAATGTGTAAGGCGGAGCATTTCGTGGTGGAGATTTGAAGTTGCCAGGTTTTAAACCATTCTGCTATGTGGTCAAGATCTTTTTGAAGGGTAGCAGCATTGTCAGTGGCATTAAATAGTTTGAGTTGAAATGAAGGGTCTTTGGTGCTCTGAGAGCTTGGCTGTTTTCTTGCAGACATCCCTTTACCAAAAATGGGTAGTGTCATAACTGCAAGTTGCCTAGTTTGGACAGTGAAATCCCTGCAACAAAACAAGCTAGCTCAGAATGCACCAAGGATGTTGAACCTCTCTCAGATTTGTCCATATAGTGTATTCTGCAGAGCACTGACTCTAAGGACCCATTGATTTAAGATTGCTTTATGGTGCTTCTCAAATTGTGAATAGTGGGGGGGGGATCACAGAGCAATATGGGGGGGGGGGCAGAGAATATGTGTGGTCCCTCTCAATTGATTCCCCTAACCAAACAACAAGCTCCACTGAGTTCTGTGCGACTTACTCCCAGGTAAGTGGGTAGTGCAGCCTTCCTCACCTAATAGTTTTCTTGCAGTTTATAATAAGTAAAAGAATAAATGTTAACACTAAAATTCCATTGCGGCCCAGATCGGAGAGTTGGGAGGCCGTGAGATATTTACTTCTTCCTGGCCTGGGGGGGGGGGATAAAAGAAAATAATTGAGAAGCACTGCTTTACAAGAACATAAGAAAGACCAAAATAATAAAACAAGATTCAGCCCGGTCATCTTCAGCCAATTATATAGTTTTGATCTATAAAAATAATTTAATTTGAATTATTTATCTTACCCTTGTGCCAAATGTTCCTTAATTTTCCCCTTAATTGAGAAAGTGACTTCTTCTCTTATAAGTTATTTTCAGGATCATTGAGAAATGTTTCTTCAATTTTTTGATTTGAGCAAGGTTCCAGTTTTGGTGCTTTTTGGCATAGCTCTCTGTCCTAAAAGTTCTTAGGTTTCCTACATTTTCCAATTTGAAAAGATCTCATGGAAGCAAAGAAACCTGTGACCTCTTTGAGACCTAACTGTAAAATGAGAGGGGGGAGGGAGGGAGAGAGGGAGGGAGAGAAAGAGAGAGAGATTAGATTTATTTCTATCCTGAAGAATTTCAGCAAAAAAATTCTCCTTGAAAATAAATATATTGGAAGTAAACATTTGTAATGACTTTAATAAGAACTATTAGGAAAAAAATGAAGAATTATTAGGGTGTGAGATTGAGGCACCATATGCATATATTTATGAAGATATATTATTATTTATTAAATTATTATGCCACCTATATAAAGGAATCTGGGCAGCTCATAAGTTATAAAACAAATAGATGAATAATTAAAATAGTTTAAAATATTAAAATTATAGATTAAAAAAAATAAATCTGTAATCTGATGGCCTTAATTCACAATTAACTTAATCAAACAAATCCTGTAAAAAAAGGGGGGGAAATCCCCAAACATCTAATTAATACCCAGATTAGCAGAGCTATCACCATGATTAATGCTTAGACAATTATCAAGAAGTAAACGATACCCCAAATCAAGGAACTACCAATTCAGATAAACAAGTTAACAGTAAACAATATCCTAAACAAGGAACCATCAATACTGATAGGACATTGCAAAATCCATTCCTTTACACCACTGATGATATTACTTAGTTTTATAATGAAAGATCTGCAAGAAAACAATCAACCACAATTATTTTTTCTACATCAAAGAATTATAATTAATTGGAATATTTCAAAAGGAAACATCAAATTCTATGAAAGACAAAGAATAACCCTAAATAAACCTCACATTTATAGCTATCACTAAGTTGCTCATATGCTCTTACTACTGTGTAAGTTTTGCCTCTCATGTAGTATAGTAGTCCCTCGCTATACTGCGCTTCACCTACTGCGGCTTCACTTCATCGCGGGTTTCTGAGGAAGCCGATCGGCAGATTTAAACAGCCCGCTGAACTCGATCGGCAGGTTTTTCCAAAAAAAATAATAATCTAAAATTGTAAATACTGTATTTAAATACTGTATCTAAAATAAATACTGTGTGGGAAGGGTTTATAAACACTTAAAACAATGAAAACTTACCAAACAATTACAATATAAATACTTAAATAAGGATTATCAGTCGATAAATTCCCCATCGCGGATTTCACCTATCGCGGCCAGGTCTGGAACGTAACACCAGCGATAGGTGAGGGACTACTGTAGTTGTCTTTACACCAACTTTGGGAAATCATTTTCAAATGAAATATATAGTGAACACTAGCAAATAGTACAAAATGTTTGCATTAGAAATTATGACTCTGGACAGTATTCTCAATTATTTCAAAAACATACAATACAGTGATCCCTCTATTATCGCGAGGGTTCCGTTCCAAGACCCCTTGCGATAATCGATTTTTCGTGATGTAGGGTTGCGGAAGTAAAAACACCATCTGCGCATGCGCGCCCTTTTTTCTATGGCCGCGCATGCGTAGATGGTGGAGTTTGCGTTCCCCGCCGCCCACGCAAAGGGGAAACCCCGATTCGGCTCCTCGCTGCTGCTGCGCTACCGAGCAGATCAGCTGCTGGGCGGCCGAAGGAACCTTCCCTGGGTCTTCCCCCTCTTGCTGGCGGGCGGGTGAGCGGCGGGCATCAGCGAGGAGCCAGGGTTTCCCCTTTGCGTGGGCGGCCAGGAAGACCCAGGTTGGGGGTTCGGGGGGGGTGCTGGGAAGCCCCCCAGGCCGGCTGCGACCTTTTAAAACAGCCACGCTGCTTCCCAGCTGAGTCCCGAAGCCAAACGCGGAAGTTCGCCTTTGGCGTTTGGCTTCAGGACTCAGCTGGGAAGTGGCGCGGCTGTTTTAAAAGGTCGTAGCCGGCCTGGGGGGCTTCCCAGCACCCCCCCCGAACCTGGGTTGGGGGTTCAGGGGGGTGCTGGGAAGCCCCCAGGCTGGCTGCGACCTTTTAAAACAGCCGCGCCGGAAGTGGGGGTTTTTTAAATTAATTTTTTTTAATCGCGATATAGCGTTTCGCGAAGATCGAGATCGCGAAACTCGAGGGATCGCTGTATATGATATTTTCAGTGGCAGCATTTTACACTGTAAAAGCAGCATGTTATCATTTCTTTAGAGCTGTTTAGAGTAAGATCAGTTGAAATACTGTTGGCCAATAACATGTTTTAAGTATACACTGTTGGCCAATCTTTAGTTTTAAATATATCTTATATTTAAAATCTTATATAAATATAAGAAAAATCTAAACAAATGCTAGCATCTAATTTGTTCTCTCTGTCTTACTCTCCCTACCCCCACCCCTTTTCACAGAATATTCCAATGCATAACAGTGTCGGAGATGCTATGACAGCATCAGGGGTGCACCAGCTCTCTAATCCCAGGATGCCAAACCACAACACCAGTATTGTGATTCAACAAGCCATGCCGTCGCCACAATCAAGTTCAGTCATAACACAAGCACCTTCAACAAACCGGCAGATTGGGTAAGTACATCCTCAGTAGTGCTAAAATATTACGTGGATCTAAACTATTGCACTTAATGTTTTCTCCTGTAAAGTTAGAAGGGGATGTTTTGCTTGTATTGGTGGCTTCACCAGCATATAATGCCAGGTATGGAGACTGAACTTGGGGATGTATATGTGTGTGTTTGGTCACCTTTTCCATTGATCAAACAACCATAAGACATTTTATTTAATATATACTACATTTTTATTAAATAAACTGTGTACTATCTGCCTAGATCAGGCATGCTACCTGAAGAATTCTAGGAGTTGCAGTTGACAAATCTTAAAAGTTGCTAAAATTATAAACACTGGTCTATAATTCCTATTCTAGTGATACCCGTGTATACATTGGCAATACTGCTTCAAGAATTTCTCTGCTCACAAATTTGACATTTTATGCTGCTTGTTCTTCAATTGCAAAACTTTCCTGCCTCAGAAGACCAGCTTAATGTCTCACTATGGTGCTTTTAAATGAGCATGTTATGTTGAGTTTTATTTGTTTACAATGTCATTTTATGATTTTATAGATTAATGCTTCTACTATGTATTACATATTCATTGCAATATTCCCTTTCAAGGTAAGCAAACATTGTGCAAAACACAATATAATACCATGTTCACTGCATTTGTAGGTGTTAAAATATATCCTTCCATTTTCCCGTCTATAGTGATCATTCTATTGCACAAATTTACTGTATCCACTTGTTTTTGCCATTTATATATATTTGCAATTATATTTTCCAGTTTCCTTGTCAAACATCCTGATTATTGATACATTATTTTTCAGATCATAGTCCACATTGATATATGCAACTTGTCTAACATTCACCTCCACCTGCAACATATATGTAGAGTATGCTATATCTATGCTTTGTGGTAAAATTCATATGCTGCAAAGTATGGATACATTCTCATTTCTAAGCAATGGACTTGATCAGCAATATAATCAGAAATATTAATTATACATTTATGCTTGAATACATGTTTTGGTTCTTACTTCTCTTGCTGGCTAGGAAATTTTATGAATTGTAGTCCACACATCCTTAAGTTGCCAAGATTGAGGAAAATCAGAATATAGTATGCAGAAATGTGTGCCTACTTATTTTATTATATGCTTTTTCTATATAAGGAAATGTACATATATGTTTTCATTCATGCATTCTCCAGTGAATATCACTGTTTTTGTTGTTATTTTTGTGTTGGTCATTTTATCTTTTTAAAAAATTGAATGTTTGTATTGCTTGAGGACTCATTTAATTGTTGATCTGTAAAAAAATCTCAGGGGAATATAAAAGCATTTAACATCTTGATGTATTATTTCTTTTTATGCATATCTAGGTATTTAGTATTCATTTGCATAATATTCATTGGATATAAACTTCCTTTTGAATTCCTTACCTTGACTGATCAAACTTTCTGGGAAAAGTTAAATAGCACAAACAAAATAATTTCACTTTGATAAATTTATCCATATTTTAAATATTTCTTAAGCACAAAAGGCTAGTTAATAATGGTTTCATTTGGAATTTCAGATTTGTATTTTAATATAATGCAAGATTAGTTATGGTACAGAATTGTTTGGGACATAACTAATTAGAAGAATGTAATACCCTAGGAAGATTTTTAAAAAAAATATATATAATGAACACAAACAACACAGATATGCTTAGTCATGAACTTTAAACTTTTTAGCAGTGTTGTCATTGTCTTAGCTTATTTAAAGGGGGAGCAGAATCCGGCATAGAAGGCTGTAGAGAATCCCACTTTAGCAGCATTCTGATTTTAATCACAACTGTAGATAGCTGAGTGTCAAAATATGGTTCGGCCACCTGCAAATGTTTGCACTGGCTGCAGTCCAACAAAAACAGCAAATGGCAAGATAAAGTTTCATTTAGGCTGTTGCATTCAGCCTTTAATTCTTCAAAAGGCTGGGATTCAATTGAAGCATGTGTATTGTATTCTGTGAAACAGAACTAGGTGTGCTTTGTAATTTATTTTTCCTTCCCAAATTTTCCTTTTGTTGTCTTCAAAACAAGAGATAAGATAGCTGCGTAAAAACAAAAATAAAGGATAACAGTTTGTGGGAGTAGATTTATGACACTATATATATGTGTGTTCTCCAGATATTCTGGAGTTCAACTAGTTCTAGAAGTCTAGAAGGGATCAAGACTAGCACATTATTTGGAAAACAACAAATAATTTTATTATGTGGGAAGAATGCATTACCCAAGAAACAACTCTAGAAAACAAGAACTGATTCTATCATTTCAGTAGAAACAGAAATATCTCCATTGTTTGTGGCTTTTTTTTTGTTTATACAGACTGTAGAAATATAAGGATAATTTGATATATTTTCCAACAAAGTGCTTGTATATAAGAAAAAGAAAGAAAGAACAAAAAGAAAATATAATAAAGAATAAAAAATATTAATAAGTTACTTTGAACTATCACAAGTACGAGCAAATTTAATAACTTTTTATCCCATTTAAGAGAACATAATATCTCTTCATCTCACATTCCTATAGGCAAATCTATAACGTATCAATTTTTCAAATCTCGTATAAGAAAAAAGTTTATAAAGAACATTTATTTTTAAAAATGCTCATTTTAATCTTGATGAAATAAACCAATCACTTTTTTCATTTTAATTCTAAAAGACTTAAATTTTTAATTTAATCAAATTCACAATATGTTGAAAAATTTTAGATTAGGGCAATCCAATTGATTTTAAAAGTAAGGAAATGGAAGTAATCAGAATATTATTTTGGTGGAAATGTAGCATTTTTTACCAGAAAGGCTATATTTAATGCAATACAGTTTTAATACAACATTAAAACTGTATTAAATTAATTAACAATTTATGTTAATAAAAGGAATTTCCTTCCTTCCTTCCCTCCATCCATCCATCTCATACATCCATATTTTATAGCTTGAGAAACTTCATCCTATCCTTTAATTTTTATTCAAGTATAAATATTTTTAATTATCTATTAGTATCAATATTATTTTATTATGTAATATGATTAACACAGTTAATAAACAACTTGTATAATCAGGAAGGTCTAAAAATGGAGAGGTGAGAGATGTAGAAAAGATAAATTATATCAACATTAGCTAATTTTTCTTATCAGCAGCATTATTTGTAATTAAAAATTTATGTTAAAAAGTGATGTTCCCAAAACCTATTTTGGAGGCATATCTATGTCTCTCTCTCTTCCAACGTTTGATTTGGACAATTAATTAATTTATTGCAGTTGTATAATTTATAATCTGCTTCAGTTCAGAACACTTCTGTGTTATTCTGTATAAGCATAAAGCAGCACATATTCTCATTTGCTAATGAAAATATGTGGTGGTTTAATCATTTGTTTTAAAGGAATGGACCCTACCCCATTGTTGTATTTTCTCACACTCCTGATAGAACCTTCTCTCTTGCAACCACTGTCCATCCTTTTGTCGAGAATATTCCTTTCTTCATCTTTAGATTTTCTCAGGAAGAATGGCATATAAAATCTTTTTATTTGCATTCTTCCTCAAAAGGAGCAAAGTAGCTAGGATGTAAAAGAGGCTAAATTCCCTGATAGAAGAATGGTCATTCCAGAAAATGAAGTGGTTTATTTTTAAAGGTACATTAAAGTTGAAAACTGAAGAAAATGGTGTAAGAAAAAAAGAAATAATCAAGAATCCAGCAGTATGTAGTCAGTAGCTCCACTATTTCCTTGGGAAATATACAAATTTTGCAACCTTTCTTCAATTTTGGGTAGTTTTTATAGCTGGCTTCATGCTAAAACATTTTTTAATAGTCACTCAAACACTTAAGCTACATATACAATAGCAGCAGGTGGTTGTCCTTTATGCAACAGGAGACTTCTTGACTACAAAATAATCTATCTACAAAATAATTTATCATTTTTGTTAGATTTTACCACTATTTTCGTCAAGGCAAGGACCCACATGATCTCTTACTGAAATCGACTGAAGCTGATTTGATAAATAATTTCCATGCTAGAATTTGGCACAATGCTGGCAAATCTTAACATTATGGGTAGTTCTTTTGTAATATGAGAATGCAGATATCTCCCCCCCCTCCCTGCCCAAATACCAAATCAGAGCAATACAAAGACAAAAATCAATGAGAGTTCTGCAGAGAAATTTGCTCGGAATCTCCTGGCATGATCTATCTTTCAACTGAGGGTCCTTTTTTAAATTTATGCAGTAGTGCCCACTGCAAACCTATATGTATGATTAGTATTGTGAGTTGCTGGAATTTGAGTACAGTATTTGGGGACATACAAGATTAAATGAACATGGCCAAATTAAATGAACATGCCAAAAACTAAAGCAAGTTAAAATAAATAAAGTATTCTAGATGTTTGACTTCTACAGTATATACAATGCTGAGAAATTGATTTATTTTATTATTTGTTTCTTAATTGGATTTATATGCCACCTTTCTCTGAGGAAATTACTTAAGCACTATGATCCAAGGAATAATGAAACCAACAGCTGAATTACAGTTTAAAGGTTTCATTCGGCCAATCATGACTGACTCAAAGGGTGGTGCTTATTTCCAAGTTTCAACTGAGGGTGGCTGCATGGTCTAAGAGACACTTCTGTTTTTGCATCTATATAAATATCTCTTTGTTCTCGGTATATACTATTAATCTAATGCTGCCTCTTTAAAGCGTAACATCTTAACCATTGACCTTTTTCACTGTCCCTAACAATTGAATCAATTCCCTAAAAAACTTCTCAATCTTAAATTGTAATATTTTTATTAATTAGTCAAATTCATGATAGTGTTTTGAAATCAGTGGTGATTTGAACACATAATTTATGTGAGGGTAATTTAAATGATGACCACCTCCTATCGCTCCAGATGGTTGCGAAAAATTTACTCCTTTCTGATTGCATGAAAGGACCTTGAGGTATATTATAATCTTTTGATTATATATCTCAATTGAGTTGCAGACCACTGAAATAAATAAATAAAATTAATAATAGTAATAGTAATAGTAATAGTAATAATAATAATAAATTATTATTATTATTGTTAATAATAATAATAATAATATTTTTTAAAGGACCACAGTCCCATATACTTGTGTATTTGTAATATAATTTTCACAGATTATATAGTGTAACTTCCTTCCAAGTCAGAATGTTTTTTGTTTCACTTTATTTGCAGAGCTTTCCTTAAGGTTATTGACCACTTGTAGGTAGCATACACAAATGCAACAAAAAAAACACATAAAAATTAAAAATAATAAAATCAGAAATAAAAATAGTTGACTCCCTAAAAGGAACTAAACTGTTAATAAGGTGCGAGAGATAAAGTACAAGTTTTCTTGTCTAGATCCTAAACTTCAAATCTGAGCATTATTTATTATTGTTATCTTCAACTTGCAGCACTCTGTGCTTTGAAATCTGAATCATTTTAAGTATTTAGTAGATACTTCACTATGTCAGATGTAACCTGAGTAGATACCTTCATGGCTGCTAAGGAAAATTTGGCTACTGAACATATATCATGGCTTTGACAGTCTGCCAGAAGAGAGATATATCACATCTTGTTTGCTTGGTTAGCGTGTAAAGAAGAATCATGATTAAGGCAGCCTTTAAAAGAATGATAGTATCATCAGTATAAATTAAGAAGAGAATTAGGTTTATCATCTAAAGTTTGAGCTTGAAAGAGAGAACCTCCTATATACTATAAAATTAATAAAAACCATTAAATAAAAACAATACAAGGGTATAATTATTTTTAGAGAAAGTGTAGTACAAAAATTCCTTAGCTGGCAATATGTTTAATAAATACTTTGTATAAGTATTCCCATGGATCATTCATGTCCAGCTGGCAATCTAGACATATGGATGGCCTTTTCTCACATAAGATCAAAAAGGTCTGCAAAAGAAATTCCTTGAAATAACCAAGTAATGTTTTACCTAGTGATATTCCATAAATCAGTTGATACATTAAAGTTGATACATGAAACCTAAATCCAAATTGGTCCTCAGCTAGTACATTCACATTTTTGTAACTGGAAAATTTCTTATAAAGGTATCTATCAGACACTTACGATAATTTATATCATAAATCTTACTGTAGAATATTAAATCATATCAGCCAATTTTTTTGAAAATATTTCAAAACTAAGCAAAAACTTTAAAAATTATGGCATCAGAAAAAACAGTTACAAATATTTTATGTCACTATCAAAAAAGACCTGTTCCTAATATATCTTCATTTGGCAATAATATGTCTAACATTACCTTAATTTTTCATCAGAATGCACATCGAGAGCAAATTTAAAAGGGAAAAATAGTTTTTGCTTAAAGCTGAAGTGATAGGAAACTATAAGATGCAGAAGATTAAGCTGTGTTTATGAAATCCCAAAATAAAAACCTGATTTCTGGGAATACATTATGTTATTTTCAACCCCTTGTCACTTCTTTTTGGATTATTGGTGTTATTACTAATAATACTAATAATTGAAAAAGAGTATTACATTATTTTATTTAACAGGACATTTAACAGGCATTTTGAAAACTATTTGCAAGGTACCTGAATGACAGTTCCTGGGGTCTGGAATTTTTGTTAATTTACCAGATGGACTTTACATTTGGTCTAGCAATGCAGATGCCTGGGTCACTATTTGATTCATTTCTCAATGACTGCCTGATGAATTACAAGATTTGCCCCCTAGCCACCAATAAATATATAAATCATTTAGCATCAAAGACATCACTGGAACAGGACCACCAAGCAAAGGTTCAGGTCCAAGATTATGGAGGACCTCCACATTGACACACCAGGACTTGTTTTTATAGATATCAAATATTTTACACTTACACTATTCTCTCCCACTCCCTCTCCATCTTTCCCTCTCTCTCCCTCCTCCACTCCCTTCTCTTTCACACACACAAACACACATACACACACCTTATTTTCCTTCACATATTTCTCTTTTATCTTAGTTTATAAGTATTAGCAGCTTGATTCTCATTGTTCTTTTTATTTTTTATTTTTCAAAGAAAAATTTATATTATAAAGAACATTTTAATCACATCAAACACTTTAATTTCTCTATAGGACCTCTTTAAAGAGCCATTTATGCCCAGGTGCACCCAGGAAATCAAGATATCAGGCAGAGTTGCCATCCTCTGCAGTGTAATACAAGTGTACTATATAAATGGTAGAAGTGTACTACTAGATTAGATTAGATTAGATTTATTGGATTTATATGCCGCCCCTCTCTGCAAACTCGGGGCTGCTCACAACAATAATAAAAAACAGTACATAAAGGGAACAAATCCAATGCCCACCAATCTAATTACAATTTAAAATTAGTAATTTCATAAAACAATCCCAATATATATAAAAAAACAGGCACACAGTCAATCAATCAAACGGCAAAACAACATGGGCAAGGGGGAGATGTTTTAGTCCCCCCATGCCTGACGGCAAAGGTGGGTCTTAAGGAGTTTACGAAAGGCAGGGAGGGGGGGGCAATCCTAATCTCAGGGGGGAGCCAATTCCAGAGGGTCGGGGCCCCCATAGAGAAGGGTCTTCCCCTGGGTCCCACCAGATGACAGTGTTTAGTCGACGGGACCTGAAGAAGGCCGACTCTGTGGGACCTAACTGGTCGCTGGGATTCGTGCAGCAGGAGGCAGTCCCGAAGATATTCTGGTCCGGTGCCATGAAGGGCTTTATAGGTCATAACCAACACTTTGAATTGTGACCAGAAACTGATCGGCAACCAATGCAGACTGCGGAGTGTTGGAGTAATATGGGCATACTTAGAGAAGCCCATAATTGCTCTCAAGCTGCATTCTGCACGATCTGAAGTTTCCGAACACTTTTCAAAGGTAGCCCCATGTAGAGAGCATTACAGTAGTCGAGCCTTGATGTGATGAGGGCATGAGTGACTGTGAGTAATGACTCCCGGTCCAAATAGGGCCGCAACTGGCGCACCAGGCGAACCTGGGCAAACGCCCCCCTCGCCACAGCTGAAAGGTGTTTCTCTAATGTGAGCTGTGGATCGAGGAGGACGCCCAAGTTGCGGACCCTCTCTGAGGGGGTCAATAATTCCCCCCCCCAGGGAATTATTTATACTATAAATGGTAGAAGAACAACTACTATATAAAACCAGCTGGTTTTGCCTGTGAAGAAAGCAGAAGCGAAAGATGGGGAACAAAGTTGCGGAGAGGTTGGGAAAGAAGAAGAAATAAAGTGAAAGGCAATATAAGAGAGAATAAATGAGGAAATAAATATACTAGAATTTAGAGAAATGTGGAAGGGGTAAGCTCCCAGAAAATATGTCACCAATAGTCTCTTAATTAGGCACTACAAATCACTATTCAACATTACAAATAGGCATACTGCAGTGCACCAGAAGATGCCCCATTAATTCAACAGAATCCTCTTTTTTTCTATTTTACCTACACTTGTAGATAATGCCTATGTAGGTATTGACAGTGACTGAAGAGCAATAGCAATGACTTATAGACATATACCACTTCTTAGTGCTTTTACAATCCTCTCTAAACAGTTTACAGAATCAGCATATTGCCCCCAACAATCTGTGTCCTCATTTTACCCACCTTGGAAGGATGGAAGGCTGAATCAACCATGAGCCGGTAGTGAGATTTGAACTGCTGAACTACAGCTAGCAGTTAGCTGAAGTAGCCTGTAGTGATGAACTCTAACCCTTGTGTCCCCCCGGCTCTGTGTATATTCCATGTTAGCAGGCCCTGTACTTGTTTCAAGTTATTCACATATGAGTAACCTATACTGATGAAAGAAATAACATTGGTGAGGAAGAGTCAGCTTGAGTCAGCATTGTCCCTCTTATATTACCTTGTATGCAAAATTTATACAATTATACTTGGTCTAGTTCCTTAGTGATGGATGCCTGGCTAAAGCCTTAGAGATTCCCAAATAAAGTGCAACTACAACCTGATAAAGTAAGTAAAGATAAATCCTGTAACTGAGAGCAGTTCAGTCCAGCTTCTTCATATTAGCCTTATCATATCAGGCCATCAGAAAGCAGATAGACAGGTACATCTGAGAGATCTCTGAACCCAATTAAAGTTATGCCACAAAGAAATCAAATTCATGTGGTTTGCATTCAGAAAGTTATATTTGGTGAGCTCTAGTTGCTTTTACTTTGTAACCTAATGCACACCATGTGAACATTTGAAATGCTTTTAACAGTTGAGACCAGCTCAAATAACACTGAACCCAAGCAGCAATAAAGAATGAATTAAGACTGATTTCAGTTTGCAGTCAACATTATTTTCCTCTTGCTTTAGAAGCATGTATCCTCCTTCATGTAATAGTGCAGTAGCTCTCTTATTACTTTTTTCAAAAATAGAAGGCTTCGGAAGGCAAGTGCACTAAATCAATTGCAAATCTGAATGTTCATTTGGGAACAGGGAAAATTCTATTTAATTGGCAGCTTAGAAACATAGAAGTCTGATGGCAGAAAAAGACCTCCTGGTCCATCTAGTCTGCCCTTATACTATTTTCTGTATTTTATCTTAGGATGGATATATGTTTATCCCAGGCATGTTTAAATTCAGTTACTGTGGATTTATCTACCATGTCTGCTGGAAGTTTGTTCCAAGGATCTACTACTCTTTCAGTAAAATAATATTTTCTCATGTTGCTTTTGATCTTTCCCCCAACTAATTTCAGATTGTGTCCCCTTGTTCTTGTGTTCACTTTCCTATTAAAAACACTTCCCTCCTGGACCTTATTTAACCCTTTGATATATTTAAATGTTTCGATCATGTCCCCCCTTTTCCTTCTGTCCTCCAGATTATACAGATTGAGTTCGTGAAGTCTCTCCTGATACGTTTTATGCTTAAGACCTTCCACCATTCTTATAGCCCGTCTTTGGACCCGTTCAATTTTGTCAATATCTTTTTGTAGGTGAGGTCTCCAGAACTGAACACAGTATTCCAAATGTGGTCTCACCAGCATTCTATATAGCGGGATCATAATCTCCCTCTTCCTGCTTGTTATACCTCTAGCTATGCAGCCAAGCATCCTACTTGCTTTCCCTACCGCCTGACTGCACTGAGTGATATACTTGAGTGATATACTTCAGTAATAATACTGCCATTAGAAAACAGAAGAGCAGGATGTGCCTGAGAGAGAAGTGTATATGGTCACTATTGGGAGAATAAATTTTGGAGTGGGGGAAAGAAATAACCACTTACAGAAATGTTGTGTGTGTCTTAAAAACACCTGAGATGGTGGAACTGAATTGCCTTTTGATTCTATAAAATGAATTCAAGATTCAGATAGAACAGTGTATTAGAACCGATGGATACTTCAGTCAGAATGGTCTTTAACAGAATTCACTGAATTGTTTCTCCCTTATGCTATCATTTCTGAGATGCCAAAGTATACATTTTAAATTAGGGATTTCAAGAAAGTATTTAAAAATTGCCCTAGCACCAGCAAAAGACTCCAACCCAGTAATTCCTTAATGTGTTAAAGACTCCACTGAATAAATAATGTAAAAAGGAAGAGACAAAGAATGAAAGGGGGAGAATTTGTGCTAATTTCAACTCCATTATAAACATAACATCATTGATTTAGTGGGAGAGAGAGGGAATTTTACCCTTCAGAGGTT
Source organism: Erythrolamprus reginae (assembly GCF_031021105.1). Lineage (NCBI taxonomy): Eukaryota > Metazoa > Chordata > Lepidosauria > Squamata > Dipsadidae > Erythrolamprus > Erythrolamprus reginae. The sequence goes on from NC_091963.1 coordinate 47,236,617, forward strand.
AAGCTAAGCAATGAAAAATTAATAAACAAGTACTTAAGTTAAGCAGACTGTGCCTTAAACCATTAAAGAAGATCAGTTTGTGAAAGCTTTTGATAACCAAGTGTATGTTAAAAATGGGATTCATCCAGAGCCCTTCTCTTATATATTGTCCACTCCCTGTTGTAACAGGGAGGTTTGACCTAACCCCTTACTTTTAATTTACCACCTTCTTCAATTAAGCATCATAACTGTTTTCAGAGTTGTGAAATGTATTGTCATAAATCTGCATAGAATGGTCTTATGGCATATATTTTTAATATTGCCCACAGTAGTTTTCTGTTACAAGTTTAATTTATTTTTATCCAGTTGTCTCCAAAATGATTGTTTTTATCCAGTTGTCTCCAAAACCCAAGGTTTCTTTCTCTGTAAATGTCACTGAAGTCCTGGTACTCTTTTGTTGTGAATCCAGTTTTACTACAGTTCAGTTCACTCTAAAAGTCCTTCAATGAAAGAAAGTTTTCTGTCTAAACTATAGTATCTGATAGATCCAAATATTTTGTTTGTACAGAATTCTGAAGCAGAATAAGAGGTGGAAGACCATCCAGTAAATGGGAATAAATGTAAAACATTTGGAAACATTTGTTTCAGCCATAAAGCCTTTTCATTTTTGCCCTCTCTCCCCCTCCTTCTCCTTTTTTTTTTTTTTTTATAAAGCACATGGAAGTCTCAGGGTGAAAAGTTAAGGTGAGCTTCTTTGGGTCGGATTTGTATTTCATCAGGTTTCATTTAACTAAAAGCAAGAGATACAGTTTCAGGGGAAAGGGGAATAAGGTGTTTTATTTAAACATTGTTATTTTTTTTAACATTGTAACAGGAGGGAATAGTTTTGCAATTCTCTCTTTCCAAACACATACAGTTCCAATAACTACCATAAGTACAAGGAATGTTGCCCTATGCAGAGACTCTGCAACGCTCTAGTGGGAAAGACAGAAGGTTATCAGAAGACAGGAACAGTGTAGGTTTGCCCTGAGCTGTTACTTTAATACAGGTGCTAATTGTTTTAACCTGGAGACAAAAATGCCATTTCTTTAACTTAATACACATACTGGAGTACTATGTTCTTTGAGACATCGAGTGAGTCTTTTTCAGATAACAAAGTGAGCATGATCTGGATTACAACAGGGATTATATTTGTATTCAGCATTTGGACTTAGAATTTAGAGATTAGTTCTTTGTATCATACATGTCTCCCTAATCCAGGAATGGAATTCAGCCGGTTCGGACTTGGTGTTAATTTTACATCTTGTTTGCTAAACAGGTAGTTGCAAGGAATAGCTGACCCTTCCCACAACCTCCCCTCCCAGAAGTCTCTGTGCAGTCCATTTTGGATGCCAGGTAAATTGCACAGAGGCTCTGGGAGGGGGCAAAAATGGGCCTGCTGTTCCAGAAGTCCAGAAAACAGTCCTGTTTCTGGCCTCTGGGAGGGGGGCTTTTTACCTCCTGGAGGCTCGAGGAAAGCCTCCAGAGCCTGGTGAGGGTTAAAACGCCCCCTCCCCCAATGGTGTAGGAGGCCAAGTAGGCCACAACCTATGGCCACACCCACCCAGCAACCAGGCAGAGAACAGGTTGCTAAAAAAATTTGAATCCCACCCCTGGTAGACGTGTGAAGAAAAATATTATCAGAATGATCCTTACTGTATCTCCTTCTATAGCTGATTCACTTTATTCCTTTTGTCATGAAAGGCTCCCTCATCGATATTTTTTAATGTTCCACACCATCTCATTAAGTTATTAGGTCTAACTTGCAAAAAGGCTGAGCAATTTGGTTTATGTAGGCCTTCTCAGATGTCAGCTTTCCGAAACTTCCATTATCAGAAAATCCTTTCCATGATGAGAGGTTTATGACTTAAGTTTAGCAATTTCTGAACACCCAGTGTCAGCTTGCGAAATGCAGAATACATTCACAAAATTTCTCTGTCCACTCTCAACTTCCACTACATGTAGGTGGGAGACACTCTGTGTCTGGATTTCAGACTATAGATACAGTATATTAAATATTGAACATTGACACTAGACCCTGTGCTAAAGTGACCAGATTTTAAGATTGGGAAAGAGGGACACCATTGCCCCCCCCCTAAAAAATGTTTAGCAAAAAAAATTGCAAAAAAGAATTCTTTTTTTCTCTCTCCCTTCCTCTTTCTTACTCTCTTCATCCCTCCCCCTCTCTCTTTTCTCTCTCTTTCTCTCTCTCTTCCTTTCTCCTTGTCTATTTCTTTCTCTCTCCCTTCTTCCCTCCCTCTCACTCTCTTTCTCTCTCTTCCTTCCTCTCCTTTTCTCTCTCTCTCTTCCTTCCTCCCTTTCTCTTTCCCGTCTCTCTTCTCTCTCTCTCTCTTGCTTCTCTGTCTCCCTCTTTCTTTCTTTCTCTCTCTCTCTAGCTCTCTGTCTTGCTATGTCTCTATATATATCTCTTGCTATCTCTCTCTTTCTCTCTTGTACACCATGCTGCTGCCTCCCTCATTGCAGCTCTTAGGCAGCGGGAAGGGCTTGGGCCCATGGTGGGCCTGCAGGGGCACCAGGCCAGGCAGCTCTGGTGGCTGTGGGGCAGGCAGCAAAGGTACCGCATCCAAGCAGGGGTCAAAATCGGCTGTGAGCAGGAGCTCCAGGGCGAAGGCACCAATGGTGGCAGCTGGATGTGTTGCTGGTCCTGAGACGGGCATGGGTGCAGAGCTGGCACTGGGCCCCATGTTGGGAACGGAGGTTAGGGGCTAGGATGGAGGTTAGGCACCTGGAACGCCTGCTGCCAGGCCCCAAAACTCACCTGCTCACATGGGCAGGGCGCTGCAGCTGCAGGAGTGGCCACCTCCGTAGCTGAAGGGTGGAAGCTCAGGGTCTCCCTGGAGGGTCTGTGCACGTGTTTGGCTCCTTTACCCGGCTTCTGGACTTGGGAAGGGGAACCAGCAGAGGCATTGGGGTTATAATTGAAATATGCCCCTCGCCTCCTGACCCACCCCCCTGCCACTGGCATTTCAAAAATCAGGATATTTTTTAAACGCCGCAGGATGTGGGAAAAATCATTTAAAAGCAAGACTGTCCTGCTGAAGTCGGGACGTCTGGTCACTTTACCCTATGCTAGCTTTGAATATCCATATGTTTTCCTAAACTGAGCAAACACACACCCAATTCTAAGATTTATAAATCCATTTTGTAGACTTTCAAACATCTCCTTCACAGTTCTTATAAAAGTTCAACCGTCTCTTACCAGGTGTATCTCAAACATATTTCCATTATTGTGTCCAAATTGTTCCTGCTGACATCATCTGTTTAGCCAATCATTCTTTTTCAGTATTATTCTGATAGTAATGAGTGAAGAAAACTCTATCTCTGCCCCAAACTTTTTATTCTCTTGCCTAGCATTTCATAGAACCATGTGGGGTTTTTTCAGGAATGTATTGTTTGCTCCAACACGAGGAAGTAAAAAAGGATATATGCTAGTAAACAACTTGGGAGTTGTTCAGCCACACTGCAAACATTACCACAGGAAAGCATCAGTATCCCTCTCATCGCCGAGCACCACTGTACATTCAGCCTTTAATGTGTAGCTGTTGTCATTTTCAGTGAGAAAACGAATGCAGTATATCCCTGCATATCATAAGACAGTGTCTTCCGCTATGTTTCTTTAATGAACAACAAATTGAAAAGTTACTCCTTACTCCTGCCTCTGCAAGCTCAGTTGCTTAGTCAGCTTGCTCTTTGAGGGACTGGGTTCCTAATATGTCCTTGAAGTTGCCTCAGTTAGATAAGCAGCAAGCAATGCTTCAGTCCTACTCACTGGGTAGTTAGCAGCAATTGGCAGCATTATATGGAAATATATGGAAATCCAAACAACAACCCATGAACAGTTTCTCTCCCATCTTTCACTTTCTTCTTTTCCCCTTTTCTCTTTCTTTCTTTGTTCTAATCAACTCACTGGTAGCAGATAATTACTCTTCCATACAATTTACCATAAATGCTGCTGCTATCATATAAGAATTAATTTTTGATGCATGTGTACATGTATATGTATGTATACACTGTACAGTTCTTAAATCTGCTTCATGAATCAGGCACCTTTACCCTTACTTAAATTCCATGAAACAATTACAGTTGTATTTTACTGTGATTATTTTGGGAAATAGGAACTCATATCTAATTAGATATTTAATGTCATTCTTATTTTCAAATATTTTGCAATATTGCTAAGACTGTTGACTGTTTCAGCAAGGTATATGCTACCATGGTCTGAAAATTGGACTTAAAGGTTGACTTTGCAACTGTAAATAATAATAATAATAATAATAATAATAATAATAATAATAATAATAACAACAACAACAACAACAGCAACCTGCATGAGAAGTTATGCACGTTCTTCTGTCTGTGAGAAACATTCATAAACTCATAAGAAAGAGACAAGTGAATTTCTTTTTAGAAAAGTTCATTGTTCACTAGTTGAATTAAGAATGATTAGAACAAGAATAATTAACAGTCAAACTGGTTGCTAGGATAATTCAGAAATCTGAAGAGATTTTTATTTTACTCAGTGCCATAGAACTTCTTCTGTAATGATCTTGCCCAATTCAAGAAAAAAAAAACCACTTTCCAGAAGGTGTTGCTTTCCTTTATATAAATTTAGATCATTCAATGCTTTTCTGGAAACAGATCACTGGGCAGGTGATAGCAGGTGGAACCAAAAATGGAAAGTAATGGAACTGCTCCACTGAAGAAAGAGGAAAGAAGGCATGGTGCAACCTGGTTCTTTCTACTTTCTCAAAAGGTTGCTTTGCAAAACTGGGTAGCCTGTAATGAATCCCTGAACCTAACCTGTGATAATCAAGTGTATCAATCTAATTTGATTAATGTATGGAAATGGAAGAGAGGCACTCTCACTTTTTTGCCTTTTGTTTTATTCTTTGCCAAATACCATACAGAAACTCTGTAATTTTTATAGTTAAGAAATTATATTTCTAATTCTGCAATTTACCCTATCTCTGAAATAGAGTTTGCTTTATTTAAACTCAGCCTCAGTGATTCTGTGATAGAAACTCAATACAAAACCCTATAACGCTTCCCATCCCACAAAAAAATATCCACCTATATTCCTGGCAACAACAATCAGACAAGCCATGCCATATCATTCTGGGTCCCAGTCTGTTGCAGAACTCCTTCTTCAGGGTCTCACAAAAGCTTGTCAAATAGGGGCCAGTCTTATGTCTTCAGAGATGATGTTTCATAGTAAAGAAACCATCATGAAAAGATCCTCAAGAACATAAGAAGAACCATGTTGAATTAGGTCAAAGCCCATCGAGTCCAGCATTCTGTGTCACACAGTAGCCCACCAATTGTCCAAGGGGATCTTGAGCAGGAAGAGAAGGCAAAACCCTCCCTTTCCCTTGACCCCCAACAAATGGTAATTAAGGGAATCCTGCCTGCCTCAATTAACATAGAGGCGGCACATTTCCTTGATTGTACTTGTTGCCCTTTTTTGCACCCTTTCCAGTTCCATTATATCATTCTTGAGGTGTGGTGACCAGAACTGTACACAGTACTCCAAGTGTGGTCTCACCATTGATTTTTACAGAGGCAATACAACATTTACTGACTTATTTTCGATTTCCTTCCTAATCATGCCAAGCATGGAATTTGCTTTTTTACTGCTACTATACACTGGGTTGACATCTTCATTGAGCTGTCCACCAAAACCCCAAGATCCCTTTCAAGAAAGCTTGGTCCACATCAGTTGGTAGGTATAATTGGGATTATTTGCCCCGATATGCATAACTTTGCATATCAGGGCAAAGAACCCTTCTTGTTAGTACTGCTAGATAGACCTCCTTGGGATAAGGAAAAGTAGTTGTCGCCTTGAACCATGAAAATCTTGCAAAACTCCACTCACAACAATATACCCTATGCAACTAGATTTACAATCCTGGGTTTAGAAAGCTTAGAACTATTTCAACTTAAACACGAACTAAGCATAGCCCATAAAATCAACTGCCACAACATCCTTCCTATCAATGCCTGTTTCAGTTTCAACCACAATAACACACAAATTCACAACATATACGAACCTAAATTATACCACTCTACATTCAACTGCAGGAAATACAGCTTTAGTAACCAAGTAGTTGATGCATGGAACTCACTATCTGACTCTATAGTGTCATCATCTAACCCCCAAAACTTTACCCTTAAACTATCCATTGTTGATCTCTCTCAATTCCTAAGACATCAGTAGGTTTATATACATGATACAGTAGTATCATGTATATAAACACTGTTATATCTTTATATACCTCCAATACATAATTGACAAAACAAATAAAAACAAATAAATAAATAACTTCTAGTAGCTGTAGTCAATAACCAATGTTAAAGGGTCCTGGAATATGTATTGAGCCATTTTTGGTGGCTCACAGATTCCTCCTCTCTCCTACATTTATCATGATTGAAGCATGAAGGTAGATACTATTACTAAGGACTGGACAATAGTAAAAATTAAAATAGATATATTGATGAGAAAATGGAACAAAGCAGACAATTTATAGACATTTACAAGGCTGAGGATAAAAATGGAGGGAGAAGTTCTCTGAGATGGGGCTCTGTAAGTCAGGAAAGATAGCCAATAAGATAAAAGCTAGTTCTCTTTAACTACTTGAATGTCCTCATTGATTTGATTAGATTTGAATGAGAAGTAGTTAAGAAACTTTTGGAACACCATCTGAAAAAAGCAAGAGAGTAGATGGTATTTTAACCTATTAATGAATTTAAAATGTTGCTAGTAATGAAGTTAACTTTAAAAAAATCATCAATTTTCTAGTAGAAAGAAAATATCAGTGGGAAATTGACCATATAAAAAATGGCCAACAGGATTTTCTATGAAAAGTAATTATAGTATCTAGAATAGGTCTTTTGGTAGGCTAATTCAAGGAACAAAGGTTTTATTGACTTCAGAAATTTTGGTAATCTATCTATCCATCTATCTATCTATCTATCTATCTATCTATCTATCTATCTATCTATTTATTAGATTTGTATGCCACCCCTCCTTGTGCTAATCAGGGTTTGGTCCCAATATTTTGTTGCATAAAACCCAATGACATTTACTGAAATAACTTGCTTGGCTTGGTCTTCTAGATTCCATGCAGAACCCATATTTACATGCAGATTAATTCAGATGGCTTATACACATGTGCCAGCAAAGTCTGTGTGATTTCCTGATACCAGGCACAGCAGTATTTCATGGGCAAAGTTTATGAAAGTCAAATTAAAGAAGAAATAATAAAACATGGAAACAGGAAGTCTTTTGCCATGTGTTCACTTGTATACTGCTCCTCTTTTCCACCCATCCCCAAAGGCCCCAGGACGCCCACAACTACTCTCACTTTGGCGAAGGAAAACTGGAAACAGGTCCATCTGGAAGGTGCCAGTGCCAGCTGTGTGTGAGTGAAAGCCAGACAGCCACTCCCTGCCCACAGGGGATGACTGTTTTTCTTGTGCAGGATTTCCACAGATTCCTGCCCTAGTTAAAAGAAGCTTGGTTGTCTGTCCTAGACAGCCATGCATTTTGGGATAGGTGTGACTCCTATTTCCATTGGATCATTGCACGTGGGAGTAAAAATTCCTCAATTTGGGTGGGCAAAACTGTCCCAATTTGACAATCTATCATATACATAACCATGTATAAGTTACCATAGATGTATCTCTGTATATTTGTGTAGGTGCGATATTTAAATTCAATTTAAATCAAATGTAAAGATATTTAAAGAATGATTGGTAATCTATGATTGCAATTAGTTTTTAGTCATGCGTTTTGATTTTGTTACCGATATGTTCTACTTGAAAGGAGAACTTGTCAAACTAAATATGAAAAAAATATGTACATAATGCAATGATTAATCAATCATTACTCTGAAAATGCAGAAACCAAAAGGAACTATAATTTTCCAATTATGCCAAATAAGGGTGGATAAAATTTTAATTGCAAATCATGCAAATCTTTTTTCTTGGAAGCAAGCTTCATTTAAGTTCAGGGAAATTTACATCCAGATGGTATGCTCCAGGTCTGTGAATCAATTTCTTTGTCCATATGAAATATTTCACTGTACTATTTAAGCATATGTGAAAATAGCAGATTAAGCAATCACACTGCCTTTAGAATACTTGCCAGAACAGGAAATAATCATAGAATTTTTGTTAATGTAAAAGGGCAGTAATTAAAAGCAGTGGGCCTAGGCATATTTACTTGAGCAATCTGGATTGTTTTACTAATTTTTTTAATAATGTAGGCAGTAGGAAATGTAAAGGTGGTTTAAAGTATACACATTTATTCTGTGCTTGCAGAGGTAATGGTCTACAATGGTGGTCAATACATGGTGACAGTCATATATGATAGCTTGATTTTGTACATTCTGTGTCTCTAAAAAATCAAGAGAGAGTTGGAGAGGAAGAAATTCATAAAACAGATAAAGGGATTATTGAGGTATTGAATGATAAAAGAGCACCTATGGTGAAATGTAGAGAAAGAACTGTAAAAAGCTTTGAAGGCAATGTCTATTTACTGGCACTTCTATTCAGAAACTTTCCTGTCATTGACTATTTTTCACGAGTGAAAAATACTTCCTTCTTCAGTTGTCTATGACACCCGAAAACTAATTTAATTTAATGCTATGAAATGATGGATTTAAAGACTGTTTCAGAAATGTAATGTTTTAATTATTCAATACAGACTTCTAGCATTCATGAGTCTAACCCTTGAAAGAGAAACTATTGTGAGCTTCTAATATTTTCCTTTATAAGAAAATGAGTGCTTATTTCCAATTTTCAAATACTGAATTTACAATTTTACAAATATGAATGCTGGTGGGTGAATCTTCCTTCCTTCCTTTAGGCAGGAATCATTCCTAGGCAAAAGTCATCTAGAAAATTCTGCAGCAAGTAATCTTGATCTCTACTGTATATATCTTAAATATATATATTCCAACCCACTAATGCTATGGAAGTGGCATTCATAATGCACTTGGATGAACAAATAGCGTTGGTAGTTTGTGGTAGTGAAAAAAGGAAAGGGGGAAAAAAGAAGAGAAAATTAATGCTACCAGTTGCTGGAGAACTTCGTCATGAACGAAGAATCTCTGCCCTGGGTGACAGACAACACTGATTAGAAAGGCTAAATGTCAACATTGTTCTCTAGACTAACATTTGGCATGAGTCCAAGAGCATTTTAGAGAAGAGAGCAGAGGGCTTTTTAGCTTCTTTCTACACACACACACACTTTTTCCTCCCTACATGTTGTAAGTCACACTGTCAGGTTCTGAGTAGTGTCCCTTCAGACCTCCCAATAAATCTTTATATCCCTGATTTTAAATGCTCAGTAGCATATTTTTTTTCTTTATGCCTCCTTCTCTGCTTTGTTAATTTATTTCATCCACGGTGTCAGCTAGTAAAGTTATATTGGACAAAAGTTATTGGATAAAAAAGCAAATAGAAAAAGCTTATACTCTTGAGATACATCATGTTAACATTTGACTCAGAACAGCTCAGTAATTGAAGATACTTTGTCTGCCTTAGAAAAGATACTGTAATGTCAGTTCAGTTTGATTCCTGAGACGCCATTGCCTTGTTCTAGAAAATTATCTTGACTTCCTACTCTCTTCACTAAATGAGATTTCCCATACTAGAAACTGCAATAAAAGTTGGTCTTTATCTGCTTTCCTGGTCTGTTTTTTTTTAAAAAAAAAGATTAACATTCAAAAGCCCATGGTTTGGCACAAAATAATACAGTCTTGATATTGCCTCCCAATGATTCTAATTTTAAAACATGTTGTGTTTCATAAAGAATATACTGATTATTTTTTTAAAGATGTAAGTTTAAAACACAATTAATATATACATAGTTCTATATATATTCAGCTGTCCATTAGGAGAGATAATGTATGATAAACCCATGAAGAGTTCAATGTATTTTTTAAATATATATATATTTTTATCAATTATTAATATATTCATACATATGAATATATATATGAATATATTCTGCATTTTAATTTTTTATAAACTTCAGGACTACTCTGAAAGACAGTTGCTGATTCCACTCAGGTTTTAGCAGAACCCTTTTTTTAATACTGAAAGGAACTGCGGAGAGGGGCGGCATACAAATCTAATTAATAATAATAATAATAATAATAATAATAATAATAATAATAATAATAGCCAGTTGTATATACTGTACAAAACTGACAATAGCTAGAAATTTTTTTTAGTAAAGACAAGTAGTTGATTCTGTGGGCAATCCTTGCAATATATAGAAAGATAAATTTACTGAAAAGAAATCTCCACAAGATTGATATGGTTAATTATGAAATACCACAATCACCAGTTTAGGTCGGCATAATAATGCTGAGCTTAGAGATGCTTGCATTTCTTCAATTTAATGTTCAGGAAAACCAATTTGATTTTCACTTTCTGAATTAGAATAATACAAAAATTGAAACCTTATTATTCTTAGTTGTGATTTGAATTCCCAGATCTTCAAAACTTGTGATGGAGCAATCTAATGAATAAAATAAATATATCAGTAGATGCATCAGCAGAAAGTATGCACCAAAAGGGGAAATTAAATACAAACAAGTGATATACTTGGGGCCACTGTTTGCAAAACAATATATTTGCATAGATACATTCAAAATGCAGTTTTTGTTTGTAAAACATAGAAAGAAATGGGGAGGGAGTCAAAATGAAAAATAGAAAGCAATCAAATTTAATTTATTCATCCATCCATTATTTGTGATAGTAGTTCATATATTTTAGTATTAGGAAGCTTCTCAACATTGAGCATCTTATATTAGCAAAAACCATTTTTAAAAGTTGACAATTTATAATGTACACGTATGAGTTATAAGTATACAGAAATTCTTTAGTCAGATATATCCCTGATTTATTCATGTTTTTAGTAATCAGAGATTTGATTGATTACAAAAAAATTAAAGTTGCTTGCTTTTATATTGTACATAAATGTCAAAATAAAAACAAAATGAGATTTCATATTTATTTTACATAGGCACAGGGAAAAAACAGCTAAACAGTAACTAGCCTTACAAAAATGTTGTGATATATTATATATCTGAATTACAGATCTCAATCTAATGTGTTTAAAGAAACACAGTTCTAATTCTTTCCTTATAATAAGCCGAGTCTATGTAAGTTGTTGAAATAATATTTTCATAATAAGGAAGGGTTACACTGAGTTTATATTATTCTAGCTCTTTTTAAACAATTTCAAGTCTTCTTGCTGAATAGGAATATATCAACACATTGCTTGCACAATGGATGTATTCCTTATTTGTGCTTACAATGTATTAGTTTTTATTCATACACACACACACACACACACACACACACACAGTTTTCTACACTTAAAACATACTTTATATTCTTGGGCTATAAAATTATGTCATATCAATCAATCTCAGGGGACTCTATACCATTTCAGACAAGTAACTATCCAGTCTCTTTTTAAAAACCTTCAGTGATGAAGCACCCACAATTTCTGACATCAAGCTGTTCCATTGGTTAATTGTCCTCAATGCAAGGAAATTTCTCCTTAATTTCAGATTGCTTCTTTCTTTGATAACCATAGTTTCCATCTATTGTTTCTGGCCCTGCCTTCTTGGGCTTTGGAAAATAAGTAAACCCCATCTCTCTGTAGCAGCCTCTCAAATACTTGAACACTGCTACCATGTCCCCCTAGTACTTTTTTTCTCTAGAATAGCCAAACCCAAATACTGCTCCATATGTTTTAATTTCCAGACCTTTAATTATCTTTGTTGTTCTTCTTTGCACTTTTTTCCCAAAGTCTCAACATTTTTGGGGGGAATGTGGTGACCGAAATTGGATGCAGTATTCTATATATGTGCATTTCACTTTATAAAGCATACTAATAATTAGTGTGATTTTTATTCTAGATCTCTGTTTATACAATCAAGAATTGTGCCATTTTTAATTTACTATTTTAGCTATTCTTCATTAGTGGAATTCCCATTTTGTCAAGAAATGGATGTAGTGTGATGTTGCATTATACTAGGAGCAGTACGAGCATTTGAAAAAAAAAGTGTATGTGTGAGAGAGACAGGGGGGGGAGAGAGGGAGGGAGGAAAATATGTTATTCAGGGGAAATAATTTGAGTTTCCTTTCATATATGTTTGTGCTTGTGTTTGTGTAAGAGATGAGTGCCTTCATACCCACAAATTTTTTTAAATCCAATCCAGTCCACTTTGAATTCCATTGACTCTAACCTGTGACTAATTTTCTTTGGTTAGTAGTTTAGATTAGAGAGTTAATGCTCGCAACAAACCATGATATATCTTTGAACCACTTCCTGGTTTCCACACCGACAGAACAATTGACAGTTCTGCCCTATTAAGGATCATGTTGGATTAACTTACATCCCATAGGAATCAAAGAACTTGTTGTGGAGATGTCCTATGTCTTGGACACAGTCAGATCCTAATTTGTAACCATTCCATCCTAGGTGCCTCTCTTGGCTTCTCTTGTTCCTCCTCTATTCCTCCTGATAAAGTTACTCCCCTTCAGGAGATGATTGCATGCTACTGTATCATCAAGATCAAGAAAACAAATGACCAAGTATCTGAAAATGGGGATTAAGGTGCAATTTGATTGGATGCTAACTTTTGCTTTTCTATTTGACATCTAGACTTTTAAAGGTACAATCACTAGTTTAACCCTGCTGTGCTATTCGGGTCGTATGTGACCCGAAGCCAAGTTTGAGTCCCTGTAAAAAATTTTCCCTGCATATCTGAAACTTGAAATTTCATGACTTTTCATCATTTCAGGGGTTCTCTCTATGAGAATTTTTTTGGGGTGGGTGGGGGGTTTCTTTCTTGCTGAAAAAAAACCCTCCCTAATGTTATGTTCTGGGTCACATACGACCCGGACTGAAAACTCTTCATTTGAAGTGCTTATGTTTGGTCAATTTGAAAACTTTTTTCACTTGGAAAGTAGTCTGAACATTTCTGCACACAATGATATGAAAATTGAAATGAAAAAAGTAATTCTTATTGGTTTATTTTGCTGATATAATGCATGCCCCCCCCGTTTTTGTGAAAGTTTTTTCAATTTATGGATAGTTTTGCTTGCAAAATGCATTCTATTTTACTGGAGTTGGTGTGGGATTGGTAGCTTGAACATTTCTGAATATAAGAAAAATATAAAGGAACTGAAAAAAATGGTTCTTATTGGTTTATTTTTGCCACAAAAGGGCCACCCCCCCCGGCCTTGCTGTGTGCCATTATTGTCACTTTTTATACATATTTGTCTAGAAATATTTGGAATATCCTTTTGAAAATCAGCCACATTGTAGCCAGATAACTAATTTTATGAAAGAAATCCATTTTACTAAAAAAAAGTATGTAAGTTTGAAATTAACAGCATAATTTTTATATAAATTGAAATAACTTTATGTGCAAAATAAACCAATATGCATCAATTTTTCCAGTTCAATTTTCATATCATTATGTTCAGAAATGTTCAAGCTACAAATCCCACACCAAATTTAGCAAAATAGAATGCATTCTGTTAGCAAAACTATCCATAAAGTGAAGACTATTTCACAGAAACGGGGGGGGGGGCATGCATTATATCAGCAAAATAAACCAATAAGATTTACTTTTCCCATTTCAGTTTTCATATCATTGTGTGCAGAAATGTTCAAGCTACCAATCCCACACCAACTTTAGTAAAATAGAATGGATTTTGCAAGCAAAACTATCCATAAATTGAAAAAACTTTCACAAAAACGGGGGGAGGGAGCCACATTTATGTGCAAAATAATCCAATAAGGATTAATTTTTTCAGTTCAATTTTCATTCCATTGTGTGCATAAATGTTCAAACTTGTTTCCAGGTGAAAAAAGCTTTCAAAAAGACCAAATATAAGTACCTAAAATGATCAATTTGCAGTCCGGGTCAAATAGACCCTGGAACATAACATTAGGGAGTTTTTTCGAATAGCACAGCAGGGTTAAATATAAATACTTTGTGTAAACACTCACAATTTGCTCTAAGTTGATTGGCAATGCCCTAGGATTGCTTTCTTAATAAGTAATCCTAAGGCACTTTTAGGCTCACCTTCATCCAATTTATAATATTAAGAACGACAAATACTTCTTTCAATTAAGTCCGTTCCTTATGATTAAAAAGACACATTATTTCCAACAGCAGTCCTTTTGTAAAACTAGAAATAGGAGTGGTGTGAAAATAAAGGAACACTGCTGATTAATTTTATACCCTAAGAAACCAGATTTCACTATTATTAGGCTAAAAATATTTCCATTAAAAGAATTCCTGAAGTTGACAGCATTAAAAGTTGTGAAGTGACTTTGTTCTGTTATACATTTGCCAGGGAGACTGGTAGCTTATATTTATCTGTCTATTTACTCTTGGTATTACATATGCTTGTATCTTTGGAAGTTGAACTACTTTCCATATATCAAGTGTCTTTGCCACATAGAAATAGACACCTACACAGACAGATAAGCATGGGTACATCAGCTGCAGAATGAATTTTCAGATAGAATAACTTGCCCTATTTTGGTCATAGTGGATAAATGTTACATAAAACTCACTTTCTTCCACAAGAATCTTTCAAAATAGACCTGATATTTATTCACAACTTAGTGATATTGATATAGCTTAAATTAAATACCTTGTGCTTTCGTTGATGAAAAACTAATTCAGGAAAATCTCCTAAATTTTGACTGTTCAGGTAGAGGTAGAACCATAGAGTATAAATTTATTCATTTATTATTTGAACAGATAGAAAAATACTTCATTTTTTAACCAGTAGTATCAATTGCATTAATGATTCACCAATTCAAAACGTATTATAAGACACATACTGGCCCACGACTGCAACAATCAATTTAAATGTATGGTTTCTAATGTGTTTGATCATACAGAATGCTGAACAATATACCTTTAAAAGTGTGCCAGATGAATGAGTGGGGTAAAAGATGAATTTTTCAATGGTTTTGTTTAAAAGGTCATTACTAAAAGACTCTAGGAACATGAAATACTGTATCCAATTTCAAAAAAAGTCCTGGATAAGTAGCCAAGTGAGATGTAAAGAAATGTAAAATATTTTTTAAAAATTTAGTATGTTCTAAGGAAAATATAAGGAACATTATTATACCTTTTTTTAATTGGAACATAGAATAACAGAGTTTGATAGGACCTAGAAGATTATCCAGTATAACTTCTTGCACAAGCAGGAGAGCCTAGACCATTTCAGATGAGGCTGTCCAGTCTCTTTTTGAAAATCTCTAAATAAAATGAACAAAATTAAAGAAAACAAAAAAATAAGCAAAACAGATATTGCAGCTTAAAAAAAAAATCATCCATGAAGAATTTTCCCCTTCAAGGATAGTTCAATTACAGACATCAGGTCATAGAAATACTTATCCTAGAGGCATATCGATTTATGAGAAAAGAAAGTAAAAAGATATTTTGTAATATTCAGTATTCAAATGGTACAATTTTTATATTTGTACCAAATATATCAAATTTATATTAAATTAGATACATTTGCCACAGAGACAAATTATTGTTAAAGTGTGCCACCTTATTTCATTTTACTGTATATTATTTTATTACCATAAATGGAATTTAGCAAAGTTTTCATCTGTATTTACTTTGCTTCAAACGAAGCATCCCTTTAAATATTCTAGATTAATAATGGCTTAAAGTCCTGTTGTGATCTTCTCAGGTCTTCTGAACATTCATGTGAAAATATATATATATAAAATTCTGCCCGGGCAACTACGGAAGGAAGTTCAAATTATGTGATGGTGATTATTTGATAAGTTTGAAGGTAATACCTTTCAACATTAGATTACTTGTACCTTTGTACTACTAGTCTTTTTGTAAGATCCTGACAGTCTTACTAAGCTTTTATTACCAAACTAAGTCCCTGCAGGTCTATTTGAGACTATATCATGATTATGCTGATTGTCCTGTAGTTAGCTTTATAACACCTACTATATTTATTATTTATTGTTATTACTTTCTTACCTACTACTTATTCCTTGTTGACTAACCAAAGCCCCATGTTTGAGATAGTCAGCTATATAAATTGGATGGATGAATAAGTAGATTAGAAATATTGTTCAATTTTAATTAATAGTATAAATCAGTAATTGATAGATAGCTATGAGGAAGTAGTCTTGAATAAAAGACCAGATTAACATTTATCAGCTACAAGATGCTGAAAATTAATTATCTAATTTTATATTTCTAGAATGCAGTAGCAATGAGATGGTATTTGAAAAGTCTACAACGTTCTACAGCCTTTTAAACCACATCTTTATGAATTATCTTAAATATTGGAAAGAATATAGGATTATAGTTTCAGTTACTTGGCATATGGAGTATCCTTAATTTAGTCTACTTCTAAATCATCTTCGTTGTGTAAGTCTAGACTTGCCCTCACATTCTGGCTACATTTTGTTTACTTGGTTTCAGAGGTTGAGAATTCTTTATTGAATTGATAGACAACAGAGCTGAATAAATGCAACCATTCAGGTTCTCACAGTAATCCCTCATTAATACGCAGAACTTCTATCCCCAAACTTCTCCAATATTTTTTTTTCTGTTTCCTGTCTTTGCAATTTGGGCAAAAACTGAAGTATGTTTCTTGAAGACCAGAAATGACAGGACGTTGGTTGCAAAGTCTGAGTAGCAACTTGGATAAGCTAAACAAGTGTGGAATTTATTAAATTTAAATTCAAATTATATGATTAGATCCAGAGCCAAAAATTTATTCTGATAAGAGAGTTCATAATTCAACTTGTTATTCTTGTGCAATGTATGCATTCAAATACCGTATATTGATTTTATTGTGAATGTTTTATTGATTGTATTGTGTGATCAAGAGCTGCTTTTATTAAAATATGATAATAGCCTCAAGGCAATTCTAGAATATTGTTTACCTTGCTGTTTATAAAGGTTTCACCTTGTTAATTTAATTTTTTTTGAGAAGATAAGGATTAAATTAATTATATTGTAGACATTTTCAAGAAATAAATTTATCTTAATTTGTATATTAAATCTTCAAGAATACAATTAATAATTACAGATTGAGAAAAATGTGCTTTCCTGATAATGGCACAATATTTTTTGTATATCTAATAGAGCTTCATGATTTACTTTCACTTTATTGCTGAAACAAAAAAGACATGAATGAGATTATGTTATGGTTACTACTATTTATTATTTGCAGTTGTCTATACTATGTATCATTAAATTAGACTATTTACTGCATATGATTTATACTACAATTTACATCTTTTAATTTGGAAATAATCCTGTTATAGATAATTCAGTTGATGTGCATGGATCTGCATTAAAATTTAATAATAATAATAATAATAATAATAATAAATAATAATTTATTAGATTTGTATGCCACCCCTCTCTGAAGACTCGGAGCGGTATTTTTTTTAAAAAATCAGCAATAAGATCATATTGGAGATAATTTTTGGTCCAACTTTAAGTTTACAATATAGGGTTCAGATGTACAAGTGTACAAGAACTTATTTTCAAATAAAATTGGATAAAAGAGAGAATTGGATCCTATTAATTTCAGGAATGCAATTGATTAGGTTACATCTACTATAAAAAATTGCAACGTTGAAGAAAAAAACCAATGGTTCAGCCATCATTATTCTGCTTCATTTATTAAAAATCAAACTATCACACAAGAGCACATATAGACTTATAATCATTGTTATGTCTCTGCTTCATGTTTGTGTAAAGTTTTATCAGCATTAAGCAAGCATAAGCAAACAATAACTTTCTGCTATAATTTAGTCCAATCAGTTGGTTATCTTCTGGAAAAATATATGATCAACCAACCAACCACTCAATAAATAATGTTTTAAGAAATATATCCTTAAAATTAAAATTGATCAAAGAACAAAATAGATATTCCAGTCACAAATAGAAAATAAATACTTTATGTTTATTTAACAAACCTTAATCATAATACACATGCACACCCAATGTTAATATGTCATTAATATTAATATAATGTTAACAAATATTAATTTAGGATATTGAAGCTTTCCTGATTTAACTCTACATTGTGAATGTCCATCATAGTAATTTTAAAATGAAATTTAGCAGATGTCCTCTTTTTTAACCTACAATAAAATGGTTAAAGAGAGTAATTTTTCCCACCGGGCCTTTTAGAAGTATTTGTTTGAAAGCAGTTCATTCTGCTCCATCTCAGATAAGGATATGCAAACCACAAATAAGAAAAGGCACATTTGCTGAATGCTTTGATGACCTTCGATCATTCAGATCAAATTAATAAAAATATTGTTAGATACTATTAAAATTATCTAAATAGATATTTATATGTGTACATAAAATATAATGGTATATGATATGATACTATATGATATGATATATGACATTACAATAGAGAACCATTTTGGTAGTGTTTAAGCAGGGGTGGGCTACTGCTCGGATGCGGGGGGAATGCAGTGGGGTAGCGAAAATGGAGCTCCACCCCAGAGCACCCAATTTGCACTGAAAGATGTTGAAAGAAAATGCAGGGCGTCTTGTATAAGTCACGCCCACAGTGTGGTAGTAAAAATATATCAGACTAGTCAGAAATTGTAAAGCATACTAGATATCATGAAAAAATATTTAATTTTATTTTGTATCCCAAACTCAATAGACTTTTGAAGCCAAACTTTTACTTTCTGTTTATACATAGGGACCAAATTCGTATCTACTTAGCCTAACAACTTTAACAAGCCTAAATAACCATTTATATGATTTTTTTAAAAAAAAACTGTGACAAAGGGAACAGATAAATATCTACAATTTTAACTACATTTTAGAAACAATAAAAATTCATTATTTTAATTCAGTAACAATTTCATGGTAAAATGCAATCCTATGATTATTTAGAAATAATTTAATAATAGGATTTAGAGGCCTAAATTTATTTATTTATTTATTGGACTTCTATGTCACCCCTCTTCATGGACTCAGGGCAGCATAAATGTGTTTATATTAAATAAAACAAGATAATTCATTTTATACTTCATATTTCTAAAATATTATTTCATCCAAGGTTGCAATAGAAAAGGGAAATAAATGAAAAGGAATCCACAAGGTTGTATTCAAATACTTAACTAATGTAAATTAAATAAGTGCATGAAATTCTGCATGAAATATGATTAACACACTTTTTAATTAGATTAGTTTGGTATATTAAAAAATAGGTGCTAATCCCAGAAGTTCCTCAAAACTTTAAAGACAAAGAAACACCTTCCAAGGGAAAATCATTTCTCTTTTACCAACATTCTCAATGTTTCCTTATTTTCTTTTTCAAAAGGGGTAGCAATTTACTATCTCTGGAGCTATTTGGAGATTATTGGTGTCAGTTCTTCCACCCTAAAACTCACAAAAAGTAATACTAGATTTTAAAAAACAAACATTGGCTGAAATCTCATGAAATCTTACACATTTTGATGGTCCTTAGTGATTTCACTCAATATTTTTTACTCTCTCAATCAATATTTCATTATGAAATATTGGTTGATTTGACAGAAACCCTCCTTATCATGGTCCCTGTCCAAAATAATAACCAACACCAAGCTATAGGCAAGAAACATCTGTACTGCACTGTACTGTATTTAGAAAAGAATAATCTCACTCTCCCACCTCCACTTCGATCAATTCTCTTGTCATAAAAGTGGAAAGTCCATTGTGTAGGACTTAGAAAAAAAAAATTATGCAGCAGCATAGTGTGTTTGCTGATATAGAAAAGTTTGAATACTTTTGTAAATGTTCAGATTTCATAACAGTTTTTTATTATCAGCTTTCTCACTGAGACAGTATTAAATATGTGATAGCTGCACCATTAAACCGATGTTCTTTATGTTTATGCATGTGTCAATAAAGTCTGTATGAGTATGCAAGTATAGAAGTTATATTTCTGTGTGTATGAAAGAGAAGCTTGTGATTAAAAAAAATTCTCTAACCTGTTTACTGAGTTAAGTACATAAGTTAAAATCATGGAATGACTGAAAATTCATCTAGTTCTAAATTGTTCAGGAAAATTCCCTGCCTAAATATGTATAAAGCTAATTAGACCAGCACATTTGCTTTTCTCAAAGACTTATACTACACCAAATTGAACTCATGTTTGAACCCCAAATTGGAGCCTTCTGCTTACAATTAGCACCATTTGCATTAACATGCATTTTTGTATTAAAAAGGGTGAGGAAAGGTAGGGGACAGGAATTCAGAAACAATAACTCCAGCAAATTGACATAAACCATCTGACATTTCCTTGTGAGACCTTTGTTGATAAAATTCAGGAGGAAACAATTTTATATGCAATGTAAAGAATTTTAGCCTGTGGAGATTTCTGTTTTGTTTGTAGTTCAAAAACAATAAATGTGGGGGCAACAACTAAGTAATCTGTTAAAAGTTATGTTTCCTTCCCATTTCTCCCTTTCTGAAGTTCACCAGGGTTGCAATTAAAATTGAACAAAGTCGAGCGTACTTGGCACAAGATAGAATTGGGTATTTAGTAACTAGTATTTCTATTTTTACTTATTTTTTCTATAAGTTGAGTTCATTTTGCCCCTTTTATTTTGCAAGAGGCTTTTCTGAATATTGGACATTTATAGTGATCTGACAGTAGCTAGAGTAATCATAGAAACAAGCAACCTGTTCAGCAGCAGAACAATAATTATCTCTTACTAGAACAATTATGTTCTCTAATTATATGTGAACTTATTTCCCTTAGGCAAACTAAATTCAGAAATGTTCTCTTTTGTGTTTTGGCTAGATTTTTTTTTGTATTCTAAGTAAGGCTTGATTTATCAATGATTTCTATAGAGATCACAATTTTCAGCAAACTCTGAATTTAGAATAAATATATTAAAAGAGGTTTTTTAACATATTTGTCCCAGTTTAATAATTTCTCATGGAAGGTTCAATACACATTTATTTTAAGATGATTATGAGATTATTGGACACATTTTTAAAGAGGAAATTTGTTGAAATAAAGAAATGGTTATGTGCTCGGTATATAAGTAATAACAACTGGGGAAGGATAAAATACAGGAAACATTTCTCTTGTTTTTTAAAAAGGAAATGACAATGAAAAGTAACAGGCAGATAGGATATATATTTAAATCCCCATGCTGTTTTCCTACTCAGTTGTCTCCTTTAAGATTAATAAGTTTCCTTTTCTCTGACTATTTAAAACAGTGGTTCCCAACCTTTCTAATGCTGTGACCCCTTAATACAGTTCCTCGTGGTGACCACCAACCATAAGTTTAGTGTCAATTCTCCTAAAAGAGCTTTAAGCTGATTGTCAGGAAGGTCAGAGGGACTCCCCCATTGTAAATGCTTGATTGGTCAGATTGTAAAAATATGTTCTAAGGCGCCAGAATAGAAGCTTTAGTTCCTAACGCCATGGGAAATTTGTTTTTTCCCATAGTGTTAGGTAACCCCTGGGACCCCAGGTTGAGAACCACTGATCTAAATCAATGTTCTTCAAACCTGAAAACTTTAATTTGTGAACTCCATGCTGGCTGGAAAATTCTGCAAATTGAATTTTACATATTTTAAAGTTGCCAAGTTTGAAAAATACCCTCTAAATCACGGTTGTCAAACTCGCTGTATCATCTTGCCTTCACATGCTGTTTTGTGACATTTTTCCCATTTATGTAACTAGGATGTGTGTGGCCTGTGTGTTACACATGCCATGGGCTGTGGATTTGACAATCCTGCTCTAAATCAATATCAAGTTTGTTAGATTGGTGCACAATTTTTAAACATCTATCATTTGCTCTAGGGGAGTGGGGGGACCACTTTGTTTCTCTCCAAGCTGTAGCAGTAGCAGAACTGCTGGAAGACTCCAGGGAAGCTGCTTTTAAGGATTTCCCTGGAGGCTGCTGGTCACTGACAATCATTTACAGTTCCCACTGCTTGATAACCCAAACAGCGGCTAGTATGCAGATAATAAGACATTCGTCTGCATGTAACCAAGTTCTCATCTTCACTCAATATGTTAGCAGAAAATAGGATAGAATAGAATTAGAAATATTAGAATTAGAATTAGAATTAGAATAGAATAAGTTAGAAGAGATCTTGAAAGTCTTCTTGTCCAACCCTCTGATTAGTCTCCATCCATTGCTTCTTGTTCTGCCCTCAGGTGCTTTGGAGAATAGCTTTACTCCCTCTTCTTTGTGGCAATCCCTGACTGCTATCATATCACCCCTAGTCCTTCTTGTCATTAAACTAAATATAATCAATTCCAGCAACTGTTCTTTAATTCCAGAAATTGTTCTTTAATTGTTATATATTTACCATATTTTTCAGAGTATAAGATGCACTGAAGTATAAGACACACTTTAGTTTTGGGGGAGGAAAATAGGGAAAAGAATCTGTTTGCCAGGTATTCATCTGGCTAGTGTACTTAGCCAACTTATCCTCTGGTTATGGCTTTAAAAAAACTTTATTCGGAGAGAGTAACAATGAAAGAGCTTGCAAGCCAGTAAGAGTTGGGAACATCATTAGCACCTGGAAAGAAACATTTGGAGCAAGTAGAGCAATGGAAAAAACCCCGCAAAGACTTAGGGCTTGGAAAACATTCTTCACAGAGAGTAACAATAAAAGAGCTTGCAGGCGGGTAAGATCTGGGAACATTGTTAGCACCTGGTTAGGGCTAGAAAGAAACATTTGGAGCAAGTTAAACCAATGGGGGGAAACCCTGCAAAGACTTAGGGCTTAGAAAACATTCTTTGCAGAGAGTAATAATGAAAGAGCTTACAAGCTTGTAAGAGCTGGGAACATTGTTAGCACATGGTTAAGGCTGGAAAGAAACATTTGGAGCAAGTAGAGAATGAAAAAAACCCCCTACAAAGACAGGGTTTGGGAAACATTCTTCACAGAGAGTAACAATTTATTTATTTATTTATTTATTTATTATTTGGATTTGTATGCCGCCCCTCTCCGAAGACTCGAAAGAGCTTGCAAGCTGGTAAGAGCTGGGATCATCGTTAACACCTGGTTATGGCTGGAAAGAAACTTATTCGGAGCAAATTAGAGCAATGAAAAAACCTGCAAAGACTTAGGGCTTGGAAAAACCATCTTAGCAGAGAGAAACATTGAAAGAGCCTACAGGGTAAGAGCTGGGAAGATCGTTAGCAGCTAGTTAGAGTTGGGGGTGGGTGGGGAAGCTACATTCAGAGTATAAGATACACCCAAATTATCAGCCTCTTTTAAGGAGGAAGAAGGTGCATCTTATACTCTGAAAAATATGGTATATTATTAAGCAAATATTACTTTGAATAAATATTACTTTGAATAAATATTACTTTGAATAAACCTGAGCAAAAACATTGTTAAATGTGACTGTGAACCTATCGCAGTACCCTCTATCTCTACTTATTATTTAGTGTTAGGAGTTGGCCTCCACTGCATCTCATAGAAACATAGAAACATAGAAGTCTGACGGCAGAAAAAGACCTCATGGTCCATCTAGTCTGCCCTTATACTATTTTCTGTATTTTATCTTAGGCTGGATATATGTTTATCCCAGGCATGTTTCCATCCTAAGATATAATACAAAAAATAGTATAAGGGCAGACTACATGGACTCTCTTTGCCTCCCTCCCTCTCTCTCTCTCTCTGCACATGCACACACACATACACACACATACATATATACGAACATACAGTACGGGCCAGATCCAATCCAATTTAGAGTAGATTCATTGAAATAAATCAGGTTGAAGAAGTTCAATTCAAATGTGCTGCAAATTGTAACCAATTCGAAGCAGAGAATAAATAGAATATGAAATCAAGTTCCTGCAAACCAGAAACCTATAATAATTATTGTTATACAATATCAGCATAGTACAGTACTTCCATACTGAACTTCCTGAGGGTATCTTGCTAAACCTCTGTTTATTATCTGAACGGAGAAATTGATATAAAAAATCAACTGCAAAAAAGGACTGGCCCAATAAGTTCAATTTAAGCAAGTATAGAAAATAGATTTTTATTAGTAAATAAACCTTATACAACAGATCCAAAACAAACACAATAAATTAGAAAGAAAACAGGGGATAGCAATGTGATGACACAGAAAATTATCCATCAGATCAAGAGGTAAAGTTGGCAGAACATATTGTCTATCCTAAAATATGATTTAAACTTACTTCTACAAGAATAGCAATAGACTAACGCATTTGTTTAAGTCCTATTCATAACTCTTGAGTAGGAAATCTATGGTAGTTACTACTAGGTAAGTAATTCATAATTATTTGCAACCCAAAGAACAAATATCCTTCTAATTTGTGGAACTACTTAGCTACCTTATTTGGATATCATACTTAGTTCTTTTGCTGATCACCTTATTTAGAAAACACAGTATCCTCCTCATATATCTATGACTCATGCTGTATTCATTTTGTTTCCTCTTAACTCTAAGCTATATTAAAATGAGGTCTAATAACCACAATTCTAAACCTAATTATGTGCAATTATATGCCACTGATCTCATCTACATAAACATTTTCAAGATTGGTTAAGGATCTTTAGAGGCTTAAAAGCTTAGTATACCAGGAATATAGCATAAGTTAACACAGAGTATATAGCTAATGGAAATGCAATTGTACTTCATATCAAAGTTTGTCTGCCAGTCCTATCTTTGTTATTAAGATAGTGACTATGTCTCAAAAAAATAGCAGAAATTCCATGTTATGCTTGGAATCTCCTTTGGGGGGAAGAGAAGGAATGAGGGAAAGGAGAGGGGAGAGAGGAAGGGAGGGAAGGGGGAAGGAGAGATGCATGTGTCAAAATAAATGGTGTGAACTTGTAAAACAATGTGGTGGGTGGAGGAAACACAGCCATCTGCTGCTTTGCTTTAGACAGAAATGTTTGTCTTGGGTCAATTGCCATTTAATGCTCATCCTTCCCTAAAAACTTTATTTCTCTTTCCTGAAAATTGGTGTGGACTGGAAGTAATGGGTGCATGGGTCTTGTTCAAAATGCTTTCATATTGCCTTTGTTAGCATTTTTGAAATGCTTTTATTACTGCAAATATAGATTATGAATGTTTGCTCACATCTCTTCAACTATGGATGTTCAATCACATTGCTTCAGTTCTCTGCAACCTTAAAGCTAATCATCATCATCATAAATGGTGGCCCTTGAAAGATAATTGTAGAATATAACTGTTGTGGTTGGCTCTGGCCCAGCTCCTGCCCAAGGGAATGTGGAGGTGGAGGCAGGGGAAACGTCAACATGTCCTAGGCCTGTTTTGTTGCTGGCAGAGTCAGGGAGTGCAGTTTCCTCAGACGAAAAAGAAGGTGGGGGTGACTTGGAAGAGGGGGGCTTGGCACACAGCCCAGGAAGCCAATCACCATTATCTTCGGTCGATTCGGATGACGAAGTGTTAGACCCACTCAGGCACAGACTTATGCATCGAAGAGACCAATTGAGGAAATATTACAGGAGATAAGAGAGGCCACCTGTGTTTGGGTGGGACTCCAGTAATTAGAGCTGCTGCTATAAATAGCAGCGTGCTAGTTTGGCCGTTGTGGAAGATTATCTGATCACAATTCTTCAGGATCATGCCTCGCTGTGTCTGAACTTTGTTTGTGGATTTTTCACGCCTTTCACACTAAAGCAGAGTAAAGTGTGTGTGTGTTTCACTTTGTGGGAAGAAGGAGGGCTGTGACATTTCTTCACAGCTACTAGCTAAGTACTTAAGGACTGATTAAGGGACTTGTACAGCCGACAAGGTTGTTTTGGGGAAGAGTGCTCTTTGCAATACAAAAAGGGTGCTTTGTTTCTTTTGAATTTTGTGATAAAGGACATTGTTTTGAATTTTCAAACGTGTGTGTGTCTGAAATTTGTACCCGTGAATTTTCAGGAGGCTTCTACCAAAGAGCCTGGCAGAACAATAACCAGGATTACTGTAATTCAATCTACATACATCTTCCATTATGTTTTCAAGTGTTTTGTTGAAAACAATAGAAACTATGCAGGCAGTTTTTGGTGGGCGTGGTTGGAGAAAGCTGGCCCTATCTTGCTATTCTTGCCCTTTTGACACAATTATACCAGTCACGTGAGGTGTTCTGCCGGCGTGTTTCAACCGCCCATAATTACAGGGTAATTAGTCCAGGAAGACACACACCACACAATAAAAGGAAAACCCAAAAGTTTTTATAAACAGAAAAACAGAAACAGCTCCCTTTTTAAATGCCAAAGGGATTTTCTGGTACACACAAGGCACAGGTTAAATGCAGTCCAATTCTAAAGTCCAGAGAGTCCACACACAATCTTGAACAGCACACAAACCACGATCTTGACGAAACAATGAATCAGATAAACTGCTATGAGGCTAAAACACCAAGCTGCACTTTTATCTGTAGCACTAATTACGGCAGCCCCAACCAACCAAAGGTGGCCTCATTTTCTCTTGTAATAATCCTTCAGTTGTTGTCTCCTATGCATCACTCTACACATGCGTGGATGTGTCATTAATTCTTGTTCAGAATCCAGGGATGATACAGATGATTGATCTCCTCCTGGGCTGTCTGCCAAACTTCCCTCTTCCCTGTCACTCACGTTCTTTGGTCAGAGGAGGCTTCGTCGACAGCTTCCATTGGGAGAAAAACAGGCCTGCGGCATGTGGATGTTTCCCCCATATCCACCTGCACATTCCTTGGGGCAGGAGCTGGGCCAGAGCTAACCACAACAGTGAGGTATAGGACTCTTCAATCTAAATGGGACCAAACAGATTTTATGATATAGTACAGCAGATGTTGCCAACCTTTCTGGGGAATAGAGACCAATTCCATGGTGAAATTTTTTTTTCTTGTGGACTGGAGGGATCATGGTTTTGCATGCTGCTCTCATCCCATGGATGGAGTTTTGCTTGTTTGCGCGGCCTGGCATCCTGAAGTCCAGCACCAGAAAACTTACCTTCATTCATAGTAGAAAAGTAATTTGCTATAACATACACAATAGGGTCAGAGTATAATTATAAGTAAACTATCATTAGAAAAAAGTCAATAGTAGCCAATCTGGGGTGGTAGTGGTAATGTATTATAAGTTCAACCAGTATCAGATGGCCTAAAAGAGTGAAAGTTGTCAGTGTGATATGACAATTCATGATATCATTAGCTATAATCTTGTGAAGTGAGAAAAAAGTACACATTTTGCTGTTAATGCCAAACTGTCTTGAGCAGACAGTTGCTCAAGTGAAAGTGGCCCAAACAAATAAAGCAGGGCAAACAATCAAATTCATAATTATTTTATTGCTAATCTAGAAGTATATTTAAAAACTCCACAACTAACAAAGCAAAATGTAACTAATTAAGTCAGTGAGCCATAACTATTAGATTAGATTAGATTAGATTAGATTAGATTAGATTAGATTAGATTTATTGGATTTATATGCCGCCCCTCTCCGCAAACTCGGGGCGGCTCATAACAATAATAAAAAAACAGCACAGTACATAATACCAAATCCAATGCCCACCAATCTAATTACAATTTAAAATTAGTAATCTCATAAAAACAGTATATATAAAAAACAGGCACACAGTCAATCAATCAACAAACAACATGGGCAAGGGGGAGGTGTTTTAGTTCCCCCATGCCTGACGGCAGAGGTGGGTCTTAAGGAGTTTACGAAAGGCAGGGAGGGTGGGGGCAATCCTAATCTCAGGGGGGAGCTGGTTCCAGAGGGTCGGGGGTCCCACAGAGGAGGCTCTTCCCCTGGGTCCCACCAGACGACATTGTTTAGTCGACGGGACCCGGAGAAGGCCAACTCTGTGGGGCCAACTATAGTGAGCCGCAGTGGCATAGTGGTTAGAATGCAGTACTGGAGACTACTTCTGTTGATCACAGGCTCGCCAGCAGTTGGAAGATCGAATCTCACCAGGCTCAAGGCTGACTCAGCCTTCCGAGGTTGATAAAAATGAGAACCCAGACTCTTGGGGACAATATGCTGATTTTGTAAATCACTTAAGGAGGACTATAAAGCACTGTGAAGCGGTATATAACTCTAAGTGCTATTGCTATACCTACTGAGTCTGCGGAGAGGGGTGGAATATAAATCTAATTAATAATAATAATAATAATAATAATAATAATAATAATAATACTGCCTAGCGTTTAAGAATTCAGCATGTTTTCCTCACATGCGATTAAACTTTTAATTTTATCACTAATATTCTGATGATTTTTTTATACCCCCTGACACTGAAACAATGATATCAAATATGATAATTTATAATAATATAGAAACACTTAAATACAAAAAAGGAACGAAATTAACCTGGGCACGTATAGTTTTTGTGATGACAATTTTATATATCTATTTAAAGATATATATAAAGTGAGACATCAAATTTACGTAAAATGCTGTAAAAAAGCACAATGAAAAAAAAAGATGTTAATGTAACATACATGCACGGTTTCCAAAGAATCTAATATTTAAGTTTGGATCAACAAAACTTACTGACTCATTTACAGAATGAACTGTGAGTCAGTTGACAGCACACCCCTGATGAAGTAACACCCCTCTGTCTCACTTGACCTGAATTTAGAAGCTGGCCTACTACTGTTATCTGCCCTATATCCAAAGAATCATTTGAGAATTTTATTTTTGGCCAGTAACACTCTTTGGTCTCCCTGCTTACAACTGACAGAACTTTTACACCGTCTATCCTGTCCAATCATTTTTAATAATCTAAATAGCAAACTCTTGCTTTTTCTAACATTTTCATTTCTGTTTTATGTACATGTTTAAACATGTACACATTTAAAACTTTTTGAAACTTTTTTAAAAGGTGCCATGTTTAATGTTGTTGATGCTGATCAATATAGCTGACATTATGCTATATCCCACTGTTCCATTTGACTTTATTGTGATAATACAATACTGCAGGATTACAAAGGTGTCAAAGATTGTGACACTCCAATGACAGATCCCTTTCAATTTGATTTAAAAAAAAAAGCATCACCACTACCCTAAAATGTTCTTGAGATGAAGGCATGCAGACATTTTCGGAGTGCACTATAGACCTATACTGATTCAATCCAATCTGATTCGTCAATCTTTGCTACCCTGAAAATGTCAAGCAATCTGTTTGCATTACAGCTTAAATATTTTTCCATATATTTTAGAAAAACATATTTATATTTATTTAGGAAGTTGTTGTTGTTGTTTTTGACTAGCCTTTCATGGACTAAGAGATGCTCCTTTCATAACTATGATCCCATAGCTTTCTAACATATCTATGAATGAGTTTGGTCTCCTTAGTGCTGCTTGAATTTAATTTTATAAGCATTGTGTTTTCTGCTCCTCCCAACTGCCTTTCTTTCGGTCTCTGCTATAATGTAAAAGAACCAATCACCCTTTCTAAACTGCCAGCATGCTGACATTGCTAATTAATGCGGTCATAAAGTTGAGAGGGAAGAAATTCTGGGAGGATGTTTTTATAAGTTTCATTGTCTGTAAATCTCTTTGTTTGCACATGCTGAATAACTACCATTTATTTGGAGGGGAAATAAATAAATAACAGCCGCTAGTTACAATTTCCGGAGTGTTACTAAGCAGGTGTATAGGCTGGGTTTAATCCTCTTCAATGCTTTTAAATATTTTTTTGCTGACATCATTCATTCTGTATCTCTTCAATGAATAAGCAACAAATAAACTACATGCCATAGAAAGTTGGAGCACTGGCAGTAATTACTGCTAATAAAATTAAACAAGGAGCTGCTGATTTTTCTTGCTCAGCAGTATTTTTGTCGGCAGTTGTTCAACCACATACTTTTCCCTATGAAGAGATAAGCTACTTATCTTGTAAGATAGTATTCCAAAGGTAGATTCTACATTTGTCATCATCTATACATGGAGTAAAATAAAGGTATTGTTATTTGCTTGTTTTCCGCAATGAGCATGATAAAGATTATGCTGCATATTCAGGTATCCTCTAACCCACAATAATAATAATAATAATAATAATAATAATAATAATAATAATAATAATAATAATAATATGGAACCAGCTCTCCCCAGAGATTAGAACTGCCCCCACCGTCCTCGCCTTTTGTAAACTCCTTAAAACCCACCTTTGCTGTCAGGCATGGGGGAATTGAAACATCTCCCCCGGGCCTATACACTTATGTATGGTACACTTGTGTGTATGTTTGCTTTTAATAATGGGGCTTTTAGTGTTTCTTTTAAACTATTAGATTTGTTATATATTGTTTATTATTGCTGTGAGCCGCCCTGAGTCTACGGAGAGGGGCGGCATACAAATCTAATAAATAAACAAACAAACAAACAAACAAACAAATAAATAAATAAATAAATAAATAAATAAATAAATAAATAATAGATTTGTATGCCGCCTCTCTCTCCGAGGACTCTGCAGCAGGTTCATGTTGCCATACAAAATTATTATTTCCTTCCAATATGCAATTTGGCCAATTTATTTACTTCTTTTCCCCAGATTCAATATGCATCTTTGCTTACAAAAATGAGAAGGGAAAATCATGAAAGACCATAGAGCTGAGTGGCAGTAAACAAAAAGAATATGTGCCCCAACCAGCAGTCTTCCTGCTTCTCACCTTCTTTTTTACATTGGTTTTCAAAGCCAGGACAAAAATTAAGGACAATGTAAGATCCTCATAAATTCATAAATGGTAAAATGAAGGCAAGAAGCCTAGCAATCGTGCTTCAAGAGAGAGTGAAAACATTATAGAATTGTTGCCAGAGGAACAGTCCATGGGGTTACATGTGCATGTGGCGGGAGGGAAGGGGTGTGGGCACGTGGACGCATGTTAGACACCCACACGCATATCTTTTGGCATGCAAATCAAAAAAGGTTCGCCATCAGTGGCTAGTCTATTAAATTAACAGTCCAGAAATCCTTTTTAGATCAGTAGTATTTAAGAATGCTGGCAAACCTCTGACCTCTAGTGGGCCTTCTCCGGGTCCCGTCAACCAAACAATGTCAGTTGGCGGGACCCAGGGAAAGAGCCTTCTCTGTGGTGGCCCCGACCCTCTGGAACCAACTCCCCCCAGAGATTAGAATAGCCCCCACCCTCCTTGCCTTTCGTAAGCTCCTCAAAACCCACCTCTGCCGTCAGGCATGGGGGAATTAAGATAATCTTTCCCCCTAGGCTTCTACAATTTATGCATGGTATGTTTGTATGTATGATTGGTTTTATAACAAGGGTTTTTAACTGTTGTAGTATTGGATTTTTATATTCTGTTTTTTGTCACTGTTGTTAGTCTACGGAGAGGGGTGGCATACAAATCCAATAAATAGATGATAGATAGATAGATAGATAGATAGATAGATAGATAGATAGATAAATCAGCAATAGTCCCTTTACAACAAAAGGAAACACATTTTCTTCTATAGCAATGATGGCAAATCTTTTTTCCCTGAAGCCTCCAGAGTATGAAAAATGGCCCAAATGGGCAAAACGGAAGTCTCTTTTACTGAACTTTCAGTTTGCCTCCTGGGCCATTTTTCACCCCCCGAAGGACCCGAAGCCTCAGGAGGGGAAAAATGGCCTTCCCCTTCAGCTGGCCAGCAGGCTCATTCAAAGTAGAGCTGACATAGGGCAAAGCCTCGTGTGCCCTCTGATATGGCTCCACGTGCTACCTGTGGCATACACGTTCCATAGGTTTGCCATCCCTGCCCTAGAGGATGTGACCCGCAGCATTCCCTGCTTCCCTGCTCTTATGGGTTAGATAGGTGTGACTGTCAAGAGACGGTCCCTCGGATAGCTTGGTCCCAAGCCATGAAGAATTTTAAAGGTGACAATCAGCACTTTGAATTGCACCCGGAAGCAAATCGGCAGCCAATGCAGCTCCTGCAGGAGAGGGGAAATATGTGCACACCTTGGTCTGCACAAAACCATGAGGGTCACTGCATTTTGCATCAACTGAGAGCAGCTCCATGTAGAGCATGTCACAACAGTCAAGATGGGAATGTATGTTGTGGCATTTCTATGGATCCGCAGTGTAATTAATTAATTACAAATCTGGCAGTATTATGTGCATATATGAGTATAATGCCTATCAGAAATTTTCCCCATCTTTGTCAGTCAAAGGAATTCAAGAAAGAATAGGTTTTGTTCCTATCTTCTTTTATAAATGAGAGTAATTCATATGCACAACTGAGTGCCTGCATTTTCCAAGTAAATCATGCCTGTGCTAATGTACATGAAAATAGATGAGATAGCATCAACTAGACAGCTACCTAAAGATTAGCCAGCTGGTTACCCAGGGCTCCCAGGAGTACATGGCTACGTTTCTCCGACTCTGGACTGATTAGCACCAAAGGTAAAGTTGAGGCTGTATCAAGTCTCTAATTTAGATGAAAGAAGATTAGGAGAAGAACCCAACAGCTGCCCCACAACTGAGAATTACTGAGGCAAAGTTTCAGTACAAACCACTTGTTCAAAAAGACTTATATTCAGGAGCATGTACTGAAAAATAACTTCTTTCCTTATTCTTTCTGTATGTATTTCTTGACTGCACATTCCTGCACTTTTGTACAGGACATACATTATTTAAAGCAGTAAAAAGAAATTGAAGATAATATCCCCAGTATGCTGCAACTTAATATGTGCACTTTGTTAAGGTTTTGAACTTTTATAGCAGAAATTATTAATATTTATTACTTGGATCTATGTTCTAAACAGGCGATAACAAAGAAAATACTGTACTGATTTTGTGGTAATTTTGATATCTTTGAATAGGATAATGTAAAATAGATTATTAATATGAAACAGTAGTAAGCAATGCCCCATGAATTTGAACAATGATGGAAGTTTTTCTTTTGCTAGAAATACCTTGTTAGATCTATATTATCATTTTCTTCCCAATATAATTATTTTGTGATCCTTGTATGTTGTAGCTAAAATCTAAACAATTTTTGAAATTACAAATTTTGTAAAGTGAAAAATAACCAATTCGTGTTTCTTCAAATGATTTTCTTTTCTCTTTTGATTACTGCTTTTCTCAGGGTTGTGATGGATTAGATAGTTTATAAATTATTATAATCTAAGAAACTTTTAACATATTTAAAAATAATAGTGGGGCAGCAGATTAAAAATAGCACAGTCCAACAAACTAAAATCATATAGACTGCAAAAATAATATGTTGGTAAAGCAATGGAAGCTTCCATTAGGAGATATGATCAAGCAAGTATTAAATGTAGAAATATTCTAAACACCCATGTATAAAATCTAGTTAAGATTTCTATTGACCACTAAAGAAGCAAATTCACTTCTTCTAAAGTCACCTAAGTGAATATGCTTGTTTTTAAAAACTCTTCACTGGAAAGGCGTTTCTTCTGATTTAAAGACTGATGATTCACCCACTATTTCTTTGCATGGCATACATATTTCACAATTCTTTCCATTGACAATAGGGGTTATATTATTATTATTATTATTATTATTATTATTATTATTATTATTATTAATTATATTTGTATGGTGAACTTCCCAAAAATATTCAAGGATTGGATCTGTAAATTCCTATTAGTTTCAATGGATGGAAAAATCGAAGGTAAAATCAAACATATTGTTTTGCCCTGCAAAAGAAGGCCATTGCAAATAGTTAACTCATTTTCTTTAATCTAAGGAACTAGCTGTTTCATGTATAATGAACACATATATATGAGTTCTTTAATGTTAAACCTTATCTCAATTAAAATTTAATTGATTGATGTAATTTCATAATTATATGATTAAGAATTCATCATTAAGTTCCTGCTTGAAAGATACCTTCTGCTTGTTTTAGATACAATTTTTTCCAGTGGTATCTTGCAAATATTTTCAATGGAAATTGGCTTCCATTCAGACTTCCTGTTTGTTCCTTAGACATGTGTGTGGAGAGATGGCAGAATTTCAGGCAGCTCTGCTATGAAAAGTGAAATACACAGCATAAGCTATATGGATGAGTTGCCTGAAATTCTGCCATCTCTCCACACACATCTAAGGAACAAACAGGATCACAAATGTAGATCACAGATTTAAATGAAAACACACTATATATTATTCAAAGATACCAATGAACTATGAATTTAATTGTTGAAAAGTTTCTTTCATAACTTTCATGACCATAATATTGAATATTAATAAAATGTAAATAGTAATAATTAAGATTGAACCAACTAATGTTGGTTTCAACAATTTGTATGACATTCTGTTTAAACATAAAACTATGCAAAATCAGCATTTAGAAGACATAAATTCATGTTTAAAATTTAATTATTACAGACACTTTAAACTTAAGCATGTTTGCTCACTGAAAGTCTTGCACAATTCAGAAACTCTATTCCTGAGTAAATGTGCAAAAATTTTCAATGTGAACATTTGAAATCTTTTTTAATTCTAAAAATTTAGTGTCTAAATACAAAAATATGCTTAAATCAATGCTAAATAACAAGACAGACAAAAACTAAACAAAATGGATAGTTGACTTCAAACAATTTAGACAGCTCATGCATATATTGATTAACTACTTTTAGTACCTTCTAGGACTATTTTCCTTAAAAGTATGATGCATTGCTTAAATTTCCCTGTTGCATTTTTATCTACATATATAGAAAATCCTAATTGTTATGTTATTAAATCTGTACAGAGAAATAATATGTTCAGATGTATAAATTACCATAAGATTAAGGTTTCCTGCTTCTATTATTTTAATTTTAAGGAATAAATTTAAATTAATTCCTTTAGAGATCCAGTAAATTTAAGATTGATACTTTTGCAATATTTTCTGTATAGATGGTAAATTTTTCCCATAGGCTAGAGAAAATTATTTATCACTCCGAAATGTAATTCTTTATGGAGAGGAGGGGGATTACAACCGTAACTGCTTTGTTTATCTTCTCTTTTTTGTTATGCTAGTTGTAATGTATTAAACATTGGGTTCCACAATTGCTTCAACATTGCTTCACAATTATCTGTAATGCTTTCTTGCCCTAGCTCCATCAAATATCTTTGCTTCTGTATGCTTTAAGACTTATACACAAGGCTTAGATTGAACAGCACCATAATATATGACCTTGCTGGCAGGAGTCTATAATAGGAAATAAATTAGATTGAAAAGAAGAGACCAAATGATAGCCACTTCCCTTGAAACAACAAGGAAAAAGAGGCAGCTGTGACGGAAGCTGACATGTTGTACTAAGAGAGAAACACAATATAATAGGGAAATGTGATTCTTTGTTCAGATCCGTTTCCTATTAACACTTATAATGTTGTGCTTGTGCATGCCATTCCCTGAGGCTTTAAATGAATACCAGTAGATATATAAAATAGTTATATTCAAAAGGAAGGGAAGCATAGCTCATTATTTCATCAATCACAGAGGTAATACAATTGAGTGCTGGCAAAAAATGGCTATGAGCACAATTTTCACAAGATGCAGAATTGGTGTATTGAGTTTTGGAAAATGGAGGCCAACCAAAGGAAAAAAAAGGGGGGGGGGATATTTAAGAAGTTCTTATTTTATTTGTAGTCATATATTGCTTTACACATTAAATGTAAATGTAAATAGTTTTTTCAATAACATGTGTTTTTTGTGTTACTTTTATAAATATATTTGGCCTTATGGAAATCTGCAAGAATTTGAAGTTATTTGTATTCTGAAGGATTAATGAAAATGTTTTCATTGCTAACATATTTTAGTAACTTATTTTTTTCTTGAAGGTTTTTTTTGTACACTCATTTCATTGTTGTGAGTTCGCATTCATAGAATCTATTTCTAAAAAGCTTATGCCACTAAATAATTTGTATTATGAGAATCAGATAAATAAAATCAATAAGAAGTAAAAGAATATGACAAAACAATGTAAGGACATGATATAAACCTAGGATTTAGATTTTACTTTATCAGTCTCATGAAACTATTCAATTAATATTTTCTTTCAAATGATTATTGTTAAATTGTTTTCTTGCCTTGCTCAGTCCTCCAGTCTTTTAATTTTATTGAGAAATACAGTATGATTGACAGGACACACCCACACACCCAAAATAAACAGTAACTTCTAAGTCTCCTAATTTTTATGTGGTTACAATCAAGTACTTTTTGAGCTTTGAAAAATAAATGAGCTGTAAGTTACATTCTGAATAATATCAAATGTTTGTAGAACACTTTAAAAAACATTAAGAAATTGGTCAACGGAATTAGAGCATACTGTGCAAGTGGGAAAATGAGATACAATAGGTTTATAGAACATTTGAGAGACTTGGAAACATGCCAGGAATTTTAAAACTACTTTGTTATAATTAAATGACTTGTGAGGAAGCACTGTTTTTTCTTTATAAAGTGCAGCAGAAAGCAAAATGCTACATTTGTTCTCTATTTTATATTTTTAAATTGAAAAAAATGAAAGCCCCCATATACCAAATATAATCTAGTAAGGTAGGTTTCCCAATACTGAGCTGCAATTAAGTATTCCCAGACATATTGATTTCCACAGATAACATGTCATCTCTCCCAGTAGTAGGTTCTAAATCCTGTTACTACCAGTTCACTCACGTGCACATTTCTACGCATGCGTAAAGCCTCCCAGGTGGGTGAGCAGAGCCTCCCATCGCTACTGGTTCACTGAAGCATGCCGAAACAGAAGCAACATACCACTGATCTGTCCATCAGATGCAATAAATGCTAGAACTATGCAAATTCTTGAATAAAAGTACAATACAACATGTAAGACAATAAATGAAGCACCCTTCTTCCTATTATTACAACAGCTACATCTTTTGCCAGGCAAATGTTTTGACAACCATTTTAGATGTCTGGATGTGTGGATGTGTGGTGAAACAAAGTGTTAAAGATGTTTATGAAAGCAGCAATAAATTATTTAGTACGTAGTCTCTGAAGCCACCATGTGACCTTAAAAAAGATGTAGCAGCTTTAATAGTTCAAAGAGTTGCTCCGTGTTCTTAACCATGTTTAAACAGCCTATTATATACTGAACCTTTTAAAACAGGAATCATAATTTACAGCTAGAATATTTGATTATTCACCTCCTCCTGGGTGGACCCAGGGGTGGGCTACTGCCCGGACTGGTGGGAATGCAGTTGGGTAGCAAAAATGGAGCTCCACCCCAGAGCACCCAATTTGCACTGAAAGATGTTGAAAGAAAATGCAGGGTCCTGCATAAGCTATGCCCACAATGTGGTAGTAAAAATTTTGGTAGCCCTTCTTTGGGTGCACCTCGTGGGTGCATGCACACTTTGCGCACACGCTGAAAACAAGATGGTGACTACATGCACAGTGCCAGAAACTCAGCTTCTGCACATGCACAAAAGGAAAAAAATCAGAAAACATTTTAAATCCCCCCCGAAAAAAACATTAAAAAGCAAAAAAAAAAAAAATGGTGACCACATGCACAGTGCAGAAAACTTGTGCAGAAAACTTTATGCATGTGCAGAAGAAAAAAAAAAACACCCCAAAATTCAATTTCTTTTCAAAATACAGTATATAAAATTTCTGAATTTTTTTAAAAAAAATATGTTAGCCCCCATGGACTAGCACTGACTGAACCGGTTCTCTGATGTCATCCTGATATCACCAGCAGGTCATTACTGGTTTGGACAAACAGTCTGAACTGGGATGAACCCACCTCTGGTTCCTGGACTATATTCTTGTTACATTGTAAAACATCCAAATCTCTATAATTGTGCTGCTTGTATTTATGGTAAACTTGCATTTTTATTAAGAGAAAAGCCCTATTGGTTGGCCTAGTTTTATGTAGCCTGTAATGCGGGCAGGGTTGAACTTCAAATGCCAGGCACATGAAAACTCCCTGTTTAAATGAAAATGTTCTAAAGTGTTGTGATATGAATCTATTATTGTGCATTAACTTGTATGCTACACTACAATCTTCCATGCTTTTGAAGAAGAAAAAGCTATATAGCAACTGCTAAATAGAATTACCAAATGAAATATCTATTAAAACAATTAATAAAGGAAACATGGCCCCTATTTTTTTTTCTGAAAGCTGAATTGCCAGACTTTTCTTTTTTTGCTAAAGTGTATTAAATTTGGAAAGAATCAGGAGTGGGCTGCAAGCTGGAACTCCTAATTGGACTTGCCTCTGCTCTGGAACCGTGAGTTTGAATGGAATTACACTTCCTTGCCCTGGCAGGTAGCAAAATTGTGCACAGAGATGCACATGCATGGAAGCAAAAAACCTCACCAGAACATTGATGCACCTGCGTCTCTGTGCATGATTTTGCTATCTGCCCGGGTGCAGAAGCATAATTCCGCTTGAATTCACAGTGCCTCCAGAGCCGTAGAGGTGAGCCCAGTTAGGCATTCTGGCTAGCAGCCCACTCCTGGAAAGAATGGTTGCAAGTGTTACGTAGGCTTCAGTCAGGTTCTCCATTCTGGAGGGAAAATACTGACTGCTGATTGGCTAGACAGTCTGGCTGCCCCCTGTTAGACAGCCTTTGCTGGGTTGTAAATAGTTGCCAAATAAAGAGCTGTTGTTTTGAAGCCATTTCTGTCTGTCTCTTCCATTCATATTATGACCTTTAAAGCCCTATATGGCATTGGACCAGAATACCTCCGGAACCGCCTGCTACCGCACGAATCCCAGTGACCGAAAAGGTCCCACAGAGTTGGCCTTCTCCGGGTCCCATCGACTAAATAATGTCATTTGGCAGGCCCCAGGGGAAGAGCTTTCTCTGTGGCGGCCCCGGCCCTCTGGAATCAACTCCCCCCGGAGATTAGAACAGCCCCCACCCTCCTTGTCTTTCGTAAACTACTCAAGACCCACCTATGGCGCCAGGCATGGGGGAGTTGACACACCTTTCCCCCAGGATCTTTATATTTTATGTTTGGTATATATGTGTTGTTTGGTTTTTAAATATGATAGGGTTTTATATGCTTCTTTTTTAATATTAGATTTGTTTCGCTATAATATTGTTTTTTATTATTGTTGTGAGCCGCCCTGAGTCTTCGGAGAGGGGCAGCATACAAATCTAATATATTATTATTATTATTATTATTAATAATAATAATAATAATAATTATTATTATTATTATTATTATTATTACTATTATTATCTAACAGCAAGAATTGGCTTGCCTATTTTAATTTAAAAAAGGACTAGTGTGTGTGTGTGTGTGACAAGATACCAGTCAAGAGCCAGCATGGCGCAGTAGTTAGAGTGCAGCACTGCAGGTTACTAGAGCTAACTGCTAGCTGTAGTTCAGCAGTTCAAATCTCACCACCATCTCAAGGTTGACCCCAGCCTCCATCCTTCCAAGGTGGGTAAAATGAGGACCCAGATTGTTGGGGGGCATATACTGATTCTGTAAAATCAGCATATTGAGAGGGCTGTGAAAACACTATGAAAAGGTATATAAGTCTAAATGCTATTGCTATAGGAAAACAGGGCAGGAAATGAATGGAAACTAATCAAAGAAAGACCCAACCAAGAACTAAGGAGAAATTTTCTGACAGTTAGATCTGTGGATCAGTTTGCTTCCAGAAGTTGAGCTCCAACAATGGAAGTTTTAAAAAAGAGATTCGATAACCATTTGTTTGAAATGGTATAGGGTCTCCTGCTTGTACTAGACAACAAATTATTGATTAAAACAGTCATTGCCAATGGCTGCAGGGAAACTTCGAGATATCACTATCATGCAACATTAATTAACTCAAGCCTGCATGTGAATGTAGAGGATGCTTGACCTTCTATCAGCATGTCAGCGACCCTTGCTTGTTTCTCCTTGAACTATAATGCTGCAACCCTGCCTGACTGGACTAGGAGAAGTAGCAAGAAGGAGTACATGAACTATGCTGACTGAGCCCATAATAACATCTACTTGAGGCACCCTCCCCCTACAAATGGACCAGGATAGAAAGACAGTTATATTAATAATATCTTATTTAGAACTTTGTTGCTCTCTAACTGTAGGAGAAAAGACAATTCTGGCAGGAGTGCACAATATATTTTTCATCTGGACCTTGCTTTTAGTAAAATTGTTAATTCATATTTGTGTGTTTGTGTGTGTGTGTGTGATTGAATATGATTGTGATGAGATATTTATTTTAATTAGGGTTAGTCTTCTGCCGCACGAATCCCAGCGACCAGTTAGGTCCCACAGAGTTGGCCTTCTCCGGGTCCCATCGACTAAGCAATGTCGTTTGGCGGGACCCAGGAGAAGAGCCTTCTCTGTGGCGGCCCCGACACTCTGGAACCAGCTCCCCCCATATATCAGAGTTGCCCCCCACCCTCCTTGCCTTTCGCAAGCTCCTTAAAACCCACCTCTGTCGTCAGGCATGGGGGAATTGAAATTTCCCTTCCCCTAGGCTTATAGAATTTATACATGATATGCTTGTATGTATGAGTGGTTCTTTAAATTGGGGTTTTTTTAGATTGTTTTTTAATATTAGATTTGTTTATATTGTCTTTTTATATTGTTGTTAGCTGCCCCGAGTCTTCGGAGAGGGGCGGCATACAATTCTATTATTCTATTATTATAAATAATAATAATAATAATAATAATAATAATAATAATAATAATAATAGTGGGGTGGGTGAGAGGTGAGAATTAGAGTGGGTGGCTATGAATGTATGTACAAACCTGGCAAACCAAACTTTCTTAGTATTTTATTGTTTTATTGTTAGTATTTTGTTATTGTAAGCCACCCTGAGTCCGCTAAAAGAAGGGCAGCCTATAAATCAATCAACCAAACAAACAAACAAATTCCAATGCACAAAATTGCACCAACTGGACAAATGGCTCTGTCATCACTCTGGGTCCCCTTTCCATTAACTTTGGATCTGTCCTCACTTCTCTCTCTCTCTCTCTCTCTCTCTCTCTCTCTCTCTCTCTCTCCTCCCTCCCTCCCTCCCTCTCTTTCTCTCTCTCTGTCATACACACACACACACAAACAGGTATTATCCAGTTTTTTTTCTATCAGCAATGTAATTTATCTTTAAATTATCTTTAAATTATCTTTCCATCTTGTTCTTCATGATTCTTCATTAACTTCTCATAGTAAGGAAAAAATTTACAAACAATAAAAAATTGTTGTCTTTTCAGTGGGAATAAAGAAAATGAAGAAACTAAGGTGTGGGCATCTGGATGTGAGGGAGGGGAGAAAAACCCAATTACAAAATGGAATGAGATGGAGGTGGGGGTAGCCCTCACTCCAGCAGGAAGTTATTCAAATCTGCAACTCCAGAAGAAACTATGCTTCTTCTGAGGCAAAAGCCATTATTATTGGTTTCCCTTTTAGAATGGCTAGAAGTGCACTGGCAACAATACATATGGGGTTTTCTAAGGGCAGCACCAATCTCTGATTGGTAAGTCTCTTGCAAGAAGAAGGAAAATCCGTATGTTATAGTTATAGTTAATTGT
The DNA here is from genome assembly GCF_031021105.1 of Erythrolamprus reginae. Taxonomy (NCBI): domain Eukaryota; kingdom Metazoa; phylum Chordata; class Lepidosauria; order Squamata; family Dipsadidae; genus Erythrolamprus; species Erythrolamprus reginae. The sequence continues at coordinate 47,278,126 of NC_091963.1, forward strand.
GATTTGTAAACCTTTTGAAATGCCCTATGAAAATTATACTTTGGATTTTAAAAATTCACTTCTGGAATAGTTTGCAACAGTAATAAAAACTTCCAAATATTTGTAACTTTATAATTATATATTATAATTTTGTAAAATGCAATATTAGGAAAATTGCATTTAAATCATACACTACAAGTGACTTTTAATACATTCTACATTCCCAGGAAAATTTGTAATTATCGCAGGAACTTCAGTAAATATATAAAATTCCATAAATAATTGTCTGGTCCATTTACAGAGAAATGTTCCTGGCCTGCAATATTTTTCTCTTTTCTTAATCATATACATTTTCAGTTTTTCCTGATTTTTTTTCTATAGGAGTGTCAATTATCCACAACTGCATTTGGATATGTATATATGTATTTATATGTGTGAATTTGTGATTAGGAAAGTTGGACAGTAGATGGATTTTCTTCTCTGCTAATTTCTGGACCATTGCAAAGTTTGGTAGAAATAGAATATCATTGGTCTATTGGTGATATTTTATAAAATACCACCCCCAGTGAAATCCATTCTTTCTAGTACTCAATACTTGTAATGAAGTCAGTGTGGCTTCCCCTTCTGAGCATCTTGTTATCTAATTTTGCATATAAGGATTATAAATAATATTCCAGAATGTTGTTGTGCATCTTATCAAGGGCAAAGAAAAGGATAAATTGATCAGAACGAGAAGGTAAGAAATCAGTCATGCTTTACAAATAACAGATAACATATAAAAGGACACAAGTAGCTTGCTGTTTCATTGGAAGTTATTGATTTTTAATGTACTAGGGTTTTAGACTAGATAGTTTTAATTTAAATTGGATTTCAGAAGTTTCTAATTTTCTTTTACATGTTGTAAGCTGCCCTGAGTCCTCGGGGAGGGGCAGCATATAAATCCAATAAGTAAGTACCATAAGCAAGCAAGCTAGTAAGTAAGTAAGTGGCATATGATACCTACCCAAGATTCTGAAAGATTTCACCAGTTTTAACAAAACTTCAAAGCTTTAAATGGATTGGATAAAGGCTATAATGTGTATATGGGAGGGGGGGGCGGCTAGGTTTTAATTGATCTTCATAATAAGAAGCTTTTAATTTTAGACATATTGTGAGGAAGCTAACAGAGATTATTTAGTGATGGCAAATATATTTCTTTATAAGTCACCTTTTTTGCTGAAATGAATAATCATTGTATTAATTAATTAATTAATTAATCAATCAGATTGATATGCCACCTCTCTCTGAAGATGCTAAATGTGTTAGCATTTATTAGATTTATTTTGTGCAGTCATCATTCCAATCATCATATAACATAAATACAATACAAACTTGCAAAAAATAAACATAGTCAGACTATGGAGCCACATTGATACAGTGATCAAACTGAATTATTTATAGCCTAGTGAATCACATAAATATTCTTGAAGTTCAGCAGACACCTTTCCTTATGAATGCATTACAAAGTATAGGACTTACGTTATATATTTATTTATCATTGAGATGTATAAGGTCATTCATGTTTGATTTTGATTGAATATTTCTTATCCTAAATTTTCATATGGATCTACTGTAAGTGTTGGTATTTAAATTCATTTGAAAAGTTGATAAACTTCTATATCTGCACATTTTTAAAAGTTTCCAATCCAGTTTTGGTTACATATAATGAGAATATTCTCTGGAGTCAACCTTCACTCTTTATGTTGGTTATTGGTTAGAAGACAATTATAATACCTGTTTAATCACTAAAAAGTATTTCCTATTGTACCCCAGGATTTCTTTACTGACTTTCCATTGAATTATTAAAATGTATGAGCCCTGTTTATTTTTAAAGACCAGGAGAAAAAAATCTTAGTCTTGGGCTGGTATAGCTGTAAGACATATTAGTCACTGGGGATGTTTAGTCATAGATCTCTGTGAATAACCATTAACATTTATTACACATCTTCAGAATATGTTGTTTCTCAAAGTATTTGGATCAGATTTGAGAGAGAAAAGTGAAATAAAACATCTTTGTGGGAAGCCAAATAAATTACTTTAAATAGTGTAGATTTCTTATCATTCAGAAAAGAAAGGATAGTATCTAGCAAAAAGATTTCTGCTCTGAAACTGGCAATGTAGAATAGGAATAATAAAAAGATTTCATAAAGTTCTTGTTTAGCCTTTATATAGAATTTCCTATCCACATATGGGTATATTCTTATCCTCTTTGTAGTCTCACTGATGGATTGGACATAATTAAAAATCTGGGATGATTGTAACACAGGAGAAAGTATAGAAGTAGGAAAAAAGTTATAAGCACTTTTGTCTACCAGAAGACTGAAAATGGAGAAAAGCAACAAATGCTAACTCATAGATCCAGTAATTATGCAGTACATTGTAGGTTTTTAAAATTTTATATAGAAGACATCATTGAAAGAAAGAGCTATAGCACATCTGATTGCTATTTAAATGATAAATAATATTTTCACCTTCACTCTCAGTGATAAAATCTCTGTATCTTGAGCAAATTAATCATTTCAGAATAACTATGATGGGCAAGAAACTTTTTATTTCTGTTCTGAACTTGAGAGAAAAAAAGAAGAATTATTTTTATTCTGACACATCTCTTTAATTTTTTTATTTGCTCTTCTATGCAATGTCATAAAAGTGGTTTGATTTACAAGAATCCAAACAATAAGCCTATAATAAAGAACTGCTGGCATCTTGTGGTAACTATTTGAATGAACTTTTAAATAATGACTTTAATTATTGATAGTAGTTATTTTTTAGCACTTTTTTCAGATCATTATAGGATTTTAAGTGAACAGTTATTCCCTTCTTTTCAACCTGATTTTTATAGCTAGGATAATCATCTAAACAATAAACTGCACTGTCTTAAGCAGATCTGGCCATCCTGATCTGGAATCAACTACAGTGAGTTGTAGCAAGTGAGTAGAGGTAGACCAAAAATGGAACAGTTCCTGTTACTCATTTCCAGTCTAGAGAATCTGTTCCTGAAGCACTATTTTGTAGAAACATACACTTTCCTTTCTGGAATGGGAGCAAATGTATAAGTTGTTACGGTTTCGTTATGTTTTTGTAGCAGTCTGAAATCAGATCATAGTAGAAAAAATTACGATTTATGCCCAAAATGTACATATTACCTTACCTACTGTATTGTTAATAATTTATTTAATTAATTAACCATTTGATTTATTTGCTGCTCATCTGGTAATGATATGACCTCAAAAAATTTGAGATATATCTCCTTCATGTATCAGCTATATTTGTGTGACGAAATGGGCCCTCTTGATTATTATTTTTAATAATAATAATAATAATAATAATAATAATTTATTAGATTTGTACGCCACCCCTCTCCGTAGACTTTAAATAAAAGAATCAACGGAGTTCAAAGAGAATTGGACATTGTCAGAACTTAAGATAAGAGCTGTGGTGGTGCAGTGCTTAGAATACAGTACTGCAGGCTAACTCACTGCTAACTCCAAGAGTTTGATTCTGAGTGGCTCAGAACTTTGAGCCAAAGTTGACTCAACCTTCCATTCTTCCACGGTCAGTAAAATGAGGACCCACATTGTTGGAGGTAATATGCTGACTCTGTAATCAACTTAGAGAACACAATGGTATATAAGTCTGAATATTATTGCTATTATTTTTTTGGTTAATGAAAGAGCTTTAACTAAATACGAAGAAACTACAAGCTTCTTTGTATTTTTAGTTCTGTTACTCTGTTGGTTTCAACTGTGCATATTAGACCTGAAATTTTTACCATACACTTTAAAGTATATTAGGCCACACAAGTTAAAGAAAGAAAGTTGCATGCTTACTATCTACTACATCTTGTATATGCAGAATGGGTTTTGTATTTCATGAGATCACTTTAAAAAGCAGCTTCTTATGCTACACCGCAATTCCTTTGAATTTTTCCTTTCATTGTTGAACACATGGAACTATTTTTCCATTTTGGATGCCATCCAAAGCACCCAGATTTTTTAAAAAGAATGTAATTAAGGTAACATATTTAATTTACCTACTGTAACCTTCTAAGAGAGAAGTTTTGATAGTGTGATTGTAGGCATGGCTCTCCTTCAGAAAAGTTATTGTGCATATTTATTCTCTATTTCAAAGTCTGCAGGTTGGAACAGTGAGTAGAAAAAATCATCCTTTGAAATAAGTTGTTTGTTATTTATTAATATAAATATACATTCTTATACCCAAAAGATAATTTTCTTTTTTGACATGTTAAGAAAATATTTTATACTTTTATTTTTCTTGTATTTTTGTATTTTGTGTGTGATAGAATTGGTCTTGTATGTAACACTGAAATTATGTTATCACAGGGAAATTCTTCCACATTCAGTCTATACAAAGAAAAGACCAGCTATTTTTGCACAGATAATTGCTGATGGAAAACCATCCTCCTCCTCGATCCACAGCTCACATTAGAGAAACATCTTTCAGCTTTTCCTCCCAAGGACAATTCTATCTGTCCATCCATCACCCTGGGGGGGAGTCATTGACCCCCTCAGAGAGGGTCCGCAACTTGGGCGTCCGCCTCAATCCACAGCTCACATTAGAGAAACATCTTTTAGCTGCGGCGAGGGGGATGTTTGCCCAGGTTCGCCTGGTGCACCAGTTGCGGCCCTATCTGGACCGGGACTCACTGCTCACAGTCACTCATGCCCTCATCACCTCGAGGTTCGACTACTGTAATGCTCTCTACATGGGGCTACCTTTGAAAAGTGTTCGGAAACTTCAGATCGTGCAGAATGCAGCTGCGAGAGCAATCACGGGCCTCCCAAGGTATGCCCATGTTACACCAACGCTTCGCAGTCTGCATTGGTTGCCGATCAATTTCCGGTCACAATTCAAAGTGTTGGTTATGACCTATAAAGCCCTTCATGGCATCGGACCAGAATATCTCCGGGACCGCCTTCTGCCGCACGAATCCCAGCGACCGGTTAGGTCTCACAGAGTTGGCCTTCTGCGGGTCCCGTCGACTAAGCAATGTCGTTTGGCGGGACCCAGGAGAAGAGCCTTCTCTGTGGCGGCCCTGACCCTCTGGAACCAGCTCCCCCCAGATATCAGGGTTGCCCCCACCCTCCTTGCCTTTTGCAAGCTCCTTGAAACCCACCTCTGTCATCAGGCATGGGGGAATTGAAATTTCCCTTCCCCCTAGGCTTATAGAATTTATACATGGTATGCTTGTATGTATGAGTGGTTCTTTAAATTGGGTTTTTTTAGATTGTCTTTTAATATTAGATTTGTTTACATTGTCTTTTTATATTGTTGTTAGCCGCCCCGAGTCTTCGGAGAGGGGCGGCATACAAATCTAATAAATATAAAATAATAATAATAATAATAATAATAATAATAATAATAATACTCAAATTGCAATGATTGTTCAGTTAGGTACTAAACTGTCTTTAGTAAAAAAAGAGACCAATCTGACAGCATGAGTAAAATTAAATTAACCCAATCAAAGGTAGAAGGTAGGCTAAAGTTAACCAAAGCTTTAAAAATAATCAACCAAATTATAGTTAGGATTAATATCCTTTTCTAGCATGCCTCCAAGCTTGCCAAGCATAGATTTTTGGCATGTCACCAAATGTAGTGAATCAAAACACAAGTGGCCTTCCTGACAAAGCCTAATGCAGTCTCAAGAGACTTTTCCTCTGGAATCAAGAACAAGTTTATTTATTTATTTATTTTTCACATTTTTGAACCTCCCAACTTATCCGTGCTGATCTTGATAGCCACTAGGGGATTATGTAGTCTAAAACTGCTGCGACGTTAGATAAAACCAAATGTTTGCCTTGTGTGAGCATAAGATTAAAATGAAGGAATCCTGTTGTTTAATGAAAACAGTTTCCTTGGGAACCCTGGAATCATTTTACCATGCTGCATGATGTAATTAACTGAGTCCAACATTTACTGTGAGGAAACCATATGTGTATACATTAAAAAAAATTAATTGCCCAATTCCAAACATTTCCTTGGAAATTATGAACTCAATGGGACTTACTCTCCAGTTAAAATACTTTGGATTTAGAGTAATGCTTTCATTTTTATCCCAATTAAGACCCTGTGAAAGCAGAGCTACGATGATTCAGAAATCCTGGTTTGGAAAAGAGGGGGGTGGAAGGAGTTTGCTTCAGGGAATACAGCCAAATACATAAAATTATGAATTGGCTGGAAAAAGTGAGTAGGGAATACTTACATAGCCATTTAGATAATACATAAAATATGAAAAGGGTACCACATGAAAATTAGGCAGTCAGACAAACAGAAAGATTTTTCTGCACATAGACAATCTGTGGACCTTTGCAAGCTGAAGGCTAATTGACCAAGATCAATAGGAATTTAAGAAAGGCTTTGGTATAGCTGGGGTTTGTTTAGTTTAGTTTAGTTTATTTAGATTTGTATGCCGCCCCTCTCCGAAGACTCGGGGCGGCTAACAACAATAAAAAACTATGTAACTAATCTAATATTAAAAAGTAATCTAAAGTAATCTCTGCTATATAGTACAAATGTAGTATCAACATTTCCAAATATCATTATACTATTCTGTTCCCCTTACAGTAGTACAGTATATATTACAGTAAGAAAAAAAAAGAGATTTTTTTTTAAAAAAATACCCAAATTTCATTGATTAAAATTTTAATACACAGGTTAAGATTAACTTTTTATTCATTTTTTAAAAACTCCAGTGAACAGATGTCTACTATGCATTCTTACTAGATTGCTTTTTAGTATGTATAGAGAAACAAAATTGATTTAGTAGTTAAGGTAGAAAGCAGGACAACGTAACTTTAAGCCCATCTCTGCGATGAAAGTTAGTTACGTGACTTTGGGCTATCACAAAAATTTGTTATTGTGGGGAAAATAAGAGCAAGAAAGTGTGTTGTATATATTGGCTGCCTTGTGTTATTTGTAGAAATACAGGATATAAATAAATAAATAAAATGCATGCTTTGCAGCTGTAATTTAAAAATCTACCATACGTTATTCAAAATAGTAATATGATGCACAAGACTTAATTTGAGTGTCAGTGGCCAATGCAGGTTTAAGGTTATTTCACTTGGGCTTATAGGTAAAAGAGGAGACAGATTTTTCATCCAATTTTCTATGGACAAATGTCATTACTAACATGACAAAAAATGGTTTTGTATTCCAGCTAACAATAACTGATGTTGACAATTTCATCTCAGATGTAATACAAAAGAGGGTTAATAAATCTCAGAGAGGAGGGAGATTTAACCGAAAGAGATAAACAGAGTCAGAAAGGCTCTCGCAGGTCATCTAGTCCAGGGGTAGGCAAAGTTGGCTCTTCTAGGACTTGTGCACTTCAACTCTCAGAATTCCTGAGCCAATCATGCTAGCTCAGGAATTCTGGGAGTTGATGTCCACATGTCATAGAAGAGCCAACTTTGCCTATCCCTGATCTAGTCCAACCCCTGCCCAAGTAGGAAACCCTACATCTGCCTCTACCTAGCATCGAACTCACACCTTCTTGATTATGAAGCAAAAACCCCACCTCTAGGCCACATCAGTTTCTTCAGTTCATGGCTAAGATCAGGCCTGGAAGTTCACCAATATATCAGGGGAGATGGAAACCATGCCTTTAATGAATAGTTCAGTCCCACTGGAGCATTACAAAGTATTACTGCCCTTCATTAATTTTCAACTGGAAGTGGTCCACTCCATTTTTGTATACATGATAAAGGATATTACATAAATTGAAGCCATTTTTTAAAAATGATGTAACTATATGACAGGCTTTGATTCTGATCAGAATGGTTCTGATTAGAAAGAAGATCACCATTCTGATCAGGAGAAAAATATTGGTAATCTTTTCCTCATGCCATTCTGCTGGCCAAATAAAGTCTTCTCTATTGGCCTTATGCAATTGTGGGATGATTTTTTTCTACTGTAAAAGATATTATCTACATTAGAACTAAAAGATATTATCTACATTTATTTATTTACTTACTTACTTACTTACTTACTTACTTACTTACTTACTTACTTACTTACTTACTTACTTACTTACTTACTTACTTATTTATTTATTAGATTTGTATGCCGCCCCTCTCCGTAGACTTGGGGCGGCTCACAGCAGTGATAAAACAATATACAGTAGCAAATCTAATATTAAAGTCTAAAATAACAGTTTTACATTAGAAACCTAAAAATCCCCTTATATAAAAAACATACACACAAACATTCCATACATAAAACTACATAGGCAAGAGGAGATGTCTCAGTTCCCCCATGCCTGACAGCAGAGGTGGGTTTTAAGAAGTTTACGAAAGGCAAGGAGGGTGGGGGCAGTCCTAATCTCCAGGGGAAGCTGGTTCCAGAGGGTTGGGGCTGCCACAGAGAAGGCTCTTCCCCTGGGTCCCGCCAGCTGACATTGTTTAGTCAATGGGACCCAGAGAAGGCCAATTCTGTGGGACCTAACCGGCCTCTGGGATTTGTGCGGCGGAAGGCGGTCTCGGAGATATTCTGGTCCGGTGCCATGAAGGGCTTTATAGGTCATAACCAACACTTTGAATTGTGACCAGAAGCCGATCGACAACCAATGCAGACTGCGGAGTGTTGGTGTAACATGGGCATACCTAGGGAAGCTCATGATTGCTCTTGCAGCTGCATTCTGCACAATCTGAAGTTTCCGAGCACTCTTCACAGGTAGCCCCATGTACAGAGCATTACAGTAGTCAAACCTCGAGGTGATCAGGGCATGAGTGACTGTGAGCAGTGACTCCCGCTCCAAGTAGGGCCGCAACTGGTGCACCAGGCGAACCTGGGCAAACGCCCCCCTCACCCCAGCTGAAAGATGTTTCTCTAATGTGAGCTGTGGATCAAGGAGGACGCCCAAGCTGCAGACCCTCTCTGAGGGGGTCAATAATTTCCCCCCCCCAGGGTGATGGATGGACAGATAGAATTGTCCTTGGGAGGCAAAACCCACAGCCACTCCGTCTTATCAGGGTTGAGTTTGAGTCTGTTGACACCCATCCAGACCCCAACAGCCTCCAGACACCGGCACATCACTTCCACTGCTTTGTTGACTGGACATTATCAGCGAAAAATGTGTTAAAGTCCTCGGCACTACTCTGCAAGGGTTCCCCAACTCCCCCCTGGTTGAGAAGGGAGCGGGTCACCCTAAACAGAGCAGCTGGGTGAGATTCCACTGATGCAATCAAGGCGGCCTTGAGCGCCACTTTGTAAGTCTTAATATGAGCTCTTACAAGTGTTTGATCAGATTTGGACTTACTCTTCCTCCATCGCTTCTCTAGACATCTCTTCTGGTGTTTCAACTCCCTGAGCTCCTCATTGAACCATGGAGCTCTACGGGGTCTAGTGCTGTGGAGAGGTCGCAACGGCGCAATCCCGTCAAGAGCCTCCACTGCAGCCTTGTTCCAGGCCTCAGCAAGAGACTCTGCTGAACTGTTGACGAGTGTATCTGGAATAACCCCAAGCACCCTCTGACAGCCCTCTGGGTCCATCAGGCATCTGGGGCGGAACCTCCTAATTGGTTCCGCCTCCCTGGATTGGAGCCAGGAAGTCAAGCCACAATAGAAAATTGTCTGACCATGACAAAGGCGACACTTCTAAGCCCCTTAGTCTCAGTTGCTCAAAGAGGAATACCATGTCAGGTGCATGCCCCCCCTCATGAGTCAGACCCTGTGCTACTTGAGTCAGGTCCATGGCTGTCATGGTGGCCATGAACTCCTGCACTAGCCCAGAGGTTTTACCGAGCGACGGTAGGTTAAAGTCCCCCAAGACAATAAGACTGGGGAACCCTACTGCCAGCCCGGCTACCTCCTTGAGCAGCACAGGCAGGGCTGTTGACACGCAGCTGGGAGGCAGGTACATGAGTAACAAGCCCACCTGAAGCCCTAAATCCAACTTCACCAGGGGGGACTCGCAACCCGCAATCTCTGGAGCAACGAGTCTACGCAGGCAAAAGCTCTCCCTGGCTATAATAGCCACTCCTCCCCCCTTCCCTGGGGTCGGGGCTGATGCCATATCCAAAAACATTATCTACATTAGCATGTTTTTCTGCTGTTCATAGCAGCAAAGATGGGCAACTGAGCCTGAAAAACAGCACCCTGTTCAATATCATCCAGATGTTATCTAAATTTGAGTATAGTTTTTAAAATGTGCAGTTCTAGCCACAATGTCTGTATTATGGTCGAGAGCTCCCTCCTCCCTCACCCCCCCTCTCTCACTCTCTCTCACTCTTTTAATTATCCATAATTCCAACATTCTTTCTTTCCTTTATTTTCATAAATTTGATACGAAGACATGTTCTATTTTCATCACTCTTTAGTCTTTGGATAAAAATTACTTGTGGTTCTGTCCACTAAAAATAATAGGACACCCAGATAGAACTGAGCATTGAATATCCCCACATGATTTATGCAGTGATCTGTGACTGAAAGGGTTCACGGAAAGCAATTTGCAGAAAAGTCCTTAAGAAACCATCTGCATGGTTATTTTAAATTAAAAAAGGGAAAAGATTCCACTCTAAAAAAAGTTTTTGTTTTTTTAAAGATAGGTTTATTAAGTCTTTGTACATGTGATAGTAATTTAAGCTTATTTAACCCTGCCTTTTTCTGGCCTTCACGTTTCCATAAAGAGTAGAAGGATTTGGGGTTGAAAAGAAAAAAAAATGTCTGGAGGAAAGGAAAACTTTCTTTAATGGACAATAATTATTTTGGAATTATTTAGTCCATGTAAATTGTTGAGAAATGTGTGTGTTTCTATGTGTTAAATAAAAACTGTACATACAGTTTAAAGATTTTTTTTTAAAGAACACTTTATTTCCTAAAACCCTAAGATTATTTTCACTGTTCTAATCAATGAAATTGACACCAAGTAAAAACCAAAAGTCACTTTGTGATTTTGAAACTGTATCTTACTCAGCACTGGACTACTTGGAAGTGTTGGGCACATGACCTTAATCTTACAAGAATATTTACTTGTATATAACTCCCACTTATTTCTAAACATTTTACTTTATTGAGAGTTTTATATTCACAAGCGTTTTAATTTACAGGTGTGTAAAAGTGTTTTTAGAGGCAAAGATTGAGGCAAAATGATGTATTCATGTTACTAGGGTTATAAATATTTCAGTTGTTACTCATGAGTTAGTTGAGTATCAGCATCAGCTGATCCTGCCAAATAGTCCTAGAGTGATGTGATTTCAAAACATAGATATTTTGGTTGCGTACGCAGACACTCAGTTTTCAGCCAGAGTTCTGTAACTGTAACTGTGCTTACATCAGACAGCTGTGCAGTCTGCCCACCCTTTCCCTGAGGAAGAGAAAAGCTGAAGGGAGGAGCAGTAAACATTCCTTAGCTAGTCGACTGTGTGGCTGTGGGCATTGCGCTGAGATAGATACTTTTAGAATTAAATATCCCTTTCGTCCCATCCCACAACTCCTTTCACATCTGGATATTAAACAATATGAAGATAATAAACATATGAAGATTTCCATTGTCTGAAGGAAATAATAGAATGAACAAAATGCATGAAAAGATGCATATTTGGTATTATATTTCAGGGGAAATTCTTCTGGACTACAGGAAATTATTAATCATTGACAGATCACAGGAAGGAAAATGGGGAAATGGTACTTCCTGTAACACAGGAGGAAAGATTATCAGTCTTAGAAAATACCTGAGCTGGAAATAACCTTTTCATGCTCTCACATTGGGGTCAATTTCATTTTAGCACTTTTAATTAAGCATTTAACTTAGTACTGAAGAACACTTCCTGGTTTACTGATGGCCACTATATTTTGAATTAAACTAGTTTGCTACTATACTCCTGAAGGACCTAGTATGATTGAACTGAAAGTATCTGTATTACCTTAGGGTTTTTAAAAAATATATCACAAACTTTTTATTAAATTTTTATTAATTTTGGGAAACATATTAATTCCAATACAAGTTGAAACACACTAATTTTGATATTTGTCTGAGTGAGCAACATTCCATTTAAAAGCCCTTTGATTCTGAAAGAGTTCTGTAATATAAGACAATATTTCTAACTACTAGTTAGTACAAGCCCAGTCGCACATATTTTGCACTGAGGCATCCAACTTAGAAAACTTAGGGACCTAGACATGCTTTGTTCAATATCTATGATTGGCACTAGACCAAAAAAACCCAAACAAACCCATCAATGAGGTATAATATATGTAGTCCTCAAATTACAATTACAAGTGAACCCCATTTTTTTTTAAAAAAAAAATCAGGTTATTTACATTTTTTAAAAAAGAAAATACAATATTAAAAAACCAAAGAAAGAAAAAAGAAAGAAAGAAAGCACAAACAAAACAAAAGGCAAAAACATTGAACTAGGGTTCAATGGGTTCTAGCATTCTCTTACAGCAATTCATCTTGACAATTTATATTAATACAATTTGTGTAACTTACATATTTCTCTACATTTTTCCAGTGGTATCTTTTCTTTACAACTCAATTACAAAAGTTATTGTCTCATATTATATACAAAATTCCTTTCCCCCTAGGCCTATACAAATGAGATATTCCTTTCCTCCTAGGCCTATACAATTTATGCATGGTATGTTTGTGTGTATGTTTGGTTTTTAATAAGGGTTTTTAAATTATTTTAAATATTAGATTTGTTCATATGCTGTTTTATTATTGTTGTTAGTCGCCCCAAGTCTACAGAGAGGGGCGGCATACAAATGTAATGAATAAATAAATAAATAAAATGCCATTTCCATTAATAAGTTGAGTACCGGTACTTACAATTCTGTTTTTTAAATTTATTTGTTATTTTTTTCTCCTTTCCAACCAATTGTAAAACAAGTTCCAGATTTCATAATATTCTGAGTACTACTTATCTTTTAATTTTATTGTCATCATACCCAGTTCAGCACAATCCATAATCTTAATTATTATACTTTCATTTGGGATATCTTTTTGTTTCCAATATTGCTTCATACTGATCCTTGCTGTGGTTAAAATGTGCAGTGTAATATAGTGATATTTTTCTCCATTCTTTGATCAATTATTACCAGTAGAAATACTTCAAGTTTTATAATAATTTCCTGTTACATAATTTCCATTAGCCAATCATGAATTTTGCACCAATTTTTTTAAATAAGTGGACAGTGGTATGGTAGTACAGTGATCCCTCGATTAGCATGGTCTCGATTAGTGCGAAACGCTACAACACGGTTTTTCAAAAAATATTAATTAAAAAATACTCCATGGTTTTTTTGCTATACCACCCGATGACGTCATACGTTTTCCCACCCGATGACGTCATACGTCATCACCAAGAGTCACTTCTCTGTCTCTTTCTCTTTCTTTCCTGTCATTCTCTGCTTCAATCATTTTCTTACTTCTCTTTTTTTCTCCACTTTTTTCTATCATTTCTCTCTCTTTTCTCTCCCTGTTGCCGGCGTGGTATATGAGAGAGAAAGAGAGAGGCAGAGGTCGGGCGCATTACCGGGAGGTGGAGGCGGTGTGGGGACGCTGGGTGCCGGGGACACCGAGGAGGGGGTGGACGTGGCCTCTCAGCTGCAGAGCCGAACAAGGGCGGAGGCAATGGCGGAGTCCGGCGCTGGGACCATGCGGGGCCGCTCATCCAGGGGGGCGTGGACTGGCAAGTCGCCCTCCTTTCTCTCTCTTTCTCTCTCTTATACCACACCGGTAACAGGGAGAGAAAGAGAGAGAGCGGAGGGCACCTTGCTGGTCCACGCCCCCCTAGATGAGCGGCTCCGCATGGCCCCAGCGCTGCCCAGGCAAAGGGGAAACCCCAAGATCGCTTGCCGCTTGCCGCTTGCCGTATTGCAGCGAAGGAGGCGAAGCAAGGCTCCAAGCTGCAATACGGCAAGCGGCAAGCAGCAAGCGATCTTGGGGTTTCCCCTTTGCCTGGGCGGCGGGAAGACCAAGGGAAGGTTCCTTCAGCCGCCCAACACCTGATCCGCTCCGCAGGTCTTCCCCGCCGCCCACACGCAAACTCCACCATCTGCGCATGTGCGGCCATGAAAAAATGGTGCGCATGCGCAGATGGTGTTTTTTACTTCCGCACCACTATAACACGGAAATCGATTAGCGCGGGAGGTCTTGGAACGTAACCCCCGCGCTAATCGAGGGATCACTGTATGACACAGTTTTATATTGACATGTCCAACAATTTGTCATATCCAGTTTGTCATAAGATTTGGATATATTTTGGCCAGTTTCACGGGAGGAAGGTGCCACTTATAGTACATTTTGTACAAATTCTCTTTATAAGATGCTGATTTAGTCATTTTATAATTTCTATTCCAAATTATATCCCATTGTTCTAAGTTGATGGTATATCTGAAATTTTTGGCCCAACTAATCATGTTTCCTTTAACTATTTCCCCTTCCTTCTTTCCTTCCTTCCTTCCTTCCTTCCTTCCTTCCTTTGATTTACATGGTACTCTTCTCTGAAGACTCAGGGCAGCTTACAACATATGAAAGGAACACTACAAATGGTACTAAAGCACAATTAGAAAATTAATTTAAACTCATAATGAACACCCATATCATAAAAAAACCATCCAACCATAACAAATTCATATCACATTCATGCTAGTGGTCAATGCAGAGTGTTGAAGCTTAACGGGCCCAGGCCTGCTGACAAAGGTGAGTTTTTAGAACTTTCCAGAAGACCAGGAGATTCGTACTGGGGGCAGTACGAATTGCTGAGGGGAGTTGGTTCTACAGGGTCAGAGCTGTCACAGAGAAGGCCCTTTCCGTAGGACCCGTTAGACTGCATTAACTGGCTGACGGGACTCTGTTGGCTCTCTGCTATGCTAAGATCAGGAAACAACTAATGCAAGCTGCTTTTGGTTATCTTTGTTCAAACCTGGCTTCCAACTGAAGGATAGAACCCAGGTTATTAATTTCTCTCTGACGTCCTAGGAGAGAAGTGGAATAACTAACAAATATACACATTTTGATATAGGGCATGGCAAAAGGGGGGGGGGGCATGATACAAAGTTGTTCCCAAAGTTACATCTTAGAAATACAAATAATACTTCGCAAAAATCTAACTGAAAAAATATGAAAGAAATGGGAGTATATTTTCAGTATTATTCAATTCTAGGGAGCATTCCTAGTTACACCTGGAGCTTGTAGCAGATTAAAACTAAGTTAAATCATATAAAAATGAAAGATATTCCCCAAAAGGAATCACATTTCTGAGCTTAAGCTGAAAAAGTGGCTCATCTTTCTCAACTTTTTAACATTTTTCTATTATGGCTAACATGGAGAAACTAAGAGGAAAATCTACCTAGGGATAGATGCAACTTATTTAAATCAGTTCCTGTGCACCCAAATCTGTATTTCATAATATAGGTGTGTCTTTAATTGCAATGGCATGCTGTACAACAATTACAGTTTTATATCTTCTAGAAAAAAACAGAAAACAGTCAAATTTTAGCATTTAAAATAACATAGAAAGACCTATTACCAGAAAAATTAACCCAGGTCTGTGACTGAAGGTCTGACTTTTTGTATTAATGTAAAAACATTGCAGAAATGTTTTTATATTAGTAACTATATCCCTATAGTTGCATGCCTTGTGAATTAAAGCTTCCCATTTTAAAGGGTTTTTCTTTGATTCTGTATAGATAGATGACAGGTATCTATGTATGTATCTAAGTAGATAAGTAGGTAGGTAGAATATCTAGGTAGATAGAATATCTACCTACCTTATGACAATTCATAGAAACATGTTTTCCAAATTTCAGTTTTAAAAAACCCTGTATTTATTTATATATTTCAAACCAAAGTTTCTTAATATTTTCTCTAAATATTCAGTGCTGGTGTCAAATCTTCATAAGTTACAAAATTAATGGAAAATATATAACTGAAGGGATGTTCTTACAATTATTACAAGTCTTTTTTGTTATTTATAAATTAATATGCTTCCCTTAAAAAGAATTACAAGCTTGCTGGCAAAACAAAAAACATTTTTAAATTGTGGAAATAGGCTGCAATGCCTGGAAATAAAAGAAAGCTTTAGAATGATTAAAGATATTTTTATTAAGTTACAGAAGATGAAAAATCAATAACTAGTCACTGGGACAAAAATGACTTATGTAGGCCAGTGACACAGTGAAGCAAACTTTATAACAGCTACATATGATATTGTCAAGTTACTGGCTATAGTGGCGCCAGTAATAATTATAGCTGATCACCTCTTATGCACAATGTTTTCACTTGATGAATCTGTCATATTCCAATATAATACATTATTGACACCAATCCAGTTTAGTAGATAGATCCAAAATAACAGGATCTTTAATTCTTTGTACCTATAGTTCATTATCTATGAAAATAATTAAAACTCATAACTGGAATTTAGCCATTTGAGATCATCAAAATTACAACAAAGACATACTGTTGATCAAAAAGAAAAAAAACCTGATTTATTTTATGGAATACGTTTTCAGTGATGTATTTCTGAAAACTACCATTTGCACAATTATAGCCCTTTATAAAATGTATTTATTTCCCAGCTTTATTATTTTTACAAATAACACAAAGCTGCAACATATCCAATATATGTTTCTTCTGTTTTCTTCACAACAACTCTTTGAGGCAGATTGGGCTGAGAGAGCGCAACTAACCCAAAATCACCCAGCTAACTTTCGTGCTGGATAAAGGCAGGGCTTGAATTCACAATCTCTTGCTTTTTAGGATGATGATTTAACCATTAGACAGAACTGTATGCTACGTGAAGGGCTACCAAAATTTTTACTACCACACTGTGGGCGTGGCTTATGCAGGATGCCCTGCATTTTCTTTCAACATCTTTCAGTGCAAATTGGGTGCTCTGGGGTGGAACTCCATTTTTGCTATCCCACTGCGTTCTGGGCAGTGGCCTGCCCCGGCTAAGTTCTTCCTTAGATTTTTCTCATGTAATCTGTTATAATTCCTTTGCAAGGGTTTAATTCCGATAAGTGTAATATTATTATTATATCCATTTTACTCTTTCTTCCCCACTTGAATTTTCTTAATTGTCTTCACATTAATATTGTAAAATAATGAACTAAAATTCTGGTCTTTCTGTCCAAACCTCCTTTTATTAAATATCATTGGATATATTCACATGCTGTACACATCAATTAATGGGGACTGGGTTATTTTTTAATGGTTTCATACATCCAGAAGAAAAAATTCTTAATTGTTGCAGATAATTACATAAGTAGCTGACCTAGCAATTATCCAGCATACATATTTGGGAACAGGGTGCATTTTTTAATGGCCAAGAGCTACATTTGGATTAAGTATTTTATATGATACTCCACAAATGCAGACAAAGCCTGGACAAATAATGTAATTTATCTTTAATTCAAGGTAGCAATTTAGGGCAACCTGTGAAGGCTCTTGAACCAACAATGAAGGCTTTTGGGGAAAGGATGCAATACATGAGATTTAAAATCCTGGAAATTTAACAATCAGGAATAATTTCTCCCTCATATGAAAGCCAAATAAAAGCAAATGGATTACTGTCAAAATGTCCACCCAGTCCATTTGTTTTTCTCAAGTGAAATGGAATAGGAGAGGCTAGGAAAGCAGTGATTACAATGGGTAGATGCAAGCAAAGGAAAGCAGAAATACACCTTTGCTTACAAAGCCACTTTTGAGTGCAATGTGCAGCGTCAATAATATTGTCAGACAATTATGAAAAAGGATTTGAGGAAACATCTGCTTTTTTGGCAACTGTGATGCTGCTGGATAATTTTAGATTGTCTTATTGGATGGAAATCACATCTTATAGAGCAATAGAATTTGATAATAAAGATTTTTTTTTTTAAAAAAATAGTATTTACAATAGGAAGAAAACGAACTTTTTAAGCTATATTCCTGGGTTGCCCTTCCATAATTAAAAAAGAAAATAAAAAAATGTTATGGCCAATTCTGCTACAGAATTGGCCATGTTTGCCCAGATAACACTAAAATCATACCAGAGAAGAAAGGTATCTTCCCTCTTCTCTCATTTCTTGGGCCATGTATTTTGCCTTGAGGGCCAGCTGCAACAATCAGTAATCAGTGGATAGTGGGGACGTGAGGAGAGTGGGACACATCGTGAGTAAAGATGCTAGTCAGACGCAGCCCTTTTATAAGAGAGTTTTATCTTGTAAGCTCTCTTTCTTCTCCAGAAAGCCTCTCCATTACTTAAAGAACTGGAAAACTCCGTTTGCTTTCAAGGCAAGGTAGAGTACTCTAAAAAGACTTGTCCCGTTCGTTTCTCCATCAAGCCCAACATATTTCACATAGTTCTGCCCTCGTGTTCCTGCTTGTTTCGCTCCCTCTTCCTTTCTCAACCTCTCACTCCGCGCGCCCTTTCCTCTGCCGAGGTCCGAACGTGCGCGAGAGACGCATCGCTCTAGACGCGCGCTTCTGAAAGAGCGGTGCACCTTTCCACGGGGAAAAAAGTTATATTTGTGATATCCCCCATGCTGGGGATTCGCTTCTGATCTCCTACATGCAGCTGCTAGGGCCGTTCTGAGGCGGCACTGTTTCTTTTTCTGTTTACTCGTATCCAATGGCAATTGCACCATCGAAGTCTCTGTGTCTGGAACTTTGCCTGGGGCTGTTTTGGTTACATTGAAGATTTTTTTTGTGTGTGTGTGTGTTTTTGGGGGGAGGTTGGGGGTTGGTTTTTTTGTTTGTTTGTTTGTTTCGGCTGCGCCAGATTTAAATGGTGACTTCACTAACACCGAGCTAAAAAGGAGGAGGGAAGCAAGCGTACGGAGCAGAGTGAGCGGGCCAGAACCATTACATCATCATTTGGACTGGAATCAAATGGGAAGGATATGACTCATTCGGGCTAGTTAAGCTTTGGCTCAGGTTCTACGTACACTCACTCCAGGGCTTTCATGTTCTGCACCTCAGCAGGGAATTCAGACCCAGTGATGTCCATGAGGTTTGTTTTTAATTTTCCTCTTCTCCTTGCTGTCTACGACTTATCCTGCTACTATCACTTCTGTTTCCTATGCCTCCAATGCAATACGTTTCCTCTTTGAAGAGGACATCTCGCCTTTCCTCTCGCTCCTTTTCTGCTCTTCGAATTGTTTGGGATTATGCTAAACACGCACAGCCACGACCGGACGAGGCTCTGGCCACGACCGGACGAGAGTCAGTAAACTTTGCGACAGAAGTTTTTGTGCCGTTCCCTCCTTCGTCCCTAATCGGAGGAGACAGGGAGAGAGTTAAACTGCAGGGACCAATCATTGGGATGGTGATGTAATGGTGGAGCTGCAGGGTAGTTAAGTAATGTGAGATGTAGGGGGTCAGAGTTGCAAAGCATTTACCTGCTCTCAAGGGGGTTTAAGTTTATTATCAGTTGCAGCGACTGCAACTGGCTTCAGACAGCAGCCTCTAATTATTTACAGGCTCTCCTTTTTAATCTTTTATTATTCGATGTAAAACTATCATGAAGTGTTTTTCTTTTCTCTCCATATCCTTTTTATTTTTTAAAAAAAAATCCTAACCTGATATTATCACAGCTGCAAATTATTTTCTGCTAGTTTTTACACACACTCACTCACTCTTTCAGAAAAGTAAGGGGAGGCTGTTCTTGAAATGCCATTGGTCACTTTGAGATCAGTTAACTGCTGTCTAGTAGAGTAAAAGGTTTCACAATCTCTGAGAGATAAATCATTTAGGAATGTGATTTGTGTAGCATATTCCAACGGTGCCACTCAGGGTTTTAAGCCAACACTTGGCTGGCCAGACTAGTACTGCAAAGTCCTGCAAGTTTGAAACCATTTATTTGTGTCAATGGGACAATTTAGATTACTGTGATTTCAAGTCTGTGAATCCTTTACCTGTTTCCTTTGCCTGAAGAATAAAATGAAAAAAGTAAATAAAACAAAAACAAAATCTTGTTTAAAAATCTTTATTTGTTCAAATAAAATACTTAAGCATTTAATTCTTAGAGTTAGGTAGGAATATATAATGTACTAAACAGTCATTTAATAAGGCTTCTAACACAAATTATATTCATTGGTTAGATTTCTTTTTGAAATTGTAATATAATGAAGTTATTCTTTTTCCTATGTTTGGGTCTGTAACAAAAACCATGAAAATGATTAGACATGATTAAGATGTTCCTTGAGTCTAGATGTGACCCAGTAGTCAATCTATACAGTTCAACCACTTGAATTGATCCTCCATGGGGCTACTAGATTCATATGTAGAATTGAGCCCCTATGTGGCTCACTGGAGTCATTTGTGCTGAATCAGCATCTCTAATACTGAGAAACAATACTTCCTTGGAAGTACTTTAAGCCAAATGGTTAACAACAAATAATATCAACTTTGGTAGCAATATTTTATAAATGAAATGTATATAGGCTAGAAACTATGCATATGATTAATACACTTTTAGAATGCTAATAATATCCACTTGTATATCATATTTCATGACAGACTAAATAAGTAGATTTCGGTTCACAATCAGCTTTTTTTCCTTCCTCATATTCTAATCCAGACTTCCTAGAACAAATGGCAGAGATGGCAGCTGGGCTTGCCACCAGCTACCCTTGTTACTGCTTCTTCATTTATCTTTGCTTCTTTGACCCCTATGACAATCATTAAGTGTTGTATCTCATGATTCTTGACAAATGTATCTTTTTCTTTTATGTACACTGAGAGCATATGCACCAAAGACAAATTCCTTGTGTGTGCAATCACACTTGGTCAATAAAGAATTCTAATTCTATTTTCCAACCCTTCAATATGGGGGCAGGGCAAGTGTTGCAGGTAAGGAAATGCTAAGATGAAACACCCAGCACAAATTTTAAAATGATCACAACTTCAATTGCATCATATAGATCACAATCTTTTTTAAAAACCACATTATGAAAACTCTCCTAATTCAGTAATAAGGAAAAGAATGCATTACCCTTTCTCAGAGACAGTAGGATCATGGGGAATATTTGAATGAAGAGAAGCAGCAGTAGTGCTAAAGAGAAGGATAAGAGTGCATTCAAATAATACTTGTACCCAACAATGGAACAAGCTTGGTTGATTAATATCTAAACATAATTTATTGGATAAGTAACTGAAGTCACAACAATATGCTGTGTTATAAACTGTGATTTACAGATGACAGCGGCTAGATTTGTGCAGCATGCTATGTCAGTCATCTTACATCCTAGTGCGATTTATTAATTCAGTCATTATTGACTGTATTACCATTTCATTCTGTGTGACAATCTTCTATAATCCTGCTTCAAACACCAACTAGAATTAGTAAAGGTGATCCTTCTCTCCTATATGGCTATGGCTTTCACTTTTAGAGCTGACTGTAGTTGAGTGTCCATTATGTCTTGTATCATAAGTAGAATTAATTCCACCAAATTTGCAACTTAATATTGATTGAGAGCACCCATAGTTAGTACTACAAATTCTGAAAGGCAAAGTTAAACGTGCTCATATGTCAAGAATGTGCAAGCAAAGAATGTGCTTGATTGCTGATGCAAATTGCAATGGGCCCAAACAAACAAAATGAAGTTCAATGCAGAGAAAAGTAGGACCCTACACCTAGGTAAGAAAAAACCAAAACACACATACAAACTGGGCAAAAACACCTTCAATAGCAGTGAATTTGAGAGAGATCTTAAAGTCTTAGTGGACAACAAACTAAACATGAGCCAACAATGTGCAGCGACAGCTAAAAAAGCTAATACAATCTTAAGCTGCATAAACAGAGGAATACACTCCAGGACAAGGGAGGTGCTAATACCACTCTATAATGCCCTAGTTAGATCACACCTAGAGTCAGAGGACTACCAAAATTTTTACTATTTTTTTTACTGGGTGTGGCTTATGCAGGACGCACTGCATTTTCTTTCAACATTTTTCAGTGCTACCCCACTACGTTGTCGCCCCTGGTCTAGGCAATAGTCCACCCTTGCCTAAAGTACTGCATTCAGTTTTGGTCACCACACTACAAAAGAGACATTGACATTCTAGAAAAACTGCAGAAGAGAGCAACCAGAATGATAAAGGAAGAAACCTAAACATATGAGGAAAGGTTGCAGAATTGGGCATGGATAGTCTAGCAAAGAGGAGGTCTAGGGGAGACATGATAGCAGTCTACAAGGCTGCCACAGGGAGGAGGGGAACTCATTATTTTCCAAAGCACCAGAGAGCCAGACAAGGAGCAATGGTTGGAAGCTATCCAAGGAGAGATTCAACCTGGAGATAAGGAGCAACTTTCTGACCGTGAAAGCGATCAACCAGTGGAATGGCTTGCCCACAGAGGTGGTGAATGCTACAACACTAGTGACCTTCAAGAAAAGACTGGACTGCTATTGGACTAGCATGATGTAGGGTCTCCTGCACCAGCAAGAGGTCTGACTAGGTCAGTGTTTCCCAACCTTGGCAACTTGAAGATATTTGGACTTCAACTCCCAGAATTCCCCAGCCAGCGAATGCTGGCTGGGGAATTCTGGGAGTTGAAGTCCAGATATCTTCAAGTTGCCAAGGTTGGGAAACACTGGACTAGGTGATCTGCAAAGTCCCTTCCAACTCTAATAATAAATAATAAATAAAACAAATTAACTGTCGCATCAATGAAACTTGAACTGTGCTGATCTGTTTAGTTACTGACTGATTAGTTACTTTCTGAACAGAGGATAAAACATATCACCAATGGTTGCAAGAACTGGGCATGGATAGTTTAATGAAAAGAAGGACCAGGGGAGACATGATAGTGGTGTTCCAGTATCTCAGGGGTTGCCACAAAGAAAAAGGAGTCAAGCTATTGTCCAAAGTGCCTGAGGGTAGAAAAAGAAGCAATGGGTGATAGCTGAACAAGGAAAGAAGCATCTTAAAACTAAGGAGAACTTTCCTGACAGTTAAAACAATTAATTAATCGAACAGCTTGCCTCCGGAAGTTGTGAATGCTCCAACACTGGACATTTTAAAGAAGATGTTAGATAACCATTTGTCTGAAGTAGTGTAGAGTTTCCTGCCTAAGCAGGAGGATGGACTAGAAGACCTCCAAGGTCCCTTCCAACTCTGTTGTTATTGTTATTGTTATTGAATTGTAAGATAAAATACAAAATACAAATGAAAATAGGAAAGCAATGAGGAAGAAGGGAGGGGAAAAAAGTGAAAGAAGAATTAATGAAAAGAAAAAGAAGCATTAATTAGGCATTAACATCAAATTACACAACTTAGCCATTTCAATAAAGATCTATTAGTCTGATCATTAAAACTCAAAATCAAAGTTTCATTCTTTTCCACTTTAAGCACAAGTTTAAAGTTCAGAAGCAGTATCCACATGAAAACAAAAGCATTTATATTCTTTAATCAAAATGATCAATTTTGTCATTTCAGCCAACTCCATCAGTTTCTGCAACCATTCGTCCATGGTAGGAATTAAAGTGTCCTTCCGTTTTTGTGCTTACAATAGACTTTCTATAGTTAACATACATAATAACAAAGTTCAATTTTTTCCTCCAGGTCTTTTTCCATTAGGCCCAAAAGGAAAATTTATAATTTCATCTTTATCTTCATATTTAAAATTTTCTGTATTAAAATATGAATCATACTCCTTTTTTGCTTTATCACATCATCTGCTTTAATCATTCATAGGTTATTCAACTTGTGCATTTTATTGCTTATAAAAAAAGTTGGAAAAAATATTATACTGAAAACTTGCTCATAAAAGTACTGATATTGCTTATAAAAAAATTATGTATTAGTCTGTACACATAACACCAACTGACCACCAATTGAATATATGTTGATATTTCTGAAATCCAAGAAGCAGTCTGTAAACTATACATGGTAGGCTCTCTATAATCAATCTGTTATGGAATATCATATTGTGATTCCATCTGTAAAACAAATATGAAATAAACATGCATTTATTATGCATATAGCAATCAGAATGGCTTTTATAGCAACATTAATTGTGAGAGATAAATTTATTGTTTGTTTGCTATTCATTTATTTGCTATTTCAATATGAGCTTAATTTGACCTAATTGAATTTTGGGACTTTACATATATCAGTATTGTATTTAGTACAAAAAGATTATAGCATAGGATCTTCCCTTTTTTAAAAAATCGATTTTTATGAAGGATCCTTCGGCCTGAAATCCCATTATCATCAAAGAAAGATGAAAATATACTGCATTGAAGAATAATAATAATAATAATAATGATAATAATACAGATGAAACAATCGATCACATACTCAGCTGCTGCAAAAAGATCGCACAGACTGACTACAAGCATAGACATGATGCTGTGGCACAGATGATCCACTGGAATTTGTGCCAGAACTACCATTTACCAGTGGCAAAGAACTGGAAAATGAGCAAGCAAAACTACTGTGGGACTTCCGACTTCCGACTGACCAAATTCTGAAGCATAACACACCAGACATTGTGATCGTGGAGAAAAAGAAAGTATGGATCATCGACATCGCAATCCCAGGAGACAGCAGAATTGAGGAGAAGCAGCTAGAAATTAGTCAAATATGAAGATCTAAAAATCAAGCTGCAACGACTCTGGCATAAGCCAGTGAAAGTGGTCCCAGTGGTACTTGGCACGCTGGGCGCAGTGCCAAAGGATCTCAGCGGACATTTGAAAACCATTGGAATTGACAAAATCTCCATCTGTCAATTGCAAAAGGGATCGGCAAACATAATTCGCCGCTACATCGCGCAGTCCTAGGTGCTTGGGAAGCGCCCGACTGGTGATGAAATATGAAATCCAGCATAGTGATCTCGTTTGCTGTGTTGTACTGGCATAATAATATTTATTTATTTATTTATTTATTTATTTATTTATTTATTTATTGATTGATTGATTGATTGATTGATTGATTGATTGATTGATTGATTGATTGATTGATTGATTGAATTTGTATGCTGCCCCTCTCCGCAGACTCTAATCCAGGGAATCCATAGTACAATGTTGTTATTTGCTTTTAACTGCTCCATAGCCTTTCATACAATCTGATGAAGTTATTTAAAACAAATATTAAATGTTCCAACAAAATAGCTATAAAGTATATGTGCTATATATGTATTTGTTTTCGTAGATTTTCACGGGTATATGTATGTAGATTGTTCTGAGTTCGGGTTTTGCCCCGTGTAATATTTTGAGTGCCTATGCGACGTTTCGGTGAAATCACATTCACCATCATCAGGCTGAAGTTATAAGCTTTGTGCTGCTGTAAATATAGTTTGTTTGCAACTGCCATTTGTTCCTTATATATAGTGGTGGGGGTGGATGTAGATTGTTCTACATATACATACATACATACTATATACTATACTATATACACATACATACATACTATATACTATTCATTTTGTCAAAAAATTATTGACAATCTCTGATTGGCATTTTTGTAGGGTCACAGTCACAGAATATCGCCAAAACAAATGTTGGGTTTCTTCTTCAGAGGCAGAAGAAACATATGACGTCTACTCTTTAGACTAGTCTACTGAATCCAACCAAGTGGTCCTGTTGAATAGTCTCTGTGAAGCAGATGCCATCTGTTTGGTATAGGAAGCCATCATGGTAGTTACCCAATAGAATAGTCTTGGTGGCTATCCAATAGAATAGTCTTCCTTGAATGTTCTTGACCTGGGCCTTTTGATCTTGAATAGGACTATGAAGATCTGGCTTCGATCATGATGTTAATAAGCCTAGCCTATGTGGGGAGCACATAGTGGCAAGATGTTTTGTCAAATTAGTTATTTTAACTGATTATTAGATATTATGTTTTGCTTGCAATTCAGAGATCCGTGAGTAGGTGAACAGCTATTCAAATTTGTTAAATAAATAAATAGACCAACTTTTGTCCTATTACTTGTTTATTCATTGTTTTCATTTTGTCAAAATTACATATGAATCCACACCAATTATTAGATAATTTTAATGCTACATTACTCAAGATACATTTCTTTATTAGGTTTTGTTGTCTTTAAAGGAAAGTAGGACAAGCAAATCACTTTCTTACCTTTGTAAGAGTACTGAAAATTCACTGGTTAAGGAGACATGTCTTTATACATCTTATACTTGCTGGCTAGCCACTGAACGGAATCTCTTATTTTACCTTTCTTGTGTGTTATCTTTTTTATATTGCTTCTGCAATATTGTTTAACCATTTATTAATTTTATCTACCAGTATAAGTGATCTACCAGAATAAGAATTAAATATTTTTCCAAGAGTCTGTAATTGTTGTATGAATCAAAATGTGATTTCTTGGTAAAAAGGTGCCACAATATTTTTCTTTTGCAACTCTTCAATCCGAAAATGACATAAGATAAGATAAAAAGAATACTTTATTCAATCAGACTAGAGATTTTTGTCCAGCATCCTTTTCCCAGCAAGATGCTTTTAGTAAATCTATAGCTGAATCCGGGGGCAATAATTATCTACTACAGACAATTCTTAGCAACTGCATTGATTGCCTTTAAACTTATTCAGGTTCCTGATCAGCGGCCTCTATAAATCTCTCCAATTCTTATTTAAAGTCAAACAATACAGTACTCATCAAGCCATGTTTTGACAGCACTTCCCATTAATATATAGCATCTAGCTAAGTAGTTTATTGTGTCTGTTCCAACTGTATTACCATCAATTCTCTTATTCAAATTCTAATTTAAAAAAGAGATGAAAAATACTTTCTATGTTGTTGTTCACATGCTTTTCATTTTTTATATTCTTCCTTCATTGTGTCCTTTCCCTATAATAATTGTTTTTTCATAGTTCTTGGAGTTCTATACTCCTATTCTGGGAATGGAACAACTAGAACTGAACATAATACTTGACATGGTTGATTTATTTTCTGTATGTAGTAATATACTTTACATGATAATATAAATATCATCTTAATTTTATTTACTGCTTGTATCTTGGTTAATGATTGGTAGTTTTGACTCTGTCAGGTTACATGTACTGGTAGATGTCTTTTTATCTGAATATTTTCTGCTAGCTAACTAGTATTTATACTACATTAAATATAAACTCTAAATTGGGAGCATTTGTACTGAATAAGTCCTTTAGGACTTGTTCACAGTCTGGTATTATTCATTACCTTGGAAAAACTTGGTGTTCACCCCAACAAAAACACCATATTTCATGAAGAAGTGAAGTAACACTGGTCTTAATAAAAATCCATGGGGAACCCACTGTTTCCTTGCATTGTGGGACCTGTCTGTTTACTGCTGCCCATGGCTTCCTGTTTTTGACCAGTACTAATGCATACAAAGACCTATGTTCTTAATCAATGACTGCTAAATCTATGGGGCTTCCCCAAAGAGACTTCAATCTATTAAACTATACAATTACATTTGCCAGAGCTTATTAAGGTGGCCATGAATCTAACATGTTCTAATAATTCATGTAAAATGATCAGGCTGGGCTTTCTAAACACCTAATTTTTTAAAGTATCAATTAAAATGAATTATTTTATATTTTGGTTCTCAGAAGATATAAAATTGTTGTATGAGATGTTGGCTCCAATCCAGAAAAGTCCACTTGAAGCAGTGAAAAGAATTTATGTTCTATTTCTTAACAAGGATTAGTGCTATCATTTCTAATAAGGTACCTTAGTTTATTAAAAATAAAATATATTTTTTGAGTCAGTTTCTTACAAACAGTCTCAGGATTCAAGTGAATAGATTTAATTCAACAAAGTTGTGGACAGTGTGTTAGAGAGTTTTTTTCTTTAAAAATCAATGCTATCCATTTACAAATAGTACAGTACAGTACAGTGATCCCCCGATTATCGCGAGGGTTCCGTTCCAAGACCCCTCGCGATAATCGATTTTTCGGGATGTAGTGGTGCGGAAGTAAAAACACCATCTGCGCATGCGCGCCCCTTTTTCCGTGGCCGCGCATGCGCAGATGGTGTTTTTACTTCCGCACCTGGGAA
The DNA here is from genome assembly GCF_031021105.1 of Erythrolamprus reginae. Lineage (NCBI taxonomy): Eukaryota > Metazoa > Chordata > Lepidosauria > Squamata > Dipsadidae > Erythrolamprus > Erythrolamprus reginae. The sequence continues at coordinate 47,306,096 of NC_091963.1, forward strand.
GACCCAGCAGCTGAGGAGCCGCCTGCCTGCCCGCTTGTCCGCCGCTTTTCAGCTTGTCCGCCGCTTTTCCGGCCGCCGCTTTTCTTGTCCGCTCGCCGCTTGTCCGCTGCTTGTCCGGTCGCCGCTTGTCCGCCGCTCTGGGAGTTGAAGACCCAGGGAAGGTTCCTTCGGCCGCCCACCAGCTGATCTGCTCGGCAGCGCAGTAGCAGCGAGGAGCCGAAGATGGGGTTTCCCCGTTGCCCACGCAAAGGGGAAACCCCATCTTCGGCTCCTCGCTGCTACTGCGCTGCCGAGCAGATCAGCTGGTGGGCGGCCGAAGGAACCTTCCCTGGGTGCCGCCCGCCGCTCGAGAGCAAGAGGGGGAGAGATAGAGAAAGAGAGAGAAGGAAAGAAAGAGATGAGAGAGGGAGGAAGAGAGTGTGAGAGAGGAAGAAGCAAGATAGAGAAAGAGAGAGAGAAAGAAAGATGAGAAAGGAAGGGAGTGACGTCATCGGGTGGAAAAATCGCGATATAGCGTTTCGCAAAGATCGAGATCGCGAAACTCGGGGGATCACTGTATATCTTTTTTGGGTTAGAGCAATAAAAATACAGAATTCCGGAATAAGCAGCACATGCTATGAATACCCTGCACATTTAATTAATTCATTTTAAACAAGATAAATAAATAAATAAATAAACAAACAAACAAACAAAGAAACAAACAAAGAAACAAACAAACAAATAAATAAATAAATAAACCAGGACAAAAGGAACTTTATTGTACCTCTATCTATATTCATCATGAAAGTATATTATGAGTCTTTTAAAACACTTTCTCAAGAATAAAATGTGCCCCAAGTGAACTTTGAGCCTGCTGAGTCCCATGCCCTGACAGGTATTCTCACTGCAGAGTCCATTTTCATTTTCTGTCATTTCATATACAGTGATCCCTCTATTATCACGAGGGTTCCGTTCCAAGACCCCTCGCGATAATCGATTTTTCGCGATGTAGGGTTGCGGAAGTAAAAACACCATCTGCGCATGCGCGCCTTTTTTTTTCTATGGCCGCGCATGCGTAGATGGTGGAGTTTGCGTTCCCCGCCGCCCATGCAAAGGGGAAACCCCGATTCGGCTCTTCGCTGCTGCTGCGCTACCGAGCAGATCAGCTGCTGGGCGGCCGAAGGAACCTTCCCTGGGTCTTCCCCCTCTTGCTGGCGGGCGGGCGAGCGGCGGGCATCGGCGAGGAGCCGGGGTTTCCCCTTTGTGTGGGCGGCCGGGAAGACCCAGGTTGGGGGTTCGGGGGGGTGCTGGGAAGCCCCCCAGGCTGGCTGCGACCTTTTCAAACAGCCACGCCGCTTCCCAGCTGACTCCCGAAGCCAAACGCGGAAGTGGGGGTTTTTTTAATTAATTTTTTTTAAAATCGCGATATGGCGTTTCGCGAAGATCGAGATCGCAAAACTCGAGGGATCACTGTAGTGTCATAAATGTCCTCTAGTTTATCATATTTTAAAAAATTATAAATATTTAATTTTTTATCTCATGAATTCATTTTTGAATCTGATTTTAAATGTTTTATAGTGTTTTAACCATATTTTCAACACTGTTTTCAGATACAGTATCAGCTATAGCATTCTTTCTGCTTTCAAATTACTGTAATACGCTATACAGTAGTGGGATTAGGCAATGTTGACTCAGGAGTTGCATTTAGTATAAAGGACAAGAGCTGCAGGATTATATACCACTGTGTTATGCACATGGCAGCATTAATCTTTTCATATTTAATGTTTTCATATTTATGTTTGTTTTATTATTTCTCAGACTCTCTGTCTTTCTAGCTATGAATTCACCTAGCGGCACACAGATATACACTGCTGAGGGGGTTTGTAAGATTACTTTGTTTAAGCTAAATTCAAAAAAATTTAAATCTTCATAATACCAAATACTTTGTTACCAATTTTTAGCAGGAGAGAGATAACCTTCACATTCTCCTGACTGCCCACGTTTGATTTGAAAGATGTGTCACCAAAGAAACAGAAGATGGACAGAAAGGAGCAAAATAAAAAGTAACAGATATTTTCCTGATCAGAAACAATGGCATTTCTTCCAATTAATTGGTAACCAAGACAAAGCCAAATGGGCCTCCATTTTCCAGTAAAAATATGGAAGAGTTCAACTGTTGCTCCTCTCTATATTAAATACTAAGTCTACTTGATAGCCTATTTACTAAGTAAATAGGTTATGTACTAAACAAATAGGCTATCAAGTAACTTGACTCAAATTTAATTCATCCAGATTTAGAATGGGAGAAATTTCTGACAGAGTTTGAGGAAAACTCAACTGAGATTCTCTCACTGTTTTTTTTTTCTTGAGCTGTCCATCTTTCTTTATTAATTGTTCCAATCTGATAATTCTCTTCTTCAGTTGCAATGTGCAGAACTCCAAGGAGAACTGTTGGGCAGTTGAGTGGACACTACTCCTTTTTGCTCATCAGACAACACAAAAACCATGAGGTTGCAGGGGGTTGAAAGATTCCTTCATGTCCCATCGTACCTTTTTAAGTTTTAGGAATGGAAGCTATCTTAGTCTTTGTTGAGGGAAGCAGTTACATTTCCTAGTACATAGATGTGGCTTGGCAACAATTTATTTGGTTGATTTATATATCTTTTGTTATTATTTATTGTTTTATTGTGTTTATTGTTATATGTTTAATTGACAATATGTGCCATCCAATTTAGAATCAATTTTTTTTTCCTGAAGCAAGTATAATTTTAAAATTTTCAAATCCATGAGGGTAATATTTTATTCTCTTGGGCTTTCTCAATCACTGTGGGGCTAGGATGACTTTAAGTTGCTTTTAGGATCTATGTAAAAGTTGCTAAGATAAAGAAGCTATGGTCCTTGTTAGCAGTTCTGCAAATACTGTTCTGGTTTTGCGATGGTTCAGACACAATTTTGTGACTAACAACAAAAAATATTGTTTTACAAAACATCTTCGTTCAGTGACATTGATAGAAATTTACTGAATGTCTTTCCTAGTTTCCTAGTCTGATTTTTTAATTATATCATATTAAGTCATTGACATCCACTCATCATCAATGGATTTAATAAGTTCATTATTTATTAAATAATAATTGCAATACTATTTTTAAATAAGTGAAAACATTTTTAGATTTTTTAAAATCAGTATTGCAGTGGGGTTTACCCTAGAAAATCCCCAATATTTATGATTGAGACATTTATAATTTTTTTCTTCATAGAGTAAAACTATGTGATCTATATTCTGGATGAAAAATATTTAGAATCTGTAATAAAATTGTTATACATTATATTTGTATAATGTTGAATATTTAGGGATTCTTGAGCAGTTGTAAAAGGTTAACTTAAAAAAAAACCTACAGCAATACAGTGATCCCCCGGGTATTGCGATCCCGATCATTGCGAAACGGCTATATGGCGATTTTTGAACCTGGAAGTAAAAACACCATCTGCGCATGCGCGCCCTTTTTTCTATGGGCACGCATGCGTAGATGGCGCCGGGCAGATCAGCTGCTGGGCGGCTTCCCTGGGTCTTCCCCCTCTTGCTGGCCGGAGGGCGAGCGGCGGGCATCAGCGAGGAGTTTCCCCACTGCCCACACAAACTCCTCGCTGCCGCTCGCCGCCCTTCGCCCGCCCACGCCGTTCGCTCGGGCCGCTTCCCAGCTGAGTCCTGAAGCGAATTCGCTTCAGGACTCAGCTGGGAAGCGGCCCGAGCGAACGGCTTGTCCGCCGCCTGCCTGCCCGCGCGCTCGCCCGCCCACGCCGTTCGCTCGCGCCGCTTCCCAGCTGAGTCCTGAAGCGAATTCGCTTCAGGACTCAGCTGGGAAGCGGCGCGAGCGAACGGCTTGTCCGCCGCCTGCCTGCCCGCGCCGTTTGCCGCCTGCCTGCCTTGTCCGCCGCCTGCCTGCCTTGTCCGCCGCCTGCTTGCCCACTCAGCTGGGAAGCGGCGCGAGCGAGCGGCGCGAGCAAACGGCTTGTCCGCCGCCTGCCTGCCCGCGCGCCTGCCCGCCCTTCGCCCGCCCACGCCGTTCGCTCGCGCCGCTTCCCAGCTGAGTCCTGAAGCGAATTCGCTTCAGGACTCAGCTGGGAAGCGGCGCGAGCGAACGGCGTGGGCGGGCGAAGGGCAGGCGAGCGGCAGCGAGGAGTTTGCGTGGGCGGTGGGGAAACCCCAGCGCCGCTTCCCAGCTGAGTCCCCTTCCCAGGAACCCCAATGTTCGGCTCCTCGCTAGCGCTGCGGAAGTAAAAACACCATCTGCGCATGCGCAGATGGTGTTTTTACTTCCGCAGCGCTACTTCGCGAAAACCCGATCATTGCTAGGGGTCCTGGAACGGAACCCTCGCAATGATCGGGGGATCACTGTACTCCCAATTGAAGCAACAATTGATTTTTGAATAATAAATATAATCCCAACAGTCTTGATGTGCCGCTATTATATAATCCCAACAGTCTTGATGTGCTGTTATTATATAATATCATGAAATAAACTTAATAATAATCTATTATTATTATTATTATTATCACCATCAGCAGTGATGTAGAATTTAATATATGCTTCTATAATTAGATTTTTGCCTAATATTGCTTTTGAATGTAAGATTTACATGAGTCCAAACACTTTTTGTTTACTTTTTGTATATGCTATAACCAATTCATCTACAGGTCATTTTAAAACTATCTATCAGTAAGATATTAATGTTTGTTGGTATCTTCTTTATAGTATCTTGACATGTCTTTAAAAAATACTGTAATTATGGATTTGATGTAGCATATGTTTAGAGTCCTCAGAGAGGGGCGACATACAAATCTAATAAATAATAATAATAATAATATATGATCATAGCTAATGTCAGAATTTTAATTTAGATTCTCATTTTTCTTGATCTAGAAGGGACCATATCATGTTCCAGGACTTTATAAATCAAACTATTTCAAATATGTTTTAAATTAAAAAAGAAAAAGGAAAGAAATGTTAATTTAATAAAGATGTGAGATTCATTTACAAAGGAAATATTGGTCAGAGACCAAGAGCAAACTAAATATTGTGCCAACAGTTTTGCAGTTCACAGTCTGCATTTTTCTCCCTTGTTTAACCTTTGCAATATGGACCTGTCTTTCTTTAAGGAAGAAACTTGATCAATAGGAGCATATACAAGATCCATTTTTATTTCAACATTTGCGTGTAGCTGAACAATTAAAATGAGCATAAATCAAAATCTGTTTATGCATTTTGTGAAGTATTAACTTTCAAAGAATCTGTATCTGTTTTGTTTTTAACTGGGGTATACTGGTTATATTATTTATTGGCTTAGCAGCTGATTGTAAGTGGATGGATGGATGATGGGTGGGTGGGTGGGTGGGCGGGCGGATGGATGGATGGATGGATGGATAGATAGAGAGATATAGTTTAGGATTAACTACTTATTACTTATAACACTTGCAATTGGTGGTTTTGTGTTTAAAATAATTAGAAATACTAAAAAGAAAAATACTTCATTTTCCTTATCTTCTTCCATTTCTATCTTCTTGTTAGTAATAAAAATCCTGATATTGTTTTTAGGGCTATATCCTCCTTTGTCCAGAGGGTCAAGATGGTGTATTGTTTTTCCTTAACAACTGCTCCATGAGATAAGCTAAATGGAGAATGTGTGAGTGGCTGAAATCATCCTCAGAGTTTTCCAAAGCTAAGGCTCTGTTTCAGTCTGTTATCTTTCCCAGTTCTACTTATTATTATTATTATTATTATTATTATTATTATTATTATTATTTGGATTTGTATGCCGCTCCTCTCCGCAGACTCGGGGAAACTATCATATCAAGTTTTTAGAATTTTTTATTAGCCAAGTATTGGACACACAAGGAATTTGTCTTTGGTGAATATGCTCTCAGTGTACATAAAAGAAAAGATACATTTGTCAAGAATTATGAGGTACGTAGCAGCAAGCAAGGGACATTTTGAAAAGAGATCGGGTGGAGAATGTAGCAGCAAGCAAGGGGCATTTTGGCTTGCTGCTACATTCTGTGCCCGATCTCTCTTCAAAATGCCCCTTGCCTCCTGCTACGTTCTCTGCCTGAGCTCTCTTCAAAATGCCCTTTGCTTGCTGCTTTGTTCTGTGTCCGATTGTTCTTCAAAATGCCCCTCACCCGCTGCTACCTTCGCCGCCCATTCTCTCTCTTCTCCAACGCCTTTGCGCTTTACCATGATGGTAGCAGAAGCGATGGGGGGAATGGAGACCCTGCACGGTAAAGCCTGGCTCCAGTTCCCTTGCGATCCTCAGAGCCTACAAACTTAAAAGCGCTTGTTTTGGCGGCTGCTCGCAGCAGCAGAAACCAAGAGAGAAGCGAGGGTTCGTAAGTTGAAAATGATTCAGGAGAAGAGGCAAAAAAACTGTGAACACCCGGTTCGTATCTCAAAAAGTGCGTAAATAGAGGCGTTCATAAGAAGAGGTACCACTGTATTAGACTTTCATATTTAATGCCAGATTGATGCTGGCTTACCTGCCAATTTAAAACAAAGCTTTTTTATATAGTGAAGAATAGAGAAACAGATATTAGTCCACTTACTGTTATTTAGAAAAAACATTTTCTCTCATGGACAGATACAAACAGCATTCTTGGATGATAAAGGCAGAGGGCATAGAAAAAGTAGCAGTGTGACCTGGACTGGAGAGTATAACTGGGAAATCTGCAAAATGTTCATTGAGTAATTTGAGATGGAACCTTAGCATTGAATCACTATATTATTATTACCTAAAATTTCATAAACAACTATAGTTGTTATTATTATTATTATTATTATTATTATTATTATTATTATTATTATTATATTTGTATGCTGCCCCTCTCCGAAGACTCGGGGCGGCTCACAACAATAATAGAAACCATATAACAGTGAAACAAATCTAATATTAAAAATAAAACATATATAAAACCCCAGCAATTAAAACCATACAACACATACATACCAAACATAAAATATAAAAGCCTGGGGGAGGATGTCTCAGTTCCCCCATGCCTGGCGATATAGGTGGGTCTTGAGTAATTTGCGAAAGACAAGGAGGGTGGGGGCCGTTCTAATCTCTGAGGGGAGTTGATTCCAGAGGGCTGGGACCGCCACAGAGAAGGCTCTTCCCCTGGGGCCCGCCAAACATTGTTTGGTCAACAGGACCTGGAGAAGGCCATTTCTGTGGGACCTTATCGGCCGCTGGGATTTGTGCGGTAGAAGGTGGTTCCGGAGGTATATTCTGTATAATAGATCATCATTATGTAGAATTTTGGTGTGTGCATGCACATATATGCCATTGAATGTGACTTAATTACTAGTGACTGGCTAACTCCTTGAAATTCTGTTACTAAGATTTTTTGGAAGTAATCTGCCAGTGCCTGCTTCTTAAAGTTGGGAGAAATGACCTTGTGTCTGTGATAGAGCTAAAACTCTCAGCCTCCTGTCCCTGGTGCCTTAAAACATGGCAGTGAACTAATTATAATATTAAATATAGATACTGGGATAATTTGAATATTTCACAATAAGGAAATGCCAAATCTGAATTGTTTTGATATTGTTGTGATGTGTCGTATATTATTTTTCAAGTTAGTACTCATTAAATTGTCCAGAAATGTTGTAATTCAGAACAGAGCTTATCTTTGTGGGTATGAATTATAAGAACTGCAATCCTGATATTTTGGAAGGACACTAATGAAATTTGATGACATGATACTACAACTTCTTGATGCTCCTTCTTAAAGTTCACTGGTATTTCTGTTACTTCCTTTTAAAAGATATATGTAATATGATAAAAACAGCATCCTGATGAATTTGAGAAGTTAATAAAAAATATAATAAAAATTATAAAAACATAATTTTTATAAATAATGTTATGATAAGATAGGAGACAGAAAAGAATAGACAGAGGCATGCATGATGTGGCAAGCCTGATGTGGTCCATATGAATTTATTTTAGTGGAAAGATGGGCATAATTCAGCAGGGTGGATTTGACTTAAATCAAGTATATCATGATTTAAATCACTAGTAAAAAGGCTTGATTTAAAATCATGATTTTTAAAGAGCAACTCTCATCTCTATCTTGCAGCCACTCCTCCTCTGAGCTGCTGTTGATTCACCGACAGTCCCATTCACGTTAATGGGATGGCTGGTGATGTGGCAGTGACACCACAAGGTGAGGGATGTGGCAGACAGCAGGTGAGTGGATGCCCGCTAACGGGCTGCCATGCTGGGTATGAAATGACAGGTGCATTTTAATATTATATTTATAAACTGTTTAGAAGGTTTACGTCTTGCCCTTCCTCCTCGCCCTCAGACCCTGGTGGAACAGGTTTATTTCTCTTCAAATAATCATACAGTTTGTACCGTACATAGATTTGCAAACCAATGGGATAAAGAAATATTTGTGAACTTGTTTTATGATTCATCTGAAATTGTGTGAATGCATCAATGCAATGAATGTTATGCCAACTCGCAGAGCTTGGATTCATTGAATGAGTTTACCAAAAATGTAAATATTGCAGAATATAGGACCTCATGCTACCATATATAACTGAGCTCCTTTTCATGCTGAATAAACTAAATTATTAATATATCTTAAATCGATATCTAGAAATAGAAATAAATATAAAACTATCCTTAGATAAAAAAAATTCTCCAAAAGCATTTTATTAAAATAAACTTGATAAAAATTAAAAATACTATTTAATTTTTTTTTTAAAGGTGGGTTTTTTAAAAGAAAAATCATTTATTTTTATTCACCCTGTAATGTAATTTAGTCAATCCATTACTTCAGTCTTGCATCATTTTGTAAGTAATGAGTTCAGGGGGGAAAGAAAAGACTCATTAGGAAGAAATCTGGACTTTGTGTTTACTTTCTCTGCATTAAGATTCAGAAAAAAAAATAGTATTTATTTTTATCTTCAACTGTATTAACAGCTTATCATAATAGCTGAAGTGTTTGTTTGTTTGTTTGTTTGTTTGTTTATTTTTTGGTTTGGTTTGGTTTGGTTTGGTTTGGTTTGGTTTGATTTGATTTGATTTGATTTGTATGCCGCCCCTCTCCGTACACTTGGGGCGGCTAACAACAATAATAAAACAACATATGACAAATCTAATATTTAAAATAACTAAAAACTCTTATTAAAAGCCAAACATACAAACAAACATACCATGCTTAAATTGTATAGGCCTGGGGGGAAAGGAATATCTCAATTCCCCCATGCCTGACAACAGAGGTGGGTTTTAAGGAGCTTATGAAAGGCAAGGAAGGGGGGGCAATTCTGATCTCTGGTGGGAGCTGGTTACAGAGGGTCGGGGCCATCACAGAGAAAGCTCTTCCCCTGGGTCCCACCAAACGGCATTATTTAGTTGATGGGACCCAGAGAAGGCCAACTCTGTGGGACCTAACTGGTTGCTGGGATTTGTGCGGCAGAAGGCGGTCCCGGAGATATTCTGGTCCAATGCCATGAAGGGCTTTATAGGTCATAACCAACACTTTGAATTCTGACCGGAAACTGATCGGCAACCAATGCTGTCATAACTGCCACAAATTAAAATCATGCTTACAAAACGAAGCTCAAGCAGATAGCAGAAATCATACAAATGACACTTAATTTTAAACCCCACCACATTTATCCAAAGTAATGGATAAAGACTGAATTAAGACTCAAACCAGAAGCCAAATTATTTTCATTGAGGTTTCTCCCATCCCTCCCACAAATTAAAGAACAAACAGATGCTGGATTTTCTATTTAGTCTATTTTCCCATATATTTCGCATGTTTCAATCCTTACTTTAACTCACTTGTTGTATTGCATACATTATCAAAATCAACAGAGCAAGCAAATGCATGTGTTTCAGGCATAGATTAATTTGGGATTGCCTACAGCTGAATACAGTATATGTTAGTCTGAAATCTTAAAAGCTAAATTAATTGTTTTATTCTTTGTGGGGAAATTCTTTGCTCTTGTTTTCCCCAAGGATGACCAAAGTTTTGCCAGGTAGTGAGATTTGCTTTCAGATAAATGCACATGATGTTGAGCTTTGATGCTGTAATCTAAACTCACCTACTAGAAATACTGTAAGTACTCACTACACAATGAGTCTTCTGAGTAAGCCAGCATAGTTTTAAAGAGTTCATATGAAACTCAAAATAATTGACCCCGTAGCCTGATAACTCTCTTTTGTTAAGGGCAAGAACAAAAACAAAAGGCAAATAAAAGCTTTTACAATAGTAGAACTTCCTGGAGAATAAAAGAAAATGTGTAAGCAAATTGAGAAAAAAAATAGAAAACTAAAATTTCAGCCCTCTAACAAGGACAGCTAAAAAAAAAAAGGTTAACTATCAACATTGCAAACAGACTACAGCAATATAATTAGCAGAAGGAAAACATAAAAAAGAAGGGGAGGAATTCAGATTACAGTTTTTTTCTGAGTCTTCTTAGTTATTGAAATTATTGCTTTTAAGAAAGGATATCTAACACTGTTTCTAACAGGGCCATTCTTTGTCAAGTGGACCAGGTGACTAATTTTTGCAGCTTTATTTGAAAACAAACCATCACAAAAACAAAATATATGATAGAAAACAATGTGTTCTTTCTAATGAAATAAAAATGAAGATGATTGAAGGTGAGAAAACAGAGAGCTCTATTTCATCACCTTCAATCATCTTCATTAGAAAGCACTTTTTTCTATTGCTCTATGTTTTCTCACCTTCAATCATCTTCATTTTTATTTTATTAGAAAGAGCACGTTTTGTTTCTATCATATGTTGCTTTTGTGATGATTTCTTTTCAAATAAGGCTTCAATTTCACCTAGTCCACTTGACAAAGAATGACCCAATTATAAAGTTGGCATCTATACATATACTGTATATCATTGTCTATACTTCTTGCCAAGGAAGAGGAAAAGTGATTGGGAATATCTATTCCATGACCCAAAATAACTTGGCTTGCTTAAATTTTACATACCTGAATTGAATAGAAGCACATTTGTTTTGCCTCAGATGTCACTGAATATGGGACTGATTGTGACTTATGTTGACTAGGGTTCTTGGCAGAGTTAATACTTGGGTGAAATAAAGCTAGTAATAAGACTGGAAATTTTATTTTAGGAGTGAACATTCTAGCATGTGTATCAAACCAGTTTAGTTCACTCATAAAAATAGAGTTACCATTTGAAATGAAAGTTACAATTACCAGAGTAATCAAGCATTACGCAATTCTGTCTAGGAAAATTTAGATTTATCACAAGAGAATTTGATATTATAGAAATCTACAGAGATATTAAAAAATATCACTTTAAACATATATTTGAAACATGTTTCAGTAGTAAAACTATGTTTGAAAAGTTTCACAGATAAAATCCATTAGTTACTGGGGGGGTGGGGGGTGGGGGGGACACACAAAATTTGAACTACTGCTGCATGTCAGTATGGCCAGTTTTTATCTCAAAAGATGTATAATCAGAATTTGCAGATGAATCATGATTTATTGACTAAGCCATCCACTCTGCCTTACAACATTTGGGGTGTGGATGATTCCCAGTCATGTAAGTAATCATGGATCAATGCAGAATAGAAAGGAATTCTTTATTGGCCAAATATGATTGGACACACAAGGAATTTGTCTTGGTGCATGTGCTCTTAGTGTACTTAAAAGAAAATATAAATTTGTCAAGAAACATGTGGTACAACACTTAATGACTGTCATTGGGGTCAAATAAGCAATAAAGAAACAATCAATATTAATAAAAATCTTACAATATAAGCAACAAGTTACAGTCATACAGTCCTAAGTTGGAGGAAAAGGATGATAGGAATGATGAGAAAAAACTAGTAGAAATAGAAGTGCAGACTTAATAAAAAGTTTGACAGTGTTGAGGGAATTTTGTTTAGTAGAGTGGTGTTCAGGAAAAAACTGTTCTTGTGTCTAGTTGTCTTGGTGTGCAGTGCTCTGTAGTGACGTTTTGAGGGTAGGAGTTGAAACAGTTTGTGTCCAGGATGTGAGGGTCAGTAAATATTTTCACTGTCATCTTTTTGACTCATGCAATATATAGGTCCTCAATGGAAGGCAGGTTGGCAGCAATTGTTTTTTCTGCAGTTCTGATTATCCTCTGAAGTTTGTGTCGGTCTTGTTGGGTTTCAGAACCAAACCAGACAGTTATAGAGATGCAGATGGCAGATTCAATTATTCCTCTGTAGAACTGTATCAGCAGCTCCTTGGGCAGTTGAGCTTCCCGAGTTGGTGCAGAAAGAACATTCTTTCTTGTGCTTTTTTGATGATTTTTTTGATGTTAGGTGACCACTTTAGGTCTTGAGATATGATAGAACCTAGAAATTTGAAGGTCTCTACTATTGATACTGTGTTGTCTAGTATTGTGAGAGGTGGAAAGATGGAAGGTTTTCTCTCAAAATCTACCCCATTTCTACATTTTTGAGTATGTTCAGTTCTAGATTGTTCTGGTCACACCACCAGGTTAGTTGTTCAACCTCCCTTCTATATACGGATACATCATTGTCTAGAATGAGTCTGATCACTGTTGTATCATCTGCAAACTTCAGTAGTTTAACAGATGGATCGTTTGAGATGCAGTCATTGGTGTATAGAGAAAAGAGAAGTGGTGAGAGTACACAGCTTGGGGGGGTGCTAATTGTACATGTATCTGATGTGATTTTTCCTAGCTTTACCTGCTGCTTCCTGTCTGTTAGGAAACTTGTGATCCACTTACAAGTGCGTTCAGATATCGCTAACTGATTTAGTTTGGTTAAGAAAATGTCTGGTATGATGGTGTTGAATGCTGAACTGAAGTCTAGAAAGTGGACCCTAGCATAGGTCAGTGGAGATTCAAGATGTTGTAGGATGAATTGTAGAGCCATATTAACAGCATCATCTGTCAATCTATTTGCTCGGTATGCAAATTGCAGGGGGTCTAACAAGGGGAACATCACTAGCCTTTCAAAGGTTTTCATAACCACAGATGTTAGAGCAACTGGTCTGTAGTCAGTCAGATCCTTGATGGAGGGCTTCTTCGGCACTGGGATGATAGTAGAGCATGTTGAATATGGCCATTTGCTGCTTATTCAACAAATAATTTTATTTCTTGATTGATTTAATTTAGTGTTTACTTTTGCTTAATGCTTCTCACTTGTTTCTAGTGTTCTTTAGTAGCACATATTGTTTTCCTACTATGTTTATGTGCACAGTATTTATAAAGTATTAAAAATATTTGCAGATGAAGGATATAGATGGCCCTGCCTTCCATAAGTGCTAATGTTCTTACAGATATTTATTTCAAATGCAATTACAGTGTTTCTAATCTTTTGCTAGAGCGTGTTTTATTAAGCATTCTTGCTTTATATGTATTTTTAATGTGTATTTATCATATAAACCGAATAGCAGTTCGGTTTATTTATTTGCAGGCCATGTCTAATTCAAAATATTATGGTTAATACATGAGTACTTAGAAAACAAATCTGAATTAGTTAATAATGGGGAAAAGAAGAATGTAAAGAAGGCACCAGATGATTTGTACTATTTTTCTGTGGCATTTATAGTCTCCTTGCAACATATTGAACTGAAAAATCTCATGATAGACTTCAAACAGATATTCATGCACATCTGGGACATACATTCAAGAAAACAACAACAAAGCACTGAACAAATGAAGTAAACATGGAACCAAATGAATTTACGGTTGGATCTAAATCTTCCCACAGAAATCTGTTGCTTAGGTCTGTGAATCAGTGACAGATTTCTCCAGAGAGTTTCAACACATTGTTGCATTATGCAGGCACTTTATGTCAGTGAAATACATCTCTCATACACAATTGATAAAGCATGCATAAAATAGCCCAATAAGGAGAATCACTTTTTCACATTCTGCATTGTATTAGTGCTCTGTTGCTCATATTGAAAATACAGAATTTGTGCAAGTTTTAGTGGCCTCGGGGAACTATAGATCTGTTGGCATAAGTATAGCAAATGGACTGAGAAAAAGGGGAATGATTGATTCTGACAAGCAGACCTGTCATAAGGAACTGACCTGGCGGTTGGCCTTGGTTTAAGAGATATAAAGGCAACAGACTCATTGGTCCAACTATATATAGATGGGTTTTAAACTGACAGCAACTTCATACAAGATCCAACCAAACGTTTGTCAATCATTGATAAAACTTTAGTCTCTAGGGAAAGAACAAGCTGGGGACGGAAATTGCCCACACTTTAGAAGATAGACTCAAGATTCAAGAGGATCTTAAACATTGGGCTCTTTCGAATAAGATGCAATTCAGTAGTGAGAAAAGTAAAATTCTGCACTTAGGGAGGAAAAAAACCAAATGCACAGGTATAGAATAGGGATAGTTGACTAAACAGTAGGAACTATGAAAGGATCTAGGTAGTGGTGGGCTTCTTTTCTACCGGTTCAGGAATGAAAGCGTGCATGCTAGAGGCTTCTGTGCAGGCACAGAGCATCAGGGATGATGTCCAGGTGGTGGTGGTGGGCAGAGCCTCCCACCACCATTGCTACCTGTTTTGCCAAATCGGTAGAACCTCACCACTGAATCTAGGTATCCTAATAGATCACCATGTAAATATGAGCTAGAAGTGTGCTGCATTTGCAATAATAATAATAATAATAATAATAATAATAATAATAATAATAACAACAACAACAATAATAATAATCGTAATGGTAAAGATAACAACAACAACAACAACAGCTAGATCATCAAGTGACTAAACACCATTGGGATCTGCATAATCGTAATGGTAAAGATAACAATAACAACAACAACAACAGCTAGATCATCAAGTGACTAAACACCATTGGGATCTGCAAAAATGTTGACACTTTCATTGAAAACACTGGAAGCACTGGAAAACTGAACTGTTCATTGGAAATCAAAACTACGGATCTATCAACATCAAGAAAGGAATTTTCCAAGGAGACTCATTATTACCATTGCATTTCATCATTGCCATGATCCCGTTGTCAACAATCTTACAAAAAACAAACCTTGGCTATCAAACAACCAAGAAATCTAATAAAATTTCACATCTCCTATACACGGATGACCTGAAGTTGTATGAAAAAACTGAAACTGAAACCCACTTTCTGACCACCCTGCCATTGTGGGGTGACTGCCGAGCAGAGCGGATGCTCGGGTCTTCCACCAGCCCTCCAGCCCAGCGGTTTCCCAACTCACCGGGGCTCTTCTTGAGGCTGGCATCGGCATTAGCGCTTTCCGGCGTCAAGAAGAGCCCCAGTCAGTCGGGAAACTTCTAGGCTGGAGGGCCACCCTGCCACTGCGGGGTGGCCGCCAAGTGGAGCGGATGCTCAGGTCTGTTTTAATGCCTGTTTTAATGCTTCAACAAGAAGTGCTTTTTCACCCTGAAGTGCCTTACAAACCATCTCCTTTATATTCTGCGCAGAGCCAAACCATTCGGTGCATTTGAGAACGTTCTCAAGTCTGAATGCGGAATAATGGCAAGATAGAATTGCAATAAATGTTATAATTTATAGCACTGAGTAAGACCTATATACATCTTATTTGAAAAGTACTTTGGCAAACAGACACTTTAGACTTTAGAAACGAATTTCCTATACTGTTATGCAATATAATTGTTCAATTCAATTTCATAGTTTTTACACCTAGAAGTCTGACACCTTTCCCCCATGTTTTGCTAAGTCTTCTTGATCATATTCTGTTGCATATTGTCCATTCTTGCACTGGGGTTCATTCTTGTTAGGTACCATTATAGGAGATCAAAACAGGAAAAGTATTCTGCTCATATAATCATGAATCAACCCTGTTGCAATGACATTTCTTTTTTATAATAGTTGACAGATAATTGGTTGATATATATTGTATAGATAGATAGATAGATAGATAGATAGATAGATAGATAGATAGATAGATAGAATTCATTTTCATTATTTTGTTCACTTCAGACAGCATGTTAGCAGGTGGAATTCAAATGGTAAGCAGATCCTTCTTTCTTCAGCGGTGACATTTCTGAAGACCTGGCCATCTTACCTGCATAGGGGAGCAGAGGATTCTAGATCATGTGGCATTATTTATATGAACACAAAGGCTATTGTAGATCTTTACCCATAAATGACATCATAGCACAATATATAAACACAGGGGACTCCCTGTTGTACCTTGAATATTGTTTGTTTGTTAATTACATTACTTAAGGACACTGGAGTGGCTTCACAAATTGAGTCAGTCGAGGTGACTGGGGCACGTACTTGTCCACCTGTCTGGGAAGAGTTTGATCTGGTGACACCTGATGAAGTGGACAAGGCCATTGGAGCTGTGAGTTCTGCCACCTGTTTACTGGATCCGTGTCCCTCCTGGTTGGTTTCGGCCAGCAGGGAGGTGACACGGAGCTGGGCCCAGGAGATTACCAACGCTTCCTTGGGGAGGGGAGTTTTTCCATCACTCTATAAAGAAGCGCTTGTGCGCCCCCTCCTCAAGAAGCCTTCCCTGGACCCAGCAGTACTTAACAACTATCGTCCAGTCTCCAACCTTCCCTTCATGGGGAAGGTTGTCGAGAAGGTGGTGGCACTCCAGCTCCAGCGGTCCTTGGAAGAAGCCGATTATCTAGGTCCCCGGCAGTCGGGCTTCAGGCCCGGTTACAGCACGGAAACCGCTTTGGTCGCGTTGATGGATGATCTCTGGCGGGCCCGGGACAGGGGTTTATCCTCTGTCCTGGTGCTCCTCGACCTCTCAGCGGCTTTCGATGCCATCGACCATGGTATCCTTCTGCACCGGTTGGAGGGGTTGGGGGTGGGAGGCACTGTGCTTCAGTGGTTCTCCTCCTACCTCTCTGGCCGGTCGCAGTCGGTGTTAGTGGGGGGTCAGAGGTCGACTCCGAGGTCTCTCCCTTGTGGGGTGCCTCAGGGGTCGGTCCTCTCCCCCTTGCTATTTAACATCTACATGAAACCGCTGGGTGAGATCATCCAAGGACATGGGGTGAGGTATCATCAATATGCCGATGATACCCAGCTTTACATCTCCACCCCATGCCCAGTCAACGAAGCGGCGGAAGTGATGTGCCGGTGCCTGGAGGCTGTTGGGGCCTGGATGGGTGTCAACAGACTCAAACTCAACCCGGATAAGACGGAGTGGCTGTGGGTTTTGCCTCCCAAGGACAATCCCATCTGTCCGTCCATTACCCTGGGGGGGGAATCATTGACCCCCTCAGAGAGGGTCCGCAACTTGGGCGTCCTCCTCGATCCACAGCTGACATTAGAGAACCATCTTTCGGCTGTGGCGAGGGGGGCGTTTGCCCAGGTTCGCCTGGTGCACCAGTTGCGGCCCTATCTGGACCGGGACTCATTGCTCACAGTCACTCATGCCCTCATCACCTCGAGGTTCGACTACTGTAATGCTCTCTACATGGGGCTACCTTTGAAAAGTGTTCGGAAACTTCAGATCGTGCAGAATGCAGCTGCGAGAGCAGTCATGGGCTTACCCAGGTATGCCCATGTTTCACCATCACTCCGCAGTCTGCATTGGTTGCCGATCAGTTTCCGGTCACAATTCAAAGTGTTGGTTATGACCTTTAAAGCCCTTCATGGCACTGGACCAGAATATCTCCGAGACCGCCTTCTGCCGCACGAATCCCAGCGACCGATTAGGTCCCACAGAGTGGGCCTCCTCCGGGTCCCGTCAACTAAACAATGCCGGTTGGCGGGCCCCAGGGGGAGAGCCTTCTCTGTGGCGGCACCGGCCCTCTGGAACCAACTCCCCCCGGAGATCAGAACTGCCCCTACTCTTCCTGCCTTCCGTAAACTCCTTAAAACCCACCTTTGCCGTCGGGCATGGGGAAACTAAACATCTCCCCCTGGGCACGTTGAAGTTATATATGGTATGCCTGTATGTGTGTATGTTAGTATTGGGGATTTTCTTAAACTTATAATATTTTAATTAATTGGATTGTATTGGATTGTTTTTCACTTGTTGTGAGCCGCCCCGAGTCTTCGGAGAGGGGCGGCATACAAATCCAAATAATAAATAAATAAATAAATAAATACAGTGATACCTTGTCTTAC
Source organism: Erythrolamprus reginae (assembly GCF_031021105.1). Classification (NCBI taxonomy): domain Eukaryota; kingdom Metazoa; phylum Chordata; class Lepidosauria; order Squamata; family Dipsadidae; genus Erythrolamprus; species Erythrolamprus reginae. The sequence goes on from NC_091963.1 coordinate 47,324,178, forward strand.
GAACCTCTTGTCAAATGAACTTTTTGAGATACGAACCTGGGGGTTAAGATTTCTTTGCCTCATCTTAAAAACCGTTTCCATCTTATGAATATGAGCCTGGGTCCCTGGGCTCTCTTACTGTGCGTGCGCTCACTTACTGATGCAGGGATTCCCCTGCCTTGTGACTACCCCTGATGGGATTTCCCATTCGTTTCCCACCTCTGATGAGATTACCCACCTCCCAACTGCCAGCTAAAGTGCCTGGCATTTTCCCTTGGCTTTCCAGCGGCTGGCCAAGATGCCCCCCTTCCTCCTCCTTCTGGCTGGTGGAAGGCGAAGCGCTGGGGGACTGGGTGTCAGGCCAGCCCTCCTGCCCCCCCAGCCAAAAACACAAAGGTGGTCTGCCACCGCCGCCGGCTTGAGCCTCCCATTGCTCCATGCTGCTTTGCCCTGCCTGTCATTCTGGCTCAAGCGGGCGGTGGTGGACCTCCATTGTGTTTTCGGGGGGCCAGCAGACCTCCCTTGTGAGGCGGGCAGGAGGACCTTCCTGACTCCCTCCCCCAGTGCTTCGCTTAGGATGACAGGCAGGGCGAAGCGGCATGGAGCAAAGGGAGGCTCAAGTGGGGAAGGGCGGAACTTCCGGCTTCGGGCTGGACAGGAAGAGCTAATTGGCCAGGGATGTTCCCAGCCCAGTGGCGCTTTTACATTGATTCCTTTGTTTTAAGGTCTCTGGCCGCTTAGCTCCTCCGCCGAAAGAAAAATGCTGAATCTGCCTCCCTCCTTCTCCTCTTCCTCCTCCTCCCATATTCCGCCTCCCAGCTGCATTCACCTACCTCCGCCACCAGTGGCGTCCAGCTCCTCCTCTTCTCGCTTCTTTACAAGATGACAGCTGGGCAGTGGCGCAGAGGCTGGGGGCGGCAGGGGTGTGTGGAAGAGGTCCGTGGGAGAACTGCAGCAAAGCCACCCCGTGACCACCCTCTTTTCCCCCAGGGGAAAGATCCCAGCCCACACCTGCTGTTTGCTCTCCTGGGGGGGTCGCAAAGATCACCTTCAGGAGCTTCCCAGCAGGGTCCCTTCCACGGGGCAGTGGCCGCGGCTCCCCCCAGTTCTCCTGTGGACCTCTTCCACATACACCCGCCACTGCCTGGCTGTCATCTTATAAAAAAGCGAGAAGAGGAGGAGCTGGACACCGCTGGTGGCGGAGGAAGGCAAATGCGGCTGGGAGGGAGGTGGAATACAGGAGGAGGAGGAAGAGGAGGAGGAGGGGAGAGGGAAGAAGGAAGAGGGGGAGGGAGGGAGAGAGGAAAGGAGGGAGGAGAGAGAGAGAGAGAGGTTTCTGCTTGAAGTTACAAATAGGGGTGGCAGCGCAGCACGAATCCGGCAAGGGCTTCCCCAACCTTTCCCCAACCACTGCCGGTCTCCCGCAAGATGATCCTAGAACCCCAGTGGGGCCTCCCAGACACAAAAAATCAGAGAAGATGCCCATACAAACGGCCCGTGCGTTTCCCTCCCTTCCCTTCCAGTCATTGCAGCCGGACAGTAACTGTTGACTTTTCGGTCAATCCACCCACGAGGCTCCCTCTGGGCAGCCTGCACTGTCTCCCCCCACCCCTGTCTCCCCCCCTCCTCCACCCACCCCCGAACAATCTGAATGCCGGCGGTAATGAGGCAAAAGAGGTGAGTTTTTGGCTTGCACGCATTATTGGCTTTTCCATTGATTCCTATGGGAAACATTGTTTCGTCTTACGAACTTTTCACCTTACGAACCTCGTCCCAGAACCAATTAAGTTCGTAAGACAAGGTATCACTGTATATCGTATATGTATAAAATGCTATGCAATGTAGGGTAATATATGATTGGCCTTTGGGGGAAAACCACCAAAACCACAACATACTTTCATAACACCTGCTGCTAAGATGAGGCTTGTCCAAACCTCCTGGCTTTAGGCCTAGGGAAACAACCAAGTCATTAAAGATTGCCCGAAGGCAGGCAAGGTAAAGGCCATGCAGACTCCCTTGGGATGCAATCCAAAAGCAGGTGCAATAATAAAAAAAATATTGACTGTACAGGAAAACATATCACCCAGACAAGAACTGCATTGTGAGGCTACATACTGTATGCATGCAGGCATTTCCCAGTTCCTTTTGATCCTTGGAATTTGGCAGTATAGTAGTTCTTTGTAAACTACCAGCTTTCCCCAGCTACTTACATGGTATATTAAACTAATCTTTTTGGAGTGTTTATTTCTTGTAAACTCCAAAGATACTTTAATAGTTGAAATACATAAAATGTTGATAAAAATTTAACTTAGTAGACTTTTAAAAAGGGAAAAATGACCTAATCAAGCTGTGATTAATTACATTTACTATTTACAGATAATTGTTACACAACTAATTCTAAGATTTGTGCATTTACACATTGATCGGAAATTGTAATGTATACAGTATTTCTGTGATTTGTTGTTGAAAGGGAAAGTAATTATACCTTGGTTCCCACATTCTTGGACATCCTGAGAGTTGTTTTAAAATTTACCTTAAAGTGGGGGGATTGGGAAATAGCTTCCTGAAGATGTATTTCTTAGGGGAAGAGGTTTTCTGATTTTGAATTCATGTTCCAATGTTTTATACTGTTATATCTATATCCAATACAAAATGTCTTATTTGGCACCAAGTGTACTGTTTCAGCACAAATTTAAGAAAGGCTGGTAAAAAAAAAAGTTTCATTCCTCAACAACTTTGATTGAAGTTTCACTCTCTTGAAAATGGATGCTTCTTGTCCTATATTTTAACAAGGAAATATACCTGTAATATTAAATACTTTGTCATTGCCAAACAATTCAATTTCCATTTTGCTTGACATATAGTCACAGTAGTTTTATCTATATATTTATAAAATCAATATTAATCAGAATCTTGAACTGTTTTAATTTTCCAGTGTCTTGATGTAACTGATACTTAGTACAGAGCAATAAGCTCTCTAAAGTGCAATATTATTGCAGGGCACATGTCCAATTTTTAAAACACTATATAGATTAGAAGACAGATGAGCTTTTCATGATTATTTTAGGCTCATTTTGATTAAATGCCTCAGATGCAGTTTCCAATGGAAATTAATTTCATTGATGTGAAAACAAATGGACTCTAACCACAAAATCAGCTGCAATGTTGAAAGGGTGTATAGCAAGCTCAAATTGTAACTGGAAAGGAACGAAGAATAGTACATGCTTTGCTGCACAAATAGAATTGCTTTGTTGAAGCTAAATATAGGGAGGATATTTTATGTACCATATTTTTTGGTGTATAAGATGCACCTTTTTACCTCAAAAAAGTGCTTTAAAAATTGAGTGTGTATACATCAAATGCTGCCGAGGCGGGATGGGAGGCGGCGACGGTGGCCACTGCTGAGGCAGCTCCGGCAGCTTCCCTTTGAGGAGCCACCACTGCCGAATCTGAGGAGGTGGGTGAACAGGTCCTGATGGGGCGGAGCCATCGTCCGCACCAGCACCATGTTGTTGGCTGGTGGGCTCGGGCGAGCGGATGTGGCAGGAGTCAGTCAGGTGCCGCCTCTCTTGGAGCGAAGCTGCCTCAGCCGGCCCTGATCATCTGGCGGGAGGGAGTTCGGTGCCATTGGCACCCATCTCAATCTCCCACCTTTGGGGGAGCCCTTGGGATGGTGCTGCAGTCGGTGAAGGGTGCTCGGTGGGTGCTCGCCTCTGTGGCACATTGTTTACCGCTTGCAAACTCTTTCATTGTTACTGTCTCCAAATAATGTTTTCCAAGCTCTAAGTCTTTGCAGAGTTTTTTTCATTACTCTAACTTGCTCGAAGTAAGTTTCTTTCCAGCCCTAAGTGGGTGCTAACGATGTTCCCAGCTCTTATCACTTGCAAGCTCTTTCATTGTTACTCTCTGCTAAGAATGTTTTCCAAGCCCTGTCTTTGCAGTTTTTTTCATTGCTCTAACTTACTCCAAATGTTTCTTTCCAGCCCTGACCAGGTGCTAACAATGTTCTCAACTCTTACTCGCTTGCAAGCTCTTTCATTGTTATTCTCTCCAAATAATTTTTTTAAAAATCCTAACCAGGGGATAAAATAATGTACTGAAACTGATCAGGCTAAGGATGTTAATCATCTGGTAAGCAGATACTTTCCCCCAGTTTCCTCCCCAAAAACTAAGGTGTGTTTTATACTCTGAAAAATACAGTAGTTCATCTCATTCAATAACATGAGAATCTATAATTATTGTACAGCTTATTTACAATCATCTTCCTTGCAAAAGTCCACCAACTTTTATCCCTATAAACTTCTCTTTGTATTTTTGAAATTGTATAGGAAAAATTGCATGTAGCCCATATGAATTGCATTAGTAATGGTGTTGGTTCTGGCCAAGACTGGGTAATAGTGAAACAATTACTCTTACCATTACTGTATATTCTTGACAATATACCACAACATAGTATTTGCTAGCATCATCGCACTCTGATTCATATTTAACTTGTGATCAATAAGGACACCAAAGATTATTTTCATGTGCATGTGAAAGTAGTACATGTTGTATTCTTTTGGTATCTTGTTCACATAATACAGTTAATTGGATCAGAGAGAGTTAATCCCAGAAGTGTTGTAGGGAGGCAAGCAGTTTCCTCAGTAATTCAGGTCAGAAGGTTGATGGAGGCTTAATTCCCTCCACTGCATGAAAAAAGAGAAAGTTCTACATACCCCTGCCCTATAATAAGGCTACTCTAGGCAGCTTGTTTTTTCTCCCATTACATATATATTTTTCCATGGGGATGGCATGGTCAACAATTCCTTTAATTCTGGCCATAGTGAAAGAGATGCGAATTCTTTTTTAAATTATCTGAGAAATTTAATAAAACTAACATGACTGTTCTCTTAGTACATACTGGAACAACTTTGTTTGAGATAGGGTGTACACACTAAATCTTTTCCTTTATAAAGTTGTGCTGCACAATTACAATCCATGAGAGCTATGGCTCAGTTGAGATTTGCATATTTCTTAATAGAAGTCTAATGCACTGGGTTGAATCCATACAATCCATAGTTATGCATAAAATTTTCATTATTATCACCAAGACCTATAATGCTCATATTTTAATCTAATATTTTTTTTATAATTTATTGGGTTTTTTTAGTTTTATTCATTCATATCATTTCATAATTTATTATTCAGTTATACAGATTTCCAGTATAATACTCATGCTCTCTGTATTTAGCTGCTGCAACCTAGAAAATCAAAATCAACTATTTACAGCAGTGGTCCCCAACGTTTTTTCCACCAGGGACCAGTTTCAGCAAGACAATTTTTCTATGGCCCGGTGGGGGTGGAAAGGGGTGTGGTTGGGGGGCGGGATTAAGCATGGTGGTCCTCCCCGCCCCTCTTTCCCGCCATTGCCTTGTGGCCAGCAGAACCTGCCTCCCAAGGCCTCTTGCCCGGCGGGAGGCGAAGCGCTGGAGGGAGGGGGTCAGGCCGGCCCTCCTGCCTCCCCCCCAGCCAAAAACGCAAAGGCATGCCACGGCAGAAGCTAAAAGAGGCTTGAGCCTCCCGGTCCTTCTTGCCCCTCTGTCCTGTCCATCACCCTGCCTCCTGAGGCCTCTTGCCCAGCGGGAGGTGAAGCACTGGAGGTAGGGGGCGGCGGCAGGAGGGCTGGCAGCTGCTGACTCCGCGGACCGGTGCAACATGCCCCGTGGCCCGGTACTGGTCCGCGGCCCGGTGGTTGGGGACCCCTGATTTACAGGACCATTTCCTACCACATATCTCCCAGAGACCTATAAGAACACACAGAGTTGGCCTCCTCCAGGTCCCGTTGACCAAGCAATGCAGGTTGGCGGGGTTGCGAGGGAGGACCTTCTCTGTTGTTGCCCCAGCTCTATGGAACCAACTCCCCCCCCCCCCAAGGTCCATACTGCTCCCACTGTTTTGGTTTTTCTTGTAAGGCCACTAAGACCTGGCTTTGCCAGCAGGCCTGGGGCCCATGAATTTAACATCTATCATGGTCATTTGTATGAATGTTATGTATGCATGTTAATGGGACTAGGGTTTTTAATTAAGATTTTATAGTTTAGTTATTATATTTGACTTCTTTTACTGCCTTTGTAATTTTTATACTGTTGTGAGTCACCCTGAGTCCTTCGCAATTGGGCGGCATAGAAGTCAAACAAACAAACACACAAATGAACAAACAAAAGAATGTTTTATAGGAATCTCGTGGATCTATAGATCCATATCAGATTAGTCCAACTAATTTTTCATTCATGCTATTTTAAATTCTCACCCAAGATATTTCTTAGCAACCCAATTGATGCCAACTTCAGCCCTCATTGACAGCAGAAAAAGACCTCATGGTCCATCTAGTCTGCCCTTATACTATTACCTGTTTTATCTTAGGATGGATATATGTTTATCCCAGGCATGTTTAAATTCAGTTACTGTGGATTTACCAACCACGTCTGCTGGAAGTTTGTTCCAAGCATCTAATATTTTCTCACGTTGCTTCTGATCTTTCCCGCAACTAACCTCAGATTGTGTCCCCTTGTTCTTGTGTTCACATTCCTATTAAAAACACTTCCCTCCTGAACTTTATTTAACCATTTAACATATTTAAATGTTTCGATCATGCCCCTCCTTTCCCTTCTGTCCTCCAGACTATACATTGTAGAACAGAACATTGAAATAGTATTTGTTGTATACATCCCCAATTTATCTATTGTCATCGAGTTTTCCATTGTTTGAATCTCAAGTAACTCCTGGAAGGAGAAAAAAACGCTACTCCCTAAGACATTACTTAGGGAGCAACAGAAGAATCACAACCATTTACATTTTAATTGAAAAGCAAGACAAACAAATTTTAACCTAAAGCAGTGTTTTTACAAATGTACTGTATGTGAAGATATAAAATCTGTTGGTACAGAATATCCTGGGTGTCACTGAAGTTGGTTTAGTGGCTGAACAGCTCCATACTAGCTTATACACCTTGCCTTGTTCTAAGGGATGTCAGTGGATTTCAATAGAAATGTTTTGCCTAGGGGTGCATAATGATTAAGAAAAGAAGACTGCGCTTGCTTAAAGACTGAAATTATTACCTCATGGTAACAAGCCTGCACTAGAGAGACTATTGAGGCTTTGTCTTCATGAGTCAACAGTAATTTAGTTTTTAGGAAGTGTTTTGTTTAGGAAGTGTTGAAATATATAATCACTTGAAAATTATTTAGAATATGACTTAAATAAAATCAGTTTCAAGAAAAAAATAACATATTGTATCTTTCTATAAAAAATTAACAGTATGAATAAAAATGCCACAAGGAACCATTCTCTCCCCACCCTCTCCCGCCCCTGGGCAAGTCCACAAAGCGAGAAAGGTTGGTGGACACTATGCTATAGCATCTTGTACTTAATTTTTTTGAACTGTTCAGTAACTGAAGCTATTTTTCCCAAAAGTGTCCACACAATGGACACACATTTAGAAGGATATACAGTGGTACCTCATCTTACGAACACCTCTTCTAACGAACTTTTCAAGATACGAACCCGGTGTTTAAGATTTTTTTGCCTCTTCTTCCGAACTATTTTCACCTTACGAACCCAAGCCGCTGCTGCTGGGATGAAGGGGTTTCTTCCCCCCCTTTTTTGAAGAAAGAAAAGGGAGGGGTGGCTTGGAGGGGGAAAGACTGCATTTAAATAACTAGGAGAACAGCGTGTTTGCAGGCATTGGAAGAGTGTCTTTTGAAGAAAGAAAAGGGAGGGGCGGCTTGGAGGGGGAAAAGACTGCATTTAAATAACTAGGAGAATAGCGTGTTTGCAGGCACTGAAAGAGTGTTTTTTGAAGAAAGAAAAGGGAGGGGCACCCCCCTTGCCTTTCTTCCTTCCCACTCACCCTTTAGCCTAGCCTTGCTTCTTCCACCCACCCCGTTTAGCTGCTCCTCCCCGCCCTCTGTTCGCCTCCTTTCTAAAGTTTGGGATTTTCCTGAAGGATTTGCACGCATTATTTGCTTTTACATTGATTCCTAAGGGAAACATTGTTTCATCTTACGAACTTTTCACCTTACGAACTTTCTCCTGGAACTAATTAAGTTCGTATCATGAGGCACCACTGTATTTGTTTTCTATAAAGAGTAGTTAATGGAAATTTATTACATCAGAAATTGCTATAGCTCAGCAGCAGTAATGGGCAGCCAAAATTTTTACTGCCACACTATGGTGTGGCTTATTTTGTGGGTGTGGCTTAATGGTCATATGTCACTCTCGGGTGACAATTTGCTCCGCGTTTCCCGCACTCTCCTTCCTTGGCCACCCCCTGCCTCAAGCTGGGTAGTTAGGTGAACAGGTGATGCCAGAATCATAAATGCTGCCAGCGCTGCTTCCAGCCATACCTTTTGCTTGCACCTCCTTTGGGAGCTGGCTGCGTGAGGCTGGATGGGAGCCAGGCAGGAAAGAGGGAAGCTCGTCCGAGGCCGGGGAGGAGGAAAGAGGAAAAAAGCAAGCAGCAGCAGAGAAAAAAAGGAGAGCCAAGCTGAGACCAGTAATCCAGGAAGTGACATCTGTCGATCAGCTGGAGCTGCACACGCATCATCATTTCCACTGATGGAACTGTGGCGCAGTGTTTTGCCTGCTGCCCATCCCTGTTCCATAGAATGATGAAGTTCCTTCTGGTGAAGTGTATTTGGTAGGAAAACTTGGGGAATTTCCTGGAAATGACTTCAGAGTTCATAGAGCTTCAGTATGTACTTATTAGTGTCCATTTTCTAGATAGTAAATGTATTTAATGTCAGACATATTGTATTTGACACTGTAATACATATGGGCCTACATGATTATCATCAATCAATAAAAGACTCTGCATGATCATTTTATTGTACTATTTGAATATTGACAAAAATGATTCATAACCTTTAAAAGTGTTATTTTTTTTTCCATCCAGTAAATCCCCATGTCCTACAAAGAAAAACAATAACAGCAAACCTACTCTTTTCTCATTACAAAACATAGACTTACAAATTTGAATTCAGAATCAGTAGTTAATTTTCTATTTTTTAGCATATATAAATAATTTCCCTTATCTTAAATCCCCTGCTTCCAGTCTCATTAAATCAAACTTGTGGAATATTTGGTTCTAGAACATGTAAGTAAAATTCCAATGATAGGGATTTCTAAGGCTTATCTATGCAAAGTCAGGACAAAGTAACTTTTTGTCAAATGTTTTAATAATGAAATCAAAGTTTCTAGAAAAGGATGTAAAAATACAGAATGAAGGCTTGGCTGCAAGTTTTCAATCAATCCAGGAGGCTACTTGTTTTACAAGTCAACTTGAACATCATGTCCCCCATACCAAGAAGTATAATAGTTACGTATATAAGGAATTATTTTACTGACAGCACATTATACTTTCTTGCTTAGTATGCACAAAATCTTAACATGTACAAAATCTCAACTATAATAATGACAGCTTTGTTCAGCAGTTAATTGGTGCTATACAAGCTCAGAATAGGACTTTCATTGTATGTTTTTGATTTGTTGCACCACTGTTCCTCAGATCAATATTACAGGGTGGCTTCCCCCACAAGGAATGCTGAAATATTGTGTGACGAGATCTAGTGATCAAGAAAAGTAAATTACCTATTTAACTCATTGTTTTCCTTTCTTCACAATTAATTTTTAAACTAAAATTTTTAAAGCCAGTGCTATAAATTCCAATGCCATAATTTTGCACTGTTTTTATTAATTAATTAATACAGTGTTCCCTCGATTTTCACGAGGGATGCGTTCTGAGACCACCTGCGAAAGTCGAATTTCCGCGAAGTAGAGATGCGGAAGTAAATACACTATTTTTGGCTATGAACAGTATCACAAGCCTTCCCTTAACACTTTAAACCCCTAAACTGCAATTTATCATTCCCTTAGCAACCATTTAGATTATTACTCACCATGTTTATTAAAGTTTATTAAAAAAAATATTTATTAAAGGTGGACGAAAGTTTGACAATGACGTATGACGTCATCGGGCGGGAAAAACCGTGGTATAGGGAAAAACCCGCAAAGTATTTTTTAATTAATATTTTTGGAAAACCGTGGTATAGCCGTTTCATGAAGTTCGAACCCGCGAAAATCGAGGGACCACTGTATTTATAAATTAATGCTATGGTTTGTCAGAAAGAATAATATGTTATTGGCATTGGCAATCTTCAGGAAGCTGGAGAATTAAGAAAATTATAAAAAGAAATATTGCTATACTGTATACAAAGAAATCAATCATTTTTTTCTTTCATAATTAATTAAATATAAAAGATTATTTCAAAGATGTCAACATAGTTAGAAAAGCTGCTACTGTGAAAATACAGTTAAGAGGACTTGTGCACATATTCATTCCAAGATGTTTGGATTGATATTGCACAAGACGGCAGACTAGAATATGACTACTTTAAAGAGGCAAAGGATAACAACCTTTTTATATTACCATGCACTTATGTTATATAAGTACCTTTTAAATCTTTTTTTCTAAGTTCCCTGTTGATTTTAAAGACATTTTAGTTGGTTAACAGATTCTGATTTGTTGTGTAACCCCTTGGACAAAAGATGTGCCAGTTAATTACCTATTTATATCTTATGCTGCGCATATTAAGCTGATGTCTTTCACTATTACTGCCAATGTTGGGAAAGAATATTACAGGTGGTTGGGTTTTTTTGAAAAGAAAAATAATGTGGCTTCTTAAATCCAGAAAATACTTTGTGGGTTTTAAATCCAATCTGTTATTCCCTAGAATATTAGGTGGCTTTTTAGCATTAATTTTAAATGGAAGATACTCTTCTATGTAAAATTTCTGTTAAAATAATTCAAAATATTGGAGAATCTAGTAAACATAAAATTATGATGACATAATTTTATGTCTCAACATAAAATGATGAGACAAGTCTCAAAGTTTTACTATCTGAAAATATGGCTTTTTTCATGCAGGTATTTGATAGCATTTAAAACAAATTCTGTATTCATTCTCACTTTTGCATCAAATTTTTTAAATGAATCTGAATGTGAAAATTTGGATGGTTTTATGTCTTTCCTATAGTAATTCCCATTCCCTTTGGATCACATCTTATTCATTCAGCATTCCCCCTCATTTTCCATGTAGTGTCACCAAAAAGTTTGTGTGGGGAAGAAGCATTTGAAAATTCTTATGGTACTAGACTAAACACTACTTATTCTGGATCGTAATTATTTGAGTATTGTGATGCAATGTTAACTTTATATTCATAATTTTGGCATAGGAATTATTAAATGTGCAGTTGTTTTCTTCTGAAGTTTTATATTTAACCCATTCTTCCAATGTTCCTTTTTTATAGGCCTGTTCCAGGCTCCTTATCATCACTGCTTCACCTGCACAACCGTCAAAGACAGCCCATGCCTGCTTCTATGCCTGGGACTTTACCTAATCCTACAATGCCTGGATCTTCCGCAGTGTTAATGCCTGTAAGTGTATTTCTTTTCTACATGTATTGTTTCAAAAGTAACAAATAGTGTAAGAGCACAATTAGCATAAATGTATGAGCAATGCTGCTGGATCAGGCTTCTGGTTCTTACAGTAGCCAGACAAGTCTTAGTCACCCAGACGAGGCCTTCAGAAAAATAAGAAACTTCATTGGAAGAAGAAACAATACAGAAAATATTGACCTGTGCAGAATGGATAGACTATAATTGGTTTCCCCCCCCCCCGATTTGGACCAGATCTGGTTCAATCGATACTGGTCCGTGGGCACTGCCATCTTTTAAATTTTTTAAATTATTATTTATTTCTTCTGCGCATGTGCAGAAGCGGGGTTTCTGACACTATGGATGCATCCCCATCTTGTTTTCTGCTTTTATTAATAATAATAATTTATTATTACTTTGCGCGCGCATGATGGAAGCAAACTGGCAGTGAGGTGAGTTAGAAACACCCCCCTCTGAATATAATTAAAATTATCTTTCATCTTTTGATTTATTTTCCACATGCCAAAACTAATTTCTTCTTTCTGTTCATTAATCAAGGTGGAAAGACAGATGTCTATGAACTCAAGTATCATGGGAATGCAAAGTCCAAACCTCAATAATCCCTGTGCATCACCTCAAGTTGCTCCAATGCATTCAGAAGCTAAAATGGTAAGATGTTGAACTCTACTTATATTGTCCTATTTAAAACAATGGACAAAGTGAATATTTTGTTTCTAATGTTTTATTTATGCTAGGGCTTCTCGCTTCACAGCTCCAGATCTTGTCAGTCATTATTTTTTACCAAGAATTTTAGTAATTGTATATTTAGCCATCATTTTTTGCTAGAATATTGAAAAGTAGATGAGGAAAATATTTAATGGCACAACGTAATATTTTTTTCTATGTCTCTGCATGTTCATGGCACTGATTGATTTAATTTAGACAGTAATGGTAACATGTGAAACATCTGCATCTCCAGAACCATCTCTAACCCTGGTTACTGAAAACGATGGCATAAATTGTACTACTTTAAGATAGGAAATATTCAGAAAATATGCTGTAAATCCCAAAATTTATATTTTAAACCCTCACACATTTCTCCTTGTCCCCACAAAAAGACAGAGTGGAAAAACAGGAATCCCTAGCCCTACCTATTTGCACAATTTTGTCCCATATACAAGACATTAAATACAGTCCTAGTAATCTAAAGGCTAAAAAATGGCAGGAATTCTTGTTCCCAACATTAGAAGCTTTGATTCTCTTGTGTTAGCTATCTCGAACTTTTCTACACGGCTTGTTCCTAAAAAGTAGATCCTAGGTTCGTGATAGCGAATATATAGCATGCATGCCAGAGATGGCACGCAGAGCCCTTTCTGTGGGCACATGCACATTCGCCAGCTAATCTTTGGGTTTCTGGTGCATGCATGTGCACCGGTCACCTGATCTTCGCATTTCCAGTGGTCTAGCACACATAAAGACCAGCTGGCCGGCGCACTCGCAAGCACCAGAAAACTGAAGACCAGGTGACTGGTGGTCACATGGTAGCTGGTCTTCATATTTCCAGTGTTCCGGTGCACATGCCCACATTCTAGTTTGGGCACTCGGTGCCGAAAAGATTTGCCATCACTGTCCTAGGTTTTTGGATTATGGGAAAAATACATTTCTATTTTGCTGTTATGGATATTTCCTGTCACTGTAACTATCTATCAACTTTCTGACTCATCTGAAATTTAAAAAAATATATTCATGAAAATTCAAATATATTTTAAGTATCTCAAAGAAGTGTAAGTGAATCAAATTAATGTTTTACTAGAGGCTACTGTAACTCACACACCTAGTCTTTACTTTCTATTATTATAGTTGTAAACCATTTGGAATGGTATTTAACAAGTTGGGTAGCCATTTAAATAAATTGCTGTTTGAATTAAGAAATATAGCATTCAGAGAAGTGATACCCATGTTCTGATCCTTATTTCGGAAGTATGGAATGTTTTGTAAGAATCAGGTTTATATAGGATTTTGTAAAAATAAATTCCTGAGAGAGATACAAATACACAAAGCACCAAAGTGATTTTCCTAGATACAAAGCTAAGACTCCTCATCATGAAACCCACCCAATTTGGTATGGATTACAAATTGTTATATTTTTTTATCTGAATGCACATTTGATAACATATCAGCACAATTGGATGGTTTTATATTGGAGTGAAAGGGTGACATAGCACCTTGTATTATCATCACTGGCTAATAAATCCTTAGAGCTGGTTTGGAAGGAAGCCAGTGGGCACCTTTGAAGTTCCTGTCATGCTGCCATATGGGGTAAAGGGAAATGTTTTCTTGCCAATAGGTTTCATGCCCTGTTTGAGTAGACGTGAATGGTCACATCTTTCCCTCAGTACAAATGTTGGCTAGGTAGCCAACCCAAGCTTTTTAACACCTCATCTGAAACCACACTCTCTAAACATACCCTTGGTTAGCTCAAAGAGCATATATTGGCCAAAAGCATTGACTACAACAGCCAAAGTAAACCTCTGGTTCCTATGTTGTGTGGTGTACAGGGATCATGATGTGCCAAAAACCAATAGCATTTGCAGCTCAGCTTATTAAATCTTAGGCAGTTGGCAAGTTGTTGTTGTGTTTTTTCTCCTGTCAAACCAAGCTATAGCAAGCCAAGCAAAATAGTTCTTGGCTAAAGAAAAGAAACACCACCCTGGCAACTTTTTTGGAGACTGAAACTTCAAGATTTACTTTGCCTTTTCTGCTTTCCGCCTCTGAAGATTTAAAAAGAAAGGTATTGATGCTTACAGTGGGAATACTATGGTTTGATATATGGATTAAGAGAATTGCATTTTAATCTGAATTAATTAATTGATTGATTGATTGATTGATTGATTGATTTGGTTTATAGGCCGCCCTTCTAGCTATATAAAGTGTAGGTTTGGTAAACTCTTCCACATCAGATAATTCCAAGAAAATGGCATATATTAGAATGCCATTAACTGTCGAGTTAATTAATTTCAACAGAAATAGCATTTAAGTCATGGTATGAGGTTACACTTGAATTAAAATTTGGCTGCATGCTAAGATTTCCAGAATTTTATTTCCACTTTGTGAGACAGCCTGTTGTAAATTGCTTGCACACTCAAAAATGCTTGTTTTACTCACTGATAATGTTACATAAGTTGTGCAACTGAAAGTTTCATTGTTTGAATTTATACTGCAAGTCTAATAAAAGAGATTTCTGGATTATAAATCTACATTAAATAGATTAGATTTGTTAAATTTACTGTATATTAGATATACGGTGTACATATAATGTAAATTAGATATACCTTACTGTAAATCTAGCAAATTAAATTAGCAATAAAAGCATTGAAATCTGCCACACTTACTCCTGGATGTCTGGTAAAAATTCAGCCATAAGGAAGATGCATAATTTACCACACTATCTCCCACATAACAGCTACGTAACATGAAGTGTGGCCCAGGAATTATTGTTGAGCCAAGAAGAACAGGTTAGGAAATATTTTATATTCTTCCCTTACTTAATTATCTGAGAGCCCAGGGAGCCCAGTAAATCTTGGGACTAAGATTTTCAAGGCTGCCAAAGACAGCAATTATTCCAGATACTTTTATGCTATCCTTCTTTCTATAGCTGGAAGGCACCTGCTGGATTGCAAAACTGCATCATGCCTCTTATGTGGGTCTATTAAAAACACACACACAATATAATAGTTATCAGGTAGGCAATTTCAAATCAAATCAAACATTGCTAGTGTAATTCCACAATTTCCAAATACAATTTTCATGGCAGTTTGATTTTACAGGGGTAGGGGAGGAATTTCCATTATAGCATGATTCCCTAGCCATGATAATAGGAATTAGGGATATTGTTGAATACATTGTTGTATTTTCCAAACATTTTTACAGAAGCACTTCTTAGGATATTTTAAAATACTGTACTTTGTAATGAGAATGAAGGATATCATTCTGAAGAATGATAGCTTTCTGGCAGATTAGGTCCCTATCATAAAGAAATTTATTAAGGTATATAGAAAACGATGTAGAAGGGCTGCATAAAAATGCATTAACTGTTTGTACAGGAGAAACAGCTATTAACTAACTTTGGGTAGTAAATAAAATTGTAATTTATCAAATTTGTACATTATTCTCCTATGCCAATTATACTCAATCAGAAATTATTTGCTTTAAAATAATAAAAAAGAGATAAACACTATCAGAGAGAGAGAGAGAAAGCAAGGGGCAAGGCGGAGAGAGAAAGAGAAAGCAAGAGACAGAGAGTAGAGACAGAGAGAAAGAGAGAGAGAGAGAGAAAGCAAGGGGGAGAGAGAAAGAGAGAGGCTAAGAGAGAAAGAGAAAGGGAAAGAAAGCAAGGGGGAGAGAGAAAGAGAGAAACAGAGACAAAGAGAAAGAGAAAGAGAGAAAAACAAAGAGTGAAAGAGAGAGAGGGAAAACAAGGGGGAGAAAGAGAGAGCAAGAGACAGAGAGAAAGAGAGAAAGAAAGAAAGAAAGGTGGAGAGAGAAAGAGAGAAAGAGAAAGAGATTTTTTTTAAAAAAAATGGCTAATTTTTTTTAGCCTCTCCCCCTCGTTCAATGGTCCCTCTTTCCCAATCATAAAATCTTGTCACTTTAATACAGTTGCAAACAGGTCTCTCACACCCTCAGCTCATTTCTCCTAAAGCCTGCAAGCCTTTCCTGAAGGCCTCTGTAGCCAATAACAGAACTCCAGATCTCTGTTATCAGCTGCAGAGGCCTTTCCTAAGTCTTTCCTGAAGGCCTCTGTAGCTGATAATATCTCTCCTATATGCCATATATCTTCTCTTCTATCCCTATATCTTTCTTCTATTCTCTTATCAATTATTTTATCCTATATTCTCTCTTCTATTCTTTTTCTAATTCTATTTCCTCAAAGGTGTCCTCTGTTACCTTCATTGTGTATTATTGTGTATTGGACAAAATAAATAAATTAAAATAAAATAAAATAAATGATAACAGCTATGGATCGATCTGGAGCTCTGTTATCGACTGCAGAAGCCTTCAGGAAAGCCTTGCCAGCTGCCAAAGAAATGGGCTGAGGTGTGTGAGGCCTGGTTAAAACTGTCCAAAGCCTAAGAAGTTCCTGAAGACCTCTGACAGTGAAAAGGAGGCTGGGGGTGACACACACACTTCAGGAGGCTTTTGGCTGAAAAGAAGGCTGAAAATCAGTGGGCTAGCAAGCACATGCACACTGGATCTGACATGGGCAATGCCTCAGATTTATTTTATTTTATTTTATTTTATTTATTTATATTTATATTTATTTATATTTATATTTATATTTATTTTATATTTATTTTATATTTATTTTATTATTTTATTTTATTTTATTATTTTATTTTGTCCAATACACAATACATATTGAAGAGGATAGACATGGAGTATTATATATAAAGAAAAGATATAAAAGTAGAGGAGAAGATATATGAAAGGAAGAAAAGATATATGAAATATGAGATAAGGAGAGACAATTGGACAGGGGACGAAAGGCAGGCTAGTGCACTTATGTACGCCATAAGTTCTCCATCACTGGTCTAGATCCTAATGGCAACTAATATTGTAACAGAAAACAATACTGAAAATCACAGTGAAATATTATCACGCAAGAGTTCAAATTGAAATGATGAATAGATAATGGAAAATAATAATAAAAAGTAAAATATAGTACACATAACCATTGTTAGACACATTCCAGACTTTTTTGGGAGGGATAAGATGCTGTGCAATTTAGCTTCATGCATTTTGACAACTTGCAATGCTATTTACTGTAGATTCAACATGTATAGGCACTGTATATAACAGAGTTAAGCAGCCTTTGGGCTGTTGGACATGAATAGAATATTAATAGCATGTTAAACAAGCTTATAGAATGCTTGTCGTGAAATATTTGCTCCCATTCTGCTTACATTTGTGGCCCTTTCTGAATAGATAAGCGTACTGATCAAGCACTGGATTAAAATCAACCACCATTTTCATTTCCCAGTTATACATTTTGGGAGCAATGTGAAATCAGAGGCACTTTTATAAGCATGATGATGCTACACTGATTCTTGCCTTGCTGCATACACAATAATTTAAAAGTTTGAGTAATGAGGATTGTAATAATGAAATGTTGAGTCTTTAAATATGGCAACACCAAGTAGGTAGAAAAAGCTGCATGGGTATCTTAATGGTGTAGCAAGAATTGGAAGAAGTGTTGCACAAGGGATCAGAGAATTTGATTCATTAAGAGAACAATCTGAAGTAAGCTTTGATTTAATTACAGGATTTACGGTGCAATCCAGATGCAATTCACTTCCACTGAATCTATCTGTAGTTTCTTTAAAGACCTTATTCCCATGACAGCAGGAATACAAAAGCAGTTTCAGTTTTAAAGATAACCTGCGTGCATACAAATACATACATACACAGATATAAAATTGGATAAGCTGTCTTAAAACTACAGTTAAAAAACTGATACATAGTACAAAAATCGTAACTTTAAATGTATCCAAAGACAATAAAAATAATAATATTGTTTATTCAGTAGCTGAAACAAAGGCATTAAATTAAAGGACCACATTATACAAAAATTGCAGAATATTGAAAAGAAACAGATTAATGGTTAGCAAGATTCTAAAAAACAGGGTTGTTTTACAGTAGTGTAAATTTATTTTAAAGTTACTGGTACCAGGTGCCATCACAAAAGACTGCACTCAGGAAGGGCCTTTTTTTTCTAAAATGCTGCCTAGAAACTTGTATGGGAATTCTCAAAAAGTAAAGGAAGTATTTTCTCCATAGCTATTCACATGCAAATGTATTCAGATTTAATCTACCAAGTGATGGACTAGGACTCATTAGTTTTGGGCAGATTTCCCACAGCTCAATTCGGAATTAGTATTAAAAGGTTTTCTGGCAAGAGTTTGGAAGAAGTCTGTTTGTTTTCAGCTATGTCTTTCATCATTTGGAATGTGGCATGTTGACATAAGCAAGTACAGTAGGCCTTTCTCAGTGGTGGCCCCACGTTTATAATATTCAGGTTTCCCCCCCCTGAGATTCACATAGCTCTATCATTCCCAAGTTAGTTAAAAACAACTTTTGAGTACTTTTTAAAGAAATGATTTCTACTTGTTAATTGTTATCCAATGTATTCCTAGTAGTAGTGTAGAGTAGTATGCATGTACTAAGAAGGTTGTTTGTGTATCATTGTGGTATTATTTATGTTTATTGTTGGTCTGCTAGCATATGAGTGCGGTTTTGATATTTAAAGGTAGGTTAGAGATTTGCTTATACAATTTAGTTGCTGCCACATTCAATATTGTACCATATTTGAGGGCCACTTAGAATTCTTACTAAGTGGTTGATAATATTATGCAAAAATGAATAGAAAAAAGAAGTGACTATAAAAGAGGTCACAAAAATCTGTTTAATTATTTTGATTAGCAATAACTTTCAATAACCAACTAATGTTTTGTAGGCAATAAATAAATTCATCGTCTAAGAGCCTCTATCTTCAATTTCACAGTTGGTAAAATTTCAATGTGGTTGCATAGGATAATGATGATACCTAAGAATCATGGGAACTAAAAGACTAATCAAGAACATGCAGTTTTGGCTTAATTTAAAAAATAAGATTGTCATTATATTTTTATCATAGTATGTTAAGCAAAAGAATGTCTGCACGGGATTAGTAAAGCCATAATCTTTGGGTATCAACTAAATCATTACAGTTACATTTTAAGTTATACAAGAAACTTTAAAATGATTTGTGCTTATATCATCACAGCAAAGTATTCCACAGTGGAAAATTCAAATTCCAGCCCAAGTTATATTGAAAGACCCAAAATGGGAGGCGGGGGGAATCACGTACACATGCATGGGGAAGTGTGTGTGTGTGTGTCATGCACACAATTGCACGTATTGCATTATGATTTCTGGCATATATGCATGCTGTTGCACATGCATTGTGCATGGTTTTGGTACCCAACAAGAAAAAGGTTTGCCATCACTGATCTGTACAGTTTCCTCCTCTTAAAAAATGGTGCAATTTAACTTGGAAATAATTCCACTAAATTGACTCAGGTTTACTAATGAGTACATTTTAATTAGTGTTACAGAATCACCTTACTTAGATCATGTCCTTTGACAAAGTTATCCTAATGAAATGTCATGAATCCAGTTTATTATGTATTCAATATACAGTATTCCAGGATAGGAATCTCCCTATTTTTCAGTGCCAAAAGTTCCAAATATTCAGGAAAAAAATCAAATGAGGAGCTGTATGTTCTATAAAATGCTTAACTCAATAAAACAAAAATACATGAAAGCAACACTGTTTTTGAACTAATAATAAGGCTGGTTATTTCAAGAAAAAAGTGGGAATGGAAGGAGGAAATGGAAAAAGTTGGCAGAAAAATAGTGCCATCCTCCTTTATATACTAATGTTCTGTCAGAAGCCAGACATATTAAAAATATTTGTGTAATTTAAAATAATTTGCACAAGTCTAGGAAAAGCTATTTTAGACCTTTAAACATTTGAAAGATCCCATTGGAATTAATGCGAAACACAGAATATATTACCAAAACTTTATGTGGATACAAATGTGAGTTGAAATGGGGGGGAAATTATTGAGAGTATTCAAAGCAAGCATTGGATAATCCCATGCTTTTCCAAAAGAATGACAGTTTTAAGACCTCTTATCTATACATGAACTGAAGAATTTGTCATTAGGCTGATTTAAACATTCTATAATTCACATTTATTTATATTTTTTAAAAAACCAATGACATGCTTAAATCATGCTTTATATAACTCTTCTTCTGCATTGAAATATTTGTGGCACCAACTAAATTCCATAAATGTTCTTTAAATTAGGTTATTGTTTTCATAAAAAAGAAAAGCTATGTTACTTACAATGCTGAATATGTTTATAATATGGTATTCTTCAAATTAATTAATTTCTACATCTGCTTTATGCCAGAAATTTAGTTCATTAAAGAAATACAAACAATGGTCTTATATTTTTAATAGGATAATAAAAAAGATAAAATGTTTACTTGTTTGCTACACAGTGTTGGCTAGCTTATATGAATTTGGCTAGCATCGATGAATATACAGCTTCTGTATTATTTTATTTATTAGATTTGTATGCCGCCCCTCTCCGGAGACTCGGAGCAGATAAATAAAAGCATAGGTACCAGCACCAACAAAATGCTAAAAGAAAGCCAAATCAGGACATGTATGCAATAACACTTTTCTAGTCATTCTCTGCAGCAGCAGATACCAACAAGTTACTTTCATTTTGTGCACTCTCCCCCCCCCCCATACTTATATATGCTATACACGTGATGGCGAATCTATGGTATGCGTGCTGGAAGTGGTATGCAAAGCCACCTCTCTGGGCACATGGAATCATTGCCTATACTTCTTCCGGGTCCTGGCCAGTCACCAGGTACACATGTGCTTGCTGGAAAGATGATCTTCCTGCTTCTGGTGTGCTCATGCACGCTGATCACTCGTCCTAGTATTTGGTGTGCATGCCCAAAGACACAAAGACAGGATCCCAGCTGCCGCTTCCTAAGTGAGCAGAGCTGTCAGCCAGGACTGACCAACTGGGGCTTCCCTCCTTCCCTGTCTGAGTGGGGTTCTTGCATGGCCCCAGCCCTCCAGCAATGTGCATCCGCAGTGCCTGGCTGGCTTGGACACCCCAGAAAAGGAGCAGCTGCTTGTTCTTGGTGGCAGGTGAAGGCGGCGATTCTCCTCCAGAATCCCAACTGCAAGCGGCAAAGTGAGAACCACTGCGTAACTTCAGGAGAGCAGCAGAGGCATGGCTGCTTTTTCTCAGCCGCTGCAAGGGGGGACTGGGGATGCACAGCAGTTTTCATCCAGCTGCTTGTGTCCGGGATGCTGGAGAAGAAATCCCCCCCTCCACCAAGAACAAACAGCCATGCCCCTGCTGCTCTCATGGGGTGCACAGCGGTTCTCACCCTGCTGCTTTGCCCAGGATGGTGGAAGAGAAATCTCCCTTTTCCAGCCACGGAAAAGAAGGAGCTGTGCCCCTGCTGCTCTCCTGGGGCTGCGCAGTGATTGTCACCCTGCTGCTTGTGTCTAGGAATTCTTCCTTTCCAGTCACCAACAACAAGCAACACTGCCAAAGGAATGGAGTCTGTGCTAAAGAGACTTGCCAGCTGGGAAGCAGGTATGGTCCTTTGGGAGAAGGGGTGGGAGGGAGGGCTGCTCTGGCTTGTTGGTGGTGGCTGGAAGAGGACATTTCTCCTGCAGTATCCCAAGGCCCAAGCAGCAGGGTGGGAACTGCTACACAGCCCTAAGAGAATAGTGAGAGCAGGAGGATCCTCCTCTTCCTCCTGCCAGCCTTGGGATTCAGTCAGCTTCCAGCATGGTAAATTTCAGGGACTTGCCCTGAATATCAAGGGCCTCAGTTGCAAACTAGGGTGCAGGTGTGGTACTCTATGTGTGTGGTGTGGCAACTCAGAGATTGCGAGCCACTATTACACTAAGTAATAAGCACTATTACTTAGGAGGCTGCTTTCTTCAGTGGCTCTGCTTAAGAAGGACAAAGACCGTTGGATGGCTTCAAGGGCTCTGGTAACGCCCAGCTTCCTGCTGCTGCATGAGATACAAGGGCAAGTCGGCTGCCTTTCTGGTGCTCCCAGCAATGCCAATGTTCGCCCACCTCCTCTTTTTCCCTCCGAGCATGGGCACTGCTGGGATGCGCTTTTGGCTTGCAAGTCACAGCCAGAAAGAAGAGGAGGTATCACCATCACCACATAAGGCAAGAGTGGCTGGTGGTGGGTTTAGGAGCCAGGCTGAGTGGGGCAAGCAGCTTTGTGGTCTCTGAGAGAGACATGCTGCACAGCTTAGCTATGGCTGCTTTTGATCCAAAGGTGGGTGGCTCGCTCCTCTGTGGTTTTGCTGTCTGTCTGTCTGCTACCTGGAGTGTGAGGCTGGCAGGAGGAGGAGGAGGAGATGCCACTGCCTCTACAAAGGCAGGCCATTCTCTCAGGCAAAGGTTGATCCAAAATGGGGTGCAGTGGTGCATGTGCAGTGGACACGTGCATGGGCAGTTTGGGGGAACATGCATGCATGGGGGTTCATGCGGCAGGGTGTACAAATACATGCACAGGAAGCCGCACATTGCATTATAGGTACTGGCATGGAGGAGTGTTGGCACATGCATGTGTACTTTTGGCATATAGTGACAAAAAGTTTCACTGTCACTTTCTGTGCACTGGAAGGAGCAGAAGGATACAATTTACTGATTATGTAGTACAGTCATACCTTGTCTTACGAACCTAATTGGTTCCAGGGGGAGGTTTGTAAGACGAAAGGTTCGTAAGACGAAACATTGTTTCCCATAGGAAACAATGTAATGTCAATTAATCCGTGCAACCAAAAAACCCCCCCCGCAAAAAAACGCTGCCGCCCGGCTGTCACCTTTTAAAACAGCCTGGGGGCTTCTCAGCGACCTCCCGAACGCCGAACGCCAAACCCGAACTTCCGGGTTCAGCATTCAGGAGGCCGCCGAGAAGCCCCCAAGCTGTTTTAAAAGGTGACAACCGGGCAGCGGGGTTTCCCAGCAGCCTCTGAATGCTGAACACGGAAGTTCGGGTTTGGCGTTCGGCTTCAGGAGACGGCTGGGAAGCCGCCCGGCTGTTTTAAAAGGTCACAGCCGGGCTGGGGGGCTCCCCAGCAACCTCCCGAACCCCGAACGTTTGCCGAACTTCCGGGTTCGGGGTTCGGGAGGTTGCTGGGAAGCCCCCCAGCCCGGCTGTCACCTTTTAAAACAGCCGCACGGCTTCCCAGCAGCTTCCCGAAGCCAAATGCCAAACCCGAACTTCTGCATTCGGCGTTCGGAGGCTGCTGAAAAGCCGCGCGGCTGTTTTAAACGGTGACAGCCGGGCTGGGAGGCTTCCCAGCAACTTCCCGAACCCTGAACCCGGAAGTTCGGCAAAAGTTCGGGGTTTGGGAGGTTTCTGGGAAGCCCCCCAGCCCGGCTGTGACCTTTTAAAACAATCGGGTGGCTTCCCAGCAGCTTCCCGAAGCCGAACGCCAAACGAACTTCCGCGTTCGGCGTTCGGAGGCTGCTGGAAAGCCGCGTGGCTGTTTTAAAAGGTGACAGCCGGGCTGGGAGGCCCGGCTGTGACCTTTTAAAACAGCCGGGCGGCTTCCCAGCCGTCTCCCGAAGCCGAACGCCAAACCCGAACTTCCGTGTTTGGCATTCGGAGGCTGCTGGGAAGCCCCCCAGCCCGGCTGTCACCTTTTAAAACAGCCGTGCGGCTTCCCAGCAGCCTCCGAACGGTTTAGAAAAAATTTGCCTCTTCTTACGAACTTTTTTCGTGTTACGAACGCCAAACCCGAACTTCCGGGTTCGGTGTTCGGAGGCTGCTGGGAAGCCTCGCCGCCCAGCTGTCACCTTTTAAAACAGCCGGGGGCTTCCCAGCAGCCTCCTGAACTCCGGGTTCGTATCTCGAGTTGTTCGTAAGACGAGGGGTTCGTATCTTGAGGTACCACTGTATAGTTATAAAAATTTACCATAATAAAAAATCAGTAAAATAAAGAAATGGAATGTACATTTTAATTAGAAAAAGAGAAAGTGTTTTTCATGTAATTTTGAAATAGCAAACTTTCTTACAATCGAATAGAATAGAATTTTTTATTGGCCAAGTCTAATTGGACTCACAAGGAATTTGTCCTGGTGTATATGCTCTTAGTGTACATAAAAGAAAAGATACGTTAATCAAAAATCATAAAGTACAGCACTTAATGATATTCCAGGTACATATAAGCAATCAAATCTTATTAGGAACCGGTCAATATAAATTGTAAGGGTACAATCCAACCTCCCTCAAAAGGGATATCTGTGAATCAAATTTTTTTCACTGTGCTATCATATTTCTGCACAGATTTTTTTCACCAAAATCTTTTATCTTTTTCCCAATGTTCCCCAATACAAGTTTTATACCTGTGCACCCAACCTGCTGGCTGTCATTCGGCATTTCATACAGCAAATTTATAAGACACCCCCCCCCCCGTGAAGGGCTACCCAAAGTTTTACAACCACACTGTGGGCGTGGCTTATGCAGGATGTCCTGCATTTTCTTTCAACATCTTTCAGTGCAAATTGGGTGCTTTGGGGTGGAGCTACATTTTCACTACCCTACTGCATCCCGCCCCCTCTGTCTGGGCAGTAGCCCCCCCTGCTCCCCCAAAGGAGTATTTGTGGCTGCAATATTTTGAATCCAAAGATTTATTCTTTTTACAAGTCATGATCATCAACTATTAATAACTCATGGTTTACCAACCGTGTCCTCTTTGGCAGCCCATAAACTACAAGAATATCTAAAGTTCTTTCAAAATCCTGATCTGTTACCTCACAAATGTACTTCAAAGTGGGCCATCTTCAGAAGATAATGCATTGTCTATTGCACTTCTAATGGGCAACAGAAGATTCACTAGATAGGACAATGGCTAGTAACTCAATACTTTTCACATATATAATGTCTGTGGAAATAATAATAATATATTGTGATCCCAGTTTAAAGCTGGAGGGAATATAAGCAATCAATTGTATCAGGGCAAAGAATAAATTTCTCAGGTTCTCCAAACTTCATCTCTTCATCTTGCAAAAAACACAACAATATAGTGGAAAAAGATCTTAGATTTCCCTATGCTCTTCTGTAACACCTATTCTTAAATTTAATGTGTTCAGAACAAAACATTTTGATGGAATTAATGAGTTTATAAAGTTGGATTAGCAATGCTGGAGAGTCATTTTACCCAGGTTAATTTTTAAGAGAAAAACCTTAGGACTTTGCTACAATGGTTGCTGAAATATCACCCATTACCCCTTTTAATTATTGTATTTTGAGCTCTAAATTCCATTCCTAAAACTCACCACGATAAATGTAGCATTAAAAAACAGTGGTTGGTGACAGTCTAAAATGTTGGAGCATTAGATTACCCTCAATATGATTAAAATTAAGTCAAAACAGATATGTGCAAATTACATATCTCATAGTCATATAAGTGAGTAAAAACTTACTTAGTTTTTCTATAAATTGAATCCCATTTAATTATTCTTGTTGTAATCAGTGTTAATTGATTAGTTTGATCTATATGAACCTGGGCAGTAGTAAGTACTATCTCAGTTGGTGCACAGCTAAATAGTTTATGAAGTAATTAGAATTTTAAAGTTTTTTCTGATAAGCCTTTTTAGTAATGACATCCCATAATATTGTTATTGATTTATATATTTCTAGGTGCAAAATCAGCTCAGATATGTTTAGAGCTATTTTATAAAACAATTTTAGAAACCATTTTATTGTCTCACCTTGATCACTTTTGCTTTATGAATTAATCATAATTTTTCATTTTCTCCTCTTGTAGCTAATACATGCAACAGATAGCTAGTTCAAGTGCTTTAAGACCATTTTGGATATGATATCTGATCTTTGTAATTGCTAAATAAACAATAGTGTAGTATGTGCATCAGGATTAGTTTGGATGAAACAGAAAAATATGTACATTGTACAGTGACAATGAGCATCCTTTGAATATAATTTGTAAATTTATTTTATTTATTTATTTTGTCCAATACACAATGAGGGTTTTAGTGGGTATATATCTATATACACATAGTAAAATACATGATGAAGGTTATAAAGGAGATACTCATAGTAAAATATATCTAAGAAATAATAGAAAAGAAGGTATAGTAATAGAACATATCAATGAAAGAATAGAAGAGATATAGGAATAGAAGAAAGGTATAGGAGATATAGGAGAGCAATAGGACAGGGGACGGAAGGCACTCTAGTGCACTTGTACTCGCCCCTTACTGACCTCTTAGGAATCTGGGTAGGTCAACCGTAGATAATCTAAGGGTAAAGTGTTGGGGGTTTGGGGATGACACTATGGAGTCCGGTAATGAGTTCCAGACTTCGACAACTCGGTTACTGAAGTAATATTTTTTACAGTCAAGTTTGGAGCAGTTAATATTAAGTTTAAATCTGTTGTGTGCTCTTGTGTTGTTGTGGTTGAAGGTGAAGTAGTTGCCGAGAGGCAGGACGTTGCAGCATATGATCTTGTGGGCAATATGTAGATCTTGTTTAAGGCGTCTTAGTTCTAAACTTTCTAGGCCCAGGATTGAAAGCCTAGTTTCGTAGGGTATTCTATTTCGAGTGGAGGAGTGAAGGCCTGTTCTGGTGAAGTATCTTTGGACATATTCAAGGGTGTTAATGTCTGAGATGCGATATGGGTTCCAAACAGATGAGCTGTATTCGAGGATGGGTCTGGCAAAAGTTTTATAAGTTCTGGTAAGTAGTGTGAGATTGCCAGAGCAGAAGCTACGTAGGATTAGGTTTACAACTCTTGAAACCTTCTTGGCTATATTGTTGCAGTGGGCTTCGTTATTAGTATACCAAGGTCTTTAACCAAGTGGGCATTCTCTTTGATAATTTGATTATTCAGTTCATATTTGGATCTTCCCAATGTGTAGGACAGAGCATTTGCTAGTTGAGATCTGGAGTTGCCATTTGTTAGACCACTCAGAAACAGCGTCAAGGTCTTTTTGGAGAGTAGTTGTGTTATCGGTGGTATTGAAGAGTTTTACATCGTGGGCGAAGAGGACACAGTTGCTTGTGATGTAATCGCAAAGGTCATTGATGTACAGAATAAAGAGCGTTGGTCCCAGTACACTACCTTGGGGAATACCGCTTTTAACAGGGACGGGGGTGGATATGGTGCTTCCTATTTTGACCACTTGTTGTCTGTTTGACAGGAATGCTGTAATCCAGCTATGGAGGGATCCTGAGATGCCATAGAATTTGAGTTTTAGGAGTAGTTTGTCGTGGACCACTGAATCGAAGGCTTTGCAGAAATCAATATAAATTGCATCTGTAGATTTCCCTTGATCTAGATGAGTTGTCTCTATATTTTTGCAGTGGAGGAGCTGCAGGTTGCAGGATAGTTTTTTTCTGAAACCAAATTGTTTGTTAGAGAGCAAATTCTTAGTTTCTAGATGTAGAGTAATTGATTTGTTTATAATTGATTCCATGAATTTGCATGGGACGCAGCATAGTGAAATTGGTCTTAGTTATCTACAAGAGAGGGGTCTCCTTTTTTGAAGATGGGGATGACCATTGCTTTCGACCATAGCTTAGGAAGTGTGCTGGTTCTGAAGGATTTTTCAAAAATTATGCTTAGCGGTTCAGCTATGGCAGAAGAGAGCTTTTTTTAGGAAGTAAGCACATAGACCATCTGGTCTGACTGATAGAGAAGGTTTAAGGTCACGTAATGCTTTTTCAACTCGGTCTTCAGTGAAGTCTACTTGGGTTAAGTCATTGAGGGAGTTTGAGGTGTGATTGACGAAATGGGGGGATGAGCCATTGCTGTTAACAAAGACAGAGCCAAAGAAAGAATTGAGGAGGTTGGCTTTGGATGAATCATCATGGTATTCTTTGTTGTTGGGTCTTTTGAGAGGTGGGATAGGTCTAGAGTCTTTGAGTTTATTGTTGACAAAGTTGTAGAAAGCTCTATTAGATTTGGTGCATAGGAGGTTTTCCTCTTGTTTGCTGTAGTAGTTAAGGCATTCTGTTTTTACTTGATTGTAAATGCTTTTATATCGGCTTTTGAAGTTGTAAAGACCTGTAAAAAGTTTCAAGTTTAGTAAAAAGAATTTTTTTTACAAAATTCTTCTTTAAAAACATTGAGAAAATTATGATTGTTATCAGGATATATATCCTGAAAATATGTTCTTATATTTTAAGGCTATCATTTATTGTAGATTTACATGGACCCATTGGAACCAATGAAACGTAGCTTTTAACTTTGTGAATAAATATTCTAGCATTAGAAGCTGCATCACAGGTTAAAATGTTCAAGGATTTTATTTTAAGAGAATATCCTGGTTTTCATGAGTCCATGTTTTTGCTTTAGTAAATCAAACACAGTATATCAAATGCAAATTACATTTTAATATTAACTCTGATAACGTGTATGGCTATAATTCAAAAGAATGTACTGAGGAAACATTTTTGACAGACAGAGAAAAAGATAGGAATAGAGATAGATAATGTATCATCTCAATTCCAAATATTACTATTTATTTTTCTGATTGATGCAAAATGTGTATAATTTTACTAAATTTGGTGTGGGGTTACTAGTTTGAACATTCCTGAGCATAAAAAAAATAGAAATGAATTGAAAAAAATGATGCTTATTTGTTCATTTTGCTCACATTTTGCCACACACTTGCTGTGTGCCATTTTTTTCACTTTTTATATAGAAATATTGGGAATATCCTTTTGAAAAGCAAGCACATGATAGCCAGACAACTAATTTTATGAAAGAAATCCATTTTAGTAAAAACAAGTATTTAATTTTGAAATTAACAGCATAATTTTATATAAATTGAAATAATTGAACCCAGCAAGGGGGACTTTTATGTGCAAAATAAACAAATAAGCATCATTTTTTTCAATTCAATTTTCATATCATTATGTTCAGAAACGTTCAAACTAGTAATTCCACACCAAATTTAGTAAAATTGTACGTTGTTTGCAGGCAAAACTATCTATAAATTGAAAAAGAAATTAACAAAAAAGGGAGGCTTTTATGAGCCAAATAAACTAATAAGCATTATTTTTTATTTCAATTTTCATTTCATTGTGTGCAGAAATGTTCAACCTAGTTTCCAAGGGAAAGAAGTTTTCAAATTGACCAAATATAAGCATTTAAAATAAAGAATTTTCAGTGCAAGTCACACATTACCCCCGGAAGCCGAGTAACGACGCTGAGAAATGTTGTGGATTAAATATGGGTCATTTATTGAATTAACATAAATTTAAATAAATTTGAATATGTCAATTTAAATATTTAAATTCAGAACAAACTAAGGACCTGCAGAGGCCAAAACTAATGGGGTGGAAATTCCTACCAGAAAATTCCTTGGCAACTTTGGGCAAAACTCCTTGCTGAACCAGGTGAAGGTACCACCTTCACCTGGATCCAAGCCATGCCCCTTCATTGTGTGGGAGGAGTTCACCCTCCAATCCCCGTGGGAAATTGGATCCGGTGATTCCCATGGACATCCTCTCTCCAATCCCCAATGTTGTTCCAACCTCTAGTTCCTGGAGAGAGGCGGTCCATCACCCTTTGAAGGATGCCCAAAAGGAGCATGCGCAGTCACTTCTAATTACCCATTTCCGCCCCTAACCTGCCAAACCCCAATGACCAGAGGGAGGCCTATACCACTAAGTGTGCCGCACCCCCTAACCAGTCCAGTCCGCCCCATCAGTGTGGAATAGGCGAAAAAATGGCCACCTCTAAAGGGGAGGCTGCAAAAAATTCCTATTCAGCCCCGAGGCGACCTCCTTAGGACACACTGTTGATAGCGGAGGGTGGGCAAGTGTTTGCCTGAAGAGGGAGCCAGAGCAAGGGGGAGGTCCTGTCCAGATCACCCTTAAATAGGGCGACCCAGGACCTCCCCCAGGACCCAGCAGGCAGCGTGCCACCTTGGCGCGCTGCCAAAAGCTGAACTTCCAGGTTCCAGAGCTCAAAAGAGCTGCCGGCAGCGTCTCCCCTGGCTCCGAGGTAATTTCGTCCGGCGGTTTTAAGCCGCCGGACGGGCATGACTCATAAACAGTACAAGTGTACAGTGGTTTTGAACAGAGCAGCAGGGCTAAACAATAATAACCTATTCTTAATATTTTTGGTGTAAAGAAAATGTCAACGAAGTCAGGGAAACATACCTGTGGAGTAGACTGTATAGCTCTGCTGCTCTTCAGATTCATATGCAAAAAGCACTGGAGATCTACGCATGCGTCGGATGGACTAGACGCACCAAGGGAAAGCTCCCCCATATGAAGAAGAAAAAATAAAAGTTAACCCTTAACTACCCTCTCTAGCTTACTAAAAGTGGATTGAGAGGAGAGTGAACTGGATAAACTGTCGAAAAACTTCACCAGAAGGAGTTAAAAGTTGAAGTAAATAACTCTTTTTGACGCGGTTGGGTGAAGAAGTAAGAACAAAGCGAAGATGGCGTCTGCTGTGGAGCTGGAGGAGAAGATGGACTCGTTGCTTAAAGGTTTTGCTGATATGGGCAGATTGCTCCAAGAGATGAAAAAAGATTTATCGGCACTGGGAACCGGAATGGCGGAACTGAAACAACAAACAAAAACTCAAGACCAAAGGATTGGAAAACTGGAAGCGGGGAAATCTCGCCAGGAAATTCGTATCATTAATCTTGAAGATAGACAGCGCCGTGCTAACATACGCTTGAGAGGCTTCCCCAAAGATTTTGGGGGGGGCAAACAACTTATTCAAGAAATCCTCCAGTGGTTCATTGAGAACAAAGTTACATGTGAGTTGCAAGAATTTGAAAGAGCGCATTGGGCTTTTGGTCCTCGCAGGGGTGATTCAAAAGACATTGTTATCAGATTTCTTTCAGAAAGAAGAGCTACAGAGATTTTTAAAGAACTCAAACAGATTTTAAACTTACGCTACAAAGCCTTTCCAATACGTGTTTTAAAAGATTTATCTGCCGAGACTCTCAAGATGAGAAACCAGATGAGAGAGATTTCTTCTCAGCTGTATGAAAATGGGATAAAATTTTCTTGGAGATATCCTGCCACCATTATTGTGTTTAAAGATACTAAATTTTTCCAGGCAAAGTCATTAGAAGAAGGAAGGAAGATGCTTTTACAATTGGGATTAAATCCAGAGGAAGCAATGCAGACCCAGGCATCGATCGACCAGCCAGATGCAGCAGAACAGTTTCGCGAGTCAGAACAAACCAAGGAGGAGAAGATTGCCGAACTTCAAAGAGAATTGGCCTCACTGCAATCGGAGAAGCGTGATCAGCCTCGTGTGACCAGACAGAAGAAAAAATAATAAACTGAACTGAGTTGTCGTGCTAATATGGTATTAAGTTTTTCAACTAATTAACTTTTTTTTTCCATACTTTTGTACTTCTTGTTGGGGGTTCACGCTAGTTAATAAAGGGAGAGGAGGGAAGGAGGGGGGAATCTTTTATTGTCTTGTAAAATGGGGGAGAAGGGAGGGCTTTCAGAGGGAACGTAGATCTAAGAGTGCCTCTCAGTAACGGAAGATTTTTTTCCGTTGCCTTCCCCTGTGGGAAGGTCAGGGGAGGGGCACAAGGGTGTGGATTCTTTGGGAAAATAAACAATTCTCCGGTAGGCTCTGTTTTGTTGAAAGAGGAAATGCATTTAGTTTATGCAGATGGGTGATCTAAGCCTTCTATCTCTCAATGTAAATGGTCTTTCATCACAGAAAAAGCGATGTAGAATCATGAAGCTAGCTAAAGACTGTAAGGCAGATATTTTATTCTTGTCGGAGACTCATAAGGGAAGGGAAAAACAAATAAATTAGTAAAAAATATTGAATGGGAAAGAATTTATCATTCGAAAGGAACGAATAAATCCAGAGGGGTGGCAATAATGGTTCATAGAAGAGTGGATTTTCAGTTAAGCAATATTAAGAGAGACAAGGATGGTAGAATGTTATTTATTAAGGGGAAAATAAGAAATAATCTAGTAACTCTAGCGGTTATTTATGCCCCTAACGTAAATGCAAAACAATTTATAATAAATGTAAAATGGAAATTAGATAATTTTGCGGAAGGTATAGTGGTTTTAGCAGGTGATTTTAATTTGGAACTAACAACAGGGAAGGGGGATAAGAAAAAGTTACATTTAAATAAAATTAATATGATGGACCTCCATCAAAATGTGGTTAAAAGAGACACTTTCTATTCTGCAAGACATAATAAATTTAGCTGTATAGATTACATGCTAATTAATAAAACAGATAAGGTTAAGTTGAAGAAAGCGGAAGTGAAAGCCATATGGCTATCAGATCATGCTCCTATGTTAGCGGTGTTAGAAATAGGGGTTTGTAACAAACAAAGAATTTGGAGGTATAACCCCATTGTCTCTGCAAATGAGGAGAGCAGAACTAAATTACAAAAGGAACTCAATGGATTTTTTAGTATTAATGCAACAGGCGAGGTTAAAGAAACAATAGTCTGGGATACACATAAAGCAGTGATGAGAGGTAATTGCATTAGTACGGAAGCTTTCCTTAGGAAATCCTGGAATGTTAAGAGGAATAATCTATTAAAAGAGATAGAATTAATCCAAGAAACTTTAAAAATTACAAGAAACAGAGAATGGAATTTATTACTATCATTTAAGAAAAAGCAATTGCAATTACTTGATGAGGAAAATTGGAATAAAATGAAGATGATTATGAAACATAGAATTAGAAGCTGGAACAAGAAATCCATGAAGCAAATGGTACATTATTTAAAAAAAAGAAAAGAGAAATCTTTTATCTCTGCTTTAAAAGATAAGGATGGTCTAATAAAACGTAATACTGTAGAAATGGAAAAAATAATGAGAGACTTTTATGGGGAATTATATAAAAAAGAGTATGTTGTTTCACAAACTTCAGAGGTTAAAAAGCAATTAAAGAAAGAGGACAGTCAAATGTTAAATGCAAAAATTACAAGTGAGGAGATATCTAGAGTTATTAAGGGATTGAAACCTGCTAAAGCTCCTGGTCCAGATGGTTTTACAGCTGAATATTATAAAGTGTATATGAACGAATTATTACCGTATATGGAGAAATTGTTTAATAATGTAATGGAAACTTTTGAAACTCCACAGACGTGGAAAATGTCAGAAATTATAACAGTCCCAAAACCAGATCGTGATTTAATGGATCCTAGTTCCTATCGCCCTATTAGCTTGTTAAATCAGGACTACAAAATATTTATGAAAATATTGGCAAATAGGGTGGAGAATATATTACCAAAAATAATTGGAGAAGATCAATATGGATTTGTGAAAGGAAGGAAAATCTTTGAACCAATAAGAAACGTGATTAATGTTCTACATCATGCTACCAGTACCAAAAGGAAATTAAGCATTTTAAAATTAGATGTTTATAAGGCCTTTGATAAAGTTAATCATGAATACCTATTTCAACTATGTAAAGATTTAAATATGGGAAATAAATTTTGTAAAGTTATAGAAACAATATATAAGGATAATGTAGCTCAAATTAGAGTAAATGGCAATAGAACAGAAATGATTAAAATTCAAAATGGAACTAAACAGGGATGCCCATTATCCCCAATGCTATTTGTATTAGCAATTGAGACCTTAGCAAATAAAATTAGAAATGATAAGGAATGGAGAGGCTATCAAATAGGGGAACTTGAATTGAAATTAAACTTATTTGCAGATGATGCTATAGTAATGTCTGAAACCCCAATTGAAATGATGAAAAAAATAATGATATTACTTCAAGAATTTAAAGATCAATCTGGGCTTAAGGTTAATATAGAAAAGTCAGAGATAATATGCTTAAATACTGGCCCCAAAGAGCAAATTGAAATTCAAAAAATTTCAGGATTGAAACTAGGTTGTAAAAAAATGAAATATTTGGGAATTTGGTTATTTAAAAATCCATCCAAAATAACAACGGCCAATTATAACTTAATATGGAAAAAAATCCAGAAGCAGATCAAAAATTGGAAGGGAAAAAATTTAGGAAGAATGGCTAAGATAAGGGCCCTTAAGATGATGATAATACCAAAGATGATGTATTTGTTTCAAGTTTTACCGGGCAGTTTTCCTGAGGCAAAATTAAGAGAATGGGATAATAGACTAAACTTTTGGATTGAAGGAGAGAAAAAATCTAGAATAAGGAAGCATTGGCAGTATGCACAAGAAAAAGAAGGAGGTTGGGGAAGCCCATCTCTAGTAATATATAGAAATGCATTTCAAATTGAAAGGTTAATCGAGCTACAGCTATGGGGGGAAAAGAAATGGGTAGAATTAGAAAGAGAAATTAATAATATAAATAATAAAGAATTATTATTTAAAAATTGGAATAGAATTGAAATCAGTACCCTAAGTGATTCTTTTAAAGCATGTTTAGAAATATGGCTTAAATGGCAGAGGACAAGTGGAATAAAGTTATCCAAGCTATCAACGTTGCATGCACTGAATATAGGGGATGAGGTTAATTTAATTAGAATCATTAAAATATTAAATAGTAAAGGGGTAATGAGAATGGAACAGCTATATGAGAAAGATGGAAGAGTTAGTAGAACTAGATTGGAATGGCTGATCGGTAAACAGCAATGGTTGCAGATTAATGCAATATGTACATGTTTAAATAAAAGGGAGAATAAAGAAGCCTTCTTACGAGAAGAAAATAACTTGGAAAAAATAATAAGGGTAAAGATAAATGAAAGTAAAGGACAAGCCAGTAACATATATAGAATGCTATTGCAGAGGCAAGAAGAGGTAGTTAAAAGTCTAACAAGATGTTGGCAGGATGACTTAAAAATAGACGAAAGAGAAATGGAAGAAATAATAGTAAACATATATAAGATTAAAAACACGAGAGTTAAAGAGATGAGAAGAAAAATCTTACATAAGTGGTATTATACACCTGCACAACTTGCACACTACCAGGGGAAAGAGAAAGGTAAATGCTGGCATGGATGCCAGAAAAAAGGAATCTTTATGCACATGATCTGGGAATGTATAGAAATACAGAAATTCTGGAAGGTAGTCCAGAATGAAATTAATAAAATGTTAAATATTAATTGGATAATTACAAAAGAAACAGCAATCTTAATTAAATATAGGGAACTAGGAGAATCTAAAGAAATTAAAACTGTAGCATTGGAAAGTGCTCAAGCGGTGATAGTATTAGGATGGAAAGACTCTACAAAATGGACACTACAGAATTGGTATTGGTACATGGTGGATTACATACACTTTGAAATTATGGAAATAAGATTAAATAATTTTGATGAGAATAAACTAGAGAAGCTGATGGTGCGATGGAACAAGGTAAAAGATTATATGTTAAGTAGAATCTGTGATGTAAATACGAAAAATAAACTACAATCACTCTTTTAGTAAAAAAAAAAGCGTTCAAGATAGAGCCAAGGATTAATAGATAGACAAATAATTCAAAAGTCTTTGAATCCTTCTATAGGGGTGGTGGGGGTGATGGGGTGTGTGTGTTGTTTGGTGATGGGCACATGCACTGTGCACTGTTATACGTTTGTTTTTTGTAAACTTATAAAATCAATAAAATTTATTAAAAAAAAAAATATGCAAAAAGCACTGTAGCAACTGTTTCCAGATCAGGAAAAAAATTAAATTGGAAGCACTGTACATTCCTGATAGGTCACATTTTTCAAATTATTCCATTTATCAATAAGGATTCTACACAATTTTTTAAATGTATAAAGATACATATAAATATCATTTATATTAATAATTTCACAGTGATAGATAGACTGAATAGGGCATAGACTGAATATAGATAGACTGAATATGGCACACAGACCTTGGGTTTACATTCCAATATTCAACATTCCAATCATTCAACAACCCCAGGCATGATTCCTCACAACTTGTTACATATTATTGAATTGCAAGAACTGAGCCTACTCTTAAGGATGTTTCACCAGTAGAAAAAGTATTTTTTTTAAAAAAATGATGGAAGTTTGGAAACCTTTACCTCTCAAATTTATTGTGAGGATTATAAAAATGCATGTATGTATGTATGTATGTATGTATGTATGTATGTATGTATGTATGTAGATTGCTCTGAGTTCGGGTTTTGCCCCGTGTAATAATTTGAGTGTCTATGCGACGTTTCGGTGAAATCACATTCACCATCATCAGGCTGAAGTTTCAAGCTTCGTGCTATTGTAAATATGAAAATACATATACCCGTGAAAATCTATGAAAACGTATATATATGTGTGTGTGTGTGTGTGTGTGTGTGTGTGTGTGTGTGTGTTTAAACACTGGTTATCTGTATCATTGTCCATGTGTGTGTGTGTGTATGTATGTATAATCTAATTCTGATTTCTTCATTTAGAAATCTAATCTAATTTGAAAGCTTCTTAAACAGTTTTCAAAGAGGAAAAGCCCTTAATTAAATTTTAAAGAGGGGAGATAACTCAGTCTCAAATTTCATATAACTTCAAAGGTAATATGTCCATTTAATCTGTCTATCAGGGTAAATTTGATACAGAATATACAACTTTCAGTCTGGCATGTCCCCCCTCCCCCCCAGTTCTCTAATGTCCTCCCTCCTGAAATGCACCCATCAGTTCAGTATTTGCCAAGTCGAACAGAAAAAAAACATTATTTATATTACTATCCACAAAGTCAGTATGAACACAGTGGCTTCTAGAATCCCCATATCTAAGAACATACAATAAATTGCTTTTAACTACAGAAGTGTTTCCAGATGGAGGATTATGTGATTGTCAGATATATTGAAGGTGAAGACAGATATAATATAAAAAGACAAATCATAGTATTCATTTCACTCTGATTGCAAAGCCAGTTTGGCAATTTTTGAACATGCCCGTGAATCGGTCACTGTCACCCATCTTACAATTTTGATTATTTTTTGCAAGTTAACAAAGCTCTTAACTAGCTGCTTAAAATTTAAGGCATGATGAAGACTGTGCAACCTGTGTATAAGAGGTTTTCTCTAAGACTTATAAAAGAAACTTCTTGTAGTTTTGCTAAAATGGAGAATGAAAATAGGTTGGCAGCAGGAAGGGGCAACTAATTTTTCTTGAAATGATCACTTTTGTTACAAGTGCAGAAAATTGAATTGTCAGAACTGAAAGGTCAAGGTAGTGATAACGTCAATAGTACATGAGGATTATGAGATAACATAACAGAAGAAGCAGAAAACAGTTCCAATTCACATGACTTCGACTTAAACAGGTAGTCCTAAAGTTTCAACCATTCATTTAGTAGTTGCTTGAAGTTACAATGGCAATGAAAAAGAGACTTTTTTGCTACTTTGTCTGGTTAGTAAAATTACTACATCCCTTAAATTGCTTCCATGTATGGACCGTTCTGAATCATGTGGCAATTGCTAACAAAGTACTATGAGTTCCCATGGTATATGCTATATAACCAAGTTGTAATGCCATATATCTTCTTAATTATTTATTTATTAATCACATCTACCCAACTTCCGATCTCATGAAAAGTAACTCAAGGTAGCATACAGTAATCAATTTTTTCTTCAGACCAGGCAACATGATCATAAATGTCAATTTCAACTACTTTAGCTATAGAGTGATGATTTGTAATGTTCTAATATTCACAGAAATTAAATAGTGTCAAACAAGATCCAGATCAACACTGCTGAATTAAGAAATGATGTTAAGAAAGGTTATTAATTGAATCACACATTTTTTAAGTCAATCCAGGTTTCCCAGCTAATGTGGCTTGTCAGAAGCTAGCTGGGAAGTTGCAACCTTCATAAATAAATGCTGAATGACAAGCACCATTTTTAAATTGCAAGTCCATGGGAATGGTGCAACAGTCCTAAGTCATGTTTTTTAGTGCCTTAGTAACTTCAAGCAGTCACTAGATGAACGGTCAAAAATTGATTTCAGCCACCTTAACAAAATACTTAAGTTTGGTCAATTGTAAAAAGTTCTTAATAGAATACAGTAGGATAACAAAGTTTTAAGGGGCCTTGGAGGTCTTCTAGTCCAACCCCCTGCTTAGGCAGGAAACCTTACACCAATTCAGACATATGGTTATCCAACATTTTCTTAAAATCTTCCAGTGTTGGAGCATTTGCCACTTCTGGAGGTAAATTGCTCCACTGATTAATTGTTCTAGCTGTCAGGAAATTTCTCCTTAGTTCTAAATTGCTTCTCTCCTTGATTAGTTTCCACCCTTGCTTCTTGTCCTACCCTTGGGTCCTTTGGAGAATAGGTTGACTCCCTCTTCTTTGGCAACCATTGAGATATTGATATCTGATTATATCAACCCCCATGATACTGCTATCATGTCTCCCCTGGTCCTTCTCCTCATCAAACTAGCCATTCCCAGTTCCTGCAAATGTTCTTCATATGTTTTAGCCACCAGTCCCCTAATCATCTTTGTCATTCTCTCTGCACTCTTTCTAGAGACTCAACATCCTTTTTCATTGTGGCAACCAAAATTAAATGCAGTATTCCAGGTGTGGCTCTACCCAGGCATTATAAAGTGGTTTTAGCACTTCACGTGATCTTGATTCCATCCTTCTATTAATGCAGCCTAGACCTGTGTTGGCTTTTTTGGCAGCTGCTACACACTGCTGGCTCATATTTAAATAGTTGTCCATTAGGAGTCCAAGATCCCTCTCACAGTTACTACTGTTGAGCAATGTATCACATATATTGTACTTGTGCATTTTGTTTTTCTTGCCTAAATGTAGAACCTTAGTTTTTTTCATAATTAAATTTCATTTTTTTAGATAGCGCCCAATGTTCAAATCTGTCAATATCCTTCCATATCTCCAGCCTATCTTCTGGAGTGTTGGCTATTCCTGCCAGTTTGGTGTCATCTGCAAATTTGATGAGTTCCCCATTTATCCCCTCATTCAAGGCATTGATGAAGATGTTGAAGAGTACTGGGCATTAAATATTGAGTGTGGTTGGTCAGCAAGTTTTGAATCCATATGGTGGGGTTGCTGTCTAACCCACATTTTTCTACTTTATCTAGTAGTAGTTTATGGTGTACTTTATCAAATGCCTTACTAAACTCCAAGTAAATTATATTGATAGCATTCCTCTGGTCCATTAATTTAGTCACTTTTTAAAATAATTCAGTAAGATTAGTCTGGATTATCTGTTTCTGACAAATCCATGTTGGCCTTTGGTTATCACTTTGTTTGCTTCTAAGTGTTTGCTGATTCATTGCTTGATTATCTTTTCCAGAATTTTCCATGGTATTGAGGTCAGGTTGATAGGTCTGTAGTTTCCTGAATCTTTTTTTTTTTAAGATGGGAACTACATCAGCTCTTTTGTAGTCCTCTGACAGTTTCCCAGTGCTCCAGGATCTTTGAAAGATATAGTTCAGTGGTACAGATCTCATCTGCCAATTCCTTCATTTCTTTGGAGTGTAATTCATATGATCCTGGTGATTTGAATTTATTTATTTGTTTAGTAGTTTATATAAACATAGCCCCTTACATACCCCTTAGAAAAGGGGAGAAGTCCACTCCAGACAATCTAAGGTTGAAGATTTTGGGGTTGGGGGAAGAAACAACAGAGTCAGGTAGTGAATCCCAGGCATTGATCACTCTATTGCTGAAGTTGTATTTTCTGCAGTCTATTTTGGAGTGGTTTAAATTTAGTTTGAATCTGTTACGTGCTTATGTGTTGTTGTGGTTGAAGGTGAAGTAGTCATTAACAGGAAGGACATTTTGGTATATGATTTTGTGAACTATGGTTAGATCAATTTGAAGGCGATGCAGTTGTAGATTGTCTAATTTTAGAATTTCAAGTCTGGTGGAGTAAGGTACAGTGGTACCTCTACTTAAGAACTTAATTCATTCTGTGGACCAGGTTCTTAAGTAGAAAAGTTTGTAAGTAGAAGCAATTTTCCCATAGGAATCAATGTAAAGGAAAATAATGCATGCAAACCCATTAGAAAAGAAATAAAAGCTCAGAATTTGGGTGGGAGGAGGAGGAGGAAGAAGAAGAGGAGGACAGTTGCTGCTGAAGGAAGAAGGTGAGGTGAGGGGAATAAAAAAATCAAAAACTTTAAAGTTTTTTTTTTTTTAAAGAGGGACTCTGAGGCAGCGAGGAGGAGCACGTGCCTCCCATACACTGTGCCAGACAAAGAAACCTAGGGGGAATGGCAGGAAACTGGATGGGCCTTCCTGCCGCTTTCAAATTTCCTGGGAAATTCTTCTGGACTCAGGTTCTTAAGTAGAAAATGGTTCTTAAGAAGAAGCAAAAAAATCTTGAACACCCGGTTCTTATCTTGAAAAGTTCTTAAGTAGAAGCGTTTGTAGGCAGGGGTACCATTGTATTTTGTTGAAGGAGGGGGAGTGAAGGACTCTTCTTGTAAAATACTTCTGGATATTCTCAATCATATTAATGTCTGATATTCAATGTGGGTTCCATACAGGTGAGCTGTATTCAAGAATTGGTCTGACAAATCTTTTGTGAGCTCTGGTTAGCAGTTCAATGCTACCAGAGAAGAAGCTGCATAAGATTAGATTGACAACTCTTAATGCTTTTTTGGCAATGTTGTTATAATGGACTTTATGACTTAGGTCATTGGCTATGAGTACTCCAAGGTCTTTGACAGAGTGAAGGTCATCTACAAGCTAGGGTAGACAGGTTTTCGCTTACCATTTCGTTCCCTATTTTAACTTGTGTTCTTAATCTATTTTTTGGGGTGCTGTTTTTCATAGATTGGACTGGTTTTTTCCTCTTTGTGTCAAGACACATGCAAATTCAGATTTAGCAGTTTACTAGTAAACTACTGAATTCATAGTTATGATATTATTTTATTATTATGTATTATTTGTCCAGTTTTATCTTAATATGTTTGATTCCAGCTATTGATCTTTATTCATTTAGCCATAGCTAAAACATTTACACCATGTGAAAGTTAGTGCTAGACAGATTTAGCTTTTTACCTGATGCTTGTAGATGAGATCTTCCACACTTTTCTGAGTGTTTTATAAAAATTGAAGCGCATTGTCTGCTTTCCTCTAACAGCTGCTTACCAGAATGATCAGCTAATGGTTTTGACAGTTCTGATCTCTCTTTTGTAAAGATACTATTAAATGTATCAGTAAAAAAGGATGATGTCCAAAAAAGAATAACATATCCTTCAAATAAATGGTACCAAGACATATTTGAGGAATAGCCATAGCACTTAGAGTTATATATAGTGCTTTATAGCTCTCTCTAAGTGGTTTATAAAGTCAGCATTTTGCACCCAACAATCTGGATCTTCACTTTACCCATCTCAAAAGGATAGATGGCTGAGTCAACCTTGAGTCAAACTGCAGGCAGGCGGCAGGCGGCAGCAGTAGCCTGCAGTACTGGATTCTAACCACTGCACCACCATAGGAATGAGTTATATTCCTATGCAGAAATGTGCTTACCCTTTCTTGCATTGCTCTAGAGTGTCTAAGAGGATTCAGGAATTTCTCACTGTAATCGAAAGTACCAATGCTATAGAGGAAATGTAATTTTAGTGTCTACAGTATTTTATTTTAGAAAAGGAATGTATTCAGTAAATTCTTTCTTTCTAGCATGTGGCGACATATACTATACCAACTGTAGCATTATGATTTTAGGTTTGATAAATGGCTGCAGTTGAGGATCATTAAAGTTAGTCTAAACTCTTTGTCTGAAGCCACCTTACTGTATGAACATTCTGCAAGTTACACCAGCTACAAGCAGAGAAGGTGGGAGACTGAAACAAGTCTGCCTGGTGTGAGAATATTAAGAGATTTGGATAGAGGCTCGGAAGTGCTACAATATGAGCCTGTTACAAAAAGCTGGTAACAGAATCAAGCATCACTTCACAGTAGTAACTATACTACTGTTGACAGTTATTCCCCTTAATATAGTAAAATGATTCCCAACTTTGTTATTGGAAAAACTGTCCAGGTTTTCTTAGTTTTGCTCCTGAATGTACACTGGTTCAAGCAATAGCTGGATTTTATAATGTCTTATATAGGAACTAATCCTTATTTTGTAATTCTAGTGTTTACACTTGAAACTCAAAATCGTTATAATATCTGGTAGGTCTACAGGCTCTTTCCACATTCCAGATTTTTACATTGGTAAAGAGGAACACCACTGACTGGGGCGGGGGGGGGGGTTATTAAAAATTTGGCCTATATGGAGCAAAAAAAAATTCTTTCCCCCCCCTCTCCTCCCTCCCTCCCCTTTTCTCTATTTCTCACTTTCTCTCCCTTTTTCTTTCTTTCTTTCTTTCTTTCTCTCTCTTTCTTTCTCTCTCTTTCTCTTCCCTCTCTTTCTCCCTCAATCTCTATTTATCTTTCTTTCTCTCTCTCCCTCCTTCTTTCTTTCCTTCCTTCCTTCTTTCTTTCTTTTTCTTTCTCTCCCTTCCTCTCTTTTTTCCTCTCTCTTTCTCTCTCCCTTCCTCCCTCTCTCTCTTGTGGGTGAAAAGAGAAAGATGATTCCTCAAGTCTTTAGGGTCTCTCACACGTTTTCCCAGAGACTGCCTGGCAACTCGTATGTTCTGTCTGCCACAGAATGGGGCAGCCCCAGACCTTGACCAGGTGTGTGTGTGTGTGTGTGTGTGTGTGTGTGTGATATCTGAGATGGCATTTGTCTCAGAATCCAAGGTCTCTGTTCTTCTTCCCCCCCCCTTCACAGCTGGGACTGCAGCTTCCTTTGAAGCTTTTGTGGAGGGCTTCAGCTCCTGCCCGAGGAACAAGCTCTGCAAATACCTACCGCCCTTGTTGCTTCACAAATACTTGCCTTCGGGCCTGCCTTCCTTCCTCCCTGTCTTTCTGGGCCTTCCCCTCATCCTGCCCAGAGGGATGGAATCTGCCGGAATGCTGCAGCCCCCCCCCCCTCCGGCACCCCTTTGGGAGGGCGGGGCTGGAGCAGAGGAGTGGCTATGGGAGGCCCCCTGCATCATTTGGAGGCTCAGTGCCAGCCCCGAAGTGCCCCCCACACTTGAAGCTGCCCCCAGATTAAGAGCCTGACACAACTAGCACATCCTGAGCCTCCCTCAGGCAGAGGAGCTGCGCGGCTGCCTCTGGACTGTTGTTTCCAGACTCCTGCCGCAGCCCCGGGGGAGGAGAGCTTTAAAAAAAGCGGGACATTTTTCAAAGTCCCTGGGATGCAGGACAAATCATCAAAAAGTGGGACTCTCCCGCCAAAAGTGTGACATCTGGTCACCTTATTCTTTGCACTAGTTCATACATTTGGTAGTTAATTTGTTTTGTTTTGATCATAATGTGATATATGAACTTGTCCCTGGTGATATTTGACTTTGGCTTTTCTGCCATGTGGGCCAGCTTTTTCTGGAGCTTTGAAGATCTTTGAAAAGTAAGTAAGCAATGGGAAAAGAGTGAAGACAGCAAGTGGAATATGGGAGGCTAGCAAAGCAGGCCCAGTGCCTGTGGAGACCTGAAATTATCAGTGCTATCTCAATGCTATATTTGAGTCTGCCCACCATAAGCAAATGATCCTGATAATTATGACGTTATGTGTTGTTACATAAATAACAGTAACAGAGATGTCCAAGCATAGAAGAACTATGGGAAGAAAGGACATGAATGTCTCTGTCGTAGTCTTATAAAATGATCCTCACATCTGAGGCCCAGATAGCCTCTGAAATGTAGATTTATATTAATACTACTTCTAAAAAAGAGTATAAGAAATATTTGTAATACTGGAAGGGGAAGAGATCCAAAGTGAACTTCTATGGCTGAGGGTTGATCTAAATTTGGTACTCCATGGCCCAAATCCAATTCTTTAACCACTTGGCATTCCTAGGAGACCAATATATGATTTATGAC
Source organism: Erythrolamprus reginae (assembly GCF_031021105.1). Lineage (NCBI taxonomy): Eukaryota > Metazoa > Chordata > Lepidosauria > Squamata > Dipsadidae > Erythrolamprus > Erythrolamprus reginae. The sequence continues at coordinate 47,368,076 of NC_091963.1, forward strand.
ATATTGTGATAGGTGCTCATCCCAGAAAACATAAAGAAAATAATAAATGTCATTCAATATTCCTTAAGAAAAAGATTTTGCTCATTTGAAGCATATGCATTTTTTTAACCAGAGGCTTAATATTACAGTATTTAGCCATTTTAAAACCCTTGTTTCCTGTTTAGTTCCTGTTCATTGACAAGATGAAGCAAGTTGAGAATGACATTATTGTCTAGTACCAGGCAATTCTGTTCACAAAAAACCTTTCCTTTGGATGTGGATTTATTCTGTGTATATTTGTAGCCTAGAGAAGACAAATTCAAAATTGCTAGGAATGGTGGGAACACTGGGCTTCTCAAATTACTGAAGCATTTCATTGACATTTGGTGAAAGTGCCACATCTGGGATTGAACTTTAGAACTGCTTTGAGAAGTTATCATCCTGCATGGGTTGCCTAAGTAACTCAAGGATGAGACTTTTGTTTCCCATACAAATATACACACTTCATTTCCCATCTCATCATTGGGTTGTCTTGGAAAAGTACGCAAAAATAAAATTGACAATTGACTTCATTTTTAAAAAGATGTAGTTTTATATAGAAAGAAGGGATCTGATTGATTGGTTGTTCAATAAATCAAATCCCACATTTGTTTAGTTGAGTTTTTTTAATAGGGTATTCCTGTTTTCAGGCCCAAACTGGGTACATGTTTCTCATACAAGATATATGAAGCTTCTGGGATCCAATTGCTGAGTTTGTACTTTAATAAATGTAATATTAGAAAGTTATAATAGTATTATAGGAACTGAAGCCTGTGATTCATTTAAATTGTTTTATGTTTAGTAGTCTTCTAACATTGCACAATGTTAGTACATTTACATCTGATAACATATACTGATAAAAAGATTGTAAAAGTTCATGTTTTAATATTCAATATAATCATATTATAGCTGGTATATTGTATCACAAAATTAAGGGCTACAGTTGCCAAAATTTCTAGCCAAGATTGTCACTGTGAAAAAGAACTATAATTTAAGAAACATAGTTTCACTAGATAACAGCAATTAGGATTACTTTTATGTTCTACCTAGAAATTGAAAATAAACAAATGGAACATTCAGTTCACAGACGCCAGAGCAACAGCTCCTGGCTGGGACCTGAGACCTAGTGAGAGAAGGAGGAGAAAAAGGTAGTGCTTTTTAGCCATTTTCTATTTCTTGAATTCAAAGAGGTTGGGGGGATTCTATTGGCTGGGACGGAGGAGAAAAGTGGGAAAGGAACAGTTTCATTGGCAATTTGAATTCAAACACAGACCATTCATAGATTAGGCTGGGGAGGAATACTTAATGGTGCGTGAACTATATAACTACAAACCAAAAATGGGAGGAGTTTAGCAGTGACAGGGGTTGTTGATTATCTTGGTAAGTACTGTACTTGTTTTTCAATAAATTGTTAAGATGCCTGGCTAGGTACAGTGTAACACTTGTTTGGCTGTTGTGTTCCATAGTACCTTTTGTTACTTGGGATGCTGCCCTCTTTGCATAAGGACATCTAGTTTATATGGTGAGATCTCTAGTTTTCAGTCCTTAGCTTGTATCATGCAGTCAGAAGTGGAAAGATTGTCCCAGCCATGTGTGCATGTACTTTGTAAACAAAGGTACTTTGTTTAAAACTCACTCCATTATTCCCTGAAAAATCCCTGGGGCTATGCTAATGCCCAATTGGAGCCTGTTACTTTTAAATGCCCCACAGTAGGTAATTATCATCTGTAGTCTTGCAATAAACAGAAAGTTGCTGATACGCCAGTTTTGCAAAGATGGCACCTGGGCCTAGTGTGTTAATAAATGTGGGGCTACAGGTATCATGTATGCAATTTGTTGCAGCACCTTGTTCAATGTGCATTTATAGTCACCACAGATGGACATAGACCTATCGTTCTTAAGTATAGATACTTTGAGGGTTTCCCGTTTTGCATGATCGACTGGTTCTAACATTCCTTACTCTATTAGCCTATCTAACTCCTTGTTGATCAATGGCTTTAATGCAAAGAGAACCATGTGGGGGCGTAACCTTATTGGCTGAATCTGGGATCTAAACTAAAAGAAATAGGACTGCCCACATTTAACTTAAGAGTAAGTTTTCATCAGTTTTAGGCTGTGAACAAACTGTAGATTCACCACACAAACAACAACAAAAAGGAGACATATGGTTGAAAGTAGGAAAGTTGAAGAAAGAGACAAAGGGACTAATTTTGGCTATACAAGATCAAGCCTTAAGAACAATACAAAGCATACAAAGAGACAGCAAATTCCACCTGTGCAAAGGAGCTGAAGAAACAGTGGACCGTCAAGTTAGTTGTTATAAGAAGATGGCACAGGTGGAGTACAGAAAATGGCATGACAAAATAGAAAAATGGTAAATTGGGAGATCTGCGAGAAATACCATTTGGCTGTAAAGCAAGAACTAATGGGACCACAAAATAGATAAAGTAATAGAAAATGAAGAGGCCAAACTGTTCTGAGATGGTAATATTCAAACAAGCAAGCATTGATAATACCCTAAACCCTACAATTGTTGATAAGACAAAAAAGGGACTGTGTTACAATAATTAGAGGCATAAGAATGGAAATGAAAGAATAGGAGAAAATCGTAAATATAAAAACATGCAATTAGTATGATGGTAGCAAAAAAAAAAAAAGTCAAATAAAATAAAGATAGCACCAATAATAGGCAGGTTGGGTGCAATCCCTGAATATCTGAAACACACTTGAACACCATCTGTATTAACAAAAACAGCAATAGTCAATTGTAAATGTCATCATCAGAATATCATCTCCTAATGTTAAATGTTATAACAAGATCAATACCCATAGAAAATATATAAACTTATTTATTTATTTTATTTATTTATTAGATTTGTATGCCGCCCCTCTCCGCAGACTTGCTAGAGTTAGACAAGTTTCAGGCAATGAATAAATTCCATTTAAAAATTCAGTTTATTTATAAACAGTAATATGTGCTATAAATATTTTGCCAAATATTATCCAAGGAAAGCTGATTTAATGTGTCATCAGTTTCATATCATCAGGAGGGGACATTCTTCAAATTTTTGCTAGAAAACAGAAAGCTGCTAGACAATGCCAGAAAAAGGCATAAATGACTATCAACGCTAGATTGCATACATTTAGTAAATTTACCTTTTATTCTTATAAAGCTACCTATTATTCTTATAATTGTATGTTTTTTGTTTTATATTGCAGGTGCACTTAATTGTTAAAAAGAACATTAATTCTTTAATCATTATTTTAATAGGCACTCAGGATTTGAACTTAGAAGTGAGATCAAGAACAGTCATCTAGTTAAAGACAGTTTTTTTTAAAAAAAAATTAATAAAGAAAGATTCTGACTTTATGTACTCTTCTAGGGAAAAGTTATAGAAGAATAAGACTTTATCCCAGGATAGAAGAATGGATAGAAGAGTGAAATAAATGGATTGTACAATATATAGTACATTTTAAGTAGGTGTCTGGGATACAGAGAACATTTGAGTAGGAACACCTGCAGATTCTGGTTCCCTGAACATGTCCTCTCCTCTATTCTCCCTGACCATTGAACATCAGTGCTAACTTGAGCCAGGTGAGATAGGGTGACTTGACTTTAAGGGACAAATCTGTGTTTGGCTCTAATCTGACAACAGATCAAAGTCCTATCCAGATTTTTCCCCTCTATGAATTGAGCACAATAGCGAGCTTAAGGATTATTAGAACAGACAATATTTAAAACAAAGTGAAGTGTTTCATATTTTTATGATTATTGGCTCTGTTATCAAGCACATCCTGTAAGAAGTAATTGAGAGTGAATATACTGACTTAAGACTATGCACTAGGAAATGTGCTATGTAGGGTTTTTGTTTTTCAAAAAAAAAATCAGCTCTTTGTTTTTAAATTGAAAGCTAATTGAAACAGTATTTCTAATTAAATCAATTCATTCTTTATTTAAGAAAACTTCCCCAGTTATTGTGTGTTTATTGGGTTGCTAGGGGTTCCTAATGAAGTATGAATTGAAGTGTTTAATGTGAATGCCAGATTTTTTTGAGGATAAATGGTTCTAACATGTCTGGAATGGTGTCCAATTGGTTGAAAACTTGGCCAACAGCTTAAAAAGTGACATCGTTTTTGGCAGTGATTCTTTTTTTTTTTAATACTAAGCATCTTATAAGATTAATGTTCTTCTAAAAGAATAAAATATATTTGAATATATATATTTAATTTTTTCCTGCAAAGGAGATCCTGTAAGAATAATTTATGTAAGAGTCATATTTGCATTGGTAGAGAAGCACTCATAGCTGAGATAGACCTGTATGCTCTACAGACTACATAAAATGGCACAATATGCAATTCTGCCCCATTCATTAACCAAATGCTGAAATTCTGGACTGCAACAGTCTTTAGACCATGTTGTCAGCACTGAAATATTGTTTCAAAGTGGGTTCATAAATATACAGTAGTCCCTCACCTATCGCTGGCGTTACGTTCCAGACCCGGCCGCGATAGGTGAAATCCGCGATGTGGAATTTATCGACTGATAGTACTTATTTAAGTATTTATATTGTAATTGTTTGGTAAGTTTTCATTGTTTTAAGTGTTTATAAACCCTTCCCACACAGTATTTATTTTAGATACAGTATTTAAATACAGTATTTACAATTTTAGATATATATTTTTTGAAAAACCTGCCGATCGAGTTCGGCGGGCTGTTTAAATCTGCCGATCGACTTCCTCAGAAGCCCGCAAACCAGCGAAGATCCGCGAATGATTTTTCTCATTAATATTTCTTGAAAACCCGCGATGAAGTGAAGCTGCAGTAGGTGAAGCGCGGTATAGCGAGGGACTACTGTAATATGAAGTAGATTATGAATCACACACTTGTATATGTTGGGAAGGAATGCATTATGGGTATCTTACTGTGCTTCCCATCTTGCTGTTGTGATAAAAGAGCTGGTGACATTACGATCTTTCCTTCCATGTTTTACAGTTCTCTATTCAGCTTTTCCTCTCATATTTTTCTTTCAGACGTGTGCTTGCTACTTTCATTTTTCTTTTTCATTGGTTGCATTTGCTCCGAAAAGAAGCAACAGTAGGTTTCTAATAACAAGAGGATCAGGAGATCTTCCTCTCAGTACAGCCTTTCCCTAAGGGGAAGATAAAAGGGGCCATCATGATTGAATAATTAGTTACTGGTATACAAATTGGTTGTATGAGAACAGATGAGAAAGATGGTATATATATCCCAGAGTGGTAAATCCAGTGGACTTCTATTATTTGAATTATGTCTTTCTTCATATATAACAGCAATGTGAATGAGCCTACATGTTGTGGTTCAGCTTGAGCCAGATCAAAGACCAGCTGCGTCTCTGCTGGCTCCATGCCCGAGGGAGGCTGAGAGCAGAGAGGAGAGTTCTTTGCAGTCAGACAGTGCAGACAGCAGTCACGAAAGTGAAGGTGATGCAAGGCCTGGGAGCCCTGGGGAAGGGCTATCTCAAGCAAGTAGCTATGATTCCCTGGAGTCCCTGGATGATGACGCACAAGCTATCATTAGTATGCGGCAGAGACGCATAGCTCAAAGGAGACACCAACTGCGTAGATATTATCAGCGTTGAATGAGGAACACTAGGGGGTTGGGTGTGGTCCTCATTAGCAGGGAAGGGTTTATAAGGCATGAGAACCATTCCGGCAGCGTGAAGTGTTATCAAAGGGGAGTTGGTGTTATCTGCATTTTCTCTCAGCGTTTTTGTTCCTGGCTCGTGGCCCAGCAGCCTTGAAGACTGGTGTGACGTGTGTGTCTGTTAGCTCAACAGCCTTGTCTGGCATTAAGGATACTGTGTTTCTGTATGAACAATTGCCTTCGTGTATCTATTTGGAGTTCCAGTGTTTTCCTGATCTGTAAGGACATTTTCTGTTGGCTTCTTTTCTCTTTACCATTATAAAACTGTGTTTGGATTCAACCGGTGTGTCTGGCTTATCTTTTTGGGTTGGTCATAGCTTCCAGAGTGACCCAGACAGAACACTACATAAGCCTTGAATTGAGGAAAGTGTGTTGGTCTTCTTTTTGCAGGTCTTTCACACAAAGAGAAGCAATAAGTTTAAGCTGCCATTATCCAATTTAATCATAGAACCATGCAATTGTGATATTGTAACCAACCACAAGACCTTCTAATCTATTCCCCTACAATGGATAATGAAACAAATTAATCTATAAATAACAGTTTAGCTACTGTTTACACTTAAACAGGGAGAATGGGATGGTGTGAGGTAGGATGGGATCAGATAGAGAAGATAGGAGAAACTGTAAGCTTTGTTAAAACCATGGGCTTGCCTTTGTTGTACATTTATGTATATGAAGTAGTTATTGGTATGACACATTTCTTAATGTATCATTTCAGAAAATTAATATGACAGTATTAAGCATTTGTTTTCAATCAGAGGCTAAATATAGTTGTTTATATGAGTAAAAGAAACATTTCTGTGTGGTTTTCCATCACATTTTGATGAATAGAAGCCTTGTAACATGATGAGGTCACTGCAGAAGAGAAAGTGAGGTAGGAACGCAGCTGAATCTACAGGCTTTTCTGCTATATGTTGCACCGCTATTCTCAGAGCAACAGTCTCTTTTTGAAACAGAGTTATAGCAAGCCTTCCATAATATGCCTGAATGCCTCTCGCAGGACTTGAAATACACACAGTATTGTACTGTATGGTCTAATACGCAGTATACTATTTCCTCAGCTTGTGTAAAGTGCACTGTGGAGACCTCTTTACACCTCTAATGTAAGCAAAGCCTCATATTGTTTATTTTAAAGTCTGAAGGTTTTTTTAATAGAAGCTCAGCCATATTTTGCCATCACTTAACTCTTCAAGTATAACTCTTGAATAACTTTACCAAGGTGGCAGGGGGGGGGGGGAAGGTGGAGGAATCTGTCTTACGATATATATGAGTGCCTACTTTGGGGAAGTTGCATTCACATTCATGCAGGTGCTGAAGCTGGGTTCTAATACTGGGGGGAAATAGCTTGGCTTTTTTAAGGCATCTCTTTGCCTTGGTGGAAGAAAATGTTGGACATAGGCATTTTAGTAAATATTTAAAAAGAAGACAATAAAACTCAGGGAAACTAATCAGAGAAGTTAGGTAAGATTTGGTAAAGTTGCATCCCAATTCACAGATTATAAATGAGTTGCCAAATGTGCATGGATCAAGACGTTGCTTTCTGCCCATTATCAAAATTAGAGCTGTGAAAACCTGAAAAAACTTGTCCAAGATGAAGTTCCAGTTTTATTCCTTTTACCTTATCATCTCCAAATTCAGAAGACATTTAAATACTTAAGTATTAAGTATTCCAGTTTTATTCCTTTTACCTTATCATCTCCAAATTCAGAAGACATTTAAGTATTGGGTCTTCCCTATCCATGCTTGTCACTTTAATAAATGGCCCTATATTGTAGATGCATGAGAGACCAGCATATATAAATATATACATTTATTATTATTGTTGTTGTTGTTGTTGTTGTTGTTGTTTGTTGTCGTCGTTATTATTATTATTATTATTATTATTATTATTATTATTATTATTTATTAGACTTGTATGCCGCCCTTCTCCAAAGACTCGGGGCGGCTCACAGAACCATTTATATATTTTAAAAGTGTATAAACAAGTACATTTATTAAATATGTTTTTTAAAAGCATGTCATTATATTGTCATCATTTCAGAATAAGATTATCCATTTTAATAAAATATGAGTAAGCATTTTTAATTTATTTACCAGGAATTTTGACAATATAGTAATAATTAAAACAGTAAAACTCTTGATTATATCAGTAACTGACATATAACTCAGACCACAGTTACTCAGCCCATAAAGTAGATATTGATAACAGACATATTTAATGGTAAGGTACATAATTCATTTAGCCTCTCTGAGTCCTCGGAGAGGGGTGGCATACAAATCTAATAAATTATTATTAATTATTATTATCATTATTTGTGAATAGTCTCAAATTAAATTATTTGAATAGTATTTCCATGTAGATCTGAAAACACTATAAATATCCTTGCAACACGATATCCATAACACTGGATCAATGATATGACATGATATAAGCTTGCTCTTTTCATATGCAACACATACACACATTAGCACATGTAAACAGACACACACACACATACCCACAACAATGAAAAAGTGCTCTTTCAACTATTTTGATATTAGTCATGTATTTAAGAAAAATTAATACTTACCATATATACTCGAGAATAAGTCGACCCGATTACAAGTCGAGGCACGTACTTTCGCCATTAAAACTGGGAAAATTTATTGACTTGAGTATAAGTCGATGGTGGAAAATGCAGTGGCTACTGGTAACTTATAAAAATGGAAACCAATACAATTACATCAATTGAGGCATCAGTAGATTAAATGTTTTAGAATATTTATTTCAAAGAAAACCAGTAAATTAGCTCTGTAAGTTTAAAAGAGGTATATTTCCACCCAAGGCAGGTATAGACAAAAAAAATGCAAGTACAGTGATCCCTCGATTATCGTGAGGGTTCCGTTCCAAGACCCCTTGCGATAATTGATTTTTCGCGATGTAGGGTTGCGGAAGTAAAAACACCATCTGCGCATGCGCGCCCTTTTTCCATGGCCGCGCATGCGCAGATGGTGGAGTTTGCGTGGGCGGCGGGGAAACCCGGATCTTCGTCTGCTCGCTGCTGCTGCGGCCGCCCAGCAGCTGATCTGCTCGGCGGCAGCAGCGAGGAGCCGAATTGGGCTTTCCCCTTTGCGTGGCGGCAGGGAAACCCGGATCTTCGTCTGCTCGCTGCTGCTGCAGCAGCAGCGAGCAGACGAAGATCAGGGTTTCCCCGCCACCCACGCAAAGGGGAAACCCCGGCTCCTCGCTGATGCCCCCGTTCGCCCGCCCACCCACCCGCCCGCCGCCTGCCACCCGCCAGCAAGAGGGGGAGAGATAGAGAAAGAGAGAGAAGGAAAGAAAGAGATGAGAGAGGGAGGAAGAGAGTGTGAGAGAGGAAGAAGCAAGAGAGAGAAAGAGAGAGAGAAAGAAAGATGAGAAAGGAAGGAAGAGAGTGACGTCATTGGGTGGGAAAAATCGCGATATAGCGTTTCGCGAAGATCGAGATCGCGAAGATCGAGGGATCACTGTACTTACCTCAGTCCCCCACTGCCCCCACTGGTTTGGGTTAGAGTTAGGATACCTGACCTCTTCTTAAAGAGATAAAATTTCCCTTTCTATTTACTATTACTGAACATTCAAAATATACTATTTAATTGTATATATATATGCCATATGTGTACATACATATTACACACATGCACAGAAAAATATACATCATCTACTATATAAACTGTAGGTGTACATACAGAGAGAGAGAGCACTTATAAAATTATATACATTCAACCTCATTTACTGTGATAGGAAAAAGAAACCCAGAGTCCATTTTCTGCCACACATTTATCCATAACTAGAACATTACACATGCCTTCAGATGTACCATACTTCCCTAACTTGCACATCACTGTTAGAGCTAGGAAATGTCATGGATTGAGTAAAATGTGCTGATTTTCACTTAACAACGCTTTTGCTTAACAACCAAAATTTTGGACTCAATTGTGGTCATAGGCCTTTCTTTCTTTCTTTCTTCTTTCTTTCTTTCTTTCCTTCCTTCCTTCCTTCCTTCCTTCCTTCCTTCTTCCTTCCTTCCTTCCTTCCTTCCTTTCCTTCCTTCCTTCCTTCCTTCCTTTTCTTCTTTTATTTCCTTCTCTCTCTCTTTCTATCTTTCTTTCTCTATGCGAGTCAGTCACACACCAGCGCCCTCCCTCCCTCCCCATGCTTTCCCTCCCTCCCTCTCCCCTCTGCCTCTCCATCAGTGAAAGTAAGCGGCAAAGGGAGGGCATTAGTTCATTTTGGCAGCGAAAAAGAGGGGAGTCCTGCCTGCCCTGCACGCACGTAAACCAAGTGTGAGAGCGCAAAAAAGATGGTGTCGAGAGTTGGGCTTCCATTTTTTCCCCCTCCTCGGCTCCGGGACTTTGGCTGTTTCTTTTATCTGGCTCTCCACCTTTGCATAAGCCCAAGTCACCTTCGCAGCCGCAGCCGCCATTTTCCTCGGGCCGAGACGGTCCACCTGAGGGAGAAAACTTTTGCTTTCTTTCTTTCTTTCTTTTCTGTCTGTCTTTCTGTCTTTCTTCCTTCTTTCTTCCTAGCATCTTTCTATCTCCCCCCCCCACCCCAGGTAAATTACACAGTCAACACTGTACTGGTTTTTATTTAAGATTACAAAGAAAATGAAGAATCATTTTGAGTATTCTCTAAAATTTCTTCGGTGGGATCCGTAGCTTATCTGGCAAAAGATTTTTCACCTGGCAAGAGCCTTGGCATGGGACAGGCTGAAAGTGAAGTCCTGGCAGATGGGTGGCCACCCCTTGCCCTGTTTCAGTTTTAGAGACCCCCGCCCACCGCCCACTCCAGTAATTTTGTTTTGGAAAAATTCCTTGCTGCAATCCCAGAGCAGGTGGGGGAGGTGCCTCCATGGACACAGTTGCCTTCCTTTGCGATGGCTGCCTGCTTGAAGCCCCCCCCCCGCTCCGGCAGCCACTTCAGTTTTTAAAAAGCTGAACAGCTGGGATTGCAGCAACGAATCCCAGAGCAGGCGGGCGAGGTGCCTCCATGGACACAGTTGCCTTCCTTTGTGATCGCTGCCTGCTTGGACTCGGAGCCCCCACCCCAACCACTGCCAGGTCCGGTAATTTTCTTGCAGCAAGGAATCCTTCCAAAAGAAAATTACCAGAGCTGGTAGTGGGGGCTTCATGGGTACACCCCACCCTGGCTTCGCTCCCACCCTGGCTTCGCTCCCACCCAGGCTCCCTGGAGATGGGGTGGGGGAGCCTAGCAAAAAAAGAGAGCTGCACCATGCCAAAGCCTTTCCATCTGAGCTGCAGGCAGAGTGAGAGCTTCGCGAGGAGGAAATAGACCGTTTTAGTGCAGCGTGGCTGGGCTCTCCTTTTTTCCCCTGCTGCTGCCGCCGCTGTCTGCATGCTCCTCGCTTTTTTTCCTCTCTCCTTCTTCCTGGCCTCAGGAGGTGGCCATGTGAGGCTGGAAGGGAGCCAGGCAGGAGAGAGGGAAGCTCGCTGAGGCCAGGAAGAGGGAAATGGGAAAAATGAGGACTGCAGAGCAAAGACCAGTAATCCCGGAAGTGACTGCCGCCGGTCAGCTGAAGCTGCACACAGCTTCATTTCCATTGGCAGAACAGTTCCATGCCGTGGTGGGTCCAGCCTACCCCTGCTGTCGGCGCTCGGGCCATTGCAGCACCCGAGCACCATCAGTGACTCGAGTATAAGGCAAGGTCAGATTTTTCAGCACATTTTTGGTGCTGAAATCTCGACTTATACTCGAGTATATACGGTACTAGACATATTCAGAATGTGCATAAATAAATCCGGCTTGTCAATAGAATGTAATGTTAATTAACCCATAAATAAGATAGATTAATACATTATTTTAGAAAATAATAAGTTTTTCGTGCCTTTTCATTTTAACATAGTAATAGTTCCATCATATAATAGAACCATTTGAATTGTGGCATTTTTCTTCTTCTAATTTTCCCCATATAGAATTTTATATGTTGCCGGAGTTTTCAGTTTTCAGTCAGCAGATCTGAATTACAAAACATGAAATATAAATTCTATTGTCTATATTTGATTAGGTTCTGCTTGGCTCTGCCCAGTGAATCAGTGTGCTTTTAATGGTCCATTTAATTGTGAATGTAGCTGTGAATGCCTAAAGAAAAAAATATCTGTAAAGAGACCCACAGCTGGCATTGAATGTAACTCGCTGCACCAGCTGCCACTTTACTGTGTTGTTAATATTTTATTTTATAACTTTGCATATGTATTTGGGTGGAAAAGTTGTGCCATTCGGGTTCTTTCAGATTTTTTCATTTGGAAAGAGTTTTTTTTAAAGGATTATGTTTAGTTCACTGGATGTATTATATACCTCCTGAAATGGAGGAAGGCTTGAAATGCTTCAGAAATTGATATCCAGCCATGAAAAATCATTTGCCATTTTGAATTACTTGTTCACTGTGATTTACTAATTTAGATAAATAATTATATGGAAAGTCTTTTTCTGAATTAAATCACTCTAGAATGCAACTTTTATTGTACTGGGACTTACTGTACAGAATCCAACTTAGCCATGAAATTGAAGACATCAATTGTTTCTTGTGCATAGCATTTGTATGACTTATGAATGCCCATATATACAGCCTGCTTTTGAAGGATCATGAAGTGATAAAACTCTTCTGAATTAGCCTCTATCAAAGCAACCTTTCCCAAAAACTTTGGATTTATTTTGCAATTTGCTTTTAGTTTCAGTTTCTAATCGAAATGAATTTGGTATGTTTGTCAGTAGATCCAGATCTACTGGATCTTTCATATACTTCTTCTGTGATCCTCCTATTACTCATAAGGATTTTTCTCCTGTGATGAATATATGTTGGGACAATTCTTATTGACACTGGTGAATACAAAATGAAGCTCCTTTCTACCTTATGCAGGATAGTATTCTTCCAGATTTGCACACATACACTAGATAAAATTAAAAACTAGGAGAAAATATTTTTCTGCCTTTAAATACACATTTTAAGCATGAGCATGGGAGTCCTTAATAACATAACTCAAAACCTGATCAGGTTTATGGAACACACACATTAGTGATATGTGCATTAAAATGCACAGATATTTGTTGTAGGTTTTAAAAGTTTCCCTCATATAAATGGTATTGGGAATTTAAAATAAATAAATAAATCCAACATTTAAAAAATATGCTTTAATGTTTTGATAAAAAGAAAATCAATGTACTGTGTTTCCCAAAAATAAGCCCTTCCTTAGTAACTTTGTTTGGTTAAGGTTAGGGAGACAGCTGTAAATCAGGTAAGACAGCAAGAGAAGCCCTGCCTTTCTCTAAGTGACCCCAAAATTTGAACAGTTTAATAAAATCATACTGGATTCACCATACAGATCCTTAAATAGATGTTTTAATAGGGGTCTGTATCACAAATGAGATTCACCTATTAATTTCTTTTTATTTATATTTTAGTTTCATATCCTGCAAAAAATGACTAAAAGACAAATACATAGAATAGGGCTGTACCATTTTTCTATTGGACATGTAATATGTTTGCATACCTTTACATTATGTTTAGCGTGGTCTGACATTATATTGTATGCTATAAATCAATGAGGTGGTACCTAAATTGCATCTTCTTGACACTTTGTAATTCAGAGACTAGCAAATAAACCCCAGGCCCCAGTTCATTATGAGTTGTTTTTGTTAACAGAGATGAAATTATGGGCGTAACTTGTTGGCTGTCTTTAAAAAGACTTTTGCAAGCTGTTTGTTCAGCTGTTACCAGCCAACAGCCTCATCTGTGTGGCAGAGAAACAAATTCTTCCATCTTCCTTAGAAATAATTGTGTTGTAATGATCCCATTTCTGTCCTTGATGTTCGTCAGTAGAGACAGAGGGAAAACATAGAAATTGGAATTGGAAATTTCTATTTCTATTGGTATATTATCTGGTAGAGGGGATTGGTGGTAGTGTCCTGTGTTGTTCTGAGTCTGGTTTCAGTTTGTATGGCTGGGATACATTTGTTAATGAGGGCTGGTTTCCAGATGTCTGGTAGGCAGGAGGCATCATCCCGCTTGTTCATACCTCCCAATGTTCCTTCTATATACCAGGGTGATTCGACACAAAAAATATGTAACCCTTCCCTGGTACAGAACTGAAGGGATTGGATACTGTAGCCTAGAGGTTAATTCTCTGCCTTACAAGGCGAAGGTTGCAATTTCAAGTCCCAATGAGGATATGGCTAGCTGATGAGGCCAAAATAAGGCCGAAATAGATCTATCCTAATCTCCCTTAAATTTCAAATTCATCAAAAACATGTGACACAAGCACACACACACACACATGTATAACATGTTTTTGCTGAATCTTTGAATCCTACACAGGAAGAAACCCGAATATGCCAAGACCTTCATACCCGTACCCATGAAAATCTACAAAAACACACACACACACACACACACACACGTGTGTGTGTGTCATATTTTTGCTGATAATGTAAAGGAAGGGAGATTACTATAGATCTTATTTTGGGCTTATTTGCCTTCATCAGGTATATATTTATGTATAGGTAAATAGATATAGATATATAAAGATCTTATTTAGAAGAAAATTTGGTCTTGTATTATTTGTGGTACTATTAATCTACTCACATTTGTACGCTTTCTAGCTGCTAATTGGCAGAAGTTGGGACGAGAACAGGAGCTCATCCTGTTGTATGGTGCTTGGGTCTCGAACCTGGTCTTCCTGCTTTCCAGCTGACAAGCCCAATGCCTTAATCACTGAACCACTACGCTTATAGGAAAAAAGTGCAAAGACATAATTTTGAGAAAGCCTGTATTTCTTTTCAGTTCAAATGTTCCAGCAAGTGAGCATATTTTTCTGTTCATGCTATTAGCAGTCACCTAAAAAGAAGAGCCAATTTCCTATTTGGAAATGTACTGTAGTTTCTGATTAGATATACAGTGATCCCCCGGTTATTGCGTCCCCGACCATTGCGAACAGGGTAATTCGCGATTTTTCAACCCGGAAGTAAACTCCACCATCTGCGCATGCGTGCCCTTCCACGCATGCGTAGATGGTGGAGTTTCCCCGCCGGGCAGAGGCTTCCCTGGGTCTTCCCCCTCTTTCTCTATGTTGCTTCTTCCTCTCTCACACTCTCTTCCTCCCTCTCTCATCTCTTTCTTTCCTTCTCTCTCTTTCTCTATCTCTCCCCCTCTTGCTCTCGAGCGGCCGCCTAGCAGCTGATCTGCTCGGCAGCGCAGCAGCAGCAAGGAGCCGAAGATCTTCGGCTCCTCGCTGGTGCTGCGCTGCCGAGCAGATCAGCTGCTAGGCGGACGAAGGAACCTTCCCTGGGTCTTCCCCGCCCGGATCTTCGGCTCCTCGCTGCAGCCGCGCGCCCCTCGCCTTCGCCTCACCTGGCGGGCGAAGGAGGGCGCCTCACTGCCTCCAGTCCGCGGCAATTCCCCTCAGCACGCTGCCGGATCCAGCGGGGGAGGGGGGAAGCGAAGGCGCGGCGATGGGCAAGGGCTGCCAGTGAGCCTTCTCCGTCCCTTTCCTGCTGCACCGGTCTGGGGCCAAGTGGGCGGGGGGCGGCCGGGACCTCGCCTGTCTCCGCCGCCCGCATCGCCCCTCCGGCGGGCCGGCCTCCCCCGCCCGCCTCTGCTGCAGCCGCCACCGCCTCCCCGACTGGCACAAAAGGGCCCCGCCCGCCCCGCCCCGAAGCTTACCTTGCGGCGGGATTCCCTCCCCCCGCAGCCAAAACTAAAAGCCTGTCTCTTTTTTTTCTTGCGGCGAGCCCAAGCCGTTTCTCTCTCGACCGCAGCCGAGCTTCCCTCGGCCCCCTTTGGCCCCGTCGCCTCCTCCCCGCCTGCCTTTCCTCGCCAAGCGCACGAAAAAAAAGAGAGAAGGCTTCTACCAGAAGCGGGTGATGGCGGAGGAGCTCCGAAAGCTGGCTAGCGGCTTTTCCCCCGCAAGAGATCCTTCATGCCCCTGCCCGCCGTTCCCGGCTTCTGGTAGAAGCCTTCTCTCTTTTTTTTCGTGCGCTTGGCGAGGAAAGGCAGGCGGGGAGGAGGCGACGGGGCCAAAGGGGGCCGAGGGAAGCTTGGCTGCGGTCGAGAGGGGAACGGCTTGGGCTCGCCGCAAGAAAAAAAAGAGACAGGCTTTGAGTTTTGGCTGCGGGGGGAGGGAGTTAGGAAAGTCCTCCTTCTCTCCCCGCAGCCAAAGGCGTGCCCCTCTCCCGGCTGCTAGTGAAATGCCGCTCGTAGCAGCTGCTAGAGCCGCCGGCATTTCACTTTGCCTCCCAGGCAAAAAGATGCCGGCATTCTGGGATGATGGGGCCGGACTTCCCAGGCGGAAGGCGTGCCCCTCTCCCCGGCATCTTTTTGCCTGGGAGGGAAAGTGAAATGCCGCTCGTAGCAGCTGCTAGAGCCGCCGGCATTTCACTTTGCCTCCCAGGCAAAAAGATGCCGGCATTCTGGGATGATGTGGCCGGACTTCCCAGGCGGAAGGCGTGCCCCTCTCCCCGGCATCTTTTTGCCTGGGAGGGAAAGTGAAATGTCGGCGGCTCTAGCAGCTGCTACGAGCGGCATTTCACTTTCCCTCCCAGGCAAAAAGATGCGGGCAGAGGGGCACGCCTTCCGCCTGGGAAGTCCGACCCCATCAACCCAGAATGCCGGCATCTTTTTGCCTGGGAGGGAAGGTGAAATGCCGCTCGTAGCGTGGGCGGGCGCGCGCGCGCGGGGACCCCAGCTTCGCTTCCCAGCTGGGAAGCGGCCCCAGCAATGGCGTGGGCGGGCAGGCGCGCGCGCAGGGAAACCCCAGGCGCGAGCAACGGGGTGGGCGGGCGAAGGGCGGTGGAAGTAAAAACACCATCTGCGCATGTGCAGATGGTGTTTTTACTTCCGCAGCGCTACTTCGCGAAAACCCGCTCGTTGCGGGGGGTCCTGGAACGGAACCCTCGCAACGAGCGGGGGATCACTGTATTTAAACAGCAGAAGATTACATTTAAGGTACAGTGTATTCACTGGAAAACCCAATTTGGTGTAACAATAAAGGCTTCAGATTTTAAACTTGGAGGCAATGACTTCTAGTCTTATCTTAGACACAAAGTCATGTGGTTGATTTTGAGCTGATCACTTTGGCCTTAGCATTAGAAAAACACAAAACATTTCTTAAGACTTGCCAAGAAAACTGAAAGGATATTTCCAGGCAATCTCAGAGAATCAGACACAATGAACAGAAGGGTGGGGGGAGCTATTCATTGCACTATAACATATTTAGCTATCAACTTTAAGGAAGATGGTAAAACTTCCCATGGAATAAATTAACAAGAAAAAATGTAACTGAATATACATGACTAATTGCTTAGGAATATTTCCTTTTTCTTAAGTAACCACCATGTGCTCTGGATTCCTTTTGAGGTCTACTGTAAACTCTTGCTGTAAATAGAATTTTCTGTCTTTATTTATGCAAGGAGTTGACTATATTGTTCCACTATCATAACTTCACAAAGGTTTATTTATTTATTATTCAAATTTATATACCCATCCATCTCATAATGTGCCATGTTCAAAAATATTTTAATTAAATTGAATTGCATCTTTATTATGCCTTTAGTCCAGTATAAAATATTTTAATATATTCAGCACACATCATTGGTATTAACATACCAATGCTGTGGTTAGCTGCCCTCAAATCATATTATGAATATTAAATCATATTATCCAAATTTTTAGCATGCAGTTTGGCAAAATAAATCCTGGTAGGGGGACGTTGCCTGTTGGGGTAACAAAGGGCTCCAATTCTTGGATTTCTGCATAGTGGGATACAATAAGACAGAGGTCCCCAACCGCCGGTCCGTGGACCGGGACCGGGCCGTTGGGGCTTTTCAGCCGGTCCGCGGCGCCAGGGCCCCCTCGGCCTTTCCGCACCACCAGCAGCGCTCCCCCGCCAGCCAGCCAAGCCCCGCGCCCGCCGGAACCGGCTCCTCGCTCTCCCCCCGCCGCCCGCCGCGTTTGCAGGAGGTGGGGAGGGTTGGGCGGCCCGCCAAGGCCAGGAGGGACGCCGCTGCCCCCCTTCCCTTTCTCCGCCCGCCGCTGCGCCTCCTTGACGCCGAGAGGAAATGCCGGCAAAGGCTTTCCTCAGCGGAGGCCGGCGAAGGTGATATTGAATGTCGGGGGAGAACGGGCGGTTGCACGCGCTCCCTATCTCCCTGCTAGCCCACTCGGAATATTCAAAATAAGAAAAACCTTTGCCGGCGAAGGCTTTTCTTATTTTGAATATTCCGAGTGGGCTAGCAGGGGGATAGGGAGCGCGTGCAACCGCCCGTTCTCCCCCGACATTCAATATCACCTTCGCCGGCCCCGCCTCTCCTGCAAACCCCCTTGCTGAGAGCCCGGGGCGTAAGTGCTCTCGCAAAGGTGAGGCGGGCAGGGCGTGCGCGCGTCATCGCTGAGAAGAACGGAGAACGAGAGTGAGTGATAGCAACAGACAGCAAGATAGAGAGAAAGTGAGAAAGAGAGAGTGAGAAAGGGGGGGAGAGAAAGAGATAGCAAGAGAGAGAACAAGAGAGAGAAAGAGCGTGAGAAAGAAAACAAGAAAGAGTGAGAGAGAGAGAAAGCAAAAGAGACAGAAAGAAAACAAGAGAGAGAAAGTGAGAAGAAGAGAGAGAAAGAGGGGGAGAGAGAGAAAGAGAGAGGGGGAGAGAGAGAAAGAGAGGGAGAGGGAGAAAGAGAGAGGGAGAGGGGGAGAGATAGCAAGAGAGGGAGAGAGGGAAAGGGGGAGAGAGGGGGGAGAGAAAGAGAGAGGGAGAGAGAGAGGAGATAAAGGAAGAGGAGAGAGAGAAAGGAAGAGAAAGAAAGAAAGAGGGATAGAAAGAGAGAGAGTGAGAGATGCTCAGTGAGCCTTTCTTTGAAGTTGCCTTTCTTTCTTTCTCTTTCTTGCTTTCTTTCTTGCTCTTTTTCTTTCTCTCTTTTACCTTCCCTTCCTCTATTTCTTCTTTTCTTTCTCCTTCCTACCTTCTTCCCTTACTCTCCCCTTTCATAAGTTTCCTTGCTTCCTTCCTCTGTTCCTGTCCCTTCCCCCTTTCTTTCTTTCTTTCTTTCTTTCTTTCCTTCCTTTCCTCCCTCCATTTCTTGCTTTCCTTTTCCTTCCTCCCTTCTTTCCTCCCTCATTCCCTTCTTTCACTCCTTCCTCTCTTACTCTCCCCTTTCACACCTTTCCTTGCTTCCTTTGCACCCTTCTTTTGTTCCTGTCCCTTCCCTCTTTCCTTCCTTCCTTCCCACCCTCCGTCCATTCATTCACCCATTCCTCTCTTGATCGCCCCTTTTACGGCGCCGCTGACAGCTAGCTCCCCCCCCCCCCCACCGGGCCATGGAAAACTGGTCTAGCTTAAAGCCGGTCCCTGGTGCAAAAAAGGTTGGGGACCTCTGCAATAAGATAGTGTTTATTAACTACATGGAGCTGCCACTAGAATTGTTGTAATTGCTGTACACATATTTTGTGAAGTGACTGAATTACATTTGAGGATGGTCCAGCTCTCTTTTTTTCTCTTTGACTAAGAGAAATTCACTCTAATATAATTTCTGAGAATGTGTATTGTAGAATCATTAATAAATACACTTGGTCCTTTAAGAATTGTGAAAGATCAAAGAGGGCACCTGTAGCAGTGAAGATATTTCTTTAATAAATTGTTCTTGCTATGGATGTTTTATAATTACACTCATATAAAAGTGTTTCAGAGATTTGTTTCAAAGCAGATTTTCATGTGAAACAGATGTGTATGGATAATATCAGGATTCTAAAATGAAGAGTAATATGTGTAACCTAAGGGAACGATTAGTGTTCTTATTCCAGATCATAATAAATGTTGATATTTATTTAGTTAGTTAGAAATTACGTTAGAGTAACATGAGACATACATAAGACATTTGTTTTTATAAAGATTTAACTTAGCATACCGTGGAACTGTATGGGATAGAAAATGTTGAAACTTTACAACAGCAAGAAAGAAACCAATCATTTGATCATACTTTCAGTCTGATGATTTCATTAATTTTCTTATATCTATTCTATAGTCAAGGATGTCACTAACTAAGGTTCTCTCATAGATGGTTTACAGGTGGTTGAAGAAACAGACTCAGACAAATGGGAGAAATGTTCCTTTAGGCCAATATTTCTCAAGTTAATAGTTTGCATATGTGATAGGTCAGAAACTTTATGAATTACCTTTGGCCAAATTTGTCAGAAATCTAAGAGTTTAGTTTCATGATATCTAAAGGACAGGGTAGATTTAGGTCTCGAGGTCTGAAGCAGTATTGGGTTCTTTAGGTTAAAACTAATATTTTAAATGGGCTTGGAAATCCCAAAGTCAGCAAATGCATAAAAGGAAAAGCATCATGCATCTATAATATCTACTGCAAATAATACTTAGTAAAATATGAGATAAAACTTGCTAAAAATATTTCTCTGCGATTAAAACATATTTACTGTCAATCAAATTCTGAAGGGAGAACAAGAAGCAATGGATAAAAACTAATCAAGGAGAGAATCAACTTTCCTGGCAGTTAGATCAATTAATAAGTGGAGATTTTTAAGAAGAGATTGAACGACCATTTTCCTGAAATGGTATAGAATCTGCTACTTGACCAGGGGATTAGATTAGGATTAAGTCTTCCAAGGTCCCTTCCAACTCTATTATTCTGTTACTATACAGTGGTACCTCTACTTAAGAATGCCTCTACTTAAGAACTTTTCTAGATAAGAACTGGGTGTTCAAGATTTTTTTGCCTCTTCTTAAGAACCATTTTCTACTTAAGAACCCAAGCCCAGAAAAATTTCCCAGGAAATTTGAGAGCGGCATGAAGACCTGGCCAGTTTCCTACCATTCCCCCTTTAATCCCAGCCATCTCGGGCTTTTCTGGGCTGCCAGAGGAGCCTTTCGGTGGCACTCCCCCTCTCGCCCACCTGGGTTTCTCTCTCTGGCACAGTGTATGGAAGGCAGCCTCATGCTGGGTGTATAGGAGGCGCATGCTCCTTCTTGCCACCTCAGAGTCCCCCCCCTTTTTTTAAGCCTTAAAGTTTTGGAATTTTTTTCCATTCCCCTCACCTCACCCTCTTCCTTTGGTAGCGACTGTCCTCCTCATCATCTTCCCACCCAAATTCCAAATTTTTATTTTTTTTCCTAATGGGTTTGCATGCATTATTTGCCTTTACATTGATTCCTAGGTGAAAAATTGCTTCTATTTACAACTTTTGTACTTAAGAAGCTGGTCACGGAACATCTTACGTAAAGGTAACACTGTACAGTACTTGGTATGTCCATGTTGAATTATTCATTCAGTTAATATCCCACTTATATAGTCATGCAGTTATTAAATTTTATTTATTTCTACATAGCTTCTATGTCTCATAAAACAATATTTTGGTATTTACATAAAAGCAAGTGCTTTTATATACAATAGTGTCTCTCCATTTATTTATTTATTTTACTTAAATAAATATGGTTTCTGACTAATGCCATGGGAGACTGTGAATAGGTATAGCTAGGGAAACTTCAGCACACATTTTTTGTTTCCTATTAAACTACCCAGAAATCATTTCCCCAACAGATACATATTCTTCTTTTTCTTTGTCTGTCTAGACACTGTAGAGCAGAGGTCACCAATCTTGACAATTTTAAAATTTGCAGACTTCAATTCACAGAATTCCCAACTCCATAAGGTTTGAAGTTTGGAGACTGCTGCTTTACAAGATCTTTCTTCCAGGCCAGCAGTAGTGGTTGTTTTAGTTGGTGCATCAAATTAATCTTTGCCACTGCCATCTCCCCCGTTCTCTCATTATCTTCTTTCACATTATCCTAGGTTCTTTGGATGGGAATTATCTTTTCCAATGTTGAATTGTTCTGAGCTGAATTGGCAATGAAACTGATTTCTAAAATTAAATATTGGGAAGGCAAGAGAAAACAAAATCCTAAGCATTTTATTTCACTCCTGTATTTTATTTTCTTTCCTGTAGGATTAGATGTTAAGTTTTACTTTCTGGATTTAAAGAAAAGAAAGAAAAAAGTGTATTGCTAGAACTGCACTTAAAGCCTAGAACAGTGATGACAAACCTTTTTTGCCTCGGGTGCCGAAAGAGCTTGGGTGTGTGCTATTGCGCATGCGCTAGTGCCCACACCCATAATTCAATTCCTGGCTAGGGCAAAAACAGCTTCCCCTGCCCTTCCGGAGGCCATCTGGAGGCCAGAAACGACCTGTTTCCCAACTTCTGGTGGGCCCAGTAGGCTCGTGTTTTGCCCTCCCCCAGGCTCCCCAGGCTTCCCTGGAGCTGGGGGAAGGTAAAAACTCCCTCCACCATATCCAGGGAAGCCAAGTGGCGAGGAAAGCATGGCAGGAAAAATGGAGGGCAGTCAATTGGGTGGACATGGATGGTGGGAGCATGGGAACAGGACCAATTTGGGGTGTGGTTACCGGTATGGTGAGCCACCTGCCACCCCCTTACCCCTCTTAGGACCCCCCCTAAGTTATCCCACCACCCACCAACCCTGGGGGCAATACTGTCCACTTTGGGAACCACTGGTATAGAGTAATTCTATGCAGATTTTCCTCTTCAACACCCATGACAGTTGATATAAATACTGGGTCATTGTTGCTGGGACAAAAATACCTTAATGCCCATTTTCTTGACACACCTGCTGTAGAAATTCTTTACACCTTGCTCTATGATTAGATATTCAACCTGTATTCCATAAGCACAAATAATAAGTGGATCATTCAAATTAATAAACCTGTAACTCTCTCTGTACTTTCCACTGGAATACCAGCATCAATCTCCATGATTAATTATAATTAGAAAAGAATTATCCTGGACCTGACTGCCCCAAATTCTTCTTTAGATTGGGGAGGTTGTTTGACACACCTTCCCCCAGGTGCTTCCTGCTTCTCCTACAAGTTTTCTTTTATACTTTGGAAATCTTCCAAGGAAAAGTATGAAAAGGACTTTTTTTTCTGGCCATGCTGATAACAGATTATTAAGCATCTAGGATGCAAACTGTGGGAAAAAGAGGTTGTCTGTTCCACCAATAAGGAGGAATCAGACCAAGGCTGCCACAACTTAAGCATATGGGATGGTTGTTAAAATGAATGGTGTGTGTGATGTGGTTTGCTAGCTTAATTCTACAGGATCTTCTTTCTCCAGTTGTATCTCTGCTTAATACTAAACAGCTTTACAACTCTTACGATAAGGTTTCAGAGATACCCACACAGAAAAGAGATTGGAAAGAATAATTGAACTTGTCTCTCTTCTCTGTATATCAATAATCTCCAAAGAATAAGCATAGGCTTTCTAACAGTAATTATAGATACATATATAAAAGAATCTGGGATATTATTTATATAATTAAGGATACAGCTGGACTATTTTTCATTAACCTATTGCCAGTGAAGGGCTACTACCACTGTGGGCGTGGCTTATGCAGGACGCGCTGCATTTTCTTTTAACATGTTTCAGTGCAAATTAGGTGCTCTGGGGTGGAGCTCCATTTTTGCTATCCCACTGCATTTCACCCTGTCTGGGCCGTAGCCCACCCCTGCCTATTGCCCTACAGATTGTTGGACCACAATTTCTTCAATATTGGATTAGAGCAAAAAAATAAAAACTTCCATATACCCTAACTGGAAATACAAAGACTATATTCCAATATTATTGAGTATGTTAAATATATTGGAGGATACACTGCAGCTATCTGTGCCCACAATATACAGTAGTTCTCCTCTTTTAATCATTAAAAGGATTTTTACAATTACAGTATGTTTAATATGTCAGTGGCCTAGTTTGCATATATCATTGATTAAATTGAATTATTAAATAGGTGAATGCAGACAACATCTGAGTCCATAGGATGGAAGTCTGGAAGTATAAGATTTTCTTATCTAGAATTCCTCTTAATCCCAAGATATTTCTTATTGCCACATCTATCTTCCAGAAGAGCAGAAGAGCAGTTAGGACTTTAACAACCTGTGTTTCTTTTTGAAAATCAACAGAAAAAATGCAAATATTTTTGAAATATTTTTAATAAAGCCACTTCCTAGCATAGAAAAATGTGGCCGTCACAGATGTTTTCAAATATGGTTCCCTTGTTCCATACGTCTCCATTAGCACCAAAATATTTTTTTATGGAACGAGGTTTTATGACTAGAATTTTTACTCTTGCTCAAATGTTCCAGGATTTTTTTTAACTGAAAAGCTTAAACACATGGAAGATGGATAGACAACTCTAATAAAAGGCAAACAAAATTAAGCTTATTACAATGGAAAACATATTTTATGTATTAAAAAACAAACATTCATGGTTGAAAATCATGAAAAAATAGCAATATTAAAGGGAATTGCAATGTTCTATTAAAACTGCATTATCAGCTGGAAAAAGTCTAATTTTTGAAAGAGACTGTTAATTTATAAATCACAGAAATAGAAATTTATTTATTTATTTGATTTTTATGCCACCCTTCTCCTTAGACTCAGGGTGGCTTACAACATGTTAGCAATAGCACTTTTTAACAGAGCCAGCATATTGCCCCCACAATCCGTGACCTCATTTTATCCACCTCGGAAGGATGGAAGGCTGAGTCAACCTTGAGCCGGTGATAAGATTTGAACCGCTGACCTTCAGATCTACAAGTCAGCTTCAGTGGCCTGCAGTACAGCACTCTACCTGCTGCGCCACCCCAGCTCATATAATATACTTGTGCCCAGCTTCAGGTATGGGCAAAGCTGAAATTACATACAATGCACTAAATTGTTTTGTAAAATAAGATCTTGAATCAATGAGATGTGAGTTAGCATAACACAAATAAACAAATATTAAACCTATTGCAATGCCTGGCTAAACATTTTATCTATACCTGTAGAAACATTTTATCTATACCTTTATCTATAGCAAATTTTTAAAAAGTATATACAGTGGTACCTTAAGATACGAACTTAATTGGTGCCGGGGGGAGGTTCGTAAGACGAAAGGTTCGTAAGACGAAATATTGTTTCCCATAGGAAACAATGTAAAGTCAATTAATCCGTGCAACCAAAAAACCCCCCGCAAAAAAACGGCTTTCCGTGACTGCTGGGAAGCGGCGCGGCTGTTTTAAAAGGTGACAGCCGGCCTGGGGGGCTTCCCAGGAGAGGGTTCGGGGGTGCTGGGAAGCCCCCCAGGCCGGCTGTCATCTTTTAAAAGAGCCGCGCCGCTTCCCAGCTGTCTCCTGAAGCCGAAAGCGGAAGTTCGGCTTTGGTGTTTGGCGTTCGGAGACAGCTGGGAACCCAGCGGTCTCCCGAACGCCGAAACCGGAAGGGGCAAGGTGGGGGGGGACAACGGGAGGCTCAGCATTCCGTCAGTCGCAGCGCTGGCTGTCAACTTTTCTTTTTAGCACTGGGGAGGCAAGTCAGCTCCTGCCCAGTTTTAAAAAGAAAAGTTGACAGCCAGCGCTGCGGCTGACGGAATGCTGAGCTTCCTGTTCTCTCTCCGCCCCCTCGCCCCTTCGCCCCCCTGTGTTCCTAGGAGAAGTGCTGGTGAGGAGCAGAAGGTCTGTCTTGCCTCAATCCCCAGCACTTCTCCTAGGAACACAGGGAGGCGAAGGGGCGAGGGGGGGGGGAGAGAACAGGAGACTCAGGAAGGGAGCTCGGGAAGGAGCCCACAGTCAGTCGGCTGCGGGGGGGAGGAAGGCGATTGTTCTGCTGCCGCCAGCATGGCCTGGCTGGCAGCGGAAGATGTAACGGAGCCCACGGGGGATTCGCCTTCCTCCCACCCGCAGCCGACTGATCGTGGGCTCCTTCGCAACCTCGGAGAGCTTCCAGGGCATGAAAGCTCACGAAAACCAGGAAGCTCTCCGAGGTTGCGAAGGAGCCCACGATCAGTCGGCTGCGGAAGGGAGGAAAGCGAATGCCACGGGGCTGGGCTCGGCTCCCCCCTCGGCTCCCCCCCTTACCAGCCCCGCCGCGGAAGGCTCCATTCTGTTCCCTGAATGGAGACCGCCGGCCGCTCAATCGGGCCGGCAGGGAACAGAATGGAGCCTTCCGCGGCGGGGCTGGTAAGGGGGGGGGAGCCGAGGGTCAGTGACGGGAGGCGCGGCTTGATCCGGGAGGCACGGCTTGATCCGCTGAGCCTGGCCGCCCAGAAAATCACAGCCTGTGTTGCCTGCGGCTGCGAGGGAAACCGAGCCGAGAGCAGCATCACCGCGGCTCCTGGCTCGGTTTCCCTCGCCGCCGCGGGCAACACGGGCTGGGATTTTCCGGGCGGCCAGGCTCAGCAGATCAAGCCGCACCTCCCGGATCAAACCGCGCCTCCTGTCACTGACCCTCGGCTCCCCCCCCCTTACCAGCCCCGCCGCGGAAGGCTCCATTCTGTTCCCTGCCGGCCCGATTGAGCGGCCGGCGGTCTCCATTCAGGGAACAGAATGGAGCCTTCCGCGGCGGGGCTGGTAAGGGGGGGAGCCGAGGGGGGAGCCAAGCCCAGCCCCGTGGCATTCGCTTTCCTCCCTCGAGGCTCAGTGACGGGAGGCGCGGCTTGATCCGGGAGGCGCGGCTTAATCTGCTGAGCCTGGACGGCCCGGAAAATCCCAGCCCGTGTTGCCCGCGGCGGCGAGGGAAACCGAGCCAGGAGCCGCGGTGATGCTGCTCTCGGCTCGGTTTCCCTCGCAGCCGCGCGCAACACGGGCTGGGATTTTCCGGGCGGCCAGGCTCAGCGGATCAAGCCGCGCCTCCCGGATCAAGCCGCGCCTCCCGTCACTGACCCTCGGCTCCCCCCCCTTACCAGCCCCGCCGCGGAAGGCTCCATTCTGTTCCCTGCCGGCCCGATTGAGCGGCCGGCGGTCTCCATTCAGGGAACAGAATGGAGCCTTCCACGGCGGGGCTGGTAAGGGGGGGAGCCGAGGGGGGAGCCGAGCCCAGCCCCGTGGCATTCGCTTTCCTCCCTCGAGGCTCAGTGACGGGAGGCGTGGCTTGATCCGGGAGGCGCGGCTTGATCCGCTGAGCCTGGACGGCCCGGAAAATCCCAGCCCGTGTTGCCCGCGGCGGCGAGGGAAACCAAGCCAGGAGCCGCGGTGATGCTGCTCTCGGCTCGGTTTCCCTCGCAGTCGCGGGCAACACAGGCTGGGATTTTCCGGGCGGCCAGGCTCAGCGGATCAAGCCGCGCCTCCCGGATCAAGCCGCGCCTCCCGTCACTGAGCCTCGCCAGCCCTCTCCAGGCTGCGGGCGGGGTCCGGAGAACAATGCCTGGCGCCGCGCTCCGATGCCCGAGCTCCTTTCGCCTGCGGCTCCCAGCCCACCGCCTCGCTGGCTGGCTTCTCCTCCTGCTCAGCCTCGCCTCGGCCTTTGTGCGCGGCTTGTCCCGACAGCCCCCCCACCCCAGCACTTTGAATACAGCAGCTTCTGCTGGATACGGGCGGTGGGTGGGACGAGCGGCGCGGAAGCCAGGGGCTTGGCAGCTCGCCCCGCCCATCGCCCATATCCAGAAGAAGTGGCGGGATTCAAAGTGCTGGGGTGGGGGGGTGTCCCGACAGCCCCACCACCCCAGCACTTTGAATCCAGCAGCTTCTGCTGGATACGGGCGGTGGGTGGGACGAGCGGCGCGGAAGCCAGGGGCTTGGCAGCTCGCCCCGCCCACCGCCCGTATCCAGCAGAAGCGGTGGGATTCAAAGTGCTGGGGTGGGGGGGTGTCCCAGACCTGCTGCCTTTTCCCGCGCCCGCCGCCGGCCCGATCCTGCGTCTCCTGCTTCCCCCCCCAGCCAAAAATACAAAGGGGTCTCCGGCGGCAGACCGTCTTTGTGTTTTTCACTGGGAGGGGGGAGCAGGAGGACCTTCCTGACTCCCTCCCCCAGCGCCGGACCTCCTGCCCTCCCTCCCAGCCAAAAACCCAAAGCAGCCTCCCGAACATTTTACATCTTACGAACCTGCCGCCGCCGCCGAGAAGCCCCGCCGCCCGGCTGTCACCTTTAAAACAGCCGGGGGGCTTCCCAGCAGCTTCCCGAAGCCGAACGCCAAACCCGAACTTCCGGCTTCGGCTTCTGGGAGGCTGCTGGGAAGCCCCCCGGCTGTTTTAAAAGGTGACAGCTGGGCTGCGGGGCTTCAAACGCCGAACCCGGAAGTTCGGGTTTGGCGTTCGTAAGATGAAAAAAGTTCGTAAGAAGAGGCAAAAATTTTCTGAACCCCGGGTTCGTATCTCGGGTTGTTCGTAAGACGAGGGGTTCGTATCTTGAGGTACCACTGTATATGCTTTAATTATTTGAATACCTGTGGGGAAGGGAAGGGAATGGAATGGAATAGAATAGAATAGAATAGGTGGAAAGGACATTGGAGGTCTCCTAGTCCAACCCCATGCTTAGACAGAAAATCCTATACCACTTCAGACAAATGGATATCCATTTTTTTTCTTTAAAACTTCATGTTGGAGCATTTATAACTTCTGGAGGTAAGTTGTTCCATTGATTAATGGTTCTGTCAGAAAATTTCTCCTTATTTCTAAGTTGCTTCTCTTCTTGATTTATTTCGACCCATTGCTTCTTGTCCTACCCTCAGGTGCTTTGGAGAACAACTCGACTCCCTCTTCTTTGTGGCAACCCCTGAGATATTGGAATGCACATGACTGCTATCATGTCACCCCTAGTCCTTTTCATCACGCTAGAATATGTTACTCTTGTGATTTTCCCAGCCTCTGTTCGCTGATCAAATGAAGCTGAAAATAAACTTGCCCCATTTTGTTTTAGATCCATTGTCTCTGGAGAATGCTTGTTGAATTATGGTAGAATATTTCTTTGTAATATATGGCTACATTTAAAATCATATTTTTCTGATCTTCAAAGCATTTTACGCCATCTTTTTTCCCTCCTTTCCCTTTTATTCTTATAAAGCTGAACCCACCAAAGGGACAAATCTCTCATAAGGTTTTCATTAAGACACACAGCTGTTATTTCTATAGAACACAGCTCCAGGAGCCAGTTAAAAATTATCTTTAAAATAATGATCATTATCCAAAGCTACTCATAATGATGAAACACAGTCATTTTATATAATGTGAGGGTGACATTATATAAAATGCTTGAACACAAGCAGCAATAAGTACACTTCAACTTAGATCAGTTCATTTAGTGACCTTTCAAAGTCACAATGGCACTGAAAAAAGTGACATTTTCAGAATTATGATCTTTACAGCATCCCCATAAATGTGGTGACTGTGGTTTATATTTATATTTATATTTACTTAACAACATAAATTTTGGACATCATTTATACATTGAGGACTACCTCTAATTTAGTCTTATTGCTGAATGAAGTTGTGAATTGAAAGGCAAGATAACTATATATATCTCATGGATTTCTACAGAATGGGTTAGAAAGCAAATGACAAAATCTATGCTACCTGTTTCAATGCAATAATATCACAATACAAATATGAAAGGGTGCAGCTTGTATCATGATATCGTTATACATGTTTCATTCAATTGACATCATTGTAAGTAGATAGAAATCACAATTTTTAATTTGTTGAGCAACTTTGTCGCCACCCTACTAGTCTGAATTTTAAATCTACTCTAATGTAATTTATAGATTAGATAACTATTGTGTGTGTGTCTTTGGCTCACAAATCTATGTGAACCCAAAAGGATATCAGGCAGATGGGGAAATATTGTGCCCTAAGGGACTTGAGGAGTCAGCATGCATTGGGTAAATCCTTGCCCTTCATCACATCATTGCCCGCCTTGTTTCCCAGGTGTTATAAATGCTTGTTTTGTCAATATGTGAATTGATGAAAGAAAGAAAAATTTCACTTTGATAGCAGGACAACTAATGTGACTTCAGGCTACCTGTGTAGCAATGAAGGGTGAGGGAGTGGACTTTTCCTTTAATTATGAGCAGCAAGAGATCTCTAATTCATGGATAGATGGAAGTGAATATGAGCCCATAGATTGGGAAAGTCAGAAACTAATGTCTAAAAAAGATCAACAGATTTAGCATTTTCTAAAGCAAAGCATAGACCAGTGATGACGAACCTATGGCACGGGTGCCACAGGTGGCACACGGAGCCATATCTGCTGGCACGTGAGCTATTGCCCTAGCTGAGCCCCAACGTGCATGTATGTGCCGGCCATCTGATTTTTGGCTCACACAGAGGCTCTGGGAGGGCGGGTTTTTTGCTTCTGAGAGCCTCCGGAAGGGATGTGGGAGGGCGTTTTTGCCCTCAGCTCCAGGGAAACTTTTGGAGCCTGAGGAGGGTGAAACATGAGCCTACTGGGCCCATCGGAAATTGGGAAACAGGCCCTCTACAGCCTCCAGAGGGCCTCGGGGGTGGCAGGAAAGCTGTTTTCACCCTCCCCCAGGCATTGAATTATAGATGTGGGCACTCGTGCATGCATGATAGTGTGCACATGCTCTCTTTCAGCACCCAAGGAAAAAAAGGTTCACCGTCACTGGCATTGACCCTACTGTGTGCCTATTTCAAACACTCATCTTTTTTCTTTAAACCATAAACCATTACTCATTTTCTAATATGGTTCTTTACTTATAATAGTGATAAGAAGCCCGAATATTTTATTAAGGATCTTCAGTTCTTTTGCTGAATAGATTTAGCAGTTTTTGTATGTGTTTTTTATTAATCCAAGTAGAATAATGTATTTACAAAAAGCTTCTTTTGTGTGAATTTCCATCAAATATTCTGGCTGAAAGATAACAGAAATTCATGATTTGGAGGAATGGTTTTTAAAGGTCTTTTCTTTGAAAAATTTAAAAGTGAGGGGTGGGGGAATTCAGTAACTTTAGTAAAGAGCATATCATAGAGTGCTGGTAAAAAAATTTTGTTAGAGCAACATAACTAAGGGGACCAGACATCCCACTTTTGGTGGGACAGTCATGCTTTTTAATAATTTGTCCCACGTCCCGCAGCATTTCAAAAATGTCCAGATTTTTGGAAAGACTGGGTCACCTTATTCTAGGGGCTATCTGGTCAAGCCTTTCTTTTGAGTGAAAGAAAACAAAACTCACATGGAGGCAGCTGAGGGGGCTTTGAAAGAGAGACTGTTAAATAAACTGGGAATTTTCTCTCTCCTTCTCTCTCTCTCTCTCACACACACATATACACACACTCATGACCACAGAAAGGTTCTCTTCCCTCCTGCTCCCTCCCTTCTCTCTCACACACACATATACACACACTGATGACCACAGAAAGGTTCTCTTCCCTCCTTGTCCCTTCCAAGAGTCTCCAACTTTGCAGACACCACTGCTCCTCGCCTTTCCTGCCCCTGGAGTGGAGTTGGGTGCCATTTCTCCACACCCGACAGCTGCAACCGGCGGTGCCCAATCCATCCCTCCCAAAACCAGCTTCCCTGCTGCAGTGCCACTCACCTGCGCTGCAGAATTTGCGGTGGGGAGGTGCCAGGAGAAGCTCCCCCTGTAGCCACTCTCTGGCCCAAGAAGGAAGAGGTACAGAGAGCCCCCACCCACCATCCCTACAGCCCCCCTGGGGGGAAGCCCATCCAGGTACTCAGCCATCTGTTGTGCTCCAACCGGCTCCACAGAGAGAGAAAAAAGAGGAAGGAAGGAAGACAAAGAAATAGAGAGAGAGGGAAACAGAGAGAAACCGAGCAAGAGGGAGGGAAGGAGGGAGAGAGAGAGAGAGAGAGGGAGGAAGGAAGAGAGAGAAAAAGAGGAAGGAAGGGAGAAAGAGAGAGGGAGGAAGGAAGAGAGAAAGAAAGAAAGAAAGAGGAAAAGAGAGAGAAAGAGAGGGAAGAAGAGAGAGAAAAAGAGAGCAAGAAGGAGGGAGGGAGAGAAAGAAAGAGAAAGAGAGAGGAAGGGAGGAAAAGAGAGAGAGAGGAAGAAAGGAAGAGAGAGAGGAAGAAAGAAAGGGAGTAAGGGAGGAAGAGAGAAAGAAAGAGAGGGAGGAAGGAAAAGAGAGAGAAAGAGAGTGGTAGAAAGTGAGAGAAAGACAGAAAGAAAGAGGGAATGAGAGTGTTGTGTTTGTTGAAATATATTGAGAAATTCACTGATTGGTTAAGACGCGGCTATTTAGAAAATAGCCGTGAAAGTTAAATGTTTGTCAGTTGGGAAAAGCCCGCCGTTTTAAAGAGTATAAATAGGGCAATGGATTAGCCGTTGCCCTCATTCCGGAGTTACTGACTTGGTGAACGTTTTCTGTCTTTGAGTATGCAATAAATGGAGATTGCTTTAACCAGCCTCTGAAGTCGTGATTTAACAGTGGTGACGAGGAGGTCGAACTCCCGCGAACGCAACCATGAGCTCAGCCATGGCTCCACCACCGGCCTTCTTCAATTCTGATTCAGAATCTTGGACCTCCTATATGTCCAAATTCAGAATTTTTCTCCAAGCAAGCAACCTGCACGATGCAGAGGACGAAAGGAAAAGAGCCGTATTTCTGAGCTACTGCGGACCAGCTATCTACAGCTTGGCTTCAACTCTCGTTGACCCAGACACGCTAGAAACGGATTAGCCGTTGCCCTCATTCCGGAGTCACTGACTTGGTGAACGTTTTCTGTCTTTGAGTATGAAATAAATGGAGATTGCTTTAACCAGCCTCTGAAGTCGTGATTTAACAGAGAGAGAGAGATAAAAAGGAGGGAGGAAAAGAGAGAGAAAGAGAGAGGGTGGCAGAAAGAGAGAGAGAGAAAGAGAGAAAGGGAGGGAGGAAGAAAGAGAGAGAGAAAGAGGGACGGAAGGAGGGAGAGAAAGAAAGAACAGAAAGAGAGGGAGGGAGGGAGGAAGAGAGGAAAAGAGAGGAAGGAAGGAAGAGAGAGAGAGAGTCTGGAAGAAAGGGGAGAGAGAGAGAAATAGAGAGAAAGGAGGGATGAAGGAAGAGAGAAAGAGAGGGTAAAGGAAGAAGGGAGAGAGAAAAAGAAAGAGAAAGAGGGAGAGTGGAAGAGAGAGAGCAAAATCTAGTTTGAAATTAGCTCAACTATTTAAGTGGCATTTTGATACTTAGCAGAGTTGTCATCTGATTTTCTGTTATCCAGGCTTTTTGTGGAGGATTTACAAAAGCAAATTGGTTATGTTTAATGTTTCTATGCAAGAAAATGACAGATTCCCTTCTAATTTTATTGTAAATGTATTGTACAGATGTCATATTTTCAGTTTTAAAAAAATTCAGCAAGTTATTTCTGTACAAATGTTTAAAAGTATGGCTTTTTCTAGTTGGATGTTGTATTTTTTTTAAGACTCTTTGAAGGCACTTTTAATTGCTGCTAAATGATGTTGCTTTTGCTTTTTCAAAAAAACAAAAATAAAACAAAAAATCAAAGCAACCTTCTTAAGGTGCAAGTCAGCTGAAAGTCCTAGAGAGATTGAAAGTAGATAATTCATTAACAATCAGGGCTTTTATGCGGTATGTATGCTGAGAGCATATGCACCAAGACAAATTCCTTGTGTGTCCAATCACACTTGGCCAATGAAATTCTATTCTATTTTATTCTATGTCAAAACGATCTGTGTTGGAACTATACAGTATAGTTCGAGTCAGTTTCCTGAACTACAGCATGGGATACTAGATGTAGAAGTTGTTTATATTGATTCTGGGTTTCTGGAAGTACTGTCTACAAGGTGGAAAGATGTTCCTCTAAAGAGATGTGTCTTGCGGCTTGTACAGAGTTGGAAAGGACCTTGGAGGTCTTCTAGTACAGAGGTCCCCAACCGCCGGTCCGCGGACCGGGACCGGGCCGTTGGAGCTTTTCAGCCGGTCCGCGGCGCCAGGGCCCCCTCGGCCTTTCCGCATCACCAGCGGCGCTCCCACCGCCAGCCAGCCAAGCCCCGCGCCCGCCGGAACCGGCTCCTCGCTCTCCCCCCGCCGCCCGCCGCGTTTGCAGGAGGTGGGGAGGGTTGGGCGGCCCGCCAAGGCCAGGAGGGACGCCGCTGCCCCCCCCCCCTCCTTCCCTCTCTCCGCCCGCCGCTGCGCCTCCTTGACAACGAGAGGAAATGCCGGCAAAGGCTTTCCTCAGCGGAGGCCGGCGAAGGTGATATTGAATGTCGGGGGAGAACGGGTGGTTGCACGCGCTTCCTATCTCCCTGCTAGCCCACTCGGAATATTCAAAATAAGAAAAACCTTTGCCGGCGAAGGCTTTTCTTATTTTGAATATTCCGAGTGGGCTAGCAGGGGGATAGGGAACGCGTGCAAACGCCCGTTCTCCCCCGACATTCAATATCACCTTCGCCGGCCCCGCCTCTCCTGCAAACCCCCTTGCTGAGAGCCCGGGGCGAAAGTGCTCTCGCAAAGGTGAGGCGGGCAGGGCGTGCGCGCGTCATCGCTGAGAAGAACAGAGAGAGAACGAGAGTGAGTGAGAGCAACAGACAGCAAGATAGAGAGAAAGTGAGAAAGAGAGAGTGAGAAAGGGGGGGAGAGAAAGAGATAGCAAGAGAGAGAACAAGAGAGAGAAAGAGCGTGAGAAAGAAAACAAGAAAGAGTGAGAGAGAGAGAAAGAAAGCAAAAGAGACAGAAAGAAAACAAGAGAGAGAAAGTGAGAAGAAGAGAGAGAAAGAGGGGGAGAGAGAGAGAAAGAGAGAGGGAGGAGAGAGAGAAAGAGAGGGAGAGGGAGAAAGAGAGAGGGAGAGGTGGGAGAGATAGCAAGAGAGGGAGAGAGGGAAAGGGGGAGAGAGGGGGAGAGAAAGAGAGAGGGAGAGAGAGAGGAGATAAAGGAAGAGGAGAGAGAGAAAGGAAGAGAAAGAAAGAAAGAGGGATAGAAAGAGAGAGAGAGTGAGAGATGCTCAGTGAGCCTTTCTTTGAAGTTGCCTTTCTTTCTTTCTCTTTCTTGCTTTCTTTCTTGCTCTTTTTCTTTCTCTCTTTTACCTTCCCTTCCTCTATTTCTTCTTTTCTTTCTCCTTCCTACCTTCTTCCCTTACTCTCCCCTTTCATAAGTTTCCTTGCTTCCTTCCTCTGTTCCTGTCCCTTCCCCCTTTCTTTCTTTCTTTCTTTCTTTCTTTCCTTCCTTTCCTCCCTCCATTTCTTGCTTTCCTTTTCCTTCCTCCCTTCCTTCCTCCCTCATTCCCTTCTTTCACTCCTTCCTCTCTTACTCTCCCCTTTCACACCTTTCCTTGCTTCCTTTGCACCCTTCTTTTGTTCCTGTCCCTTCCCTCTTTCCTTCCTTCCTTCCCACCCTCCGTCCATTCATTCACCCATTCCTCTCTTGATCGCCCCTTTTACGGCGCCGCTGACAGCTAGCTCCCCCCCCCCACCGGGCCATGGAAAACTGGTCTAGCTTAAAGCCGGTCCCTGGTGCAAAAAAGGTTGGGGACCTCTGTTCTAGTCCAACCCCCTGCTTAGGTGGGAAACCCTACACTACTTTAGACAAATGGGTATCCAACATCTTCTTTAAAACTTCCAGTGTTGGAGCATTCACAACTTCTGGTGGCAGGCTGTTCCACTGATTGATTCATTGTTCTAATGGTCAGGAATTTTCTTCTTATTTCTAAGTTGCTTCTCTCCTTGTTTAGTTTCCACACATTGCTTCTTGTCTTACCCTAAGGTGCTTTGGAGAATAGCTTGACTTGTCTCAGATAACTTAGCTAACTAATTTATTGATTTATTTCATAGACCGAATTTTTAATCCGCTTTACCAATGTGAAAATCTGGTCACCTTATTTATTTTATTTATTTATTCAATTTTTATGCCGCCCTTCTCCTTAGACTCAGGGCGGCTTACAACATGTTAGCAATAGCACTTTTTAACAGAGCCAGCCTATTGCCCCCACAATCCGAGTCCTCATTTTACTGACCTCGGAAGGATGGAAGGCTGTAATGTAACCTTAATGTAACCATCATGTCAAAATAGAGTAGACCTTTCATAAAGTTAAAGAGAGATTGGGTCTGCTTCTATGGAATAAGTTGAGATAGATTTATGGTTTATTACCAGGGTTTACCAGGGCATTGAGCACACTTTCCATTGAGAAAAGTGAATAAGAACCTTTTAAATTACAGAGAAAATAAAAATCTTCTTCATTGAGATGATCCAGCTACAAATCAATGTTTTCAATGCCTCTCAATGCCTTTCTGATTTGCTTCTCAAATAAATAAACATTGTTGAATGGTTGATGTCTATGGCAGGGCTATGAAACTTATGACAACAGGTTGCTGTCTGTGACATAACACAACTTTCCCCCCTTATCTTAAATGGGTAGGTGTGGCCAGCACATGACACATTTGACCCATGGGCTGCAAGTTTGACACCCTTGGTCTATGGAAACAAAAAAAAATGTATTATTTGGAAAATGAAAATTGTGTCAGGGAGTTAGTTATTTATGTTCCTTTTTATATTAACATCCTTCTCATCCCACAAACTTTAGGGAAATTTTCTAAGAAAAGGGCTTGTGTAACGTGTCATTTATAACGGCAAATGGTGCAATATACCATCAAAGAAAAATCATTTGGATAAATAGTGTGTGGGCACATTTACCAACTAATAGTCACCATTTATTTAAAAAAATTGGCAAATGGAAGTTTGTGGGAGTTTTGTAATTGGATTGCATGAACACCCTTAATAATATATTGCTGGTCCTTTACCAAAATAATGGTAGTTGCCCAATTTA
Source organism: Erythrolamprus reginae (assembly GCF_031021105.1). NCBI lineage: Eukaryota > Metazoa > Chordata > Lepidosauria > Squamata > Dipsadidae > Erythrolamprus > Erythrolamprus reginae. The sequence continues at coordinate 47,404,314 of NC_091963.1, forward strand.
CTTCAGTCAGCAGATTCTACTTTGAAAAAGAATGCCTTGTTTGAAAAAGATGGTACATTTTCCTATATCTTTCCTATTTGTGGGTGTACTCTGTTAGGTACTGCTGTGGCTTTGCAGTTTGGCAAGAATGTGTTCAATTAGGATAGCTGAAGATATTTTTCATTTATATGTACAGCAGAAAGAACAGTGAGAAAGGTTTTATGTACTTGTGTTTTTGTGCAGGAGGTAAGAATGATTTGGAATTTCTTGATAACTGTTTTCGTTCACTTACTTGTTTGTGGTGTTACAATAAAACAACTATATTTAGAGAGGATGGATGGATGGATGGACGGACGGACGGACGGAAGGATGGATGGACAGAGGGATTAATTTGCACAGCCAGATGAATGGCATAAAGTCATTGGGTGTTTTTGTACATATTTATTTTGCTCATATTCCACAATGTGCATGTGTTGTCATGATGCAAATTGGATTTGTAGGCAAGGGGTAAAGAAAACTATTTAAACATGATTCAATCCAGTCCTCTAGCTATCTTAATTTATGGTCCAGATCAGTTTTGGATTAGTCCAAAGGAATTTATTTCATACCATTTAATATCACATATTGATATATCTTGCTTGTACTGGATTCTCTATTATGCCAAGTATTATATATTTAAGGAACTGACTGCTAAAACATAATGTTAATTCTACCCCGGCTCTGTACTTTCTACTTTATACACTTTCTCGTGTCATTATTTCTTTCTGTTTTACAGCTCATGTTGTCTTTAATGATACAAAAAAAAGTTTCAAATAATATTTTCAAATGAGTTCATCTATATTCTATGATATTTAATATGTGTTCTTTCATAAATCTGAATTTAAATATTACACATACAATACACATGTATAGTGCAATTTATCTTATTTTAGTATGCAGTTTCCTATTAACATTTACATCTTTATTATTGGAATTGATGCTTTCATAATGAATTTTAAAAATCAATTAATTAAAAAAATGCTAAAGTATGTTAGCACATATTTCAGTCTATATGATTATTATATCTTTAAATGAAAAAAAATGTAAAAAAGTTTTTAAAAAGTAAAGTAAAAAAAAGTGGAATGTGCATCCCTTGTTTTCTTTCTTAACAAATTATTGATGATAACTTTTTTCCTTTAGGTCAATAAAAAATATTGTTAATGAGACTAATTTTGGTCTCTTCGGTTCTGAAATTAAAAAGTGCTTTTTCTTTGTTCAGTTTCTTGTCACACCAAGAATCATCATAGATATTTCAACATTTTAAGGTTCTTTGCTTCTCAAATCTCCAATTCTTTACCAAAAAGAAAATAGATATTTCAACACCAAAAAATCTCTGTAAAGTGCTATAACATACTGAAGAGTTAAAAAATTATTTACATAAGTTTTTCAGATTATTTAAAGTAAATTGTTTCATATATTATGCATATGTCCAGAATAAGATTTTTTTTTCCATAAAAAATAGAGAGAGAAAATAAATAGAAAGAAAAAATAAAAATAAATGTTACAAATATTTGACATTAACCAAAAAAAAGATATTTGCACTTATTTTTTATTTCAGGATTAGCTAAAAAAATAACAATGTGTTTTGGTATATTAAATTGCAATATATTTTATAGAGAAGCAGTACTCTGAACTCATTATTTTAAAAAAACAGTAGAGAAATTTAACAATTTATACTGGAAGCAGACTAGATTTTGTTGAATGTAAGTAATTAATTATTAGTGATATTTAAGGTTATTCCATTTGTACAACTTTTTATGCAAGATATTTTTACTGAATTCTAGAAATCAAAGATTGCAACTTGGAAATGTCTTACATTACATATCATTTATGCCATATCATGAAATAAGTCTGAATTCACTGTGGCAATTTATTACACACAGCATTCTACTAGTACTTGTGCAAGAATTCGTGAACTATACGAATACATTTCTTTCTTGTCCTTCTCATTTCTAAGATCCAGGTATAGTGAACTCCCATTAGGCAGCAAATAAGATTTTAAATAATACAGTATGCCTTTTTTTGAAATTCTATGAAATTATACTGAGTTATATTTTTATGAATTTGTTTTTAGTTGAATGTTCTGTACTGCAATTAAAAAGGTCTCTTCCATGTGTAAAGCCACCAATTATTTTTTTCTAGCACTATATGTTTTACTTTGCTTTTTTATTTTATTTTTTAACATTTTGTTTTTAGGTTTATAGGTAATCTAGAAAATAAGAAAACAGAAAATTGTATTTCTTTTTTAGTCTAGTCCATGTATTGAAAAAGAACTGAAAAATTACTGCATTGTCTTGAATTAATGTTTTATTTCTTTACCAAGCTAGGCAACATTGCAACTAGAAATTTTTTTGAGCTCCTAAAGCATATCTCCCTTTAACAGTAAATTATTTAAAACTGTTAAGTTGATGTATAAGTTAGGTATTTGTGGGGGCACTGTTTCCTAAGGAAGGTGGGCATCATCCTGCCATAGTTAAGCATGTTTAAACCCAGAGAGATGTCAAAAATAGGAATACATATTGAACGGAGCAAAAATGCACACAGTTTTTGTAACATATTCAGACAGTCACCTGCATGCTCCATTTTAATACTGTTTTCTTTCTTTTTTCTTTTTCTTTTTCTTTTGTAGAGGTTGAAAGCAGCTTTGACTCATATTCCTGCGGGCATCTCCAATGGAAATATGAACACCATGGGTCATATGATGGAAATGATGAGCTCTCGACAAGACCAACCAGCCCACCATCATATGCACTCGCATCCACATCAACACCAGACCCTTCCATCCCATCACCCATATCCCCATCAGCATCAACACCCAACACACCATTCTCATCCTCATCCTCATCACCAGCACCCGCACCATCATTCTCATTCACATCTTCAGGCTCATCCAGCACATCATCAGACTTCGCCACATCCGCCACTGCATTCAGGCGGGCAAGCACAGGTAGAGCTTTATAACCTCTCTTATCTGAAGATGGATATTAAAAGCAAGAGTTTGTGGTGGCTTTCCCCCCCCCCCCCAGATTTTAATTCCCCTGCATCATTTTTGTAATTTTTGAAGTTGCCAAATCAAGAAAGGTCTTGAGTAGCTTACCAGGGGATTCTAATTAAGTAATATGACAATGTTTCAAGATAAAAGACTAACAGAGCAGAAGGAAATGAGAAAAAATACTTACTTTGCTTTCCCTCCCTGAGTGTTTTAACACTTTGTCAGCTGATATCTTATTCTTGAAATAAGATGATAGATAGACAGACAGACAGACAGACAGATAATAGGTAGGTAGTTAGTTAGATGACAGATAGATAGATAGAATTCCTTTCAGTAATAATAATAAACAGACACACATATGAAGACTGTAGATGTCTTTTTGTCATTCTTTACATAACTTTAAAAAAAATAGTCCTAGAACTTCCATGGTAAGTCTAGAAATGGTTTCTCATGTCAGATTTTACTTTATTTTATTTTATTTTATTTATTATTTTATTTTATTATTTTATTTTATTTTATTTATTTTATTTATTTTATTTATTTTATTTATTTTATTTATTTATTTTATTTATTATTTTATTTATTTTATTTATTTTATTTATTTTATTTATTTTATTTATTTTATTTATTTTATTTATTTTATTTATTTTATTTATTTTATTTATTTTATTTATTTTATTTATTTTATTTATTTTATTTATTTTATTTATTTTATTTATTTTATTTATTTTATTTATTTTATTTATTTTATTTATTTTATTTAATATTATTGACTTTATTATTTATTTATTATTGACAATATTATGCTGCCCAATCCCAATGATGCTCAGTGCAGCTTACAACAATAAATTGTACATACAATAAACAAGTCAAATAATTAGTAATAAGAACAGAAAAACCCATAATAAACCCTAAACTCACATATATACAGAAACAGTTGCAAATCGGATGTGCGGTGTAATAGTTGGACTATTTGCCACATGTATGAAGTCTATAGTAAATAATATTTAGGTCTGAAGTTAAGACCAGGAATTAACTTTGATTCTCACTACTGCTCTTGGTTCTACCACAGAGGTGGTAGAAGCCCCTTTATGACTTGTGAACTTTAGCTCCCAGAATTCCTGAGTCTACATGGCTGTTCAGGAATTCTGGGAGTTAAAGTCCACAAGTTATAAAAGGGCCATCATTCCCCATTTCCTGCTCTACGGTATGGCTTTTTGAAACACTTGAATCCATATGGAACTGAATTTAAATGATTTTCCTAGAATTAGGATCCTAGAAAATTAACATTTTTATATTTGCAATTGCAGATTTGAGAGAAGCAGATATGCCCTCAGGCCCCTCCCTGGCTGTTCATACTGAAACAATTGTTACTTCTTAAATAAAAACACCTTTGTGATATTATACTTACATTCTAGCAGATGAAGCAAAAAAAGAGTGATTATTTCCCCCAAAAAACATTATGTCTACTGCTTAGAGGATAAATGATGATTTTAAGATCTATAGGTCAGTTAGACAAGAGAACAGTTTTAATTCCTAATGGGAATACAAAAGTAATGACACTTTTGAAGAGGGCATTGCCCGGGATAAAAGATGGTTTGTGTGAGTAATAAACATCAGCTTACTACTTTCCAAACCCATCTATAATTCCCCTCAGTACTGGCCCCTTTAAGGTCAGACTGCTTCAACAGACACATTAATCTTATGGTACAGTTTACTAATTATTAACCAACTCTTTCTGTTGAACCATATTTTTGATTTTCATGGTTCACGTCAAAACCAAACTTAATTGCTAGGAGTCACATTTCCCTTTTGCCATAATTTTGATTGTTATGCCACATCCCTGTATTAAATTTCAAACTTTTCAACAGCCAACAGGAACCTAATGAATTAGGTTGTATAAATGAATGACTAGAAATCTAAAGTTATAAAGAGTAGAAGGAACATACAGATTCAAAGAGGCAAAATCCAGCAATTTGTTTACCACACCAGTCAATCTTCCTTATCTTCTATAGCTTCGGATGATGACATGTTGGACCCACACAAGCACAGAATTATGTGTAGAAGAGACCAAGTAAGAACATATTACAGGAAATAAGGGAGGCCACCTGTGTTTGGGTGGGGCTCCAGTAATTAGGGTTGCTGCTATAAATAGCAGCATGTGGGTTTGGCCATTGTGGAAGAATATCTTGCAGTTTCATCAGGAATCTTGTGTGCTGGACTTTGTTGCTTTTTCATGCCTTTGAAACCAAAGCAGAGCAGTGTGTGTGTCCCTTTGTTGAAAGAAGAAGGGGTGTGAAGTTTCTCCACAGCTGCTGGCTAAGTACTTAATGACTGCTTAAGGGGTTGTTTTGGGAAGAGTGCTCTTTGCAATACAAAAAGAGTGCTTAGTTTATTTTGACTTTTGGGATAAAGAACATTGTTTTGAATTTTCAAATGTGTGTGTGTCTGATATTTGTATCCTTGAATTTTCGGGAGGCTCCTATCAGAGTGCCCGACAGAACACCATTTAGTCATGATCTTCTAAGATCAAATAGAAAAATATACAGTGTCTGAGAAATATAATAGAACTTAATATAATTCCTTCTATGATTTTCCAGTTGGTTTAAAAAAATAATAATAATTCTATCTTACTTAAATTATTTCAACTTTATCCTGACATTATATCAAGGTTAGTTCAAAAGGAATCACATAGAAATGAGCTGTAATTAACACTTAATTTTTTTTTTCCTTGGAAAGGATGCTATTGATTTTTTTTCTTGCTAATATAGACTGACATAGCTTGGGTCCTACAAAAACTACAGTGAGAAGCACCAGCTTAGAATAATATATTTAGAATTCTTAAATTGTTTCTGTCCAAATATTGGAAATATACTAGATTGGATTTGATCTACTGAACTTGAAAATGTTAAAATCAATCAATCTATCTCATGCACACTTTGTTGGTTTAACTATGTCTTTCAAATTAATATTTCCAGTAATCTCAACTCTTGCTTTATCTTCCTGTTTATGCTAAAGTAGAAAGCCGCATTTTATTAATTCTTATATATGTTTTATTCTGCATGGGGATAGATAAACTAAAATTATGATGTTTTCATTGAGAAAATATACACATAGAGGAATGTAGCAATTCATCTTAATCATATTCATATAAATTCATTTCCATTTTTCTCCCATATACGTAAATGGAAGAAAAAATATTTTATTTTCAGTTTTTAATCTGTTTCAGTTTTATATTTACTTCATATTACAAAACCTAACATAGAACATATTGGCTGTAGTCTTACAATAACTGTCTACCTCAGTTAAAGCGATGCTCAGTACCATATAAAAAAACAATAAAAGCTGAAATTTGCATCAAGTTAACTCTGATCCTTGATCATTACATCATGGTTTGGGGAGATAAGGTTTTGTTGTTGTTTTTTGGTGGTGATCAATGTCAATATAAGTATGTAGAATTTCCTGGTAATTTCACCTCTAAGTACTAACTAGGCCTAGCAAAGCTTAACTTTTTTGGGAATGGGCCAAGGCTGACTGGGTTGCAAAAGAGAAATGCATTACTTTAAATCGTGAACAAAATTAAAGGTCCCAGGACTCTTTCCTTGTTTGATTAATACTAGGTGTCACAACATTTGAAATGATTCACGCTTGAACTAAATGCTCTTTTTGCTGCACTGAAATGAACTGAAAATATTTTTAATAAGATGGAGCGGCTCTCTCCCACAACCTAGTTCTGAAAGGCCAAATCCTGCTGAATGCAAAGTGTTAGACAAAGATTTAAGAATATCTTATGAAGTTTCAGAATTTCTACCACTTGCTAATTTGTCTGAAATTTGGGAGGGATGCCATTTATCTCTTTTGGATGGTTATTTCATTAAAAATAGTTATGATTCTTATTAGGTATCAACGTCAGCTCAACAAATGCAAGCCACACAGAGCCTACAACCTCCACAGTCCTCTGGTGGTCGTCGAAGAAGAGTGGTGGATGAAGATCCGGATGAAAGACGGAGGAAATTTTTAGAACGAAATCGAGCAGCCGCCACACGGTGCAGACAGAAGAGGAAAGTTTGGGTGATGTCACTGGAAAAGAAAGCAGAAGAACTCACCCAGACAAATATGCAATTACAGGTATAGATTACCATCAAGATACATAGGATATATTCAGTGGAGGGCCTCACCCTCAATGATGGGGAACATCGTTCTGGTGATAGCCATGTAGCACGTTGGCTAGCACCGGTAGTGATGCTGGATGTGCACATGTGTGCACGCACCACCGGTGCTTTCCTAGACTTAGGCCTGCCCTGCCCCATCATGAGCATTGCCTTCTCCTGCTGTTTGCCCATTGCTTGCCTCTTGCGCCGGCTCCCCCAACCACCCGTGCTGCCACCGTTCGCTCCAAGAATGAGAGGCGATCGTGGCAAGCAGGTGGGGGGGGCAAACAGCAACAGGCAGTGACGACCAGGCACTTATTTGTTTGCCCATTTCCAGGTTTTTTCACATCTGCACATGCACAGAAGCGAAAAACCTCCGGAAATTGTGATCTCTTGTGCGCGTACACAAGGGGGGGGAGTGAGGCCATGCTCCCGGCCCATTCTGGTAGGACTGGGAATGGTAGCCTGCTCCTGGATATATTTGTTTTTATGCCAACAATAACTTAACAAATAAAACTTAACATTGAGTTGCATTACATTATACTTCTAATGGAAAAACAATGAATTAATTGGTTAAAATTGAAACATTGCAAATTAATGTTTAATTTGCAAAAATTTAACCAAAGATTTTAAAAGCTGAAAGTTACCTGAAAGTGTTTTAATTGTTTTTTTCTTCACATATAAATACTTAACAGTTAGCATGAAGCCATCTCTTCATTAGGACTGAAATAAATATTTTAGATAGTAAGATATAAAACCCTTTCTCTTTTAGCCTAAAGCATATTACATATAATCTTTGACTTAAGACCACAATTGAGTTCTAAATTTGTGTTCCTAATGAACAATTAAATAAGTATTATCCCATTTTATGTCCACTGTGGCCACAGTTGTTAAGTGAATTACTGTGATTGTTAAGTTAGTGTCATTGTTGTCAAGTGATTCTGGCTTCCCCATTGATTTTGCTTTTCAAAAGATTGCAAAAGGTGATCACAACACACTGCAACCGTCATAAACATGAGTCTGTAGCCAGACATATAAATTTTGATCACATGACCATTGGGATGCTGCAATAGTCATAAGTAGGTCACGAGTCACTTTTTCCAATGCCGTTGTAACTTTGAACTGTTGGAAATCAAGGACAACTTGTATCTGAATTACTAGCTACTAAAATATGCTTTATGGTCCATTTTTTCAGACAAAGGTGGCCTAAATGTTTTAATTCACTGAAATTTAGATCTCATTGTAATGGTTTCTTTTTTTATACTAGATATCCAGTGAAGGGCTACCAAAATTTTTACTACCACACTGTGAGCGTGGCTTATGCAAGACGCCCTGCATTTTCTTTCAAGACCTTTCAGTGCAAATTGGGTGCTCTGGGGTGGAGCTCCCTTTTCACTACCTTACTGCACACACACACACACACACACACACACACCCATCCAGGCAGTAGCTCACCCCTGTAGATATCTATTATAAACCTCTGTAGAAACAGTTGGGAGCAGGATTATGGGTCACGAGTATATCATCTCCATCCTCTAACCATTGATTTAAAAAGTGAGCTGTATCAAAAGCCTCATCTTGAAACATCACACCACTTGCTTTTGGATTAATGTAAACAATTAGGGTCAAGCTGTTGACCTTTGAATACAAGAGTAAGACTATGTATAATCTTAATTATAAATTTTCCTAACTTTATGGTAAATTGAAGTTCCTGCATAACTAGATATGAATTTATATTTTTATATGTTAAAAATGGCTGTGAAATTATTGGCCTCAAGAACAGTTAAAACACAATAATGGCATCTTAATGATAAATCTAAATTAGGACGGTCTGAATATCTGGAGGCATATTATTGTTATATGCAATGTTTTTCTTTCTTTCTTCAAAAGTACTTTGCACAGTAGACATCACTTGATGAGTAAATGAAGTAAATTTTGGCAATATGTGTGTGTGTTTAATACTGTATTATGCAAATGCAGCCAAAAGACCAGGAAATCTGATTCCTAATAGTCTTTTCTGAATGAATGGATGGACATAAGCTTCAACAAAGGTAAACTATGAATTTCGAGGGATTTTATTACTCAGGACAGGAATATCTATCAGCTATCTTAATTTCCATCTTTGATTAATTCTGCCTGACTTTCCTGACTTGTACTATATAGATAAAAATATTTTTGGACAATTCAACTTGTTATTTGTAGCTTTTTTTAAAAGGAGTTAAAACATATTTTGAGACTTCATTTTTATGCTTTGTTAACAGAATGCCTTCTGGATGGGGTGGGGTGGGGGAGTTTCTTGGACCTCATTTCCAAGGCTTTCCAGTAGGTCATTGTGACAAGACAACAATATTATTCAATGCAGGGGAGGATCTTTAAATGTAACAAAATTCTTTCTTTTTTCCGTTTAAGTACACCCATTTGACAAAATGCAGCCTCTGGAATACCACCCAAAATAATATGAACAGGAATTAATAACTTTAAAGTTTTAAACAGCCACCTTCATGAATTGAATTTGACCTTGATAACAAAGCAGGATGATTGAGAAAAAAGAAAAGTTATTTCTCTGCTATGCCATTTCATTAGTACAATTTAGTTTGTCTGCAGAGGTATCTATAAAATTCTGCAGGTTCTACATGTCCATGTATCACAATCAAAGCTGTACCCATTTCTACATGCATACATGCTACATGTACAAAAATCATGGGTCTTCCATCACAATGTTGTGTCCATCATCTTATAGATTGTTATTGGCCTGCAGATGCTCCTATGTCTGCAGAATCTAGGCTCTGTGCTGTTACTGAGCAACCAAGCAAATGATTAGGCTGTTAAAATCAGATTACCAAGAAAGCTTCTTGTTATCAATTCTCCCACTCTGACAATTAAAATTGTCATAAAAGAGAGTCAGCTTCAAAGCTTTCAAACTAGGCTGTAAAAGCATATACCAGAACACAGACTTCCTCCTGTGTTTTTCCTAGGAAAAAAGGATCATACGAAATATCAGGCCCCAAGCAATGCTTCTCAGCTCCTTGTCCTCCTACTTACTAAAATAAAATTATCTTTTTTCTTTTCTAGAATGAGGTTTCCATGTTGAAAAATGAGGTAGCGCAGCTGAAACAGTTGCTGTTAACCCATAAAGACTGTCCCATAACAGCCATGCAGAAAGAATCACAAGGATACCTAAGTAAGTGTTATCTGATAGTATATATTAATAGTAGATTTCCTTTTTTCAGCTCATCTCTACACCTGAACGAGTATTTAATACATTGTTAGGAATAGCACTGAATTAGCAGTGGCTATCACATAAAAGACACATAATTATAAAAAGAATTTATTGGAGGCATCTCAAAATATTTTCCCAGAGTGTCTTAAGGATTGTGGAAACCACTGCAAAAGTTTATTAATTATTTAATCATTACTAAATATATCATAGAAGCAATATCTTTTTTAAAAGAACAGGTATAATTTCTAAAATATTAACAGTACAGTGATAAAAAATAAGAAATATAATTATTATATTTAATAAATTATTATTGGCATAGTAAAATATAACATTACATTTTTAACTTATAAGACAATGTGAAATAAAGTCCAATATTCAAAATGGAGTTTGACAATTTTCTCTAAAGCAGCATGTTAATATAAGATATTATACCTGTTCAAAAACTTTTTGTAGTTAATTGTCTGTTTTTCTATTGCATAACAATGCATAGGACTGTACTTTTATTGTGCAGTGTGTATTTTTGCATGCTTATGCACATACTGCATATATACATGTGAATAGACATGCATGCACATAAACAAAATATATACATTTATCAGTTTTGCCTAATGGCCATAAACCAGGCCATAAACCAGAAGATTAATACTTCTAGTCTCACCTTAGCTGTAAAACTGGCTGTGTGATTTTTGAGCCAGACACTTTTCCTCTGCCCAAAATGTGAAACTCGGGCAACAAGCCAGTCAATCAATTCCAGTCACAACCAATTAATCAAAACTTGGTTAATCCCCCCCCCCCCCCCAAAAAAAAGATCAGACACTGCACTTTCAGGAAACATATAAGAAAGCACACCAAACCATAACTGACATATTAAACATTGAAACATTAAATATTAGATAAAACAAAATTAAGTAAGTTTTCAACCAAAATATTACGGGGTGTTCCTAGTCCACTAACCACCTCCAACATGGAAAATCCCATTCAGTGCCTCAGGTCAGTTGGCAGAGCCAGGTTTTGAGGCTCTTATGGAAGGACAAGAAGGTGAGAGCGGATCTTACCTCAAGGGATAGAATATTAAGGAGGGCAGGGGCCATACCTTGCTTTACAATATGATGAAAGAGCTTTTTACCATCAGAGTCTGCATTTAAAATCTGAAATAGTACAGTCAATAGTCACATTTGTACTGTCCACAAAAACAAAGCTGTAAATTCAGTAACACCCCTAAAAATGCAAAGTTATATAATATATATTGTTGTTGTCATCAGAAAGCTGAAAGAAGACTAGAGATCTAGTTGAGGGAATAATTGGAAGCAGACTAGATTTTGCTGTTTTATTAAGTTTGACCCGTCCCTCTGCTGAAACTCAGAATAAAATAGTTCTGGGGTAAAAAACTTGCTGCTGCTCCATCTTCTCTGCATCTGCGGAGTGACAACCTCTTGTACTTCCAGAGACTGCTCTTCTCATGGCAGAGCCCAACTGGGTTTCCTAGGGATGGTGCAGCAACTCCAGTAAAGCCAGTTACTTCCAGATTTCCATCAACCATTTGGTGTAGAGGGGATCCGGAACTAGCACTCCCTTCCTTTCCCTGCTTGGCATCACTCAGAGTCCTATCAAAAGGCTTGAAAAGGAGACACAACAGCATGGACAGAAGAGGCAAAGTGCTCAGTATCTCGCTGGAACAGCCTTGACTACAGGACTCATATTTCCAAAGGAGATGATACTTCGGTCAATGCAAGTAGCATTCTGCTGACTTACTACTTACACTGAGGTATCTTTCCATTATTTAAAAGTGCTATATGCAGACATAGCTTAAAGTAGAAATGCAGTATCCATAATATGAAGACAACTCTACATATTCCTTTATTTCTGTTATTCCTTAGTTTTAGTGGTTCTCTAATTTTAATTCCAGGTTTTGGCTGGTAAACATTTTGTATCTGTTTTCTCAGCTATTTGTTCCGCTAAAAAAAATTATACCCTTCTTTTTCTACCTGGAATGAATCTTCTTTTCTATTCTGTGCAGGTCCTGAAAATAGTCCTCCTTCTAGTCCTGGTCCAACCTGCTCACAGAAACAAGTCATTCAGCAAAATACAATTACTACTTCCTCTGCCGTCGGTGATGTTGGAGGCTCCACTCTCAGCCAGCTTGCAAGCCATCAAAAAGACATGAACCCAGTCCTTTAAAATTGAGTCATCAAACAACTGTGATGCTAAATATGATAGCCTATCAGGTTTCTTTTCTGTTAAAGGCATTGCATTTTCAAGATTATTTCTGATTTGAAGGACTCTTCATCCCCCAAAGACTTATGAGTTTGATTTTTTTTTAGTTATTAAAACATTGTTTATGCTTAGTAATAATAAAGGGATTTATGCAATGATTATGCTATCAGCTTGGGAGATGCTTGGTGCTTTCTCTAATTTTCTGGTACCGGTTTCTTCTTCATTTGTTTGTAAGCAAACTGTTTCTGTACATAGTCATGCTCCATCTTATCATTGTTGGCTGGCACCACCGAAGGATCGTATAACAGTATCCTTAGCCAAAAACTGAAGCTTAAAAATATGAAACAGCCATTCACTTGTTGACAGTGCAATAAGTATATGGTTTTTCAGCGCCATTAAACTCTCAATCATACTTACAGCTTTGCAAATCTTTATTCTGCTTTTAAAATGTTTCTATTTCTTTTGGAGTTACAGCCTTGGGGTTCTGCTCTCAGTTTATGTTCGTTTATTTCTGAGCTATTAGAACTGATTATGAAAGAGTTTTAAAGTACAGTATACAATATTTCTGAAATTTTCAAAAGGAAGAGGGTGAACCCAATTTTTCTCAGCCTAGTTGTTTTTAGAAAAGGGTTTGAATGTGGGCAGAAAGAATGTGCCTATCTGAAGATTATTTCTTAATATCATAAGCCTTTTTGTGGTGTTTTGCCTACCACCAGGATACTCACGTAAAAGTGGAACATTCATGCAAAACATGAAATGTTTAAATTGGATATGGATTTTGAGCTTTTGTGGAATTTTCTTTTTCTTCCTTTTTGTGACCTTCCTCTGCACTTTTCTATTTCCCTTATAAATCATGTAATTTTAAGTCTTCTTTTTACAAAATCTTGATGGTATTTCATACTAAAACACCTGCATTTTGCTGCTTGCAGTTTCTGTGTAACATTGAAGATGCATTGACGTTGATGAAAAGCTTTGCAAATTCACCAGCTATTTTCTCAGAATTATTTACTAATTCACATTCAATAGCCCCTGCTCCACAGCTGTGAAGGTGGGGGTATTTTTTCTGGAACACTTTTTATTTCATTAATATATAATATTTTAATAAACAGTAAAGGTTGAAATCAGTTTTACCTCAGGTAAAGCTATTAATGGTATCACAGTGCTAGTGGAAAGAAGCACTGTAAAATTGTTCCTCTAAGAATCCATAACACTGAGAAATAGTAAATAATACTCTCTGAGCATTATGCTTTTTCTTAACAAGAAAAAAGTCATCATTTGTAAATATTGTAGCTGAACCAAGTCACTAATTCAGTGACTAAGATTGTCACTGAATTGAGTTCAACCAACATATTAAGTCATACGGTTGGTTGGTTTTGGTTTAACATTGTATGTAAACCCAGCCATTAAGTCTTATAAGGAATAATTTAACACAAAATATTGTGTGAACCCAGTTGGTTTTGATTCATTAAATAAACTATGATTTTACAAATAAGCATTTAAAAGCTTGAAAGGAAACCGCAAAGAACAATCTTAAATAACTTTGGGTAAACAAATTGGGCAAGTCAATGAGACAATGCTATGTTATCACAGGCATAACTAAGGGTAGGTAATGGCAAGGAAAGAGGAAGGGGGGGATTCTTATTCTCATACCCTGTATCTAATTAACTTGCGAAATAAGGTGCTTTAAAAAAACAATAATTAGGAAATGGCATTATGAAATATTAAGTAGGGCTTCTTTATTTTATTTATTTATTTATTTATCTATTCATTGGATTTGTATGCTTCCCCTCTCCAAAGACTTGGGGTAGCTCACAACATAATAAAAAACAGTATACAATATCAAAAATTAATATAACTACTTTAAAAATCCAGGAACATTAACAATCATTCATTCACATTCAGACAATAAACTTGCATCACATTTCTCAGCTGGAAGCTAGGGTCTAGTGACCCCATGGTATACGTTTCAAAGTTTTAACACATTTCCAAATAAAGCTATTCATTCAAACAATTAACAATTAAAGAATGAATAATTTCCTAAAATTAAGGATTCTGTTCCCCCCAAAATACTTGAGCTATCCTTGCTGGTGGAATTGCTGGTGATCAATCTAGATACCTATTTTAACCAATGGTCTGACTTACATAAGGAAGTTTTCAGTGTTATTGAAAGGACGCAGTTCCAAATAAATTTTCTCCAAAAAGATTTTTTTAAAGCCATTCAGGTAATGTTATGAAATTGATTGTTTTGAAAAGTGAAATAAGATGTTATTGTTTTTAATTTTTAGAAGAACTCGTCCTTGATAATAATACCAAGGCTATATATATTATATCTGACCTCAGGTTTATAATATGCATTTTGAACAGGATTAAATAAACTGGCTATTTTCATATATTTTTAAAATATTATATTTTTTAAAAAATGCATTTTGGGAAAAATTGCATTTTTGCTAAAAACTAATCAACTCAAATACCGCTGCTCTTTTTAATCTACCTTTTCCTTTTATAAGAGCTTACAATTAAAGTTCTTATAATATTTATAATATGTTAGTATTTTATGTATACTAACAGATACAACTGATACAAATGTATTTTACAGCACAAGGAAAGTGCTGGAAAATTCAAGGAAATTTTCAGTAGAAACTAGACAGGTTTGAAAATTACTGGGATGTGGGGGTTTTGTTGTTGTTGTTCAAGATTTTAAAAGAATATATCTAACTTGGATTGCCCTTTGTAGATTCCAATTCAACTATGATTAGTTGTGATAACGTTTCATGAAATCAATGGCTCTTCATTCTGACTTCTCTCACAGGAACGTGCAGCCTAATTTCTTTGTAAATTTGACGTAAAGAAAGTTCTGCAGTGAACAATGGGCTCTTTCCCCAATTAATTGTGCTTACAACCATGGGTTAAAATTGGAGATCTGTATGCTCTATAGGTTTGCATAAGGCTGAAGACTCAACTGCAAGCAAAAGATATTTATGGAAAATTCCACAATATTTGGCTGCCAGATCTGCGCTACAAAAGTCCAGATGAGCTACCCAAAAAAAGTACAAAATCCCACTATAAGTCAGCAAAAAGATAAATAAAACTAATTCATTTTATTGCAATTTAGATGTGGTAGTAGACCTGGTACTAGCATGATATATTTGTCCAGTCATTGATCCCAAAATGAAATGTTTCAAAAATAGAGTAGAACAGGCTGAATTCAGAATTTGTTAAATCTTCAAAAATCAAACTTCACTAATGTACCCACCGTTATCTTTTATAAACTAGTAAACTACAAATAGTTCTAAATTATACCCTTTTTATATATAAAATAGCAGGGAAGCAGAAAAGTTTAGGGTTCTTTCTTTAAAAAAAATAGAGATATCAAAAAGATAAGGCTTTTATTATATTGCATTATTTAATGCTAAAAAGATAAAATATCAATGGCTGTGAAGAAACTGTTAAAATACAGAATTTTGAACACAAGGTCACCATACCAATTCTTTACACTGCTGGAAATGCAAAAAGGTTCTGTACACCAACAGTTTTGTTGTTTTATTTATTTATTTATTTATTTAGATTTGTATGCCGCCCCTCTCCGCAGACTCGGGGCGGCATACAAATTTAATGGAATGAGCACTACAGCACAACCTATTCTGAAATCTATAGGCAGTACTACCCCTTCTATTGAAGTGTGCAGCTAGTACATCTGAAAAATACTTTCTAGCAAGTGTTTTAATTGAGGGGAAACTTTCTTGAAACGGAAAGTGACATCTGATGTATGTATCATATTATTCCCACAGATTGTAACATACAGAATTGATAATTCAAAAAGTCCAGGGTATTTTTTCCCTTGAGCCAGAAATTCAGTGATGCTTACTTCCTATTGAAGTGCACGTATAAAATCCATGGACTCAAAACTGAGGCTGCTGTTCATTTTAAAATAAATGTTTGCTTTCTCCCTTCTTCAGACTACTACTACTTAAATATTTATTAAAGAAAGTGAAACAAAAGAAGCAAGTATGTGTGCTCAGGAATTCACCCGAATCTACTAAAGAGCTCAGTATTGCTTGAGAAATTAAATGATTCTTGTGTATGATATTTCATATACTTCATTATGTTTGTCCACTTTTGCCACTCCTGAACAGAGACTACATTTCTGGCAACCTGGAATAACAGGTTTTTTCAAAGGAAACATGTACAACTGCCTTGGAATAATGTACATAATATTTTTGACCAAAATAGAACATAATGCCATGTATTTTCCCAGGATAAACATCAAATCACTACTCGACATATAAATAATGCTACAGACTCCAATATATAATACCCATGAAATAATACAGAGCATTCCTCCTTTATATTCCTCTTTACTTTATTATAAATATCAACACTCTGTGAAGAAATTATTTTTGGAATCCAGAGTTCAAGTAATTCTGAATGTTCTTCCCTAGAAGAATTCTGTCTCATCTCCAGATGTCTGCCTTACAATCATATAAAGGCTGAAACAAAGAAAGAAATAAAAACCTGAATGTTAATATGCATATTTCTAGTGATAAAACTAATTAACTTATCCATAATTTCAGTTCCCTGCAATTTTGTAATTGAATTAAAATAAACTCACCCTTTCCCCAAACTTGAAAGATGCAAGATTTGAGTTCAAAACAGCTGAATAATGTTAGATGACATCAAAAATTTACATTTTGGGTGTCTCTTCATTATTCGAAATTCTGTGGCTCAGATCTGGCAGCCTTGCCTAATTTACTGAGTAGAGAATGAAGCCTAATTACACAAAGACTGAAACTGAATATTGCTGTTTGTCCAAAAACTCAATTAAATATAAGTACAATGAGAAGGGGGAGGGGGACCCAAACACTGCAAATTGCAATATTTATCAAAAAGGGCTGGATTGCAATACAAAATATCTATGCTACATAAGCTTTTCTGCAAGCCATATTTCTATATTGTAATCTAAATGACAGTTACTTTAGAGTATTTATTATGATAATGGTGAGCTTTTTAATTGCATGATTGTGCATTTTTTGTAAAAGTATGCAAGCCATTAAAAAATAGAATAGTGAATGGCAAATAATCAAAAGCAAACATTTCAACATAACTGCTCTTCTCTTTACTAACAAGCTAGCTATAGCTGTAGGGTGAAATCTATATTTTTAAAATAACAATATTTACAATATGGTGAGTATATATCTGTATTTGTGTTTTTATAAAAAAATATTTTAATTATCTCCTGCTTTGTAGCCAACATTTTTCCTACAAAACAAAAGAAAATGAAAAAAAGTATATGGTGGATTTATGCAAACTAATGAGGACCAAAGTAAAATTAACAACAAAAAACCAAACCAGGAATCTATTAAATGTTGTATTCACAAAGAATTTTATAAAGTATTTATTACTAAATGTTATTTTTAACATTCCATTTAAACAGTATTCTTCTACAGAATCTGTTTACATTTTTCTGGGTTACTTTGGGAGTAATCACCAAGTGGTGGTTATGTATCTTCACTCGAACAATGAAATTAAAAAAAAAACAGGTTGGCAGTAGTACATCTTGGTGAATTCCCCATTAAAGTTACAGTGCACAACTCTCAATGTAAGTGTGTGTAATATATACAAATATATAAATATAAATCTCTATATATATACTTAAAAGAGTGGTTTTTGTATATCGCCAGCAGAAGTTACTCATCTTAAATGACTGTAGTTGCTGAGATATGCTTCCTGGAATTATCCAGAATTTAGTTCTGTTTTCTCTGATTTTCTTTTCTCAGAGCAGCATTTGCTTTCTGTAGCAACCAAAATGAACAAACATTGTTCTTTTGATTTTTGTTGAAGATGTGCAAGGTCTGCTAAAGAGAAACAAATAACTCATGTAACTGGAAAGCTGCCTATTAAAAAACAAGTCATCCTGCC
The DNA here is from genome assembly GCF_031021105.1 of Erythrolamprus reginae. Lineage (NCBI taxonomy): Eukaryota > Metazoa > Chordata > Lepidosauria > Squamata > Dipsadidae > Erythrolamprus > Erythrolamprus reginae. Next base: position 47,422,825 of record NC_091963.1, read on the forward strand.
TGATGCTTTACTTTTTTCTAATAATTATCTAATGAGTTGCACTAAATCGCCTTATCAGTCCTTCTTGTTTTTATAACTAAACAGTCTTCAGTAGTTTTAAACTACTGAAGTTATATTGTGAATAAGATTATATTGGCCAATATATAGCCAGGATGGTAGAGACAAGAAATAAAGATTTAATTCTTTTTTAATATTAAAACAGTGCCTAGAAAATTGGAACTATTACAACTAATTAGAAACATATTACATTTCAATTATTGATATTATTTGAAAATTGCATTTCAGCCATCTTTACTCATAAAATATTATTCAATAATGCATGTTTGAACTGGTGGCACATTCACCCTTTATCACACTAGCTCTGAAAGAATTTGCTCTGAGATCGGAACAGGAAAAATATTCAACAATGTTCAACTTTTCTTCCAGTTATTCTTTTTTTGTGTAAGCCATAGAGTAAGAAAGAAAATTATGTGCACAATAAACCTATACTGGTTTTGTACCACTTAAATGAGAAGGGATCCCTCACATTTGCAAATTCTGGGAAATTCTTTTTGATGCAAGTAATTAGTGGCTTGTTCCTTTACTTGCTTGGAATTATAGCAAGTGTGTATTTAATGTGTATAAATTGTTGTTATGTTGTTTTTCATCAGACTGCTCTGTAAAGACAATAAAGCTATTTTAACAGTGGTACCCAAGTTTTTGAACCCGTACAGACTTTTAGCAGCCCTATAAATACTTGACTAATATATGTGGGTTTTGATCCGACTAGAGATGTAAAAGATTGTGTGCTAAGGTCAGCATTCCTTCTAGTTCAGCCTTCCCACTAGTATCCTTGAGATATCTAACTGATCGGATTTCTCATAAAGGAAAAGCAACTTTAATTTTTAAACAATCTAATTAAAAAGGGTTATTATGTTTAAAACAATAAAATGTGATAGCAATTTGTTTTGTGTTTCAATTCCAGTGTAGCTGAGTCATCGTTAGAAACTGGAAGATCATGAATTCTAATCCCACCTTAGGTACAAACTCAGCTGGGTAACCTTGGGCCAATAATTCTCTACAATCCTTAGGCAAACCACTCATAAAAACCTTGCCAGCAAAACTTCCAAGACTTGTTTAGGCAATCTCTGAGATTCAGATACAACGGAATACAAATATTTTCAATGGTTCATATTTGGTTGTCTTAAGTTAACTGATGGATATTTTCTTGATTTTTACAGTCTGCTACGTTGTTAGAAGAAATACCTATTTATCAACATGTTGGAAGAAATAGGATCTGAAAACACTAACATTTTCCTATCTCTATAAACCACTAGAATTGGCATTGGCAGTGTGCATTCAGCACGTTTCTCTAAAGCAGAGAGATTAATTTTTCTGAGTGTAAATCTGAATCCTTTCAAAGTTTTCTTTGGATAACATTTTGCTTGAATCTGTTTACATAAAACACATATAACGTGGAATATGCCATTTGTAATCTTTTGTTTTATTGAAACGAACATGTCACATAATGTTTTATGAAGCAGCTCTCTTTAAAGATCATGTTATTGGTCTGCCTGTGTCAAATCGTAGTTCTGTTGTGTTAAGTTTCGGGTCTGTTCAGTTGCAGGTTGTTTCCATGTAGTTGTAAAATCAACCATTAGCATGGATTTTAAAAATTGCAGTAAATTATTCTGATTATTTTTATCTTTTATTGCAAATTATGGAAATAAAAGTAAAAATATCTGATTTTCTATGGATGCTATCATGCTTTTTTTCATGAATATACTGAATATAATGAACAATTTATCTTTTTGTTTTGTTTTCTACCCAGAAAAATTATAAATATTGGTGGGAAATAGAATATATTCTTTTTGTAAAGAATTACTTCATAAATTAGCTATCATTATGTAATTTTTAAAACCACCTAATAAAAAAAATAGCATTTTAGTGAGAGAGAGATTTTGAGTTTGGAGTCTACCAAGAGTTCATTTCTACAACATTTTTTTATCTCCAGAAAAAAAGACTCCATAAAAATAAAAATGATATAATGAAAGAAAAAAGAAATAATTTTTTCACAAATTCTGGAAATGTATTTTATTTATTTCCATCATCAATTCCAAATGCATTTTTCAAACTGAATTCATTTTAATTGATGCTAGATCAATGTAAGTTATTTCATGTTAATATTTTTATTTAACTATTGATTTCAAAGATAATTTAGTAGTGGGAGAAAGAAACACTGTGAAATGTTAAAAGGGAAGGAAAAGAATGCTGACCGTCTTCAGGCTATGATCTGCTTTTTGTATTGTATGCCATTTTTAAAAATCTGTTAAAAATAACAGTGAAAAAAAACCATCTCCTATTTTGAGAACAGAAACAAAATTGCTACATATCTGTAAATATTTGGCCGTCACAGTTGCATTTAATTTGCTTTATTCTCTCTCTCCTCTCTTTCTCATTGTGAACACAATTATTAAAAATGGACATTGCAATCATTGATGTTGGACATATAGAATCAATTTCTACACTTCTTTCTAACTAGCAGAAATTTTATGTATTTGTACAAATGTTAATATCATTGCAATTCCAGTATAATAAAGTATTCAAAGGCAATTAAATGCATGGTTTATTTAATATTATAATTGCTACTGCTTAACAGTAGTACTTCTTAGTACTTAGTGGCTCTTTTATTTTCTAACACTAGTCCTTCATTTATTATGGGAAATTCAGGTACCACATGTGTTTCATGGTTTCATTCTAACACTTTCAAAGTCAGTTTCCCTTTAAAATAAAATCTGTTCCATGTGTTTTTTCTTTCAAAGAAAAAAATACAATCTAATAGCAGACTTATATTATCAAGGTTTTATTGATGTTTCTTGAACCATGTACAGTAACAAGCAAATCCTTGTTGATCGCTTTACTGATGTTATTTATCGACATACCAACCTTGTTTACCTCATGTGTCTTCCCATATATTGGAATGATTTTTGCTAATTTCTAGCTAAGTTAAATTACTTCTGCATAAACAGGTGTTTTCCTTCCCTCTCCCTTGTGTCACTAATAATGAAAATGAAAGATGCATGCAATCCAATTCCTTTTCCCCATCATTTCAACAGCTGATATTAGTTTACATAGGAGATACATATAGGAAACTTCACAAATGCAAATTTTAAATATCTGCCATTGGAAATTACACACGCAGATATATTCTGAAATATAGAACTTTGCTAAAACATTTTCTTGATTGTGTTTTTAAAGTAATCTATCCTTCCATTAAGAATAAAATTGCAAGCTTTTACAGTCCTTACTGTTAGGCTTGGTGGTTGACCTTCTTCATTCAGTCAAACTAAGGTGTATCTTCAGAAGAGAATGCACAAGATCAGTTTATTTGAGGTTCTCCAAACAGGTGGGATGCAAGGAATAGCTTAAGATGGTCTGAGCTAAACTGGGCTTTGGTATTTGAAACATATTGGTCAAATATTCATTTATTTGATATACAGTATGTCTACCCACACATTACTGGCTAGCCTATGATCATTTACAACACAACTTTTAAATACTAAAACTGGCAATAAAACATCTTGTAAAGCTAATTCAATCCAAAAGAATGGAACACCTCAAACCCATGTAATGAATGTATTAAAACATTTATTAGTTTTTCTATCAGCTTCGAATGTTTTACTTAGCACATTTTCAGCTAAATAGTAAAACTTAAACTATTTTCTCTGACTTATTAAAAAGTATTATGTGAAAACCTGATTTAAGCAGTGGAGATCAGTTCTTATGGCTGATCAGGTGATGATAGTGGAAAAGTGAACAATTAAAAAACTTTACTGTAAACATGTTTTCTAATTCCTTCCATAACTCCATATCTGTAACAAATTTAGGAAGTAAAAGTTTGATTCTTGCTGAAGTATCACATGGAAAATCAGATTGTTTTTGATACTATGAAAATTAATGAAGGCTAAAAGCTTTCCAGAGAAAGGTGCAGTCCCAAATGTGGTGGGCCCATAGAAGTGGGTAGAATTGTGAACAATTTTGATATATTCTTGTGTCAGTCACCATGGGCATAAAAATTCAAAAGCACCAAAAATTAGGTTGGAAATAATAAATATGGATTGGTGATACTTCAGAAGGCTTATGCAGAAGCATGGGAAAATGCTGCAATTCATTTGATTTACTTTTAATGAAAAGATTGAAAAGATATGCTTAGGTATGAAGTAGACAACCATTGCATTTACCTGGCATTCACATTCCTGCAAGTGAGTTTTCTTAGACATGTTCATGAAGGCCAACACCATCATCACCCTTCCCTTCGCTCCCTCCTCCTGTTCTTCGGATAAATGTGTCTTTAAGAAAGAGTTCCACAGGTTATATACCCAGAGCTATTGTTTTTCCTGTAGGGCATTACAGACCATCTTTCCTCCAACCTAATCTTGCTTTTCTAGTGTAATACAATGCCTTGTTATGAAAGCGACCCTTTAAAACTGATTAAATATTTAAGACATGTGTTCTGATAGTGTTATGTAAGCAAATACCAAGCAAAGTTTGACCATTAGTGAACCTGATCAACCCAATCTCCAAGGATTTGCGTGAAGCAAAATCAAGATGAGCCGCAGTTACAGGCAAGCTGAGAAGCTGCCTCAAATTCAGAAAGGAGCTTGGGAGTATCATCAGCTGGGGATGTCTGGCCAGGCATTTATCTTGCTGGCATCCCATTGGAAATTGAGGCATTTCTAAAGAAGTTGGAGGGGAGAATACCCCATTAGCACTTCACCAGCAGCAGCAATCAATCAGGAGGGAAATACTTGACATAACTGTTAAAAGGCCTAGAAAAATCTAGTAAAAACAAGAAAACTATCTCTTTTAAGAAAGACAGTTTAGAATGAAACAGCAACAGCACACTTTTCTCATACTTAAAAGTTCCCAGAAATATATCTGTGTGTATTTAAATTTCATGCAGATATATCAAGATTCCCATGGGACCAATGTGACATGCCGTCAAGCCACTATCACAATTAAAAAGCAAACCAATATTCATTCAAAAATCAAACCACACAACTAGCAATAGAAAATGTCAATCAAATGTTCACCTGATACCTAAAATAAGAAGATGGGTAGGAGTGAGACAGACATAGAGGATAAGGTCACCAAGTAGACTTGCAGAGGAAGGATTTTCAAGAAATAGGGCATTATCACAAAAGAGGTCTATCACTTAATTGATAAATGGAGCTTCAGAAGTTAAGCAATCAGAAAAAAGGCTGTATTGAGACAGATAATCTCAGCCGTGAATATATCAGAGGCTCATGCACAACTCATGATTCATGAAGACAATACTGATTTAATATATTTACAAATTGATTAGTAATTAAGTTTACTGTTGTGACCTCTGGTTACAACAGTAAACTTAATTAGTAATCAATTTGTAAATATATTAAATATTAAATATATTAAATATGAAATATGAAATACAATAAAAACAGTAAAATAACAACAGAATATTGAAATTGTGAAATAAAGTAAATTAATAAAGTAACAAAAAGTAAAAGGTTACTACAGAATAAAGCCAATGCTATAGCTAAGAACATAAACACTTCTAACTTTAAATGATACCAGACTGAAAGGATCAACTTGTTGACAGTTGGGAACACATTTGCAAGAAGATAGTTCAATTTTTCACGAATGAAGCACTTGAGTTCATTGGTAATTCACAATTTGGCACTGATCTCACTATAAATGTAGCAGAGGAACATAATAAGTAACAACTTCCACTTGACCAACTCTACAAGGTCAGAGATCTTGTAAAAAGAAAAAACGCCCTTTAAGATATATGGAGAACATGTACAGGTGAAGAGATATTTGATATGGGGGAACTGAGACATCTCCCCCGGGCATATACAATTTATGAATGGTATGTGTGTATGTATGTGTGTTTAGAAAATGGGGTTTTTTAAATGTTTTTAGTAGAAATTTAGATTTGTTGTAAATTGTTTTTTCACTTTGTTGTGAGCCGCCCCGAGTCTGCGGAGAGGGGCGGCATACAAATCTAAATAAACATAAACATAACATATTGGGAAGGATTTTTTCTCAATGAAACACTGTTTATACTAACTAGATACTGCATGAGACCTTTAGGTTTTTTTATCATGATCATACCAAGATAAAAATGTGGATGATTGTACTATGGCAGTATCTTTATTATCATCCTATTCATAAAGCCAATCTCTATTATTTTCTGTGTTTCAAGATCTAAATTCTTCCAAAGGTGGAATAGTTCTTTTGTAGGATGCAAGGCAAAAGTTAGTCCATTGATTGCCAGCTATGAAATTGAGATATCATGGCTTTCTAGTTTTTTTATAATGACCCAGCAATGCTAGGTGTATTCTGATGGCAATAAAAGGTAGTCCAATTCCTTCATTAAGTAGAAAGTATGGATGCCCTGGGTAGGTCCTTCCTTATTAAATTGTTTTGGGATGCATCCAATTGAACATTGGGTAGATTTGAGGGTAAGATTTTCTCATCTTCCCTTCAAATCTACATTTTGAATATTTTAAATGCAGGTTCACCAACTATCTTCCTTTATAAGGAAAAATATCAGAATAGCGTCCACTTTATGCTGGGTAATTTTCAAGGCTTTTCATAAAATACACTTGTAAAAGGTAATGCCCAGGTATTTAAATCCTCTTGACCTCTCAGCAGCCTTCTATACCATTGGCCATGGCATCCTTCTGCGACAGCTTGAGGGGTTAGGAGTGGGAGTCACTGTTTTACAATGGCTCTCCTCCTATCTCTCCAGTTGTTCGCAGTTGGTGTTAGTGGGGAGTCAGAGATCCACCCCTTGGCCTCTACATCATGGGGAGCCACAGGGATCTTTCCTCTTCCCCCTACTATTTAACATTTACATGAAGCAACTGAATGAGATCATCCGATCATCAGTATGCAGATGATACCCAGCAATACATCTCCATCAAACTTGACACTGGAAATAATAATTATATCATCAAATATATCATCAATATACCTAAACATTGAAATTTTCTGTCCATTGAAAGTAAGGCACAACAATGAGTTCATGGATCCTACAATATTATTCATGTAGGAGTTGAATAAGAAGTAATTAGGTCCTTCTCCAATAAGATTGGGTTTGTCTAGTATCTTTCAGGGTCCATTCATACTTCAGCTGTAAAGTCAATATTATTTTAAGGAGACACTTAACAATATTTGTCCTAGCTGGTTTCTTCCATAATCAAAATGTCTCAATGAAATCAAAGGAAAGTTCAATAAATATGGCAGAGTTATTTGTATGTCCATTGGTATATTTCTGAATAAAGGCTTCAAAGGACAACAATGTCATTTTTAAAAATCCTGCTGATTCTGGATGTAAGGGTTTCTTCAAGTTTATTCAAACTTTTCTTAGCATAAAACTTAAAAACATTTCTAGCATATACTTCTAATTATAAATGATTAATTGGCTGGTTCTTGCCTATTACCTTTTATGAATATTGAGCATATTATACTTTGTTTACAGTGTTTCATCTATTTCTGAGAAGGATCTGGACAGGATGAGGACTAACCAGGGATCCTGAGGTTGAAATCAGTTGCTTACATTCAGATTTTGATAACCACTCTCGTACTATGTTTAATTCAGTACTTGTTGACTCAGTTCACAAGACCCAATTGGACCCAATTTTGTACTAAAATACATACATTAAAAAATTAGCTTTAAAAAGCATAGAACTATCAATGCTGAACACTGTACACATTTACATAAAAGCCAGATTCAATAAGGGAATTTTTATGGGGCTTATTTAGAAATTTGCCCGTAAAGGACCGGAGCAAATACCATCCACCCTTTGGACTAAATTTCCCAGAAAAATGATGGTAGCTTTGCTGATTCTGGCATTGATATCACAACCAATAGGAGATTTGCATTTAATTCAGCCCTTTCCAAAAGAATTTAGATGGAGAGCCAGATGATAGATCTAGAATCCATCCTGTTGAAAGAAAGATATTAATGCTAAAAATCAACCCCAAATACTTGCAATCTATTTAGACTACCTGAATATAATCAGTATTTGACCAGCCCTTTGTTGTACAGTTCCTTTCATATTATAATCACCAGTAGTGTGAGTAAAATCCTGGTAAGAGAAGAAATATCTAGGTGCAATGTAATAAAATGTCCTGTAATAAAATAATGCTAAATTCTGATAAATATTGTACAAAATGGATATCCATTAATTTATTGTCAACCAGCAGCATTCCAAGCTTATTTTCATATAAGCTGGAGCCTTGGGAATGAGGCAATTTATGGCATTCAAAGAACTTCTCTAGATACAAGAAGGCATAATGATCAGGGATGGGTCCTAAATTTTTTACTACAATGTGGGTGTGGCTTCATGGTCATGTGACTGTGTGGGAATGGCAGGGCAGTCAAGTGACTGGGTGAGAGTGGCTTTGAGGTCATGTGACTGGATGGGGTAATGGTGATGATATAATGATATTCTCATCAGAATGGGATTCATTTATATTGGCAATCATATTGGCAACATTAGAATTTGAATCTTTTGGCTTCTGTACATCATGGATAGTATCTGAAAAGCTGTCACATAAAAGGAAATTGTAAATGTTATCCATCATCCCAGAGTGCAAAGATCAAGGAAAATAGATGCTATGTTACAGGAAGGGAGATTCCAGCTGTAAGTTTAGAAAAAAATGTTTAATTAGTTACTTACCCCCAAAAAAGTAATAAGGTCCTTTCATGTTCAGCTGGTGTCTGGACAGCCATAGGTCAGGAATATTTCAAGTCATATTTCTGAACAAACAGGATGTTATTCTCAAAGGCTTACTGTAGGGTTGTGAAATCTTTTTCTGGCCAAGGGCCACACTTAATTTTGTTTAAAAGGCTCAAGGCTACAATTTAGATGGAGTCACATCACACCATTAGGCTGCAGTTGGCTTTGTCTGAAAGTTTGGAAGGACTGTTCAAGACCAATATGACTATTTTAGGGAGTCAGCTACCGTTTTCATCTCCTTTCTCCCTGTATTGCAAGTACTAAATTTCATCCTTTGCACAATAACCAGCGATGACTGCAAACTTTTGCTGCTTTTATGAAAATGAAAAATAAGCACATCCCATTTTGGATGGCTATACCCAGTAATGGGCTGCTGCCCCCATGGGGGGGATGCAGTTGGGATTGTAAGTTTAAGCAGTATTTATTGAATACTTAATAGTTTTCTTATTGTTCTTCCTTCTCTAGTACCTTAATTACTTTTAAAATAGGAAATAATTAAATAGTATGATTTTACCCATAAACACTTTAAGCATTTTAATCATTATCTAGAACTGAAATTTTATAGCAATTAAAGAAAATTCAGCTCCTTGCCTAATCTGTTATCATACTGAACCTTGTGGGTTCAGTACAAAATCTTAAAATGTTGTTGTTGTTGTTGTTGTTATTATTATTATTATTATTATTATTATTATTATTAATTAGATTTGTATGCTGCCCCTCCCCCTAGACCCGGGGTGGCTCACAGCAGTAATAAAACAATATACAGTAACAAATCTAATATTAAAAGTCTCAAATAGCAAATCTAATATTAAAAGTCTAAAAACCCATTATTTAGATAGATAGATAGATAGATAGATAGATAGATAGATAGATAGATAGATAGATAGATAGATAGATAGATTTTTATTGGCCAAGTGTGATTGGACACACAAGGAATTTGTCTTGGTGCATATGTTCTCAGCGTACATAAAATAAAATATACATTTGTCAAGAATCATGTAGTACAACACTTCATTCATTGGGGTGAGGTATCATCAATATGCCGATGATACCCAGCTTTACATCTCCACCCCATGCCCAGTCAACGAAGCGGTGGAAGTGATGTGCCGGTGCCTGGAGGCTGTTGGGGCCTGGATGGGTGTCAACAGACTCAAACTCAACCCGGATAAGACGGAGTGGCTGTGGGTTCTGCCTCCCAAGGACAATCCCATCTGTCCGTCCATCACCCTGGGGGGGAATTATTGACCCCCTCAGAGAGGGTCCGCAACTTGGGCGTCCTCCTTGATCCACAGCTCACATTAGAAAACCATCTCTCAGCTGTGGCGAGGGGGGCGTTTGCCCAGGTTCGCCTGGTGCACCAGTTGCGGCCCTATCTGGACCGGGACTCATTGCTCACAGTCACTCATGCCCTCATCACCTCGAGGTTCGACTACTGTAATGCTCTCTACATGGGGCTACCTTTGAAAAGTGTTCGGAAACTTCAGATCATGCAGAATGCAGCTGCGAGAGCAGTCATGGGCTTACCCAGGTATGCCCATGTTTCACCATCACTCCGCAGTCTGCATTGGCTGCCGATCAATTTCCGGTCACAATTCAAAGTGTTGGTTATGACCTTTAAAGCCCTTCATGGCACTGGACCAGAATATCTCCGAGACCGCCTACTGCCGCACGAATCCCAGCGACCAATTAGGTCCCACAGAGTGGGCCTTCTCCGGGTCCCGTCAACTAAACAATGTCGGTTGGCGGGCCCCAGGGGAAGAGCCTTCTCTGTGGCGGCACCGACTCTCTGGAACCAACTCCCCCCAGAGATTAGAACTGCCCCTACTCTCCCTGCCTTCCGTAAACTCCTTAAAACCCACCTCTGCCGTCAGGCATGGGGGAACTGAAACACCTCCCCCGGGCATGTTTAATTTATGCATGGTATGTTTGTGTGTGCGTCTGTTAGTTTATGGGGTTCTTTTAAAGCTTGTATAAATTTTAAAGTTTTCTGATTATTTATGATTTGTTCTATTCTGTTGTGAGCCGCCCCGAGTCTTCGGAGAGGGGCGGCATACAAATCTAAATAATAAATAAATAAATAAAATAAATAAATAAATAAAATAAATGATTGTCATAGGGGTCAAATAAGCAATGAAGAAGCAATATTAATAAAAATCTTAGGATATAAGGAACAAGTTACAGTCGTACAGTCAACATGGGAGGAAATGGGTGATAGGAATGATGAGAAAAAAAAGTAGAATAGAAGTGCAGATTTAGTAGAAAGTCTGACAGTGTTGAGGAAATTATTTGTTTAGCAGAGTGATGGCGTTCGGAAAAAAAATGTTCTTGTGTCTAGTTGTGTCTAAAAAGCATACATACAAACATACCATACATAAAACTACATAGGCAAGGGGATATATCTCAGTTCTCCCATGCCTGACGGCAGAAGTGGGTTTTAAGGAGTTTACGAAAGGCAAGGAGGGTGGGGGCAATCCTAATCTCCGGGGAGAGCTGGTTCCAGAGGGTCGGGGCCGCCACAGAGAAGGCTCTTCCCCTGGGTCCCGCCAGCCGACATTGTTTAGTCAATGGGACCTGGAGAAGACCAACTCTGTGGGACCTAACCGGCCGCTGGGATTCGTGCGGCAGAAGGCGGTCTCGAAGATATTCTGGTCCAGTTACTGGGTACCTCAGCAAATAATGCTGTCTATCATTTGTCCTTTTTGTGGCTATTCAAATAATGCAACTCAATCAAATGAAAAAGAGTACAAGCACCTATTTGAAAACTTATCTTGGTCAGTAAGCCACTCCAATCCAGTCACATGATCTTTAAGTCCCGTCTCTCCCCCCCCCCCCCGGTTACATGATTGTCAAACCATCCAACCTGGTTACATGGCTGGCAAGCCACTCCTGCCTGCTCATATGACCATCAAGCCACACCCACAAAATAAGGCATGCCCACAGAGTGGCAGTAAAAACTTTTGGCAACCCATCACTGGCTATATGACATAATAATGAGCTGGGGAAAATTTGCATCAGATTTGCATCACAGGACCATGATCTTCTTTGCTTTCGCCTTCCAAGACACCATTTGTGATGATGTCAGGACACATGTATCATCTGGATGTTGCCATAGTTTGTCTTAGATACTGGTGGCTCTTAACACTCAGTACTTTTCCAATATGCCTCTTCCTCTTTTCACGCTCTGGCGTAGTTGAATACTTTCCTAATAATATTTGCTAGGCAACATTGGTATCAAAAAGAATATCTATAGATACTTTCAGCTTGAATTGAACTTTTCCTGATCTAATGAAAGGAATGCTAAACGTAGTTTAAAATTAGGGTTTACCTTCTGTTGTGAGTCTTCTACTCACTTTCCTAGTACAATTACTTCCTCTGACCAGTCATTATTTATTTATTGATTGATTGATTGATTGATTTTGTCCCATACATAATGAGGGTTTTAGTGGGTATACACATAGTAAAATACATGATGAAAGTCATAGAGGATATACTCATAGTAAACTATATCTAAGAAAGAAGAGAAGAGAAGATATAGGAACATATCAATGAACATATCAATGAAAGAATAGAAGAAGAGATATAGGAACAGAAGAAAGGTATAGGAGATATAGGAGAGACAATAGGACAGGGGACGGAAGGCATTCTAGTGCACTTATGCATGCCACTTACTGACCTCTTAGGAATCTGGATAGGTCAACTGTGGATAATCTAAGGGTAAAGTGTTGGGGGTTTGGGGATGACACTATGGAGTCCGGTAATGAGTTCCACGCTTCGACAACTCGGTTACTGAAGTAATATTTTTTACAGTCAAGTTTGGAGCAATTAAGTTTAAATTTGTTGTGTGCTCTTGTGTTGTTGTGGTTGAAGCTGAAGTAGTCGCCCGACAGGCAGGACGTTGAAGACCAATATGATTATTTTAGGGAGTCAGCTACCATTTTCATCTCCTTTCTCCCTGTATTGCAAGTACTAAATTGCATCCTTTGCACAATAACCAGTGATTTACTTATTCATTCATTCATTCACTCATTCATTCAGTTAAATGATCATTGCAGTCAATGTCATTGCAAAACTTTCCTGTTCTCTTAGATTATTAGATTTTTATACTGTTTCTTTAAGGTAACTGGGGAATTCTGGAAACTGAAGTCCACACATCTTAAAAGTTGCCAAGGTTGAGCATTAACAGAGCTACTTAAAACAGTGATGGTGAACCTTTTTTCTCTCAGGTGCCGAAAGAGCGTTTGTGCGTGCTATTGCACATGCATGAGTGCCCACACCCATAATTCAATGCCTGGGGAGGGCAAAAACAGCTTCCCTTGCCTCCCGGAGGTCCTCTGGAGTCTAGAAATGGCCTGTTTCCCAACTTATGGTGGGCCCAGTAGGCTTGTGTTTCTCCCTCCCCAGGCTCCAAGGCTTCCCTGCAGCTGGGGGGGAGGTAAAAACGCCCTCCCCCATCCCCCTGGAGGCTCTCTGGAAGCCAAAAATGCCCTACCAGAACCTTTGTGCAAGCCAAAAATCAGCTGGCTGGCACACACATGAATGTTGGAGCTCAGCTAGGGCAACAGCTTGCATGCCAGCAGATATGGTTCCATGTGCCACCTGTGGCTCCTGTGCCATAGGTTCACCGTCACTGATCTAGAATAGGTTATAGCCTTCATTACTATATTTATTAGAAGAGACACAAGATATTAGAAACTTAATTTTGTGTTACCGAGCTCTTAAACTTAAAAGTAAATATAAATCTCCACATTTTTAATAAGTTTTCATCCAGGAATAATAATAATAATAATAATAATAATAATAATAATAATAATAATAATAATAATAATAATTGCATCTCATACTATTTTAGTTCATGCAGGCACAATGTAGTGAATCATGAGTATCTTTTATATTCTACCTTCCGCCATGTAACCAACTTTGGTGTGAATACAAACTGAATGAATCATTTGCAGATAGAGACACTATTCCACAAATACAGAATTTCTTCCCTCTGTTTTTTTTTTCTTTTGAATCTTTTGGGTATTTAACAATATGGTAATCATAATATACTTTATGTGGGGCATCTCTTATCTGCAAGACTGCTGAATTCTATTGCTACACCTACCCTACCAGCCATAAAACATCATAGAAGAAGAAAGAAAGAAAGAAAGAAAGAAAGAAAGAAAGAAAGAAAGAAAGAAAGAAAGAAAGAAAGAAAGAGGCATAAAATGGCCCTAGCCTCAGCAAGGCTTCACTCATCCCCTTTTTGCTTTTGAATAACAAACAGAGCTGCCTAGTGAAGAGGAAAATGATGGGGATCACAAATTCAAAGGCCTTATATAGTGGTATTAACACTTCATCATGTAATCTCGATTCTGTCCCTCTTAATGCAGCCTAGAACTGTGTTGGGTTTTTTGGCAGCTGCTACACACTGCCGGCTCCTTTTAAAGATCCCTCTCACACTTGCTACTGTTGAGCAATGTACCACATATACTGTACCTGTGCATTTTGGTTTTCTTGCCTATATATAGAACCTTACTTTTTTCACCATTGAATTTCATTTTGTTAGATAGCGCCCATTGTTCAAGTTGATCAAGATCCTTCTGTGTTTTCTGCCTATCTTCTGGAGTGTTGGCTATTCCTGCCAGTTTGGTGTCAACTGCAAATTTGCTAAATACCCCATCTATCCTCTTGAACAAGTCATTGATGAAGATATTGAAGAGTACTGGGCCTAAAACAGAGCCTTTGGTACTTCACTGCATACATCCCTCCATGTAGATGTAGCTCCATTGACCACTATGAGTTGAGTGCAGTTGGGTAGCCAGTTTTGAATCCATCTGGTGATGTTTCTGTCTATCCCACATTGTGCTACTTTATTTAGTAGTAGGTTATGGTCTACTTTGTCAAAAGCCTTACTAAAGTCCAAGTAAAACATATTGACAGCACTTCCCTGATCCACTAATTTTGTCACTTTCTTAAAGAATGCTATACGATTAGTCTGGCATGATCTGTTTTTGGCAAATACATGTTGGCTAACAGACAATACTAGACTTATCTTGATGTCATATTCTGCAACAGTTTACACTCAATTTATGGACTACAAATAAAGGAACCCTTTTCTAACAGTGACCATAGCATGATTGACTTTTGTATCAATATATGTCTTTACGGAAATCATTTCAATGATAGGATAACCAATTACAACTGTCGATCTCTCAACTCTTGATTGGCATACACTATTATCTGGCTGTAATACTGCTGAAGACTACTACAATATTTTTACTCAAAATCCGAAGTCATTAAATTATATATACCACTAATAATCACCAAAACCAAGAAAAATAAATTACCCATAAAAATAAGGAAGTTCCAATCCAAAAAGAAAATCTCTTTGGTAAAAAAAATAAAACAGGCTACGTCGCAAACTGTAAAAGCCACTACATAAATCTGTGTCACCAAATAAAGTCTGAATGCACCAATTAACACATCAAGTAAACCTTCTATGCACAGAGTTCACGCACATCTTCTATAACTTAGTAAACAACTAACTCAAAGACTCAAGATCCATCCCACCCTTTAAAGGACTGAATGGTAAAGACTATAACAATGAAACAGTTAAAGCCAACCTCTTTAACACATTCTTCAACTCAATCTTTGTAAAACAGCAATGACTTAAACCCAATATTCCCTAGACATACCACAACTAAGTTTAATGATCTGATACAAATCAATTTTAGAGAAAATAATGTTAAAAAGGCATTACACAACCTAAAACCATCTTTGTCTATTGAATCTCATGGACAATGTGCATACTTCTTTAAAAAGCTCTCCACAAACTTGGCTGTACCGCTAAACATAAATTTAATTTTTTTAAAAAAAAAAATTCTTCAGGACTAGCTCCTTACCCAACTTATGGTCACTAGCCATAGTCATCCCTATCTTCAAAAAAGGAGATCCAAGTAGCGTTGAAAATTACAGACCAATCTCTTTGGGTTGCATCACCTGCAAAGTTATGGAATCAATCATAAACCAATCCATTACACTCCACTTAGAAACTAATAACCTACTCTCCAACAAACCATTTGGTTTCAGGAAAAAAAATATCCTGTAATCTGCAACTCTTACACTGCAAAAACATATGGACTACTCTACTTGATCAAGGTAAAATAATTAGATGCAATTTACAAAGACTTTTGTAAAGTCTTTGATTCAGTAGTACATTATAAACTACTTCTGAAACTAAAATCCTATGGCATCTCTGGACCCCTACATGATTGGATAACTGTGTTCTTGTCTAATAGACAACAAGTGGTCAAAATTGGAAGTGTCATATCATATCCTGCTCCTATCAACAATGGTGCCCCTCAAAGCAATGTTATAGGGCCAACACTCTTCATACTCTACATAAACGATCTTTGTGATCATATTATAAGCAACTGCGTTCTCTTTGCTGAAGATGTTAAACTATTTAACACCACGCACAATGCTGCTATTCTTCAAAAATACCTTGCTCATGTAGCAGAATGGAAATTTCAAATCTCAACCAGCAAATGCTCTCTTACACTTTGGCCCCCAAAAAAGAATCAGAATGCAAAATACAGTGGTACCTCTACTTAAGAACTTAATTCATTCGTGACCAGGTTCTTAAGTATAAAAGTTTGTAAGCAGAAGCAATTTTTCCCATAGGAATCAACGTAAAAGCAAATAATGCATGCAAACCCATTAGGAAAGAAATAAAAGCTCAGAATTTGAGTGGAAGGAGGAGGAGGAAGAAGAGGAAGAGGACAGTTGCTGCCGAAGGAAGAAGGTAGGGTGAGGGGAATCAAAAAAATCCAAAGCTTTAAAAAGAGGGACTGATGTGGCAAGGAGGAACACACAGTTCTCATACACCCGGCATGAGGCTGCCTTCCTGAGCCAGAGAGAAAACCCAGGCAGACAAGAGGGAAGAGTCCTTCACTTCTCTGCTCACAAAAAAATACCTTATTCCACCAGGCGTGAAATACTTGGATTAGGCAATTTACAATTACGTCGCCTCCAATCTGATCTAAATGTAGTTCATAAAATCATACACCAAAATGTCCTTCCTGTTATTGACTACTTCACCTTCAACTGCAGCAATACACGAGCATAATTGTAAACCGCTCCAAACTTGACTCTATGGTTTTTTCCCCAAACCCCAAAAACTTTAACCTTAGATGGTCTACCTTTCCCCATTTCTAAGTGGCCTGTAAGAGGCATGCATAAGCATATCACTGTGCCTACCGCCCCTGTCCTATTGTTCTTTTTATTGTTACTTTTTTTAACTTAGGTTATGTTTATACAAACTACTACTATCCTATACATGTTTGACAAATAAAATAAACAAGCAAATGAAGAAAGAAAGAAATATTTGAGTTTCTGATGTTTCATTCATTCAGTATGGATGTGAGGTTCTCCATAAGAACTTCTTGAGGGAATGGAATTAATGTAACTTACCGAGAACCAGTTGGGGAAGTGACCAGGGTAGAAACTGTTAATTCTGGCCCCGCTTTAGTCCCCTCCCCTCACCAAGCCAGCTGGCTGACCTTGGGCAAGTCATTCTTCTCAGTCCTAGAAAGAAAGCAATGGCAAAGGATATCTGAAAAACCTTGACAAGAAAACTACAGGGAGTAGCTCAGGGAACACAAGGACTTGATGGTACACAAAAAATGTGATTAAACTATAAATAGAATAAACTTGCTGAGGCACACAACCAACTAAACTGAAGGTCAAATGAAGCCTATAGCATGTAGCATCACACAACATATTTTATTTGGCCTTACCCAAAATCAAATCTGGAAGATCCATTTCAAATCAGGACAATAACCTATGAATATTTCCTAATGTAATAATTAAACCTATGTTTATGCCACTGCAATCAAAACAACATATTATTTACCTTGATTTAAAGTTTATCTATTATATATAAGCAATCAAGACTTGTTTTAATTGCATAGAAATATATTTAACAAATTAACAAATTTTGGATGGTCAATAAAGGTGTTTTAGTACTCCTTTGCTTTTCCATCATCCAACATAGATTGCAATATGGTCATGTGTTCTTCCTTCCTGAAATCCTACTTGTAGATCAGCAGTTCTCTGCTGAATGTTGGATTAAAATGGTAAATGAAACATAAATATTATATTTGTAGGTAGCAATAAAGCAAATGTTAAGCCTCCTCTGTATCATTCTCTGATTAATTTTGTTCATTTTTAAGCCTTTATTCCACAACATTTCATAATAGCAAATAATTCATCTGGATCTCGACTAAACTAACCAGTGCTTGAAATCAAAGGGTTGACATCATGAAAGACATTGCAGAAATCCTATAGACAAATAATGAAATAGACTCTTTAAACTCAGCAGGAATGAAGTAAATAGCTGTCAAAAAGATGGCACCACTCAATTTTGCTCTTCTTTCTAGACCACAAAATTGTTTCTCCTAGCAGCAGAAGTACGTTCAATAAAAGCATGTGCATATAAAGACCAATTAGATTCCTCACAGGTCACAAATTCAAGTATCCATGCACAATTTTTCATATATCTTGCCCAAGGTGGTCAGGGAGTATTTACTTTCAAACTCAGAAAGTGGCTGAATTTTTCTTAACGATACCTTTTCACACTTCATAACTCACTTTTTCAAGCTCTGGTGCCTACATATATATGTCATTATCACCCTGGGAAATTTTTTCCTTGGATTATATTTAAGATACTCTTTGGTATTGCCTCATACTCCTTAAACACTGCTAACCCTTTTGTAAGGATTGTTTATATGAAATATTTTCCTGCCTTCCTGAAAACACTGCCTGCTTTTGGATAGCTGATTTTCAATCTGGGTGCATAAATATTATGAGGTCTTGCATAGTCATTACGGCTTGCTAATGAAAATCTTGTTCAAATAAATCAGTAACCTTCAATAAATGCTATAAATTTATATATTATTTATATATATTCATTACAAAAATATTTATTGAAATAAATAAAGACACATGTGTTACAGTTTGCACTTTTTCTGATGCATTTTAAGAGATGTCCTTAGGTTTAGGTAGAACAAACTCATGAACTAAAATCCAATGGAAATTAGAGCTACTCTTCATTTACATAACAAATAGTCTCAAGTTAGAAAACAATTTTAGGTTCAAATCGAATATACATTCTTCTGTTTTAAAAAATCATTTTCTCATTTTTTCAAAACTATATTAATATTCTTGAAATAGTTACACCGTATTATCCAAGGACATGGGGTGAGGTATCATCAATATGCGGATGATACCCAGCTTTACATCTCCACCCCATGCCCAGTCAACGAAGCGGTGGAAGTGATGTGCCGGTGCCTGGAGGCTGTTGGGGCCTGGATGGGTGTCAACAGACTCAAGCTCAACCCGGATAAGACGGAGTGGCTGTGGGTTTTGCCTCCCAAGGACAATTCCATCTGTCCGTCCATTACCCTGGGGGGGGATTATTGACCCCCTCAGAGAAGGTCCGCAACTTGGGCGTCCTCCTCGATCCACAGCTCACATTAGAAAACCATCTCTCAGCTGTGGCGAGGGGGGCGTTTGCCCAGGTTCGCCTGGTGCACCAGTTGCGGCCCTATCTGGACCGGGACTCATTGCTCACAGTCACTCATGCCTTCACCACCTCGAGGTTCGACTACTGTAATGCTCTCTACATGGGGCTACCTTTGAAAAGTGTTCGGAAACTTCAGATCGTGCAGAATGCAGCTGCGAGAGCAGTCATGGGCTTACCCAGGTATGCCCATGTTTCACCATCACTCCGCAGTCTGCATTGGCTGCCGATCAGTTTCCGGTCACAATTCAAAGTGTTGGTGTTGGTCTATGTTTCTATGTTTCTATGTTTGGTTATGACCTTTAAAGCCCTTCATGGCATCGGACCAGAATACCTCCGAGACCGCCTTCTGCCGCACGAATCCCAGCGACCGATTAGGTCCCACAGAGTGGGCCTCCTCCGGGTCCCGTCAACTAAACAATGTCGGTTGGCGGGCCCCAGGGGGAGAGCCTTCTCTGTGGCGGCACCGACTCTCTGGAAACAACTCCCCCCGGAGATCAGAACTGCCCCTACTCTTCCTGCCTTCCGTAAACTTCTCAAAACCCACCTTTGTCGTCAGGCATGGGGGAACTAAACATCTCCCCCTGGGCCCGCTGAATTTATACATGGTATGCTTGTGTGTGTGTATGTTAGTATAGGGTTTTTTAAAAAACTTTTAGTATTTTAATTAATTGGATTATGTATTGGATTGTTTTTTTCACTTGTTGTGAGCCGCCCCGAATCTTCGGAGAGGGGCGGCATACAAATCCAAATAATAAATAAATAAATAAATAAATTATGGAAAACTTGTTTATAATAAGCCTAACAATGGGGGGAAATATTCAACTATACTAGACTTACAAACATACAAGGTCTGTGCCATTTATGTGGGATTTATTTTTATTTTTTAAAATCTGAACATAAAATGAAAAATTATTAATCTGGTCCACCTTTATTTTGTTTGGAGGGTTTTTGTTTGTTTGCATTAAACATACCTCTTGCATCTGTTTATTTGCATTTACATTTAATTATGAATTTTATTCATTAGTTGTTATTAACATGCTTTTATTATTTTCTTTGCATTTTTAGACACACAAATTATATATTCTTGCTAATATTCTTAGATTATATGTTCTTATTTGAATATCTATGATAATAATTTTAAAGGAGGAATTTCTTCTTGAAATTAGTATTATTATTTGCAGATCACAGTTAGCAATGCTTAACTACAGCTGGCCAGCAGAAACAATATTGCAAACTTTCCAGTTAGTGCATTTATTCAAATTTTACTCCTCCCTGAGAATTGCTAGGAGAGTTGTATTTTTGAATTGAAGCAGCTCAATTTACAACTTCATAGACAATCCAGTTCAAACAGGCTGACCAATTGTGACAATTAGTATGGATGAAAAAGAGGACACCAATAGGACACTATAATAATATAGTGTCTAGAGGACATTATAAGAATAAAAGTGTGTGTGTGTGTGTTTAATGATTACACCAGATTTCATATCCTTGTCTTTCAGTTTCTAATCTTGTGCCTTAAATTAGATCAAACTTGCTTTCTTGTCACTATAGAATATATGCTTGTGTGTGGGCTTGTGTGTGATATATATCATTTTCCAAGATTGGCTGATCTCTATTATTTTAACTTCAATGTGTGTGAAATCAGAGACCTTTTATTTTGCAAATATTCTGCTACCATAAAGAATGGAAACATTTTAAAATTCTAACAAGCCAAAACAATTTGTATGTATTGAAGAAATATTAAGACTGGATATCTATTTTAAATAATGCCATCAGGCTAAGAAAAAGTTTCAAAGACGTATATGCTACCAATATTTCCTGAACTACTAAACAAAAACTTGTTTGCTTTTTAAATTTCATAAGCTTAAATAATAAGCATCATTTAAAAAAAAAAGAAAATTGTTTATGTAGCTCATAGTGCCCTCTAGTGGTTGCCATTAAAAAGACACATCTTTGTCTAAGCTTGCCAGACAATACATGGTAATTGAATTCTTTTCTTTTTTTCTCTCTTTTTTTGGTAGTGTTTTATGGACTAAGTACAAAACTAACCAACTATTTTGAATACTATGTTCCACTATGAGAAAAGCTGAAACACTTGGAAAATATATGGAGTTTGCTTCTTTTTGAAAGCTATTTGCTGAATTAAAATCAGCTCTTTAAGATGTTGAGCTCTTTTATCATATGGCTCTTTTCCTAAGTGTGAGTGCCAGAAAGACAAACTCCTTTAAAAAACCCCACATTTGCTGATTAGGAAAATACATGAATGTTAACCTTGGTTGATTCCTTCGTAGGTTGGTATTTGATTTTGCTTAGGAGCTTTATGATTCAACATGGACATTAATGGCATTAAATGAATGGAAGCTTGAAATAAATGCCTGTCAAAGTTTTCCCTGAATAAATTATTCCTCCTCTAAAAGGGCTTCCAAAAGTCATCTCAATTAATTACAGTAACACATTTTTATTTTTCTGAGCTCTTTGAAACTAAATATCTTGTTATTGCAGATAGCTTATCATTTCCTTATTCTAATATTAACATTTCAGATGTTGATATTTTAACATTGCTATAGTACGTAAAAGTGAAACCATTATATCATATCTTGATAGTAAACACACATCACTCCAACATAGAATCTAATCTCAGAATCTAATAAAGCAGTATATTTCTATAAGGATATTCCATCTGCCATGAAGAAACATACCAATTAAAATATTCTACAATCTATCTTATTTGCAGCAGGAAAGTGTTTTGCAGATATTGTATTCCTGTTAAGTTTGTCTACTGAATGTTCTGTCTGGGTCACTCCGGAAGCTAAAACCAACCCAAAAAGATAAGCCAGACACACCGGTAAAAGGCAAAGGCAGTTTATAGAATTCAAAG
The DNA here is from genome assembly GCF_031021105.1 of Erythrolamprus reginae. NCBI lineage: Eukaryota > Metazoa > Chordata > Lepidosauria > Squamata > Dipsadidae > Erythrolamprus > Erythrolamprus reginae. Next base: position 47,445,041 of record NC_091963.1, read on the forward strand.
AAAACACAGGTAACAGAAAATGTCCTTACAAACAGGAAAACGCTGGAGCTTCAAAGATATACAGGATTCATGCTGCCAAGACGAAGCAAACATACGCCTCCCACGAGTCTTCCAGACTGCTAGGCCACAAGCCAAGATCAGAGACACCGAGAATCAAAGCAGGTCACCGCAACTCCAATTGATAACACTCCACATGGCTTCAAGGGCTTGCCTGCCTTTTAAACCCTGCTGATGAGGACCACACCCAAACCCAGCTGTTTCTAATTCAATGGTGATAATATTTCTTTAACTGCTCCTTTCGTTGCTCTGAACGTCTCTGTCTCATGTCAATGACAGCTTGTGCATCATCACCTAATGACTCCAAGCTACTGGCTGGGGAGAGCCCCCCCCCCCCCCCCCGGGGCTCTCATGCTGTTCTCCTTCATCCCATTCCTGACTCTCCTCTCCCCCGTCCGACTGTTCAGCCCCCTCCTCTGCGCTGTCATCCTCCTCTGGGCATGGAGCCAGCAGAGACGCAGCCGGTCCCTGAGCAGCCTCAGGCTGACCCACAACACTGAAGAGGCAGGAGATGGTTTAGCGACTTCAACTCTTTATTGATCATAACTAGCAAACATCAGCGAGGCCCTACTATAAACAGAGGTTTAAATAGGCAGTCATTTAATTCAGGAGCCAATCAGATGTTACCTGCTTGAGTTCCTGGTCAGACTAAAATGAAAAGGTCCCAGCTTCTCAGAAAATAATATCTCTCCCCTGTAGTTCAGTGCATAATTTCGCATACGTAATCATTTAGATACATAGGGCACGATACTTCTCTAGTTGATCTGTGCAATTCATTTGGGACATTGGCTGGAGTCAGAGATGATGTGTTTTCTCTCTCAGGCTCCCTTCTGTGGAACTTGCTAGAACATCGAATTTGGGGCATCGGCATTGGCTGGACTGAACTCATCGTTGTCACTAGGTGGCACCTCAGGATCCACAGATAAGTGAACTGGCTGTTGGGCTTTAGTGATACCTATAAGAAAGACCTATAAAGCCCTTCATGGCACCGGACCAGATTACCTCAGGGACCGCCTTCTGCGGCATGAATCCCAGCGACCAGTTAGGTCCCACAGAGTGGGTCTTCTCCGGGTCCTGTCAACATAAACAATGCTGTTTGGCAGGACCCAGGGGAAGAGCCTTCTCTGTGGCGGCCCCGGCTCTCTGGAACCAACTCCCCCCAGAGCTTAGAATTGCCCCCACCCTCCTTGCCTTTCGTAAGCTACTTAAAACCCACCTCTGCCGCCAGGCATGGGGGAATTAAGATTCCTTTTCCCCCTAGGCATTTACAATTTTATTATTTATTTATTATTATTTATTTATTACTTAGATTTGTATGCCGCCCCTCTCCGAAGACTCGGGGCGGCTCACAACACGTGGAAACAAATCATAAATAATCTAAACAGATTTAAAATATTTAACGATTTAAAAAGACCCCATATACTAACAGACATACACTCAGGCATACCATATATAAATTAAACATGCCCAGGGGAAGATGTTTCAGTTCCCCCATGCCTGACGGCAAAGGTGGGTTTTAAGGAGTTTTCGGAAGGCAGGAAGAGTAGGGGCAGTCCTAATTTTATGCATGGTATGTTTGTATGTATGTTTGGTTTTTATATTAAGGGGTTTTTAATTCGCTTTTAGTTTTGGATTATTATTGTACACTGTTTATGATTGCTGTTAGCCGCCCCGAGTTTTCGGAGAGGGGCGGCATATAAACCCAATAAATAAATAGATAGATAGATAGATAGATAGATAGATAGATAGATAGATAGATAGACAGACAGACAGACAGACAGACAGACAGACAGACAGACAAATAAATAAATAAATAAATTCAGTCTCTTTCCCAATCATTGTTAAGCGGTCAGCGGTCTTGCAATTGGTCCACATGCCACTGCCATTTTCTGTCATTCCCCAGGTCTACTATATATGATTTGGGGCCTGTTATCTCAACATTCTCCCCAGGTAGCTATAGCGCCCCTGTGGTGAAGTTCCTTGCATAAACATATTTGAAATGTTCTGATTTTCTCCCTGCTGGGAGCTTCCCTTATGTTGTGGTAATTTGGGTTTAATCTATACAGGACAGACCAGAGCTTCAGCCAGGCTTTCAGGAGCTCAGCCAGGCTTTTGCCCCTGGTTGTGCTAGGGGTTTTATGCTGAGTTGCTAAAAGTTTGTCTATTCGGGCTTGACAGTCTTCTGAGCCAATTTGTCCCAGAGCTTCTTTAGTAGCTCCTACTGTATGTTCCACTAAACCATTACTGCTTGGCATCAAGGGAGCTTTTAATGTGTGTTTTATTCCTTGACTTGCTAAAAATTCCTTGAATGATGTGGACATTAGCTGAGGCCCATGATTAGACATTATTACATCCAGCAGCCCTTGCGTGGCAAATAATTTTCTTAATACCTTGATACCCACTTCTATGGTTGTTGTTGTGAGCATTAATGCAACTTCCAGCCATTTAGAGTATGCATTGATGACTATTAGAAATGTTTGCCCATGGAATAGCCCTGCAAAATTTAAATGTATGCATGACCAAGGGCCCTTGGGTTGTTCCCGTTCATACATGAGGGACCTTGGGGAAAATGTTCTAGATTCCTGGCATGGAGTACACCCTGCAACTCAATCCTCTATGGGTTAGTCCATTTTGGGCCACCACACATAACTCCATGCCAGTGCTTTCATCCTGACCACCCCTGGGTGCCCCTCTTATAGAGAATATCTTCTCATAGAAACATAAAGGACCTGATCACCCCACAATAGGCAGCCTCTTTGCACCACTAGTTCATTTTGTCATTTCACAAAAGGTTGGAGGTTGGGCTTTACCAGTCCTTAGACCACCCCTTCCTCATCCAGTTTAAAACAATGTGGAGATCAGCATCTTTTGTTGTCTCAGTTGAGATATCTGTCGCTGTGATTAATCCCGGCCCAGTAAGGTCGATTAGTAAGACAGGGATGCCCAGAGTGGAGTCATCCACCAAGTCTGGCAAAGGCCAGTGGCTCAATGCATCTGTGTTACCTATGACCCTGCCATGCCAGTAAGTCACTGTGTACAAATAAGCAGCAAGGAATAAAGACCATCTTAGCATTCTAGGGGAAAGAGCATCCGGTGTGGGCTGATGGTCAGTGACCAGCTCAAATGGTCTTCCATAAAGATACTTGCAGAAATGCTTCACTCCTGCAACTCCTGCAACGCCCCCCAGAGGGCCCCTCTGTCAATTTGGCTGTAGTTTCTCTCAGCAGTCGACAGAGTCCTGGAGAAATAAACAATGGGGGCCTCATGAACATTTAGTAGCCTATGGGTCAGGACTGCCCCCCCCCCTCAAAAAGTGATGCATCACACATCAGCACCATAGGCAAGGTCTCATTGAACTGCATTAAGAAACTGTCTTCAGAGAGGAGGTTTTTTACTGCCTTGAATGCTCTGTTTTGTAAGTGACCCCATACCCATAGGATATTTTTAGACAGCAGCTTGTGGAGGGGTTCCACGATGATAGCTTTATTTTGCAGGAAAATACAGTAGAAATTTAGCAGTCCCAGGAATGTTTGTAGCTGGGCCCGGTTGGTGGGCACTGGAACCTCTCCAATAGCCCTACTCTTATCTTTAGTGGGGTGAAGCCCACATCCATCTATTTGGTACCCCAAGAATTCCACTTCCAGAACCCCTCTGTGACACTTGTTTTCCTTAACTCGCAGGCCTGTGGCTCGGAACCGCAGGAGCACTTCCCTCAGTCTGTCCCTTAGCCGGCTAATATCGCTTGCCATTATTAATACATCCTCAAAGTATGGAACTACACTAGGTAGCTTGTTTAAGATTACTAAACTGTTTAGAGAGGGCTGTAAAAGCACTATGAAGTGGTATATAAGTCTAAATGTTTTTGCTATTGCAAATAATAGCAAAGCTATTAATTAAAGCAAGTGTCTAAGGTGTAGTTGACCCCTGAATATGAGGTGTAACAGCTGGCTCATCTGTTATGGCCTCTCTCATCTCTTCTCAGTTCGCCATGGTGGTAGTTTTGGTCAGGACCCCGGGACACCCAGCGCAGTGCTCTGCAAACCTTCATGATATGGCTGTATTTTCCACACCTGTGGATTTTCTTGCTGATGGTGTCCCCTACAACTGGCCCAGCTTTTTGTGCCTCTCTTTTCTGGTCTATCTGGAACACCTCTTCCTCATCTTCTTTGTAGTCACTAGGTTCTAGTTTTACTTTTACCACTCTGGATCTTATACACCTGGGCACCCCATCTTGTTAGTACTCGGGGGCCCTTTCCAGTGCAATGCTTTGGCAGCCTTGTTAGATGTTTCTGTTGCTCTGGCTTCCTCTACCTCTATCCTTAGTGTTATATAATCTCCCTTAGCCAGGAGCCTTTTCTGTAATCCTGTCTGTAATCCCTCTAGCAAGATGGAAAAGTAATCATCAAGGTTTTGAAACTTACAATCTGTTGCGGCTTTTTTCAATTCAGCCAGGAAATCATTTATGCCATTTCCATTCACTGAACTTGTACCAGCTTACAAATTTTGACAGTGCCGGATCATACTGCCTCTTGAGCACTTCTTGTAATTTCACCCAAGTGACTGTTTTAATTGTTCTGGGTTCTGTTAAAGCGACAGCACTATCAAAAACCTTCAGCCTGCAATGGCTGAGGAACATGTCTCTTTTCTGGTTGTCGGGAAGGTCTTTCATGTCATTTGCCTCCTGGAAACAATGAAATCTTGCCATATAGATGTCCTGGCTGGCATGGCAGTGACACATTTCCCTTTTTTCAGTTTTTAAATTTGGCGCCTCATGGCTCATCCGATCGGGCTGGATTGTCTTTGTTCAAAATTCCCTTCAGCATTCCCTCCTTGCCACCAGATTTTAAGTTTCTGTACTGAAGAGGCAGGAGACGGTTTAGTGACTTCAGCTCTTTATAGACAAGGGTTTAGATAGGGCCTTTTAAATCAGGAGCCAATGAGATTTTACCTGCTTAAGTACCTGATCGGACTGTAGTGAAAACTTTCCAGCTTCTCAGGACATAATATCTCCCATCTCCAAAAATAAATATTTACCGTAACTTAAATACACACAAATTAGAAGTGACATTAAGATGGCTTTTCATGCTAGTTTCTTTTGCATTAATTACTTTTTTCTACTACTTCTATTTGGATTCCATTAATGTCAATTCAAGGTGAATGATCTTTACCATTTTGTCACAATTAATTGATTTTACGGAATCAAATTAAAAGGAAGGAATATAAGATGGGGGGAAATATATATTCAGCATTTTTATGTACTGATTTTTTAATATAAAATTAAACCCAGAACTTTTTCAGAAAATGCAATATTTGGCAGGAACTGATAGATTATTGGTGAAGGATCATTCATAGCCCAATAGCTTTCTTTAGTTTTCCTTCCTTCCTTCCCTATGGAATATCTCTGATTAGATATTGATCAGTGCTAATTAAACAGAAATGAATTGGTGTTATGCCAAAAGCATTTCCAGCAATAATACATGAATTTAGTTAACATTTCTCTGTATCTTAATCATGTGCAGGTGAAAAAGTGAACTATATTAATCAGACAGTAATGTATTGAATCTTCAATAGTGCAAAATGAATAGTGAGTGAAATTTGAACTCTAATTGATGTTATATGTGTGCAAGTTATCTGCCTATAATCTCCTCTTTGTTTTAGACCACAATGACAATGAAACCATAAATCTTTTCATTGGCTGCAGCAATTATTGTATGTGTCATAAGAAATATCTTAAGATGACTACACTCATGCTCATAATTTCTTGTCTTGCTATCACCTTATAGCACCAAATTACGGCTAATAGGCTAACATGTCAAAAGCTGAATTACATACTTTTTTTCTGTATATGTTTTAATACATTTGAAATATTGCCAGCTTTAGATAATATTGATATACAACAGATGACATAAATTGAAGGGACAAAAATTTAAAAGTGAACTGAATGTTCCTATTTTATAAGTTATTACAACTTAACCAACCAACTTTGATTTCATACAGCCATTCTCCTAGCTTAGAAGTCACAGACTTGAGTACCATTAGTAGAACCATTTTGGCCACACCCTGTTCTGAGTTAGGCTTCCTGCTTCAATAAAACAGCATAAACAGCATCTCACAAACTTATTTCATTTGTACAGCTGCTAATTATTGTCATAATAAGTCCAAATAAAGGAAAATAAGCCCGACTAAAGACTTTCAGGGAAAAGCAGATAAGAGTCCAAACAAAGTAAACAAGTCTGACTAAAGTCTTTCAGGGAAAAGCAGGTAACACACACGGACCTTGTTCTTCTTTGGAAAACTGCCAAAGACCAATTTGCAGGAAAAAACGTGAAAAGTTCAAACAGGAACAAAACTGAGTCTTGAGTTGTAATGACGAGATCTAGAGATGAACTGAGCTGCTTCCTTCAACGAACCCTTTCCTATTCTCCTCTTATATAGCCTATGGGAGGTCAAGTTATCCCCAAGCCTTATTCCTGTGGAGTCCTTCTCCTTTGGAACAGCTCACCTTCTGGCAGCTCTGCACATATGCGTATTGAGAACAGGTTCCGAATTATGTTTGACTGGTATGTATGTTGTTGCTAGATTGGATTTAGGGTTTTTATAGGGAGTTATTTTAGTTAGGGTTTATAATGGAGTTTTATAATTATTGTTAATATTTGACTTATTTTATTATTGTATTACTGTATTGTTTTCATTGTTGTAAGCTGCCCTGAGTCTTACGGGATTGGGCGGCATAGAAGTCGAACAAATGAAATTAAATTAAGTTCTTCATGTCAGCCTCTGGAATTCTGGAGGTGGGACAGGCCTCCCCAATGGGCTTGCCTGAATCTCAGCCCCTGGAACCAACCCTTCTCTAGACTAGTGTTTCCCAACCTTGGCAACTTGGAGATATCTGGACTTCAACTCCCAGAATTCCCCAGCCAGCATTTGAGGCTGGGGAATTCTGGGAGTTGAAGTCCAAATATCTTCAAGTTGCCAAGGTTGGGAAACACTGCTCTAGACTCTAGGACAGGCCCAAGTTCCTCCCCAGCCTTCTTGCTGTCCGACTCTGCTGCCAGCTGCACAGGCTGCTGGCAGACCACAACAAATCCTCTCCAGTTCCTTTTTCAGGCCTTGGTACTTTTCCAGTTGTTCATATTCCTTCCTGATATTAATACCACTTGGCACTACCACTATCTGTTTATCTTTGTCTACTTGTACATATGTCTCTGCGTCTGTGTACATGTAACATAATGAACCATATATTAAATGTATTGGAATTTTAAATAATCTTAAAATAATATATTTGTAGACTACAGGTATGTATGTACATATGTAAACATCTTAATTTTGTTAATCTCATTTTGAGTAGAGTACCAAAATTAGTATTTGGTTTCCCCCAGAGGTAGGGTTCTCCCAGTTCAGACTGGTTCACCCAAACTGCTAATGACATGCTGGTAACATCACAATGACATTACAGAATCAGTTTTGTCAGTGCCAGTCCATGGACACCGCCATCTTTTAATTTTTAAAATTTGTTGGGGGGGGTTGGGCATGTGAAGGAGCCATGTAGCTTGCTTTTGGCTTTTTAAAAATTGTTGTTATGAATTTTTTTAAATATTTTTTTTGAGCATATGAAGAAGCTGAGTTTCCGGCACTATGCATGCAGTTGCCATCTTGCTTTTTAATATATTTTATTATAAATTATATATAAATCATTCTTCATAACCTTTGGTCTCCAATCTCCTAATCATCTTCATTGCTCTTCTCTGTGCTATTTCTAGAGTCTCAACCTCTTTTGTACATTGTACTGACCAAAACTGTATTCAATATTACAAGTGTGATCTTATCAAGGCATTATAAAGAAGTATTGACATTTCATGTGATCTTGATTATAAAAGATGATAGACACATGGCAATCTGATTTTCTTTCTAACTGTCCTTAGACTTTCATCCCCATCCCTGCTTTTCTCCCCTCATTTATTTTCTCCTTCTTCCTAATCCTTCATTGCTCCTTCCTTTTTAAAAAATCTTTTTCTTTCTTAGGTTAGTATAGCACTTCAAAAGTTTAAGCAGGTAAATGCTGCTTGGGATAAAACTTTCTAGATTTATGCCAAAAGTTTGCAGTTCACTGGCTGATGATTATTTACTCCCAGTGCTTAAACAACTTTATATACTTTTTTCCCCCTTTCGTCTTACATTATAAACTAGGAGAAAGTTTTATAAAAGCTAAGTAGAATATACTATGTTTCAGAGGAATTCCCTAGAGTGCAAGACTAAATATCTCAGTTTCAGGAGCTACTCTACCCACATAAATTTGAAGCAGAGAGGTTTCATTGTGATTCAATGGTATTCTCCTTGTAGTTAAAGTTCATTTTCCCTTTAGAGATCTCTCCATTTTTTAAAAGTTCTTTTGTTTATTGTGACAGGTTCCAACTTGTTCTTCAGAACAATTTAATCAAGTTGTCCTTCTCTCTTTGCTCTGAGACATGTTGTTATTCTTTTTAACATCTTTTACATGATACCTTTGTTTGTCAAGGCAGTTAGCAAAGGTGTGAAGATATCACTTTGAATGTCTTTCAACAAACTTCAACTAATTTAAATAGAACTGTTTATTGTATCAGTCAACATCGTTGTAGCAAATTTTATATATTCTAATATTTGTTGAATTAAATGGCTATTTCAATTGAGCAGGATTGGATTGCTATTTTGAATCATTCCTCCTTTTGTTAGTATTGTCTATCAGTAACTGCTCCTTGGAGTTTTTGTAATGTTCCTGCATGGTCATGAGTGATAGCATCTGGTCACATTGTCTTCTGGCAATATTTTTTTGTCACCTTTCACATTTCTGATTGTCAAGTTCCTCCTTCTTGACTCCTCAGTCTTTGATATTATCTTTGTTGTGAAACATAGCTCAATGCATCTTACTCAGACTCCATTATTACAACAAGGAACTATCTTGTCTCTCGTTATGACGGGGTAGCTATATTCTACAAAAAATCTCTAAACCTAAAAAACATCAAAGCTGCACAGGATCTATTACTCCCTGAAACTATTGTCTGTGATCTTTCCCTAAATACCACAATTTGCTTCTTACTATGCTACAGAGCTCCGGACTATGACATCACACATGCAAACAAATTATCAGAACTACTAACATTGGCTACCCAGTGCCCACACCCCATCATCTTCCTCAGAGACCTCAAACTACCACAATCAACTGGACATTAAATGAATGTAGCACGGAACCTATCCACTCTACTATATATAACACCGTCACCAATCTGGGACTTGACCAACTAGTAACTAACAATACTAGACTAGATAACTGTCTAGATCTCATCTTCTGCAACAGCAAAAGTACAATATATGGCTTACAAATAACAGAACCTTTCTCCAACAGTGACCACAGCATGATAAACTTCAGTCTCAACCTAAGCCACACCGAGATTCACCCAAATAATGCGACACAGAAATTTAACTTCAAAAAAGTGAACTATGAACTCATTGATATCCATCTCTCAACATTAAACTGGCAAACTTTATTCGCAAACTGCAACTCTACGGATGACCTCTACAACACATTCTTGCTCGAGATGAAAATAATCATCAAACTTTTTGTACCATTAGCATCTACCTCAATCAAGAAAAATAACCTCCCCATCTCAATAAGAAAATTACAAACTAAAAAAAAAATCTCTCTGGCATAAAAACAAAAAGGGACAAGTAGCAAAGTTCAAAAGTCGTTATAAAAGCATATGCAACAAAATAAAAGCAGAATGTCTCAACTACCACAGCATACAAGAGGAAAACCTCCTACGCTCCAAATCCAATCAAGCCTTCTACAACTTTGTCAACAACAAACTCAAGGACTGTAGATCTATCCCACCTCTCAAAGGACCCAACAACAAAGAATGCCACGACAATTCATTCAAAGCTAACCTCCTGAACTCATTCTTTGGCTCTGTCTTTGTCAACAGCAATGGCTCATCCCCAAATTCATCTCTCATACTACAAACTCTCTCAATGACCTAACCCAAATAGACTTCAGTGAAGACCAAGTTGAAAAAGTATTACGTGACCTTAAACCTTCTCTATCAGTCGGACCAGATGGCCTATGTGCATACTTCCTATAAAAGCTATCTTCTGCTATAGCTGAACCACTGAGCATAATCTTCAAAAAATCCTTCAGAACCAGCACACTTCCCAAACAATGATCAAAAGCTATGGTCATCCCCATCTTCAAAAAAGGAGACCCCTCTCTTGTCCATAACTACAGACCAATATCACTATGCTGCATCCCATGTAAAGTCATGGAATCAATTATAAATCAATCAATTACTCTTCACCTAGAATAATCTGCTCTCTAACAAACAATTTGGATTCAGAAATAAACTATCCTGCAACCTGCAGCTCCTCCACTGCAAAAACATATAGATAACTCATCTTGATCAAGGCAAATCTATAGATGCAATTTATATTGACTTCTGCAAAGCCTTCGATTCAGTGGTCCACAACAAACTACTTCTAAAACTCAAATCCTATGGCATCTCAGGATCCCACCATAGATGGATTACAGCATTCCTCTCAAATAGACAACAAGTGGTTAAAATAGGAAGCACCATATCTACACCTGTCCCTTTTAAAAGCGGTGTCCCCCAAGGTAGTGTTTTGGGACCAACACTCTTTATTCTCTACATCAATGACCTTTACAATCTCATCACAACCAACTGTGTTCTCTTTGCAGATGATGTAAAACTCTTCAACACCACTGATAACACAACTGTTCTCCAAAAAGACCTAGACTCTGTTTCTGATTGGTCTAATACATGGCAACTCCAAATCTCAACCAGCAAATGCTCTGTCCTTCACATCAGCAAAAAGAATCAAAACTCCAAATACAAACTGAATCAACAAATTATCACAGATAATCCCCACTCGGTCAAGGACCTCGGATTACTAATAACTAAAGACTTAAGTGCCAAAGCCCATTTCAACAACATTGCCAAGAAGGCTTTAAAAGTTGTTAATCTAATCCTATGCAGCTCACACTACTTACCAGAGCATATAAAACTTTTGCCAGACCCATCCTATAATATAGCTCATCTGTTTGGAACCCATACCGCATTTCTGACATTAATATCCTCAAAAATGTCCAGAGATACTTCACCAGAAGAGCTCTTCACTTCTCTACCCATAACAGAACACCCTACGAAACTAGACTTACAATCCTGGGTCTAGAAAGGTAAGAACTAAGATGCCTCAAACATGATCTACGTATTGCCCACAAGATCATATGCTGCAACATCCTGCCTGTCAAAGACTACTTCAGCTTTAACCACAACAACACAAGAGCCCACAACAGATACAAGCTATTAACCGCTCCAAACTTGACTGTAAAAAATACAACTTTAGTAATCGAGTTGTCGAAGCGTGGAATTCACTATCGGACTCTGTAGTATCATCCCCTAACCCCCAACACTTTACCCTTAGACTATCCATGGTTGACCTCACTAAGTTCCTAATAGGTCAGTAAGGGGCGTACATAAGTGCACCAGAGTGCCTACCGTCCCCTGTCCTATTGTCTCTCCTATATCTCCTATATCTTCTCTTCTATACCTATATCTATTTCTGCTGTTCTCTCATATTATATTTCACTCCTTTATTTTCTCCTCTATTCCCCCTTTAATACATCCTACCTAATTATATCTTCTATAACCCTCATTGTGTATTATTGTGTATTGGGCAAAATAAACAAATAAATAAAAATAAATAAATAAGTTCTGCTCTAGGGGCTCTTGCCTTCACATTAGGAGTCCTAACTATTTACAATTTAGCTATGTTATGTGCACTCACTGAATTGTTTAACCTTCCTGCAGCCCAAAGCATAGCGAAAAAATTTCCCCAGCATGACATGTGAAAAACATCACATATTTCCAAAAGAGGAAGAGAATTATTATTTTAAAGATGGTTGAAAGGGAGAGTTTATTCATGATGTACCCATCATTTAATGCTGTTAGGAACACTATATGCAAGTGATACATTTTTTAAATAGAGGTCCACAAGAGTGTTTTCTCTAAGAACTATGCTTTGAGAGGCTAGAAGTGACAGCAGGAATGTTTCTACATAGTGTAGATTAGATTCATTTCCACTGCAGGAATCTTGGCTGAGTACACAATTAATAAGGGGCCTAGAGTACATTAGAATCCCAGGAATAGGATACCAAGAGAGAAAACAGAAGCTTAAGATATGCAGTATGCTTGTTTCAAACAAGTGAGAAATGAGTTGGTAAATGCACTTAGTGTTAGATAAGTAACTGCTAATCTTTCTTTTATTACATTCATCTTTCATTTATTCATCCATTTACAGATTCTCTCTATCCCTCCTACATCAGTCTTAGAACCTGCACTTGGACTGGCTTCAGCAACTATAATTTGGAATTATAAATTTCACCGACAGCTGGAATGATTGAGATTTTAAGACAGTTTGGAATTAAAGCTAAGATTACTCAATAGTGCAGTGTTTTTCAACCAGTGTGCTGCAAGACATGGTCAGGTGTGCCGCGAAGCTCAGAGAGAAAGAAAGCAAGAGATAGAGAGAGAACGCAAGAGAGAAAGAAAGCAAGAGAGAGAGAAAGCAAGAGAGAGAGAAAGCAAGCAAGAGAAAGAGTGAGAGAGAGAGAAAAGAACTAGAGAAAGAAAGCAAGAGAGAGAGAGAAAGAGGGATGTAGGGAGAGAGAGAGAAAGAGAGCCAAAAAGAGAGGAAGGAATGAAGAGAAAGAAAGAGGGATGGAGAGAGAGAGAAAGAAAGAGGAAGGAAGGGAGAGAAAGAGGGAGGGAGAAAGAAATAGAGCGAAGGGGAGGAAGAGAGAAATTTTTTGTCCAAAGTTTTTTTAGCCGCCCCCCCCCCCCCCCGCTCAATGTGCCCCAGGATTTTGTAAATGTAAAAAATGTGCCGCGGCTCAAAAAAGGTTGAAAATCACTGCAATAGTGAATACTGAAATGGATTTCAGATTTCATGTGATATGGGGGTTTTCCCCAGTGTAAAATGTCTCTTCTTTAGAACCTTAGACTGCTCTTTCAAATAATTCTTTTACTTTCTCATATTCTCCAGTGTCATTAATTACATTGTGTCATTAATTACATTGTGTCAAGGTTTAACATGGAGACAGACCTCAGGTTCTTTTCCTATAGGTACAAAAACCTCATTGATATTTTTTCATCATCACATGCTTCCAATGAATTTATACAGAGTGAAGGTTAATGTTCTTCATTGGGGAAAATTCTGCAGATTATTTTTCCTACTTGAAATGGATTCAGAAATCCTCCACAGAAAAATGCAATTGATTTTTTTTGCATATGCTTCACCTTTTGCACTAAAATTTCTCATTAAGGTCATTGAATGACACTTAGAACTGTTTCTATGTTTGACTGTCCCAAAAGAACAATTACTAGCTGGAGTAAAAGGCCAAGCACCATTAAAAAAAATAAAATTATGCTTTCCTTCACCTGAACTCTAGTGAATGGAAATAGGTTTCAAGACACATATTAGGATTGAAATTGTGATTTGTCACATGACAAGATTTGAGAGACCAATGTTAAGCAATTATGCTATTACCACATCTCAGTCAATCATTATTTCTAAATTCATAAAGTAGTAGCTGCCAGCATTTTCTTGAAGAATTAAAAGTCATTGTTTATTTATTAGATTTGTATGCCGCCCTCCTCCATAGACTCGGGGCGGCTAACAACAATAATGAAACAACATATTGCCTGGCCAGCAACTCACCCTCCAGCCCGCATTTGCAGCAGGGCCAGGAAGACGCGGCTCTCGGCGCAGCCGCCATCTTGGATGGCCGGGATCACGCAGACTCGGGGCCTCCTTTTCGCCCCTGACAATGAGCAGGCGAACACCCGCCCACCCTCCCTATCTTTCAGTGTGCTACTGGGGTCACCCTTAGGGGGCCGAATAGGAATTTTTGGCGGTCTCAGTATTTTTCTGCGACTGTTTTTTCGCCTATTCCACACTGCGGTGCGGGATGGATGGTTAGGGGGTGCTTCGCTCCCCGATTAGTTCTAATTGGCTTACCTCTGATCATTGGGTTGGCAGGTTAGGGGCATCTTTGGGGATGATTGGCAGACTCTCTCCAAGGGCTCATGGTGCCTTTAAATCGATCTGAGCTTTAGCCTTAGGCCCACCCAGTTATTTTTGGAGAATAGTAACCTTAAAAACAGATGAAGCTTTCAGCCAAAAAGACTTTAGAACATGGAAAATAATACTAATGTAATGGCTATATTATTATAATGGCTATATTATTGTAATAGATAAATTATTATCAAAACATAACATAATATACAAATGTTTTAATAATAATATCACAATTATATTTGTTTTCATGTCAGGTTTCCTTGAAAAAATACTTGCATTAAAATTAAAAATTATGTAACAATTTCCTCACAATATGACCAGTAAATCAAACTTAAATTGCTTTTGATGCAATAACTACCATAGCTTTTGGAATATAAGACACACTTTTTTACCTCCCAAAAGAAGATGAAAACCTGGCTGCATATTATACATTGAATGTAGCCCCATACTCAGTCCCCATCCTTTGGCCTCTGCCTCCCAGCAATTTATCTCCTTGCAGCAAACAGAATAGAGCCTGATTAGCACAAGCAACTGATTATCGGTCTCCCAACCAGCAGCTGATGGAGGCTGCAGGCAGGCCTATGTGCTAAAATAAAAGTGAAGCTTAAACTGCAAGGAGGCAAATTGCTGAAAGGGAGAGGCAGAGGCAGAATTTTGTTTTCTTGTACTAAACAGTTGCTGAAACTGATTAGCACAGGAGGTAAGTCAACTACAAATGACTATAGAATGTTCAAATTATTAGACTTATTTTTTAAAAAGACTGCTTTTTTATTGTTCTAGGTAACATAACAAGATGAAGAAGCTTTTTAAAATAAATGCTTGATCTTAAGAGGCCAAGTCCTATTGTATCTTCTTTTAAACAGCATCAACATTACATCAGCATTTTCTTTTTTTATAATAAATTAAAAATATTTTTTTTAAATAATAATGTATACTTCCAAAAAGTCACATCAGTTTTAACAGCATCTATACTAGTATAATCTGAAATGTATATTTAGTATACATTATTATATATTTAGTATTAAGATAAAGCAGCTGAGTTAAACCCTGAGCTAGTCATGTTTGAACTACAGTAGTCCCTCGCTATACCGTGCTTCACCTACTGCGGCTTCACTTCATCGCGGGTTTCTGAGGAAGCCGGTCGGCAGATTTAAACAGCCCGCCGAACTCGATCGGCAGGTTTTTCAAAAAAAAAAAATCTAAAATTGTAAATACTGTATTTAAATACAGTATCTAAAATAAATACTGTGTGGGAAGGGTTTATAAACACTTAAAACAATGAAAACTTACCAAACAATTACAATATAAATACTTAAATAAGTACTATCAGTCGATAAATTCCCCATCACGGATTTCACCTATCGCGGCCAGGTCTGGAACGTAGCACCAGCGATAGGTGAGGGACTACTGTAGATCTATTTAAATAATTGGGAGGAGTTGGTGTGACTACATTTAAGAAAACTTTCTGGCATTAATATACTGCCATGATGTACATTTCTCCAATTCTTTGCTGTTTCTATGGGTCAGGCACATATGCACAGAAATACACCGCAAACAGTGTAGATAATCTGTGCTGTTTGCTGTTTGGCAAATTACTGGGAGGCCAATTTCTCTCCTTATTTTCCTCCCCCAAAACTAAGGTGCATCTTATACTCTGAAAAATGTGGGTCATAAAGTCATCATAAAGTGACAGCTATAAAATCACGTGTTTAAAGTTTTCATACTTCAAACCAGAGCTAGGCTAACCTTATTACATTCAGATTTCTGGCCAGAAAAATTGTTTCAGGGAACATGAGGAGTGTTAGAACTGCAGGTGGTCTTGTCCTACTACCTCACTTGGAAGAGAGTCTATGGAAATAAAGAAAAGGCAGAAGAATAACGGCAAAGTCTCACTTGACTGTGGATAATTACAAACCTCAAACATCAGGCAGATGTTTCTAAATTTTTCTTCTTGAAACAGAATCAAGTTTCCTCAAGCCAAATAGTTTTGCTTCACATAATCTAATACAGAGAAAATTATAACTCTTAAAGCCAATTTTACAGTAATGAATAAGTATGAGCTAACATAATAATGCTAGGTTTGGTCTTCCCTCTATATAAAAAAAACTAGACTAAGATACAGCTGTTGAACTGTGGAACAGATTATCTTGGGATACAGGATATTTCCTTCATGGAGATTTTTAATCAGAACCTTATATATTCATAGTTCAATATTTGCCTTCTGCATTCTGAAGTATCACAAGTTAAACCTTGAAATCTCTGGACTCTTTTCTAATCAGTATGGTTATTAAAACATCAGTTTCATACAAAGCAAAACTAAATGCATATTCAAGAATATTTTTGCAAATTGTAACAAGAAATGAGAATATTTGTAGCTCTAAGCTGATGCTTAGTGCTACAAATATTCTCATTTCTTGTTACAATTTGCAAAAAGCAGATCTTCCTGCTCCCCCCCCCCCAGCTGATGCTTAGTGCTTGGTGCATTCTAAGCCTGCATGTTTTTTTGCAGATGTTTCATTACCCAAAGAAGGTAACATCATCAGTACTAGTGTTGATTATCATTCACCCAAACTAGTAGCAACTCGCTATCACAATGATGTCACGGAATTGGTTCAGTCAATGCCATCATCTTTTTTTTTTAAAAGTTTATTTATTTATTTTGGATTTCCCCCCCCTAGGGTATTTTTTTCTTCTGAGCATGCGCAGAAGCTAAATTTATGGCACTGCGCATGTGTTGCCATCTTGTTTTTGCCTTTTTAATTTTTTTTTTGGCATGGCATGACCACACGCCGTTGGAGGAAGCGAACTGGCAGCAAGGTAAATTAGAACCCACCCTTGGTCCAGAAGAAGATGAATGCAGTTAAACTGGTGAGAGTGTTTGAAGCCTCTCCCCTTTTAAATGTTTGTGATTGATGTGACAAAGGAATGGAGCTCTGATTATTCAATTGCCATCTTGACACCGTTGATTCCCTGTGGATACCACTGTTTAAAACACAGGTGCACACACACTTCTATTAATATGTATATGGCAAAAAACAATTGGCATCAAATGATTTAACTGCTATAATTTAAAAGGATGAGTACTAGCACAAGTTCAAAAACTTTGATCCTGTTAACTGACCCATATTAGATCTTGCAACATTATCCTGAGTGTCTTCATTCACGGTATATCTTTTTTAATTCAAGAGCTTAGAATTGCAGCAAATAATTTGCCATATTTAAGAGTCATATTATAAGTATTATACAACATTCCCTTAATTTTCCTTTTTCTAAAGTCAAACTGCCCATTTCCTTGCATGTAAAATGGGCATATTTTAAAATGCAATATTGGTGTATAAGACTCACCAGAATATAAGACACATCTTAATTTTGGGTGGGGAAAACAGGAAAAAAAGAAATCAGCCTCTGCTGATTTGTTGTGCTTTTTTGATGATGTTTTTGATGCTAGGTGAACATTTTAGGTCTTGAGATATGATAGAAGCAGCGGCTGGGGGTTCGAAGCATCAGGATTAATAGGGTCCTCACTTCCACTGGGATTTTGATAACAAGCAGCACAGATCTTTTTATCTGTTCTAACAATAAAAATGAATGTTACTTTCTAAGATTACAGAAATGTGAATAGAATAGAATAGAATTATTTATTGGCCAAATGTGATTGGACACAGAAGGAATTTGTCTTGGTGCATATGTCCAGTGTATATAAAAGAAAATATAGATTTGTCAAGAATCATAATGACTGTCATAGGGGTCATATAAGCAATGAAGAAACAATCCATATTGATAAAAATCTTAGGAAATTGGTGATAGGAATGATAAGAAAAAAACAATAGTAATAGTACTGCAGGCTTACTAAATAGTTTAACAGTGTTGAGGGAATTGTTTAGTAGAGTGATGGCGTTCGGGGGGAAAACAGTTCTTGTGTCTAGTTGTCTTGGTGTGTATTGCTCTGTAGTGACATTTTGAAGGTAGGAGTTGAAACAGTTTATGTCCAGAAGGCAAGGGGTCAGTAAGTATTTTCAGTGCCCTCTTTTTGATTCATGTAGTATATAGGTCCTCAATGGAAGGCAGGTTGGCAGCAATTGTTTTTTCTGCAGTTCTGATTATCCTCTAAAGTCCGAGTTGGTCTTATTGGATTACAGAACCAAACCAGACAGTTATAGAGGTGCAGAGGACAGACTCATTGATTCTACTGTAGAACTGTATAAGCAGATCCTTGGACAGTGTGAGCTTCCTGAGTTGGCACAGAAAGAACATTTTTGTTGTGCTTTTTTGATGATGTTTTTGATGTTAGGTGAACATTTTAGGTCTTGAGATATGATAGAAGCAGCGGCTGGGGGTTCGAAGTGGGATACAGAAGTTGGGGTAATTCAGTCCCTGGGAGAACTGAAAGGGGCTCACTTCTCTTGTAACTGTGGCAAGTCCAGATTCGAGAGATATAGGAGTTCTCGAAGACAAGGAGCTTTCCAATAAGATTGTTTTAAACAAGAAACAAAAAACACTGCTGCCTGGGATAGACCGCTCACCTGAATGCCTAACTAAGCAAACGCTTGGAGTCTCCAGCCTTGGTTTTGATCCCAAGTTGCCCGCAGAAAGAGAGCAAAGGATTTAATACAAAGTTTTCCCCGATTAAAACTTTGAAAGCTCTTTGTCTTTGAAAACTCCTGAATCTCTCGAATCTGGACCTGCCACAGTTACAAGGGATCAAAGTCCCATCGCAATTCTCTCAGGGATTTCTGTTTCTAACAGCAGAAGGAAGATGTGTGCTTAGGATGTTCAACCTCACAAGCTATCCATATGTTGCTGGGAAAATATTTGAAGCTTGTAAAATATACAGTGGCAGATCGAAATAGAGGAATTTCCTTGGAGATCCCAAGAAAAACTGAATCTGTAGGATCCCAAATTTTCTGGAATCTTCTCTTCCCAAGACTTGAAAAGTAAAACCAGGTTCTTTCTCTTAGGAAACGAGGGAAACTTTGGTATGAAGTAGGGGTGAAATCCAGCAGATTCTGACAGGTTCTGGAGAATCAGTAGCAGAAATTTTGAGTAGTTCAGAGAACCAGCAAATACCACCTCTGGTATGGCGTGGCCATTGGCATTTTTCAGTATCCTTTCCCTGCCATGCCCACCAAGCCACACCCACCAAGCAACACCACACCCACCAAGCCATATCCATAGAACCGGTAGTAAAAAAAATTTCACCACCGGTATGAAAGCATATATATATGTTTAAAAACATATATAATGTTTTTTATTTTTAAATATATATATAATGGTTTTTTAGCTGGAATTTTTTAAAATTAAGGGAGACTAGGATGGTCCCATTTCGGCCTTGTTCTGGCCTCATCAGCTAGCCACACCCTTCCTTACTGGGATTCGATCCAGTGGACTCTGCCTTGTAAGGCAGAGAATTAGCAGTTGAGCTATCAGATCAGATCCCTTCCAGCTCTGTACCATATATATATATATGTTTTCGTAGATTTTCATGGGTACAGGTATGACGGTCTTGGAATATTCGGGTTTCTTCCCATGTAGGATTTGGAAATTTCTGGCGACATTTTGACGAGGTCCCACTCGTCATCTTCAGGCTGGTGCTTCTGTCCTTGTTCTAGGGCGAACACTGCGAGACCTGATCTGCCTTCCTTCTATAAATACTGGTAGGTGGGTGTGGTTTGATGGCTCAGAAATTGCTTTTGAGGCTGTGCAGAGACTGTGTGAGGGCATTTCTGGTCTCTGTAGGTCCTCCAGGGGTGTGGGGAAGATGATTTTCACCTTCCCCAGGTTTCTCTAAAGCCTCTGGAAGCCTGGGGACGTGAAAAATTCACTGTGCCATCATGTGCAAAAAGCAGATTAGCACCTGGGTTGCATGGGGCAGCGCATTGAATTATGGCTATAGGAATGCACATGCATGCTCCCCCCACTTTTGGCACACAATGGAAATAAGATTAGCCATCACTGATCTAAAGTTTCCCTTCCATCAGAAGAAGCAACTTATTCTTTTTAATACAGTGTGTTAGTCAGAAAACGTGCCATCAAATTTTGCCACCATAGAATAACAGGGGTTCATTTGTTTCTACAATGTTCTCATCCCACCAGAAATATTCTTCTGCCTGAAAATTATTTATTACAAATTACCAATATTCAATTCACAATTTCAGCCACTTTCTTTACTGTCTCTGTATTATTAGCATAAGACAGCCTTTATTAAACTTTAAAGTGTGTTGACTTCAACTCCCAGAAATCCCCTTTCGTCTGCCAAGTTGAAAAAACAGTGGAATAACCACGCCGAAGAATGGAATAATGTCCTGGAGGGGGGGAAGAGGGGAGGGGAATTTAAGTACTAGGCAATAAAGTAATTATAATTATTACTCCCATCTCTTATTATGCTTCACATGTTCATTGCTGTACTGGCAAAAGAAAAAAAAAGACAGCAACAAATAAATCCAGTTCTTTAGCAAGAGTTACTTGAGGAAATAACAAAGAAAACTCAGTAATTGAGCAATTGAATCTGTCAAACATAAATAGAAGTAGTAATTATTCTTACTGGGTGCCAAACTTTGGGGAAATCTGACTGTTAAACTGCAATGGTATTTTTAAAAATTATGTTTAATTTAACTTATATTTATAGAACCTCACCTAACAACATTATTTTCCACAATGTTGATAATTCATTCTCATCAGGTTTAGAACTCTTATTTAAGCCTGACATTCTCCCAATGGTGTGGGAATTTTGGTAGTTAACCAATGCATTTCATTAGTCTGACAACAGGAAAAAGCATCCCTGAAATTTAAAAAAACACACAAAAAACATACCTTCCACTTCCCTCCCTCTTATTAAAAAAAATTACTGTTTTCAGAAAAATGCAAACATTTGGAGATTTATAAGAATGAGTAAGATTCAGACTACTTATTTAACATTTACTTGTCATTCATCCTCTGCAAATCCTCTGAATCTTTAATTAACTGACCAGTGTGAAAGGAATAATTGTAGCATCAAACACAGAAGTGGCTCAGAGCCTATTAGCATTTCAGTATGAATACAGTTGGGTGGAGAGAGACATGTTTCTGGCAGAAATCTCTTAGTTTATAACATTGTTATAACATTTAGAGGCAAAGCTTCCCAGAATTGTACTGCTTAATACTATGTTGAAGAGAACTTTTAATCTATATTTCCCTTAGAACAGTGATGGCAAAACTTTTTTTGCTTGCAATAGCGCACATATTCATGCCCACACCCATAGTGCAATGCCCTCCACCCAGTAATGGGCAGCCAAAAATTTTACTGCCACACTGTGGGTGTGGCTTATTTTTTGGGTGTGGCTTAATGGTCATGTGACTGGGTAGTTGTGACTTGCTGGCCATGTGATCAGGTGGGAATGGCTTGAATGATCATTGTTCAAGTGAACTGTTAAGTCCTTGACTTACAACCTGACCAGTGTTGCTCGCTGGGGTGACAATTTGCTTCGTGTTTCCCATACTCTCCTTCCTGGGTCATCCTCTCACCTCAGGCTGGGTAGCGAGGTGAATGGGTGCTACCATAAACATAAATGCTTCCACCCAGGCCTTCTGCTTGCACCTCAGGTTGGAGGTGGCCATGTGAGGCTGGAGGGAAGCCAGGCAGGAGAGAGGGAAGCTCATCCAAGGCCAGGAAAGAGGAAAGAGGAAAAAAGCAAGGAGCTCAGATGCAGCAGCAGCACGGGGAAAAAGGAGAGCTGAGCCGAGACCAGCCTGAAAATGATGAGTGGGACCTCATCAAAACGTCGCCAGAAATCACTGAATCCTACACGGGAAGAAACCCGAATATGCCAAGACCTTCATACCTGTACCCGGGAAAGTTACGAAGACAAACGCCTTGTCATACAAACTTTTCAAGATACAAACCCAGGATTTAAGATTTTTTTGTCTCTTCTTGCAAACTATTTTCACCTTACAAACCCACTGCCGCCGCTGGGATGCCCCGCCTCTGGAAATCGCAGTATTGCAAAAACACAGAGGTCCAAAGGTGGGGTTTCGAGGACTTTGGTGTTTTTGCAATGCTGAATTTCACTGAGACTCCCCTTGCTGGGAAACCCCACCTCCAGACTTCCGTTGCCAGCGAAGCGCTCGTTTTTGCGATGATGGGATTCTCTTGATGGGATTTCCCTGCAGCATCACAAAAACACAGACGTCCAGAGGTGGGGTTTCCCATGGAAGGGAGCCTCAAGGGAATCCCAGCTGGCAAAAGGGGTGAATTTTGGGCTTGCACACATTAATCGCTTTTCCATTGATTCCTATGGGAAACATTGTTTTGTCTTACAAACTTTTCACCTTAAGAACCTCATCCTGGAACCAATTAAGTTTGTAAGACAAGATATATATGTGTGTGTGTGTATATATATATATATACACACAGTGATACCTCATCTTACGAACTTAATTGGTTCCGGGATGAGGTTTGTAAGGTGAAACGTTTGTAAGACAAAACAATATTTCCCATAGGAATCAATGGGAAAACGATTAATGTGTGCAAACCCAAAACTTACCCCTTTTGCCAGCCGAAGCGCCCATTTTTGTGCTGTTGGGATTCCCCTGAGGCTCCCCTCTGTGGGAAACCCTACCTCCGGACTTCCACGTTTTTGTGATGCTGCAGGGGAATTGCAGCAGCACAAAAAAGTGTGATTCGCTGGCAATGGAAGTCCAGAGGTGGGGTTTCCAGCGAGGGGAGTCTCAGCGAAATTGCAGCATCGCAAAAACATGGAAGTCCTCGAAACCCCACCTCCGGACCTCCATGTTTTTGTGATGCTGCAATTTTGCTGAGGCTCCCCTCACTGAGAAACCCCAACTCCGGACTTCCGTTGCCAGCGAAGCACCCGTTTTTGTGCTGCTGGGATTTCCCTGCAGCATCGCAAAAACACGGAAGTCCGGAGGTGGTGTTTCCCATGAAAGGAGCCTCAGGGAAATCCCAGCAGCACAAAAACAGGCTATTTGCTGGCAACAGAAGTCTGGAGGTGGGGCATCCCAGTGGCGGCGGCTTGGGTTTGTAAGGTGAAAATAGTTTGGAAGAAGAGGCAAAAAAAATCTTAAACCCCGGGTTTGTATCTCAAAAAGTTTGTATTATGAGGGGTTTGTAAGTTTGTATCACTGTGTGTGTGTGTGTGTGTGTGTGTGTGTGTATATATATATATATGTCTCACACACACAAACACATATATACATACATACATATGCTTTTGCAATAAATCCTAGATCCACAAGGTGGCATCAAGTTTCTTTAGATAAAATCTTGAGCCCTAAAAACTAAAGGCAGATATTCTCAGGCAGCACTATAAACCATTCTAAGTAATAAGTAATGAAGCTTAATCTGGGTTAGTCTGATTGTGCTTTACTGTCAGGTAGCACTATAATAACATTATAGCTAGCACTATAATAAGAACTACTCTGTATGAAATTCAGACTCATGAAAGTTTGTTACACAGGCTTAACTATCTAAAAGTCATAACTCACTAGCAAATTGCTATAGAAGCTAAATTAGTCATTTCTTTTACCATATCTGCAGCTGGGGGCATTTAACTCTTCAGTTTCATCCTGGTAGGCAATAGGTTATTGTTTGGGTCTGAAAAATGGTTAGTTCCCTTTCTGGAGGCAAAACATCAATATGCAGAAACATAGGAATTTTCAAATGTAGTATTCCATAGAGCCCTATAAGACTTGAGATTTCATAATTAAGTCATTTCTTTCATTCTGCCAAAGCTAAGCAGAATAAGACCTGGTTTGTACTTGTTTGAGAAAATAGAAAAAAGTCCCAGTACTGTGAGGTAGATTAGCCACTGGGAGGAGGTGGGGATCAAAAGACTATTGTGGTAAATCATAGTACAGTGGTACCTCTACTTACGAATTTAATTCATTCTGTGACCAAGTTCTTAAGTAGAAAAGTTTGTAAGAAGAAGACATTTTTCCCATAGGAATCAATGTAAAAGCAAATAATGTGTGCGATTGGCAAAACCATGGGGAGGTTGCAGCATAGTTCCCTCTAAGCTGAGCAGTGAGCAATCGCTCACTTAAAAATCATCATCAACTCAGAGTTTTCCAAACCTGCCCAGAAGCCGAGAGGGAAAGAGTGAGAGGGAAGGAGAGAAAGAGGAAGAGAGAGAAACAGATAGAAAAAAGAGAGGAAGGAAAAGAGAAAGAAAAAGAATGGGAGTAAGGAAGAGAGAAAGTAAATCAAAATCTAGTTTGAAACTAGCTCAACTATTTAAGTGGCACTTTGATATTGATAGAGTTGCCCTATTATGAGCTCACTGTTATAGACACACAGTACAGTATTTTATTTTGAAATTCTCTGAGGCAAAACAGGGTGGGTTTTTTATTTATTTGTTTTTGTTTGTTTGTGTTTGTTTATTTATTATTTTTGTGCCGCCCAGGCCCGAAGGGACTGCCGCTCAGACACTATACTTTTCCGCCTACCCCCAAAAAAAATTAGAGGGAATACTGGGTTGCAGGCGCTGTTTCTTCCCAGGAGATTCCTAAAGAGGCCCCACGGAGGCTTCTCCCTGCCTTTTTTGGTTACAATTTTGGAGGCTCAGGTTTGTAAGTGGAAAATGGTTCTTGAGAAGAGGCAAAAAATTCTTGAACACCTGGTTCTTATCTAGAAAGGTTTGTAAGTAGAGGCGTTCTTAGGTAGAGGTACCACTGTAGTTATATTTCTACATGTACATTGTCCTCAATAAAACAAAAGAAGGAAAGCAGATATTTCCTAGTTGTTTGGTTCGTAAGTTCCAGTCTGCATGGCCAGGTGATAAGATGAGGGATTTGACATCAAAACATCCTATGAATTTTGATCTTGTTTTTTTTTCTATTTTAAGATTAAACAGGGACAATGCAGACAATTGTATGTCAGAACAAAAGTACCACAGCTTTCAGGAGGAAGTCATGAAGAATGAAAAGGTCCATTTTGTAAAACTGTAGTAAAGGGCATTTGCATAGGATAATAAACTAGGTAAAATAATTGTGGAAGTAAGTGCATCTATACTACTGATAAGCAGAGGAAACCATTATTTTCACTTCCAGAATGTTATTTTATCCTTAATTTACTGAAAATTTGGAAAGTAGAGAATACAATTTTTTGTAAGTCAAAGAGTTCTTGTCAAACAAACAAGTTGATACTCCTCAAAGTGATCCACTTAGAAGAGGCCATTTTGGATCATAGAGTCCAATTCTTTATTCAGCACAGCAAGTTCATAGAAGCATTCACTGTCATGTTAGTAACCCTTACTTAATACTGCAGCGGTTGAACTCGTAGTTTTTTGTTTTTCACAGGGCAGAGACATTATGTGACAACATCATCATAAGTAGTTCAGCCAGGACTTTGCTATGGCTTTAGGTTTCCAAGGACAAAGGAATTTTAAATTTTGTGTGTGTGTATATATATGTATCACAGTGCTTACATATCTTCTATGGATCCGTTTTCAAAATCATCAGGAAATCACACATCTGACACACATCTGCTGCCAGATTTCAACAACAACAACAACAACAACAACAATAATAATAATAATAATTATTATTATTATCATCATCATCATTATTATTATTATTATTATTATTATTATTATTATTATTATTATAAAACATTTATTAGATTTGTATACCGCCCCTCTTCGAGGACTCGGAGCAGTCTGACCGCTATAACACAAATGCTTAAAGATTACCTATTGCCTTTGGAATCAATTCTTTCCTAGGATTTTGATATGAAGTCAACCTAGCTCAACAATAATCTGCCTTTTGGCTTTAAAAAGGCAATATGGGTGAAAAGTGGTTCAAATAGCCATATTACAAGATTTAAAATTATTCTTTACTTTTTTGTGAGCCCGATTGTATCCAGGGCAGAAGTAGGTTCCAAAATGTTTTTACTATCCCTCTGTGGATGTGGCTTAATTTTGTGGGAGTGGCTTGACTGTCATGTGACTGGGTGGGAGTGACTTCATGGTGATCTGACTAGGTAGATGTTGTCAATTCAATGTCATTCATGTCAAGGCCTGCCCCCCCCCAGACATTCTTTATCACACCAAGCCTCAAGGGATCTATAGATCTGTAAAAATGTTGTTCATCTTTTTTCAACTGTATTATTTACGTACTATAGATCAATGATTGCAAATCTATGGCACAGGTGCCACAGATGGCACGCAGAGCCATATCTGCCCGCATATGAGCTGTTGCCCTAGCTGAGCTCCAGCACACATGTGACCACTGGCCAGCTGATTTTTGGCTCACAGGGAGGCTCTGGGAGGGCATTTTCAACTTTCGAAGGGCCTCTGGGGGTATGGGAGAGGGCGTTTTTGCCCTCCCTAGTCTCCAAGAAAGCCTCCGGAGCCTTGGGAGGGTGAAAAACAGGCCTACCGGGCCCACCAGAAGTTGAAAAACAGGCTGTTTCTGGCCTACAAATAAATTATTTATTTACTTATATGGCTGCTTTTATAATTTTCATATGTTATTATCTGCTCAGATCCTCTGAGTTTGGTAAACTCTAAAAACTAAAATGAATAAAATGTCTAGAGCACATCAAGTTGGAACTGTGATAATTTCCTTTCCTCTAGAGATAGAAATTCTTCTGTAAATAAAATAATCATGGGACAATAGCATTTTAAATAAAACTAAGTGTTACTGTATAAGTGTCAGTATAAGAAAGAACAAAATCTTCTATACCTGAAGAGGATATTCTGAAGTAGAAGATATGTTCAAGCTATTATGCTATTCAATTTCTGTAGGCTTAATGAAATCCAGTTGTTCTGTACTCATATTCCTCCTTGCCATTCAACAATTTGCAGTGTATGGTTTTTTTCAATCTACAAGTTGTTTTTTCTCATGATGATGAGGGGCTGTTTAACACCTTAGTTATTTGGAAATTTATTTGTTGCTCTTTGTTCTCATTGACTGCATGGTTCTTCCTTTTCCGCCCTCTAAAATATATCTTATCTTCATAATCATTTTATTATTATTCTAGTCTCTGTTTCTTTCCCTCCCTACTACCCAATGTTCCCTAGACAACATGAAAAAACCCCCTCCTGACAGAAAATAAACATCTGGTTTGAATTCAGCCTCAAACTGTAGCTCACTAAAGTGGTAACTATCAACCTAACTCTCAACTCTCATGTGGTATATACAAGAACGTGGCTTTCCATAGTAGCAACATATTTAAAACTGACACAGAAGACCCTTAGATAAGGCAGAGTTCTTTCTTCTTGGCTTCTCCTGAACCCATCTTTTGTTCCTGTTTTTGATCTTTAACACAGAAGTACATTATTCACTGACAAGTTCAGTGAAATTAAATACATTCCGTGTACCATTGAAAGAAACAATCATATATGAAAGGCACTGGGAACTTAGGTCCTATGTGTAACAATGTGTAACGATATGTGTAACAATGTGTAACGATATGTGTAACAATGCCTCCCAAATTTGTTCAAAACAGCAGTACATCAAGAGATTGACCAACACATCACATAATCATACAAAGGATTGAATCCAATAAACCAAACTGAACATTTACAAAAATTCAAACCTCTCTCTAACTACTTTAACTTTACTGAAGTGACTGTGGTTCAAGAGGCTTTTTAGACTGACTTCTTTATTTTCATTCTGAGAATTTTCAATAGAAGAGACTGAAGGAAGTTCATAGTTAAGCCACATGCTGGAAATGCAAAAGGTCATAGTTCAAATTCCAACATTTCAAAAATATCTGGGAAAATTTATCTGGAGATCTTTTGTCACTCACTGCAAAACAGCTTCTTTTAGCTTAGTCCCTGACATATGTATGGGATCACTCCCACACAACGCACAACCTTTGACCATGTTGGCTGCATGTTATAGGAGATGGACCAATATATTTCATATCAGTTAGGAGGGTTTTTTATAAACATTATCAATATGGATAGTTCTGAATACGTAGCTGAATTTGCATAATATATCTGGACCGTGTCAGTACAAAATGAGATGCTGGATTCACAAAACATGCTAGGCTTGATTATTTTTACAAGGGTTCTATTTTGTATGAGAAATTCTGTACATTTGATTACTTTTTGATTCAATGTATTCTGAAGTCAGAAAATAAACTAATCCAGTAATCAAGTCTTGTTTGAACCAAGAACTATAGACAATAGTTTCTTGTTTCAGATGCATAAAGCTACCCTTGTACATACCATATTTAGATGGAATAATTTATAATGATTAAATGGAATGTGGGCTAGAATTCCTTTTTCACATATATGCATGCATTGAAAGAAGAAGAATAACCACCTAAATATTAGGAAAATAGCCCCTAACCTTGATGGCAGCTGGTATATTCTCAGCTCTTTGCCAAAGAGTAAGATGGTTCAAAAGGAATTTTGCTTTTTATGAAGGTACAAAGATAATAGTAAGGAAAAAGTGAGTCTTGATACTTCAGAATTTGGCTTTCATCTAGAGCTCAAGTGGATGAAGAGCAGTGATGCCAATTCTGAAATCTACTCCTAAAGCAATTATTCTATTTTTTAAGATCACTGTCCTAAAGCCAACAATTAATTAATTTGTTATGTAGACTTGAAAAATTTATCCTCTCTAGCTAATTTTTAAGTATAACTTCAGAAACTGAAATCTTTGCCTCTGGCTGAACTCTATTACGGCTTTCATTTTAGCAGAAAATAATGAAGAAAAGGTTTCAGAAATAAGTGTATATTCACATGTAAGTGTATATTCACATGCTTTGACATTTATGAAAGGTATGGTAAGTCTGCCTTAATAAGTTAGCTTGGCTGTTTGATAGATAGAATCCAATTATATTCTAAAGCCATGTAGAAACAGAGCTGGAAGAAAACCAAGCAACAAATAAAAGATGACAAATGATAGCAAAACATCAGTAGAGCTGGAAACCTCTCCCAGTAATTTGGATAAAGTAGTTGAGCAAATTTATGTTGCTACCATATTTTAAAACTAGGAAAAGGGTTCCATTTGACAATTACTGGTTCTTCATATTGTTTACTAGTTAAAAGGTTTGGGGTAGTGTTGTGTCCAGGGGACAGTTAGGCCTTGTACCCGCCCCACATTCCTTGGGCGGGAAAATACTGCAAGGTGATTGGTTGGCTCAGCCTGGCAGCCCGGCATATATATAGCTGCCAGGCACGGCCATGTTTTGTCTTGTTCAGTTCTGTAAACCGTTACTTCCTGTTTAATAAAGAACCGTTACTTACTACAAGATTCCAGCAAGGATTTAACAGGTAGGAAGTAATTTGGTGAGTTACACATGGGTGTAACAGCAAACTACTTCCCACCCCAAACCTTTTGACTAGTAAATGAAGAACCAATAATTAGTCATGGAATGCAAAAACAAGGAAAGAGAAGATATCGACAACCAATAATTGTGGGATTCTTAAAAACAAATGCCCCCCCCCTATGATTCAAATAAAGAAATGGAATAAGACCTTATGTCTAGAAATGTACAAGTTGAAGTACAAGTTCTCCCATTCAATTTTATTTCTTTAGTATAAATATCCCAAAGATAATGGAATATATATACTGTACTGCTTCATAAAAGCTGCAAATTTAGGGTTCTTCCCTTTGTTAATGCCTTCTCTCTAAAGTTGTCTTGATTTACTAAGCTCTTGGCTTCTGAAATCCAAACAAAATTACTGTTTCCCAGAGGGAAAACTGGACCTGGAATTCTATCATCAAATGTATTCACAATTTATGGATTTCAGTCCCTACCTCAAAGATCACATCTAGCTCAGTATACAAAAAACAGCAGTTCCATTTACAGGGACAGAGAACAGGTATTTCCTACTGTTAAGTGGCTTTTCGTCTAAGATGTAATAATCACATCTAATACAAACCAAAACAAACACTTTTGTTTCAAGGCACAATCCTATGGATGACAAACATGAATGGTCTCAGCCATAGCATGATCATCATACTATAGCTATAGGAGGTGATGTGCTTTATAGCAGCACAGGAAAAAGTGAAAGGTAAACTACTCCAAACTTGACTGTAAAAAATGCGACTTTAGTAATCGGGTTGTCGAAGCGTACAACTCATTACCGGACTCCATGGTGTCATCCCCTAACCCCCAACATTTTACCCTTAGACTATCCATGGTTGACCTCTCCAGATTCCAGATTCCTAAGAGGTCAGTAAGGGGCGTGCATAAGCACACTAGCATGCTTTCTGTCCCCTGTCCTATTGTCTCTCCTATATCTCCTATATCGTCTCTTCTATTGCTATGTCTTTTCTTCTACTCTCTCATTGATATATTTTATTCGTATATTTTCTCTCCTATTCTTTATTTGATATACAGTAAGACCTCACCTATCGCTGGTGTTACGTTCCAGACCCGGCCGCGATAGGTGAAATCCGCAATGGGGAATTTATCGACTGATAGTACTTATTTAAGTATTTATATTGTAATTGTTTGGTAAGTTTTCATTGTTTTAAGTGTTTAGAAACCCTTCCCACACAGTATTTATTTTAGATACAGTATTTAAATACAGTATTTACAATTTTAGATTTTATTTTTTTTAAAAAACTGTCGATCGAGTTCCGCGGGCTGTTTAAATCTGCCGATCGACTTCCTCAGAAACCCGTGAACCAGCGAAGATCCGCGAATGATTTTTCTCATTAATATTTCTTGAAAACCCGCGATGAAGCGAAGCCGCAGTAGGTGAAGCGCGATATAGCGAGGGACTACTGTATTTTTACTTAGAGTGTATCCTCTACTATCTTCATTGTATATTATTGTGTTCTGGAATAAATAAATAAATAAATAAATAAATAAATAAATAAATAAATAAATAAATAAATAAATAAATAAATAAATAAATAAATAAATAAATAAATAAATAAATAAATAAATAAATAAATAAATAAACAAACAAACAAACAAACAAACAAACAAACAAACAAACAAACAAACAAACAAACAAACAAACATACAAACAAACAAACCAACAAACAAATATGGTGGCTTTGTCCAAGGATCCCTAAGTGATAGGCACACATAAGGCAAATTGAGTAGTGAAGACAGTTTTCTCAACGTTAACACCTAAAGATTTGTGAAATAAAATTTCCAGAATTCTCCAGCCAGCCAGGTCCATTGATCTTCAAATTGCCACAGCTGAGAAACATTGGGTTAAAATGCTGGGATAAAACTGGATTTTAGACCCATTGATCCAACCATAGACTAGTTGTTAAGAAAAAAATTGAACCACTGAATGCTAGGTATATCATTTTGAATGGCAGTTGGAAAATACAGCTGGATGTGGTATGTAGCATGACTTTGGTCCAATTTGTCTACAGTATGCTTTCTTTGCACATGGTATAATAACTACCTGGGGAGGGAAACAAATTTAATTGGAATAAAGTATCTGTGTAATTAGATTGTCTCTTTTCCCAAATTAGGACTTAATTTCTTTAATAAATAATTGATAAATAATATTCATTCAAAGTTACAGCTGTATCTTCTCCAGGATAGCACACTGCACTTGTGCCTCATTTTGTTTATCACAAAGAGTAAGGGATTGTTCAGAAAACTTTGGGCTCATCTGTGTCTGGGGAAGCATTTCTGAAAAGACACGTCATGTGTTCTTGTCTTAGCAGCCAAGAATTTGCTCCATGAGAAATGCAACTGTATGAATCAGAGAACACGGCAGATAGTTTCTGGCAGCAGCAAGGCAGAAAAAGACAGGAATGGAACGAACTACACCAGAAGCCAGAAAAGTCCTCTGGGTTGAATGTTTATCCAGATGTAATCACACTTTTATATGCAAGAGTTGCCAGTCAATCTAGTAAAACAGTCAAAAAGCAATTTTGACTACCCTGCTTCTGCCATTAGAAACATAGAAACATAGAAGTCTGACGGCAGAAAAAGACCTCATGGTCCATCTAGTCTGCCCTTATACTATTTCCTGTATTTTATCTTACAATGGATATATGTTTATCCCAGGCATGTTTAAATTCAGTTACTGTGGATTTACCAACCACGTCTGCTGGAAGTTTGTTCCAAGGATCTACTACTCTTTCAGTAAAATAATATTTTCTCATGTTGCCTTTGATCATTCCCCCAACTAAATTCAGATTGTGTCCCCTTGTTCTTGTGTTCACTTTCCTATTAAAAACACTTCCCTCCTGAACCTTATTTAATCCTTTAACATATTTAAATGTTTCGATCATGTCCTCCCTTTTCCTTCTGTCCTCCAGACTATACAGATTGAGTTCATCCTGATACATTTTATGCTTAAGACCTTCCACCATTCTTGTAGCCCGTCTTTGGACCCATTCAATTTTGTCAATATCTTTTTGTAGGTGAGATCTCCAGAACTGAACACAGTACTCCAAATGTGGTCTCACCAGCGCTCTATATAAGGGGATCACAATCTCCCTCTTCCTGCTTGTTATACCTCTAGCTATGCAGCCAAGCATCCTACTTGCTTTTCCTACCGCCCGACCATTAACGAAAGAGTCAAGAATACATGGCCCAGAGCATTGGATGTGAACTTAGGGATGATGGAACTCATTCCATACCCACTGTCCAATTTTTATAAATTAAAAATTAGGCTATTTTAGGCCTAATTAGAACAAAAAGTGGAAAAACGTTTTAAACTTTATTTACAATCATATAACGAGGACGGTATAATATTACCGTAGTAATCACTCAAATTTGTTGGAATTAAGTCTAGTTAACTATACAGCAGAGTTGAAATAAGCTTGGAAGTCTGACTTAGACTAAATAATTATATAGTAACCTTTGTAGAAATTTGAGGAATTTTTATGTATTTGAATATAAAAATTATATTAAAAAACAAACTGGGAAATATTTTATTGGGATTGGTTGGGTTTTATAAATGAGAACCTGAATTCCCCCTAAGATGTATAGAAAATGTAATTGCTTGAAACAAAAATATTGTTTCATCTATTATATGAAATATTATATGTAACATGTTTCGATGTCAATAATAATAATAACATTACATAGGAACAGACAGAAAACATATGTTCTTTCCTCTGATAACTCAAACCAGTTTATATTGTAGAGTTCCCGATCTTATTCCCACCAAACATCTGTGGGACAGATATAGTCCTAAAGTCATCCATTGAAATCCAGGTTTGAGAGGAGATTTGAATTTTTTCACCCCATTAATAGTGATATGACAACACATTAATTAGTGATATGACAAGACAGCCTTGTAGCCCGCCAGTTATTGAAATAGTCCTCATGAGAAACTTACAACAATTTGAGTATGAGATTCGCTTCACTATATTCTCACTGAAATTTTCGTACATGGGTGCTTTATTTCTTTTTCTTTATTTCTTTTGTTTTATTTCCTTTTCAAAATATGAAAGAATCTGGACTAAAAGGGATTAAGAGAACTCCTTTTTCTGGAAGTTGTGTGACTATATTGGAACATGAAGAAATCCTGCCACTTCCTCTCTATGAAGTGACAATTAAGAGATCTCATCCACGTTTGCATGTTTGTGTGCTGGTTGCAACAATTATGTCTCCTCCCACTTTCTGGCCCTGAGCTTTCTAATCCTTGTTGTTTTTCAAACCCAGCAGATGTCAGAGTAAGGGCAGGAAACATCACTACATGGCTCATCAGGAGACCCGAGGGTGAAGGCAGTTCGGGAAATCTTATTTCCTGTCTTTACTTTGGTATATGCCACATAGAAAGGAACCAAACAGCAGCAAGAAGCATTCATGAAATTTCTCTTTCCAGTTTGTGCATGCACAAGTACATATGTGGGTATATACAAACACACACACAAAATCACATACACATGCACACATTGAAGAGATCATTTTTAGTGCAGTTTCACTTGGTATAATATCTTTTGTTTGTCAATTTGCACTACAGTAAGGAAATTGCTGTATGCAAAATATAATCATAAGCAAATGGAACTATTAATTTCAAAGAAATACTCTTAACAGTAACATGAATTAATTCCCCTCCAGGCAGCCTAAGTACACATTTAAGTGGTATTTTCCCATTTAATTGTTGATGCAGCAGAAGAGTGAATATAAGACTTTGAGGTTACTAATTCACATTAATCATTCTTATTATGGAATGCTTTTATTCTGTATTCTAGCCCTGTCCTTACTTAATAGTACTCACTTAATCATTATAGTTGGAACTGCTAAGCAATGCAGTGAGTTACCATATGCCTATGACAGACTTATAATTACACTTACATTGCAGTTCTTGAGCAAATCATTGAGATATCACACAATCAAAATATGATTTTATTGCCAGCTTTCTATTTACTCTGGTTTTTTGAAATCAGCCATGAAGTGCAGAAATGACATTCACATGAACATGAGACATTGCCATTAACATAAATGGGACAACTGGACATAACGTTATTTTTTTCAATTCTGTTGTAATTTTGAACAGTTGCTAAACAGGACAGTTGTTAAATGAGGACTATTAGTACTTTTGAAATTTTGATTACAATGGAGGACTAGAAATTTGTATATAACATTGCACAATGTCTTAGGGCTAGAACTATGTCTAAGGGAGGGAGGCAAGAACTTTGATGACATTTGTGAAAGTTGCGTTTGTTTGTTGACATTCCTTCTAATCCCCTCTCATCACTGATGGCTGGACTATTGTAGTAATAGTAGTAGTAGTAGTAGTAGTAGTAGTAGTATCAGCAGCAGTAGTGGTGGTGGTGGTAGTTACATAATAATAATAATAATAATAATAATAATTTATCCATCTTGTATACTCCCCAATTCTCAATAATTCTGGGAGAATCAGACTAATCATCTAAATAAATAAAATATAATAGCACCCCCTCAAAAAGTTAAATGATTACACATACAATGAAGTGAAGGGTATCACTTTCCCTTGGTTAAGAGCCAGTATGAAGAATCAAGGCAAGGATAGCTTTATTGTCAGATTCCATTAAAAATATTATTTGCAGAGTAGCCAGATTAGAAGAAAAATGGGTAAAGTGAAGACCTATTGTTTAAAGTTCACATTTCTTTATGAAAGCTCTATGGAGGCAAGAAAGTCCTCTACAACACTCCTGGAGCTTGAGATTAACAAGCATTATCTCACAGAGAATTTACAAATCCTGTTGTATTAACATCAGATTATCTAATTAGCACAAAAGCCAAGTTAATATTTACTAGTATGGATGGGAAAAGCCAGTTTCAATATAATTTGTTTTAGAATTTCAATATCCAAAAATAGGAACTGTGTGCAAAACAGAGTCTTAACAGCTACTCAGAGTATAGTGGTACCTCTACTTAAGAACGCCTCTACTTAAGAACTTTTCTAGATAAGAACCAGATGTTCAAGATTATTTTGCCTCTACTTAAGAACCATTTTCTACTTAAGAACCCGAGCCCGGAAAAATTTCCCAGGAATTATTATTATTATTATTATCTAATTATTATTAATAATAATAATTAGATTTGTATGCCGCCCCTCTCAGAAGACTCGAGGCGGGTCACAAATTTGAGAGCAGCACGAAGGTCCAGATAGTTTCCTGCCATTCCCCCTTTAATCCCGGCCATCTGGGCTGCCAGAGGAGTCTTTTGGTGGCGCTTAAGGAGGCTTTGGCATTGCAGAGCAAACAAAGCATTTTCCTTTCTCTGGGCGCTTGGACAGGGAATAAACCTCTGCCAGCGCCCAGAGAAAAGAAACACTCCCTTCGCTCTGGGCAGCCAAGGAGTCACCACAGTGAAAGAAAGGCACTGGCTACAAAGCAAGCGAGAAGAGAGGGAGCCCTTCAGCATGGGAAGGAAGAGGCAGAAAGTAGCAGCAGCAGCAGCCAGTGTATGGGAGGCAGCCTCGCGCCAGGTGTATTGGAGGCGCATGCTCCTCGCCAACTCAGAGTCCCTCTTTTTTTTTTAAGCCTTAAAGTTTTGGATTTTTTTGATTCCCCTCACTTCAACTTATTCCTTTCACAGCGACTGTCCTCCTCCTCCTCTTCTTCTTCCTCCTCCTCCTACCACCCAAATTCCAAGCTTTTATTTTTTCCCCCTAATGTGTTTGCATGCATTATTTGCTTTCACATTGATTTCTATGGGAAAAATTGCTTCTACTTAAGAATGTTTCTACTTAAGAACCTGTTCACAGAACGAATTAAGTTCTTAAGTAGAGGTGCCACTGTACTTCTGAATATAAATGTGCATCAATTGCAGTTTTTCTATATTTCCTACATTCCAGTTTTTCACGCTGTTTACTTTCAGCAATCAGATTCTGAAACTAGGGAACCTTTTTGGTTCTCTTATTTAATAACTGGAAATCTGAAATTTCAATTAGGAGTCACTACATTCCAAATGTAGATAGTAATCTCAGTCTAGTTCGTGTTCTTCCCTGGAGGTTCTGAATATTATCAGAACATACATCTCTACACTATACATCTCTACACTAAAAATGAAATGTTGCCTAGATTAACAGCACTGCCAATTTATGGTAACTAAAATAGTTTTAATCACATGTGGCTATTATTTGGCAATATTTAGGATTTTAGCTTTTGTTTCATAGTTTATTTTTGAGAAGATCCGTTAAGAGTGGCTTTAAAGATTAAATGATGGACTGTTTGAAATGTATGTTTTTGTTTGGGCTCTGATGGCATACAAACTTGATTAATAAGCATAATTTATCTTGTCTTCCAACAATATTACAAACTACATGCAAGACATCGATTTCATTTTAAAAAGTGTAATACTCAACTCCTTGAATCTCTATTTTGTCTCCATTTTAAATTGAACTCTAATACTTGGGAAGTTAGAGATTAGCATATCATATAGGCATTCATGGGGTGCGTTATACAGCATATGTGATGTCATGACTAAAGATGCATGAATCTGGTGAATCTGCCCTGCACTCCATACAATAAAATAACAGAGTTAGAAGTGACCTTGGAGGTCTTCTAGTCCAACACCCTGCTCAGATGCAAAACCTTATACTATTTGAGACAAATGGTTATCCAATCTCTTCTTAAAAACTTCCAGTGTTGGAGCATTTACAACTTCTGGAGGCAAGTTGTTCCACTGATTAATTGTGCTGTCAGGAAACCTTTCCTTAGTTCTTAGTGCTTGTCTCCTTGATTAGTTTCTATCCATTGCTTCTGGAGAGTGCCTTGTCCTGCGCTTAGATACTTTGGAAAATAGCTTGATTCCTTCTTTGTGGCAACTCCTGAAATATGCTATCATGTCACTCCTAGTCCGTCTTTTCATTAAACTAGACATACCCAGTTCCAATAACTGCTCTTTGTATGTTTTGGCTTCCAATCCCTAATTGTCATGTTTCTCTTTTCAGTACTCTTTCTAGAGTCTCAACATCTTTTTAACATAATGGTGACCAAAACTGGATGCAATATTCATACCAAGGCACTATAGCAGCAGCGGGTTGCACTTACCTGCAAACTAGTGCGCTGTGCGCACATCCTCTTCATTCAGGCGCACCCATGCTCACATCTGTGCATGCTTCCTTCACATGATTTTTCTTCTGTGCATGTGCAGGAAGCAAAAACATGATGAAATCTCAAGATGGAACGTTCATGTGCACACAATTTTGGCATGGAAGCAAAAAATAGCCAAAATCGCATGTGGGAGAGCATCCCCTCACCAGATTTTGCTTCTGCCCATGTGCAGAAAGCAAACAATTCAAGAAAAATGATGGCACTGCCCGACGGATTGGCACTGGAGCAGTCACATTCAAATTGTGCAATCTGGCAGCCGCTACTGGTGTGGAGTTGCCTACTGCATCGGTAGAAATCCACCATTGCATTATAGACAGGGTAAGATTTATATCATGAAAACCACAGTGTGTGCTTCTCTATACTTTCTTCCCTTTGCAGCCAATGCATTTATCCAAAAATGCATTTCACTACCTATGCTGAATGGGGCTGATGCACAAAGAAAGAAGAGGGAATTCCCTCCAAATGGTATAGAAGTATCTTCTATAGTACATTTGTCCAATTCCTGCAGCAACCTTCCAGAAACCTAGCAGGGTTTAGTGGCTCATTATGTAATATCAGGAAGGATAGTGTTGCTGCATTGCACAGCAACATAGCCTACTTCCTCCAGTTTAGCTGAAAGCCCCTGTATCTCTATCCAAACTCATTTATGAATAACAAAATTTTAAGAAATAGGCAAAGCTGCAGAAGTACCAAAAAGTATTTATTCAAGACCACTATAAAAAATAATTCTAAACAAATTATAACAAATTGGATTAGGATCCTTCTCCCTAGAAGTGTCAACATCTGAATTTTGCAAAACCAGCATTCCTTCTTTCTTCCCTTCCTTCATTTTTTATTTATTTATTTTAACATGTTATATAAACATATACTGTACTAAAACTTCTTACATTCATTTAATTAAAAAAAAGCCCTGGTTAGTATTTTAAAAAGCACCATTTTTACTTAGCTCACAAGTTAAACATGTTTTCACAAAGCCCTTCTAGAAAATAAAATTAATCAAAAACTATAATTTGGAAGAGCTGATGAGAATTAAAAATCAGTGTCTAATAGCATAAATTCAAAAATATTCCCTGCATCATAGTATTAATTGGGGGGTTCACATTTTTTTGACAAGCAAAAAGCCAACCTGGTTCATCCTAAATACATATTCTAGATAAGAATGACATCAACTGAGGAAATACCATTGATGCTAACTGCCAACATAACAGGCATCTAACAAAAGTTAAATTGTACTTTGAGTTTTACCCAGGAGAGTCTTAGCTATCCAGTGACATTTTAACAGCCTGTTCTCTGAGTAGTTTTATTTAGAAACAATAATAATTATACTGATTCCTCTCCTGTTGCTCTCAATGTTTGCAAAGCCTAGTCAGAACTAGCATGCAAAAGGCTCCAATCATTAGGCTCCATGTTTACACAACTTTCTGTGTCTGAAGGAAATGATATCTCCAATGTCTAGGATGTATTAAATAGAAAATACTTTTTTGCACCATCCAATTGCTAATGCTATTATAACTGATCTCCATAAACACAGATAACCATGAAATGACACCAAAGAACTCTTTACTGTCATCTTATGATTGTGCTGTTTTCTTGCAGATCTATATGATTGGCAAGTGACACTGAAAATAAAATCCTCTGGCTTGATCTTGTTTATATCAGTTTTAAACAAATGGTGCAAAAGCCAGAATCTAATGTAACCTGAAATGGCCCTAAATTTGTACAGCTTCAAACATTTGCATAAAACTTTCTGTACCTTTTTTTGTTTGATTCCAGTTATTTTAGTTTATTTCTTACCAAAAGATAATACTGAGAAGCTACAAAGTTACTTGAACAAGTTAGGAATTGTTAGATTCTGTATCGATGATTAGACAACTAACATTTGTTTTTCAATTAGTATCTACTTAATTCACAAATAGAGATCAATGCCCATTTAGCCACAACTATGGCAATTTAAGAGTGCAGTAGATTCCCATTCTAATTGGTTTTTAGAGAATCATAGACTGCAAATCATCTAAGTAAAAATGGCCAACAATAAATTCTTATTTTTATTATTATTATTTTAGTATCTTACTCCAGCAGTTATCCCATTTTTAATCAGCCATCTTTATACATACCTATTATTTTGAGGACCTAAAGATAAGATAGGAAGATAGGAAGGAGTTATTGCTAAACTATACTTCCCTGCACCCTTCACAATTTGCCATGCTAACTAAGGCTGCTAGAAGTTGTAATTTTGCAATATGGGGGGGCACCTTTGCAGAAGCTGCATTCCCACAGACTTCACTAAATCATAATGCCAGCAGCCGCTTCATGATAGCATACTTGCAAATTAACTTAGAGACCCAACTCTAGTCTGCAAACCGTTGCAACAAATTATCTTCTCCACGTATGACACTGCTGTTCCCTGCAGTGCTACTATCCATGAAGCGTTCACAAGGGAACTCAATGAGGTCAGCCTCACGCAAGGCACAAACAGCACTACGCGGTGTGCGGTGGGACTGGAAGCCAGAAAAGTCGGTGGAGACACCTGTCCCCATGGACCGAAGGGGCCGACGGGTTGAATACATCTGCCTAACATGGACTGGTGAGGCCGCCTTTCTCCGACGGCACCCCAGGACCTTCTTCCGCACCAGTCGGGAAGCCCAGGCTGCCAAAGCCAGAAAGAGAAGCAATGCATTGACCGCCAGTAGCACAAGGGTGAGGAGCTGCTGGTCCAAGCTTTGGGTCCCCCCAGCCATTGCAGCAACTGCTGCCCCCACGCCCTCTTCAGGCAAAGTGACCAGCCCTGTACAGTGGTCCCGTGGTGCCACTGGGCAGACCCGGCCCCCCATCACTCCTTCCACACAAACCAGATATGGGGTATCTGGACGCAATTCTTGCAGAGTGGCTACCGGCTCATTCCATTCAGGGAGATAAACAAAGCGCTGGAACTTGATGGCAGCACCAAAGCGATCAAAAAGGACTCTGAAGCGCACTGGCCCTAACAAGCGAGGGCTACGGTGCGGGCGGACCCCCCAGCGCACTGTCACTACATTCTCAGTGACAGTATCCACTGTCAGATTGTACAGAAACAATTTGTTAAAATCACATGGATCGGTGACCAGGGGAAGGGTACTAGACACTGAGGAGATCAAGTGGTGTTTTCCTGCTCGACGAGGCCAGGCGGCAGCAAGTACAGAGGGAGACCTAGTACTGATGAGAAAATGGGGGAACAGGGTGGTTGGATCTGTGTCCACATTCCAACTTCCCTTTTCGGGTACTGTTTTCTGGGACACTGTTAGCAGCCCAGTTGAAATGGAAGGTGGGAAGCTCTGTTTGTCCAGGCCCAGATCCAAATTAGAGTTACCATTTCCTCCAGGACTTGCAGATGTTAACCCTTCTAAACAAGAGCCATTAGAAACCAAGAAGAGTTGCACATCCTCTAAGTAATCAAGGTATTTCCCAGCCAGTTCAGGTGGCCGGTGGCACTGGACAAACACAGTCAGGAGCCGACCCTGGGAATGCCAGGATGCCAGCCACTGCTTAAACCCTCGCAAGTGGCAATCACAGCTCCAGGGATTCCCATCCAATTCCAAGCGATACAATGCTGGGTTGGAGGAAAAGAGGTCTCCAGAAAGGGAGGCCAGAGCATTTCCCTGCAAACTGAGCTCTCGCAATTTATTTAGGGGACTAAAGGTGTCAGCAGGAAGAGTATTGAGGAGGTTGTTACTTATATCCAACACCTCCAAGCTTTGCAGAGGCTGAAATAAGGTGGCGGGCAGTTGGGTTAGCAGGTTCCCTTCCAAGTGCAATTCTTTCAAGGACCCCAGACCAGCAAAAGCCTCCATTGCCAACCATGTCAGACGGTTTCCACTCAGTGACAACCTGGCCAAATTGGAGAGATGTTGGAAGAGTCCTTTCCCTAGCTGTTGCATGTCATTCCCAGAGAGCAGGAGGGTGCTAAGCAAGCGCAAAGACCTGAAAGTGTCTGGGTGGCGCAACAAATTCTGCTGGTTGCCAGACAGGTCAAGGAAGCGAAGCTTGCCAAGGCCAGCAAAAGTGTTACGGCTCAGCCAACGGATCTGGTTGGCCTCCAGATGCAAATACAGCAGGTTGGTTAGTCCTGAAAAGGTGGCATCATTCAGTGAGACCAGCAAGTTACCGTCCAGCCGCAGCTTGATCAGATTGCCTAGGCCAGCAAAAGAAGCCGTGCTTAGATAACTGATCTCGTTAGCGTTGATGTAGAGGACTCGCAGTTTAGCCAGTGGGCGGAGTGTGCCCGGCGCCAAGGAAGCCAAGAGGTTGTTGCCCAAGTAAAGCTCCTCCAGACGCCCCAGGCGCTCGAAGGCTTTCGGATGGAGCGAACGGATCCGATTATACTGCAAATCTAGGCGCTGCAGCGCCACTAAGCGATGAAAGTCCAAAGCCGAGACATTGGCAATGAAGTTGCCGCCCAGGCTATAGGTGAGGATGTCCTGCGATTCGGCGGCCTTGGGCACCGACCGCAGTCCCCGATTGGTGCAGAGGACGTGGTGCTGTTGCTGGCAATCGCATGACTCCGGGCAGATGGGCGCCACCGCCGGCAGAAGCAGAACTAAGAGGGAATAGGCGACCAGCAGTTGCATCAGAAGGACTCTGAGCTGGAGCAGCAACGGCGGCGGCTCCATCTCTCTAGGGCGAGCTGCGGGCTTCTTCCACAGTTCCCTCGGC
This sequence comes from Erythrolamprus reginae, assembly GCF_031021105.1. NCBI lineage: Eukaryota > Metazoa > Chordata > Lepidosauria > Squamata > Dipsadidae > Erythrolamprus > Erythrolamprus reginae. Next base: position 47,487,344 of record NC_091963.1, read on the forward strand.
GTCTCTCCGGCATCCCCTTCTTGTAGCGGCGACTTGGGTCGGGTTCCGAACCCAGGTCGGAATGCAACGTCGGCTCCCAGCCGCGCTCTTTCCCGCTCACAGCGCCGACGGCTCCTTGCTCTCGACCTTGTCCGACTCTCCGTCGCCTGCAACTCCTGCAGCTCCCGCCGCCGCGCCCTCGCGATGGACTCTGGTTCCCCGCGACCCTCTCCAGTCTGTGTCTAAGCGGCTGCTCTCGAAGCCTGCAAGCCAGGCGGGGGTGGCGGCCAGGGACAGACAATCTGAGCGGAAACTTGCACTTCCCACACTTCGCCCCCGGGGATTCGCTAGACCTGGAGATCGGGTGGAAGGAGGGGAGCGGGAGAAAGGCCAGATCCAGCGGATTGGAAGGAGACAGCCGGACCAGGGCGGCGCGGGGTTGGAGGGAGAGGAGGGAGGGGTAGCGAAGGGAGCGTAGCTAAACAACGGGATTGCCGTCTAAGCAAGAGAAGGAGCTAAGGGGAGAGAAATAGAAGCCCGTGGACCGAAGATTAAGCGTCCATAAGTTTTAACATAGGGAGGAGTAGGAGTGGTTAGCCCACTGGGATTCCTCATCCCCCCTTCCCCAACTCTAGTGTTGTAGGTCATGTCTGCCCAAATTAATAGCCGCGCCCTTACACAAGCTGAAATCTTATTCTGATTGAGCGCCCAATGTGGGTACTTCCTTCTTAGACCTGGAACAGTTTTCCAAAACAACCTTCTGGTGCTAAGAAGCGCTTGGTGTGTTTCTTGTTCCACTGCATTATTAAAACATTCAAAACAAACAGGATATAATCTGGTAGATCCCCTCCGCAAACCTAATGACTTCCAAATGGCTGGAACTCTATCTTTCTTGACTACTGGCTTGGGGTTTTCAGAAATATTGCCCCTACTGAGTTCGAGGGCTGAATTTGGGTTCCGAAAATGTTAGGCTAGAAAATAAGGGTTGATTATGCCCACAAAACTGTATTAAGATAAAAGGTTGAAAGGGCGTTGTTTTGTGTTCAAGGAGATGGGAGTGGCTGTATCTAATATTTTTTTGAAAAAGAGACATTAGAAGTTCTCTTTTCAAACATTTAAAATAGCAATCCTGTGGCTGTAGGATCTTTTATTTTTACACTCTGCAGATACATTTAATATTCTGGCTTTCCATAAAGTGTTAAACTTTTATTGATACTGTTGAAGGGTTTTTTCAGATTTTCAAGAGACTTTTACAACTGTCTTTACTTTTTCAACCTGGCAATATTACCAATAGTCCAACAATTAGAGTATGACATATTAATCTGAAGGTCTCTAGCCTCATTTCACATGCTTAAATTAAAGAAGTTTACACTTTTAGGGAATGCTCCCATAATTTAACAAATTCCCTACATTTGCTGATTTTACACTGAAAAACAGAAGTAGGTATTAGTAGGAACTACAGCAATGATGGAGAACCTATGGCTCCAACATGCATCTGTGTGCCAGCCAGCTGATTTTTGGCTCAGACAGAGGCTCTGGGAGGGCGTTTTTGGTTTCCAGAGAGCCTCCTGGGGAGCGCTCCAAAACATTTTTCCTTCCCCTGGCTCTAGGGAAGCCGTCTGTCTGCCCACCAGAAGTTGGGAAACAGGCAGTTTCCAGTCTCCAGGGGGGCTCTGGGGAGCAGGGGAAGATGTTTTCATCCTCCCCAGGCATTGAATTATGGGTGTGGGCACTTGTGCATGTGCTATAGTGCACGTGCATGCTCTTTTGGCACCCGAGGAAAAACAGGTTCACCATCACTGAACTACAATGAACATTAACTTCATTAAATGAAAATAAATCATCTAATATTTAAATCTAATTTCATTTACAGTAAACACTAAATTTATTAGATTTTTAAAAATTGAATTTTAAAAATATTTTCAATGAAAATCCAGAACAGATAATAGATGTAGCTGATTTTGAAGTAGAGAAAAACCTAGTCAGAAACCTGAACAGCATATAAGTTAAATTGCTTTAGATAAGTTTCTTAAGCTCAACAAGTCAACATATTAAATGTATGTACGCTGATTCCTAGAATTCCCTAAATGGCATGGGAAATTATGGGAACTGAATTCCATACATTTTAATGTTGATGCTTCTGCATTAAAAATAATACAGAAATCAGGATTTTCCCAAAATATCCTGAGGAGGAAAGAGGAAAAACTTTTGGCTCCTTATTTTGAGAAATATACTACCCACTACTGAAATCAAAATTGTTTTAATGAATACAGGGGTAAGCAGCCTTAAACATTCAAAGAGCCATTTGGACCCATTCCCCGTAGAAAAGAAAATACTAGGAACTGGGTGGCTATTTATTTATTTATTTATTTATTTATTTATTTATTTATTTATTTATTCATTCATTCATTCATTCATTCATTCATTCATTCATTCATTCAATGTTTATGCCACCCTTCTCCTTAGACTCAGGGTGGCTTACAACATGTTAACAATAGCACTTTTTAACAGAGCCCTCATATTGCCCCCACAATCCAGGTCTTCATTTTACCTACCCTGCAAGGATGGAAGGCTGAGTCAACCTTGAGCCGGTGATGAGATTTGAACTGCTGACCTACAGATCTATAGTCAGCTTCAGTGGCCTACAGTACAGCACTCTACCTGCTGTACCACCCCTGTAGGACTCAAGGTGGGTTGGCCAATTTGGCATCCCTCACTCCCATCCAGTCACATGACCTCAGCCATGCCTATCCAGCCGGTCATTAGGGCAGAGAATACCCCCTCCCTCCCTCCCCCTTCCTTCCTTCCTTCCTTCCTGCCTTCCTACCTTCCTCCCCCCCTCCTCTGATTTCATCTTCCCTCCTTGGTTGTTATTGTTATTATTTATTATAGAATGCTGGATAGCTTAGAAGCTTCCTAACAGACAGGAAGCAGCAGATAAAGCTAGGCAAAATCACACCAGATATCTATACAATTAACACAAGGGCCCCAAAGCAATGTACTCTCACCACCTCTCTCTATATACAAATGACTGCATCTCAAATTAATTTAAGTTTCAGTTTTATTGGAAAATTCGTGATGGACTCTGGGCGCCATGCAATAATAAAGTATACAACAATTAAAAGCCCAATAAAACAGTCAATAAAAACAATAATCATTTCTGGGCTGGAGTACTGTAGCCCAACGGCCCCAGGCCTGCTGGCAAAGCCATGTTTTTAAGGCTTTCCGGAAGGCCAGGAGAATGGGGGCAGTGTGGATCTTGGCGGCAGTTAGTTCTAGAGCAACAGAGCTGCCACTGAGAAGGCCCTCCCCAATCCCTATTTTAAACTACTGAAGTTTGCAGCTGATATGACAGAGATTGGTCCTCCCATTTTACCACCTCTTACAATATCAAACAACACAGTAGTAACAGTAGAGCTTCAAATTTCTAGGTTCTATCATCTCAAGACCTAAAATGGTCACCTGACATCAAAAACGTCATCAAAAGAAGACAACCAAAAATGTTCTTTCTGCGCTAACTCAGGAAGCTCAAACTGCACAGGAGCTGCTGATACAGTTCTATAGAGAAATAATTGAGTCTGTCATCTGCACCTCTATAACTGTCTGGTTCGGTTCTGCATCCAACAAGACCGACACAGACTTCAGAGGATAATCAGAACTGCAGAAAAAACAATTGCTGCCAACCTGCCTTCCATTGAGGACCTGTACACTGCATGAGTCAAAAAGAAGGCGGTGAAAATATTTACTGACCCCTTGCATCCTGGAAACAAATTGTTTCAATTCCTACCCACAAAACAACACTGCACATAAAAGGCAACTAGACACAACAGGTTTTTTTCCTGAACGCCATTATTCTGCTAAATAAATAATTCCCTCACCACTGTCAAACTATTCACTAAGGCTGTATTACTATTAGTCTTCTTATTGTTCCCATCACCATCTCCTCCCACTTCTGACTGTATGAATGTAACTTGTTGCTTGTATCCTTATGATTTATATTAACATTGATAGTTTCTTGACTGCTTATTTGTATCCTATGACAATCATTAAATGTTGTATCTCATGATTTTTGACAAATGTATCTTTTCTTTTATGTACATTGAGAGCATATGCATCAAAGACAAATTACTTGTGTGTTCAATCCCACTTGACCAATAAATAATTCTATTCCATACTGTTCTAACTTAGTTGCTATAAAGAGCTGTTTGTTTAATATTATAGCTGAATTGATACCAGGAATCAAACTTTCTCCCGCAGTATATCAGAAACCTTCCAATAGTGTAAGTCTTCCTAACAAATGTTTCTGAAAACACAGAATGAAGTGAGAGATGTTGGTGTGTGCTAGAAATATTGTTGAAATAAATTTATTACTTTTTTTTTTGCTATGGAAGAATCAGATAATAACATTAGGTGAGAATAATTGGAAACTTCTCTTTCATTCATTTTCTTTCATAAGCAATGGAGAAATAAAATGCTAATTTAAGTAGTTTATTCATGCCTATTTTGCATTTCTGAACTCGGGTCAAACACTACACAAATCCAGCAAATGATCTTGGCATAGCTTGGTCTTAAATCAGTGAAATACTAGTTCTGAATGGGATTCAGCAGAAGCATTTGGTGGTTAGCCAGACTGAGAAGAACTGTTGGAAAGAGGACAAGAAAATTATATGGATAAAAAGTCTTGTACTAGTGTTTGGATATAAACTTGACATTTTGAATCAAACATCTGTAAGAAAGAACATTATTCCAATCCAAGTATGAGCTGGATTTTCTATTAGAAAATGAAAGTTAATCTTTTTTTCCCCTTTATCCCAGTGGTTCCTACAGATATTGAGAGCTCAGGAACCATCTCAACACCAGGTAAGGTGTAAGTAAATTAAAGATCTGCCACCTTGCCTTGAAAACCATGGCTGGATTCATCTGTCCTGATAATCTTTAGAGTAGGTTTTTGGCCTTAACTTAGTGTATTTCTAACTGTGTTTTATGTATTTGTTTGATATATAAATAAATTCACAATCGCTTGTTCAACAGATCACAGTCAAAACAACATGTGAACATGAACAACTTGTGAATCCCTTAAATTTTCCTCAACCTGATTTTTTTTTAGATACCAAATTTTACAGACTATAAGATGCACTGGTGTATAAGATGCAACAAGGTTTCAAAAAGTAAGAAAAAATAAGTTTTTGCCCTTCCCCAGCCCCCAGCAGCACTCTGCAGACCTCCCAAAGCCTCTGCACACCCATTTTCATATGGGATGGGACTTCGGGAGGCCAACAATGGTCGTATTCCGCATATAAAATGCACCAATATTTCAACTTTCTTTAGGGAGCAAAAAAGTGTTTCTGTCACGCTTCAACAGCTAAAACCTTAATTAACATGCATTACAACTGTAAAGTGTAAATTCTGGCAACTTCATTTGAAGTCACCACGTTGGGAAGGCTATTGTAATTAAATACAGATATTAAGACTATAGCTTCTTTTATTTCTTTTTTAATATCTGGTCCTCTTTTAATTATTACCAATCTGGTGAAAGTTACGGGGAACTCAAATATTTGCTATTTTGAGTGCCCTTATGTTTTGATTTTCAGTCAAGAGCACTTCAAGAGCACTTCAACACTACACACTTTCTACTTTTCAATCCCACCAAAGTGTATGATCATCTCTATTCCTACAGATAAAAATGTGCTGAAATCAGGTAGGGTACCTCTTCAGCCATCAATAGAAAAAATACAAAGCCATCATCCAAATGGTAATAGGCCCTTATGGCCCTTATGATGCTATTTTTCCTGTATGTAGATTGCCACTGAGAGTTACGATGCTACTACTGTATACCATATTTTTCGGTGTATAAGACGCACCTTTTTACTTCAAAAAAGTGCGTCAAAAAGCGGGTGCGTCTTATACACCGAATGCTGCCCAGGCCGCCTGGCAGCCATTGGCAGGAGGCCGACGTCTCGGCCCCCATGATGCCACCGAAGGTGGGAGATTGGGGTGGGGGCTGATGGAGCTGAACCCCCTCCCACCTGGGGTGTGGACACCGCCACCTTGTTCCCCCAGGGAATGTCACGTCCATGTTCCAGACACCCACCGAATCAGGCCGGTGGTGCCAGTGGGTGCCTGGGGCGTGGACGTAACATTTCCTGGAGGAACAAGGTGGTGGTGGCAGCGACAACTGCTGAGGTGGCCCAACAGCTTTTATTAGAGAAGCAGCAGCACTGGGAATGTCACGTCCATGCCCCAGGCACCGACCACCACCACTACTGCCAAATTGCGAGGCTGAGGAGGTCAGCGAACAGGCCCTGAAGGGGCAGAGCCATCACCCACACCAGCGTCATGTTCTTGGGGGTCCCTGTAGCAGCAGCTGAAACCTTATTCCTCCAGCTGGCAGGGACAAGGTAGGTGCACCACCCAAGTTTGTCAGTCCCAGCAGATCTCTTGCCGATGGTTCCGGTTTCAGCCGCTGCTACAGGAACCCCTGAGAACATGGTGCTGGTACAGGTGATGACTCTGCCCCTTCAGGGCCTGTTCGCTGACCTCCTCAGCCTTGTGGTTTGGTGGTGGCGATGGGTGCCAGAGGCGTGGAAGTGACATTCCCAGTGCTGCTGCTTCTCTAAGAAAAGCCACCAGACCGCCTCAGCAGTTACCGCCGCCACCTTGTTCCTCCAGGGAATGTCATCTCTGGAGCTTTTCAGCCTGCTGGGAGGGCTCCTCAGCCGGTCACCTCCTTGCCTCTCTCACCTACCTCCCTGGCCCTAAGGTGGTTTTTTGGAAGCAGTGAACTGTGCCCCGTCGCCTGTCTGCTGTGCTTGGATGTGCTCAAAAAAGCCCCCCCCCCTCCCTTGCAAGCCCGCTTCCTGGCTGGGTCTCTGGCTTGCAGCAGACAGCCCGATCCATCTGCTGCTGCGGCGGGCAATGCCGGGACTGCTTGGCTGAGGGGGGTACGTTTCCGGGCAGGTGGGCCACTGCTACTGCACCCCAAGGCCCCTCCTCATCCTCTAGGCAGCTTCCGCCTGGGATGGGGAAGATGGAATCCACTTGTGGCTGCCTGGAACAACCGTCCGCCAGTTCTCGTTTTCCTTCACCAGGAATGCTGTTTGCTCAAGAAGGCAGGGATTCCAGAATTGAGCCGACTCTGGATTAAAATGAGTCTGTACTGTGGCATTCAAAGCGGGGGCAGTTGGTATCTGCATTACTCCTTTGGCATTCTTGAAGAGAAGATGAGTTCTTGAGAAAGGGTCCCCAGCAGACAGGTTTGCTGAAATGTGGGGCGACACAATCCCTGCAAGTTCAGAGAAGGATCCAGTAGATCCTTTTGCTGAATCCTCTTGGATTAAGAAAAAGGTGCCTCCCTCTTCAATTGTGGTTCAGGGGTTTCTGAACTGGATGGACTTGCAGCTTTTATTTGGGAGGGAGGCTTTTCATGGAATAGGCTGGCTGGGGGATTCTGGGAGTTGAAGTCTACATAGCTTACAGTGGCTAAGATTGAGAAATGCTATCCTAGAGCAGGGATCTCCAACATTGCAACTTTTAAGACTTGTGGGCCACAACTCCCAGAGTTCTTTTGCTGGCTGAGGAACTCTGGGAATTGAAGTCCACATGTCTTAAAAGTTGCAAGGTTGGAGACCCCTGCTCTAGAAACACTCCTTTTAAGGAGCATTTCAGGTTTATCATCATCACCATATATTTCCATGCACTTCAATTGTGAAAATTGGAATAGTCAAGAGAGGGGTCTTTGAAAACCTTATGGTATAGAAGTAATAATAAGGCAACCTCAGCAGAGAACTATAATTGTAAATGATTCTATCACTAGCCATTTCTGTAACTAAAGGAACAACTAACAAAATGAATTGTCCTCGTTTGCTTGGTTGGTTGGTTGGTTGGTTGGTTGGTTTGAGTTAGGGGTGCAAGGGTCTTCAAACCTGGCAAGTTGAAGGCTTGTGGACTTCAATTCCTATTTCTGAGCTAGCATGACTACTGGAGGAATTCTGTGAGTTGAAATCCACAAGTCTTAAAGCTGTCAAGTTTGATGTTTGTAAAAAGTGTACATGGCTTTAAAAAGTATACATGGTTTAGGTTAGGTTAGGTTAGGTTAGGTTTATTGGATTTATATGCCGCCCCTCTCCGCAAACTCGGGGCGGCTCACAACAATAATAAAAAACAGTACAGTACACAGTACTTTAAAAAAGTATACATGGTTGTAAAAGGTATTCTGCTACAGTGGTATTTTATTAAACAATATAATACTACACAATTTGGATTAAAATACTTTTCCCTTGTTTTCCTCCTCTAAAATGTAGGTGCATCTTATACACCGGTACATCTTATACACCGAAAAATACGGTAGTTTTCTAGCCAGATGTTCTCCCTAACATTGAAGCCAAGATGCAAAGAGAGTATAATGTTCACATGAGCCTCTGGGATAAATGTCAAAGTGTGCTTTTTAAAAAAAAGGAAATTGTCATTCTGACTGGAAGCCAACAAGAATAATTAAAATAAAACTTGCTGATAAAATTGCCTTTCAAATTTACTGGAGAGTTCCAGGTTCAGTCAAAAGACAGTAGGATGAGTCAACTGCCAATTGGAAGATTTATTTATTATTACAGTTGAAAGGGACTTTGCAGGTCATAAAGTCCAACATCCTGCTCAAGCAGAAAACCGTACACTACCCCAGCCAGATGGCAGTCCAATTTCCTTTTGAATGTGTCGAGTGATGGAGCATTCACAACCTCCACTGGCAGGCCATTCCACTGGTTGACCTCTCTCACTGTCAGAAGGTTTTTCCTTATTTCCAGGTTAAATCTCTCTTTGGTCATTTTCTATCCATTGCTCCTGGTCTGGCCCTCTGGTGCCCTGGAAAATAGTGTGCCCCAATATCTATTATGTGGCAATTCTCAAATATCTGTATACTGCTATCATGTCCCTTCTGGCCCTCCTTTTTGTTAGACTATCCATGCCCAGTTCCAGCAACCTCTCTTCATATGCCTTGGTTTCCACTCCCCTTATCATTCTGGTTGCTCTTTTCTATACTTTCTCTCAAGTTTCAATGTCCTTTTTGTAGTGGGGTGACAAAAAGTGAATGCAGTACTCTAGGTTTGGTTGGACTATAGCATCATAGAGTAGTATCAGTACCTCCTTAGTCTTGGAGTATCCCACCAGGAAAGCTTCACAGAACTCCATTATAACAGATAACGAAATGGATGTTTTATAATTTGAGCTGTGTCACTGCAAATTGAGAAACAGCTGTGGCATTTTTGCCAATTTAGCACTGCTGAAGCATGATTATTTTCCCATGAAATTGTCCTTTGTGGCATTATGAGAATAGAAAAGTCACTTAGTATATCCACCTAATTCCAGCCAATTGAACAAACCATAATTAATCAAACTGTGGGCCTTGCAATATACTTGGAAAGTGTAGGACTTACACCTAGGTCATTATTCTTTCTTATCTATTTTATAGAAAAGCAACTTGCAGACTAGACTATAATTCTGCAGTCTTATTGCAAATTTCCATATGTGATTTGTTATAACAGTCCAGATGATTGGCAAATGGTCCCGTAATAAAGTTTAGTACTTCTATTATGGTTTTCAGTTTGAAATCACATATATGAGTAGCAGAATCTGTTGTGAGATAAGGAGAGAAAGTCCTTGCAGCCTTGAAAATACAGTATATAATGATGTCACATGTTGATTTTAAAATGGTATTGCTGGTGGTATTTTTGTCTTTTTGAGCACAGCAGCAAGCTCCTGTGGATGCTTTTGTACTTTGTATATGAGCAATCAACGGTCATTTTGATTTGAATCAGTATTCCAATGCTTATATGACAGAGATTGACACTATTACCATTTTGGGTTCAATAACTGCAATACGAATAGTAGATAGGCGAAGAGCCCAGACCTTCATCCATCAGATTGCATTCTAGAAGACTGGATATTCAGCTAGATCCTAAATGTAGTTGGAATTATATCTAGTTATAAAAGCCATTACATGGTTAATTTTTTTTCTTTCTGTACAAACTCACCTCCTTTTGAGAAACTATACATCTAAACCCATCAGTAGCCCATTCTCTGTCATTTCCATCACTCCATACTTTTATTAATCCCTGAACAAACAGATGTTCCTGGTGCACACACATGATGTCTTCCATGTATACTTAAGCAATGCATTTATTTGATTAAAATATACCCCACCCTTAAATGCAGAAAACATTCCCAAAGTGACTTACATAATCATGTTAAGAAAAACAATGCCGTCATCTACATAACATCTGTGGGATCTTCAATAGAGATTTTATTTTTCAAACTGTTAAGATTCTACAGACTCTTGAAGCAAAGAACAACTTTTTTTAAAACAAGCTAATGCATACAATATGTTAAGCATTTTCAGTGAAAACTGAAATATGATAGAATAAAGTCTGTTAAACACTATGTGACATTTCTTGCATAAACATACATAGTTTGCATTATAAGCCATGCCAGCAAATGTATTTTCTCTGCTGATAAAATACAGTATGATGATTTTCAATGCCAATGCTATTAAACTTAATATAACTGCATTGACTAATTGGGGCATTTTGTTGCCAAACATCACAGGAGTACCCCATATGTACACCACTCCTTCAGATTTATGGCTTACTTGTGGAAGTAATCTATCTGCCATCTATACAGTACTTCATATTGATTGAGTAACATTGCAGATAAGGCATTAATTTGCTTTTATTTAAGAATGGAATGTCATCTGAAATTGGCAACTCTACTGTGAACAGAATGTATAGCTGCAAATACCATAAAAATAAATAAGGAGAAGTGGCCCAATATTTATTATATATACCATTTTCTTAGAAACAGAATGTACTTTTAATGAAATTATTTTCTTAACTCTGAGTAAATAAGGAGTAATGTAGGCCCTTAACTGTCTGTTTCTCAGACCATAACACACAAAGTTACTAGTGAGCACTTAACCATGTGTTTAGGCATAAACACAGCGGAAATCTGTTCTGCCCACTCAAATTTATTCTCGGAGCATGTAGGATTTCAATCTTTAAAATATTCACCACCCACACAAACTAGATAGAATACAAATTTAAATGCATGTGTGTTTGTGCTAGAAGGAGATCTCCCTATTAACGAAGGTTGGATGGTTAGCAAATACTAGCAGGAAAAGAGGGATATACTCAATATTTGGTAGTTATTTTTTTCTCATTAAACCTACTGTGTAGCAATTTATCCTGTAGATTATTTCATAATATTCCATAAGGAAGAAAAGAGAGTCTGCAGTTGCATATGGCCAAATCTGGCCCCCTATCCAATTATCATTAGTCACATTCTTAAGTGAGATGTCCCTTTTTAGTTGTATCCAATGTGCCGAAGTAATTCAATAGGTCTAAAGGACATCCATAGCATTGCTATGGGCACAATCAGGTGGAAATCTCCTGTGAAATATTACCTACACAAGCCTGTTTCTATGCATAGTTTTCTCCTAAATACACTCCTTGAGAGTATGTTCAAAAAGTGTGAATCTAATTTTGTAGATCACATTTTATAGATAATCTACAGTTTTGTCCAATTAAGACATGGATCCTCAAACTATGGCCCATGGGCTGCATGCATCCTTCCAAAGCCATTAATCTGGCTCACACAGAACCATGAGGTTGCGTTGCCCCATCCATCTTTCAGCCGAGCTTAGTTCTTACCTTCACGAGCAGGCTGGAACTAAAAGGTAAGGCCAACAATTTTGTCCTGCAGAGACATTCTCAACGTGGGGGTGGGGGGGGATGGGATAAAAAATGGAGCACACAGCAGGCAAAATAATTGGAAGAAAATGGTACATTTTGGGCCAAAAACTGGGCCATGTTGCTTGGTTTTGGCCTGCAGAATGCTGCTGGAAGCAGGAGAGGTAAAAAGCAGGGTGCACAGAAGCCCCAGGAGGCCAGAAAATGGGCAAAATCATCTTGTTTTTCATCTCCCCTGGCTCAAGAAAGAGAGAGAGACAGACAGATTTCTGAAGCTCCTTGGAGCTGAAAAGAACTGAGTTTTCTGAAGTGGACCACTAGACTCCTAAACAACTGAAAAAATGATCTAGTAAAAAGAAAAGTCAACCAAAAGAGCAACATGCAAACAAAAGCAAATAAAACACCCCAAGAGCAAAACAAATTAAAGTTTAATTTGTGCATTTTTAATGGACTATTAAATTGGTCATGCACACCTAGTCATGTCCACCCAATAGGTATGACCCTCCCCCAACAGTCTGAGGGGCCATGAATTGGTCCCCTGTTTAAAAAGTTTGAGAACCCTGAATTAAGAAAACAAAGCCAAGAAAAAGAAAGTTGAAACAAAACTAGTTAGTTTTAATTCCTGTGCAATAATTAGAATAACATGATTGCCTATGAAATGTGTACATATGCTATGATTTTAATTGTTGCATAACACTATTAAAATCATAAGTGATGAATTGTTTCTCTGAATCTTTTTTCCAACTAACATTAGGTTTTATGATTTTCTATTTCACTAAACTGCAGAAATCCATATGACCTATAAAGGGCAGCAGTGTGAAAATAGCAAAGTTCAATTTTTTTATACTACCCAATGCTTGTCTAGATTCTAATATTCTTTAACAAGTGCAAACCTAAATTTGACTAAACTTGCTCTATAGCCCAAGGTCTTTTTATGGGATAAACTGAAAATGAAGCAAATGTAGAATAGCTATTTACCATAAATGGCTGTAGTGCATATCATATACTGTACATTAGTAAAATTATAGACTGAGCAAATTAATTGCACTGCTGGATCAAAAACAAAAATATAAAACATAATCACTTATTCAAAATAGCCCAAAGTCCATATAAGGACACAACATGTGTGATAATTAAAACAGAGCTTTTGGTTGTTTTAAAAAGACATCTATTAACAACAATTATGCTTAATAGGCTGTAGTACAAGACACACATATGCGGAAATGCATTACATGAAAATAAGTAAGATGTACAATCCATTGAAAATAAGGCTGAAATGTTTTATCAATGTTTAGCTGCAGTGTAGCATTTTTAATACGTTGTTTTCTTTGAACTATCACAACAGAATGGATAGGCATACATTTACCTTTCTTAAAATTTATTTGGTACTTATGCTATCTTTTATTAGAAGAAAACAAGCCAGAAAAATGAAAATGTTCCGATAATATTGACAGATATTCTCCATGCAAGATACTTACTGAGTGACACTAAAGTTATTATGCAAAAAGTGTTTCCAGTAGTTTGTTTGACAGCAGTAATGAAGACTTAACCATATACTTCCTGTTCTTGTTGTTGGATCCAGTTACTTTTTTAAAAAATTGGCATGATTTCACAAAATCAGTTGAGGACCTGAAACAGTCCTGGTGTATCTTGCAGGTGAAAATTGCTCAATTCTGGTTTTGTCTTACAATATTGACAAATATCTAGTAATAGCATTGTTTGACTCATCATTTTTCTCTAAGCTCCATAACTGTTCCCAGTTGTGTGCCAAACTAATGTAATAATTATACATGGATAATGGTTAGGGTTATAAATAAATGCAGACAAAATAGCTTATATGAACTGCTGATGCATGACGCCAAAAGCATTTTTAAAATTAATAATAGACCATTTTACGTTTTAGCAAGCAATCATGAACAAAAGCTATAAAATTGCACTAGAAACTACTGTTGTTACCTGGGAGGTTTGCCTTTGTTATGATCAATGAGTCATAACACTATAAATTCTTTTGCTACACACTCTAATACAACCTAGTAGTTTAAACAATCATTTATGAAGCAACCCAGGCATTTGGTTCATGGAAAGAATAAATCCTGCAGCATTTTTGACAGTAAGCACAAATCAGTCTAGTTACTAAAATACTAGAAAAAGCATAAAGAAAAAAGAAGAGGAAGTAGTGTGATGTAGTATTGAACCAAGAGCAGGAAGATTTGGTTACCAAGCTTGGGGAATTTTAGGCCTGTGTACAGTGAAGGGCTACCAAAGTTTTTACTACCACACTGTGGGCGTAGCTTAAGCAGGATGCCCTGCATTTTCTTTCAACATCATTCAATGCAAATTGGGGGCTCTGGGATGGAGCTCCATTTTCGCTACCCCACTGTCCCATTCCCTTCGTCCAGGCAGCAGCCCACCTCTGCCTGTGTATCTCCACCCAGCCTGTGTTACAAGGTAGCTGTTGTGAGGAAAAGGAAGACATGGGAGTACTGGGTAAGCTACCTTGATCAAATGTGATCTACATAAAAAGAAGGATATACCTTACCAGCAAGACATTGTTGAACTGGGAAGTAATGTATGTCAACAAGCTCCACATAATCTCCTTATATGTCATCAAAGTGTTGGTCATGACCTATAAAGCCCTTCATGGCATCGGGCCAGAATATCTCCGAGACCGCCTTCTGCCGTATGAATCCCAGCGACCGGTTAGGTCCCACAGAGTTGGCATTCTCCGGGCCCTGTCGGCTAAACAATGTTATCTGGTGGGCCCCAGGGGAAGAGCCTTCTCTGTGGCGGTCCCAACCCTCTGCAACCAGCTCCCCCCAGAGATTAGAACTGCCCCCACCCTCCTTGCCTTTCGTAAACTTCTTAAAACTCACCTCTGCCGCCAGGCATGGGGGAACTGAGACATCTCCCCCGGGCCTATACAGTTTATGCATGGTATGTTTGTGTGTATGTTTCTTTTTAATAAGGGGTTTTTAGTGACTTTTAATTATTAAATTTGTTATATATTGTACTATTACTGTTGTGAGCCGCCCCGAGTCTACGGAGAGGGGCGGCATACAAATCTAATAAATAATAATAAAATAATAATAATAAATTGTGTTTGAGTCCTAGCACCACATACATATATTTTCTCCATCACAATCTGGCTCTAACCTGGTCTTTCAGCTCTTCCAAAGGTGCTTCATCACTGGAACTGAGCCTTTCTGCATTTTGCTGTCAATTATCCAGCTCTATCTTATAACTTTCCGAACATTAATAATCTTCTCCAGATGTTAAGGTTCCTCTTTTAATAAAATTGGGTATGACCTGATTTATCTTAGAATAATTTTTGTTTTTCTGCTTTGGCTTTGTAATCAGACATTTGTGCCTTATTTATAGATGCCTACCTAATTCCAGCTGGACCTTTAATCTTCAACTAAAATGAGTGTATTCTAATTTAGAAAAGAATTCCTATTCTCATAGGGCTAAAAACCTATAACAAAGATATCATTTTACTTGCAACATTTGCTCATGAATATTAATTTCAAGCTGGAAATAAGGACATGTATTACAACAGTTTCAAATTCTTCTTTATTACAAAGAATGAAACATTTATGAAAGTATATGTTTAAAAAATAGCATTTAGCTATATTCAGTTCAGATCTAGAAAATTCAGAAAATTTCCTCCTCTCTGCAAGTTATGCTTTTATGTTTGGGGAAAAATACATTGTGCCTAATCCACACAATGAGAAGTTAGAATGATTAATTTCAATATGGGATCCCCAGGGTATAATCCTGATGGAGTCAGCTTGCTTTATCCTTAGGGTTGTTGCAAGGATAACATGAGATAACTACTTAGACATTAGTCTAAGCATTTTTTAGGCAGGGTGGGATTCAAATGGAACAAATAAACACATACCAACAGCTTGTAAAAAAGAATGATGTATTAATGGCATTTCATGGCTTGAATGTCCCTGAATCACCTCAGAAGTCCATCAGCTTTTAATTACAACATTGGAACCATCAGTTTTCCTGTAGGCATTTTATTTACCATAATAAATGGTGGACCTATGCAGGGACTATGCTGTGTCTTTGATTCAGAATGAGAATCATGGTTTTATAACAAAGAAAATCTGATGTATACTTATCAAATTTGCTTTGTTACAAAATTTTGAATACAAAATATTTGTGGTCTTCTTCAGGAAATTCCTCCAAGGATATCCCTACTGCAAACTCTAGAAAGTTCCAATCAACTCTGTTCTCTGCTTCTGCTGCAAAAATATCAAATTGAAAAACAAGTCCAGTGCCTTTGCTGTTGTGGTGGTGTTTATTAAGGTGTTTTAAAACAGCTGTTTTTGCCTTCCCCGAGCTCTCAAAAGCACCCTGCAGACTTCCCAAACCCTCTGGGTCCACCATTTTTTTGAAAGAATTGACCTGTTTTTCTCCCATTTTTGCAAAAAGTGATGTGTGCAGAGGGTTTGAGAGCCCTGCAAAGTGCTCCGGGGGGAGGGG
Source organism: Erythrolamprus reginae (assembly GCF_031021105.1). Lineage (NCBI taxonomy): Eukaryota > Metazoa > Chordata > Lepidosauria > Squamata > Dipsadidae > Erythrolamprus > Erythrolamprus reginae. The sequence continues at coordinate 47,503,546 of NC_091963.1, forward strand.
GGAGAGAGGACAAAAACATTTTTCTTACTTACCTCTTCACAATCTTGGTGTATCTTATAGTCTGAAAAATATGGTAAATTGCTCTATGGCACTTGGAGATACGTGGGCTTGGGTTGCAGTTTGGGCACTTGGTCTCAAAAAGGTTTGCCATCACTGGACTAGACTATCTGGCAGCTCCTATAAAAGGGCTAGCTGTCATTCAGAGCCTTTTTTGGATGGTACATAGTTGCCAAATAAAGAGCTATTGTTTTGAAGCCACTTCTGTCTGTCTTTTCCATTAACCCTATTTAACACCTATCATTTTAATGTTGGTGCCCAGCACATACTCTTGCAGATTCATGAAGATAATTCCATTATCTTCATGTCCTCAGAGAGTGGTGGCATACAAATTCAATTAATAAATAATAAATAAATTAGTTTTTGTGCCACAGTACCTCAGTTCCTAAGCAACAAAAGAAAAAAGGGGAAAGCCACACCCACATCTTAGAAGGCAGAATATTACATTTATAATGAATCTGAGGCAGCGGAACAAAAGTTGTTAAAATAAACAATTATTATAATAATAATATTTAATATAAATTCTGATATTTTATCTAGCAGAAAGCTCTTGTATTGACTCCAATTTCTGACCAAGTCTGTTTCTTGGTTAAAACATTAAGGATTTTAAAAAGGGTTGAGAAGTAACATGAACCTTTTATCCTTTGAAGAGAGTTGTTTCAGCTACTACATAATTTTAGAAACATAGAAACATAGAAGTCTGACGGCAGAAAAAGACCTCATGGTCCATCTAGTCTGCCCTTATACTATTTTCTGTATTTTATCTTAGGATGGATATATGTTTATCCCAGGCATGTTTAAATTCAGTTACTGTGGATTTATCTACCACGTCTGCTGGAAGTTTGTTCCAAGGATCTACTACTCTTTCAGTAAAATAATATTTTCTCATGTTGCTTTTGATCTTTCCCCCAACTAACTTCAGATTGTGACCCCTTGTTCTTGTGTTCACTTTCCTATTAAAAACACTTCCCTCCTGGACCTTATTTAACCCTTTAATATATTTAAATGTTTCGATCATGTCCCCCCTTTTCCTTCTGTCCTCCAGACTATACAGATTGAGTTCATGAAGTCTTTCCTGATACATTTTATGCTTAAGACCTTCCACCATTCTTGTAGCCCGTCTTTGGACCCGTTCAATTTTGTCAATATCTTTTTGTAGGTGAGGTCTCCAGAACTGAACACAGTATTCCAAATGTGGTCTCACCAGCATTCTATATAGCGGGATCATAATCTCCCTCTTCCTGCTTGTTATACCTCTAGCTATGCAGCCAAGCATCCTACTTGCTTTCCCTACCGCCTGACTGCACTGTTCACCCATTTTGAGACTGTCAGAAATCATTACCCCTAAATCCTTTTCTTTTGAAGTATTTGCTAACACAGAACTGCCAATACAATACTCGGATTGAGGATTCCTTTTCCCCAAGTGCATTATTTTACATTTGGAAACATTAAACTGCAGTTTCCATTGCTTTGACCATTTATCTAGTAAAGCTAAATCATTTACCATATTACAGACCCCTCCAGGAATATCAACCCTATTGCACACTTTAGAGTCATCGGCAAATAGGCAAACTTTCCCTACCAAACCTTCCCCTATGTCACTCACAAACATATTAAAAAGAATAGGACCCAGAACAGACCCTGATTTGCTTCCTGATTTACATGTATGGTTTACTGTTTTTGGTCTTGGCTGCAATATTCCTGATACCTGCTTATAATTCCAGTTAGGTCAGAATTTGCAAAATTTCTCTTCTTTCATAGCCATTTCACTGTCCCCAAGAGCTACTCAGCTTTGTTCTTCTCTCCATTGAGTTAATTGTTTGCTTTTCAGGTTGTCATGTCAACCTCGAAGCTTGGAATCATGGCCAGAGAGAAATGTTCTGGAGAAACAAACTTTATAGTAACTGTACTCTGTAGACAGAACATTTGATCTTTGTAAAAGTAAAGGCGCTCTACTCTAGATGATTCAGCTACTGCTTACTTTTGTTTCTTCAGAAAACATGATGACAACCTTCGAATCATTAAAAAGGAAAAAAAATAGGGTAAACGAAAACTTTAATGATAAATTGTGATTGACTGCTAAATTAATTTGGTTATTTCCATTATTTCAGACCAACAACAACTTCTATTAAGTGATGGTGTCATTAAGTGATTGATTTTTATATATTTTTTGCTGTCAATGTTAAACAAATCACATGATTGTTTAGTGAATCTAGTTTTCTGAGCTTTCTCCTTTGACTTTTCTTGTTGGAAGCTGATTGAAAAGGTTACAAAGAGATCTCTTGATCTCAGAACATTGCAACCATCATAAATATATGATGATTGCCAAGTGCCCTAAGTTTGACCAGGTAGCTATTGGGATGCTGTAAAGGCCCTAAGTGTGAGAATTGATTGCATGTAACTTCAGTGTTGTTGTAACTTTGAATAATCGCTAAATGAATGATTGTAAGTCAAGGGCAACCTTTATAGAATTTTCATATTCCCCTACCAATCCACTATTTCTACTGAAATAATAAAAGAAGCAGTATGAGTAATTTCATAACAATGTAGAACATAGCAATAAGTAATTTCACAGCAACATCCAGATGCTCTAAGTTGGATCAAACAATGGTCTTTAACACTGCCAAAGTAATCTTTTTAATATCTAAGATAGAATTCTAAGCCAGCTGGGACACTCTGGGCCAGTTACACTCTCTCAACCCAACTCACCTGACAGGGTTGTTATGGGGAAAATGGCCTCCCATTTATTAGGAATATTAGTTTGCTGTCTTGAGTTATTAATAAAAATAATAAGGCGGGATAACTCTTGCATCTTGGCATTCGCTGGTAACAGCCAGGGACATGTCTGATTGGTGGTTCACATAGCAGGAGTTTTCTGAGCTTTCCATTGGTTGCCGCATCTGATGGCAGCATATAAGTGAGCTGTCAGATCATGGCTCAGGAGATTTTTTGCCCAGTTCGAGTTGTTGGCTCTTCTGTTGTTCTGACTGTTGTTCCAATAAATGGGGTTCTCCTATGCTGGCTTGCCTCATCCTTAGCGCCAGATGTAACGTAAATTTGTGACGAGGGTGCTGGATTCCTGCTCCCATGCTGTGAACAGCCTGTTCATTTTTTCTTCCTCATTGGCTCCTCACTGTGACAGGAAACTCCCTTGACATGGCCCGCAACCATAGCAGTCCCTCTACTTTTCAGGCATTCAGCCCTGCAGCTGAAATGTGGGATGTATATATGCAATGTTCCAAATGTTATCTACTGGCCAATGATCTGACTGAATCCTCATATGCCAACATTTCCTCAACATTTGCGGCCACCAAATGTTCTCCATGGTGAGAGCGTTCGTGTCCCCACAAATCATCTACAATGTGCCATTGAAAGGAACTCATCATAAAGTTAAGGCATCATTATTCCCCCACCCCCTCACGAATTGCTAGCCATTTCACCTTCTGGCATTGTGTACAAGAGGAGGGCAAGGCCATAAATCACTAGATAGCCACCTTCCAGGATGCCACTCTACAATGTGAATTCCACACCTGGATGACTCCCTCCTTGAGCAGTTGGTGTGCGGTGTTTGCGACCTCTGCTTGCAATGGCGAATGTTGGCCCACCATGACTTAACCCTCAGCACTGCCCTGGATGAAGCCAGGGCTTCGGAGATGTCCCTGAATTCAGCTGCTGAGATCCAGAGGTTCCAGCCCTCCATCTCCCTGGGTATGTGCTTTGCGATGGTGACCATGAGGACTATGATCCCGAGGACCTTGATGTCGCAGATGGTGATGTCAGCTGCATCAGGACTCTACTCACTGCAGATTGCCTGCCCAGCCCCCTACACTGCCACTGCCGTGAAGATCAACCTTTCTTCCGTGCCTGAGCTGCGGGGACTGACGCCTTCGCACCAAATTAGACCGCAAAAAACACAGTATACTCCAGAATGCCCCATTGAGTTACTGGGCCAAACCAGGGAATTCAACATGGGAAACTTGGTATTCGTACGAAACTATGGAGGAAACCTTGTTGGCAAGGTATTAGAAATAACTGGCCCTTGTTCCTATAGGGTCGAATTAAGGTATTGGATGTGGCACAATGACCAGCTGCGTTGTCACTGCCAGACAGTTGACCTGCCTACCCCTGGGATTGTTGTGTCACCACCCATGCTTTTGAGTCCTGAGACTGCCTGATACCCTCCTTACCTGCTGCCTTGCCACCTGATGGCCAATCTTCCAAATCGCCTCCCAGTTCTACTCTTCTGCCTCCATCATCTCGTGTGTATTCTCTCACCTGGAACATTTCCAGATTCACCAGCTCTGTCTTCCTCTTTTTGAACAGTTCCTGATTTGCCTCTGGTACTATACTGTTCCACCAGACTATGCAGGTGCCCTGCATATTTAGGCGACTACATCTGCGCATGTCAGGTAGAGAGGGATGTTGTGTTCGCAGTAATATCTGGGGACACATCTGATTAATTGGTGGTTCACAGAGTGGGAGTTTTCAGAGCTTCCCATTGGTTACTGTGTCTGACAGCTGCATATAAATGAGCTGTCAGATCGCGGCTGAGGAGATTTTTTGCCTAGTTCAAGTTGATGGCTTTTCTGTTTATTAAGGCTATTTTAATAAATGGGATTCTCCTACTCTGGCTCACCTCATCATTAGCTCTGGATGTAACAATAGCAATAAAATAGAAAACATTGGATCAAGTATACTGAAAGTATTTGTTTATTCTACATGATTTCTCTACATGATTATTACTTTTGTTTTCCTATGCATTCAAAATTGTTTTGGCTTTTAAAAAATTCAAAATTTATTTTCTTCAGTATTTTTAAATCTCTAAGATATTGGTTTAGCTTCAGTTACCTGATTATGTGCTGTAGAATGAAAGCAAAGCATTTCCCCACAAAAGAGAGGGGAGAGGGAGGAAGAGAGAGTGACAGAGAGGAAGGTGATATATTCCAGGCACCTCTGAAGGCAAACAAAAGAGTTTACTGTGATTTTCAAATAAGATACAGAAAAAGAATTAGAAAATTGAATTTAGGTTCTGTCAAATTTCTTTGTAATTGCCTCTCTCTGAAGTTGTGGAGCAGTGGATTTAGCTGTCTATCAGAGCATTTAAACAGTGTTTCCACCTAATCTTTTGTGGCATATCTGTAAACAAGTACAATAATCAAAAATAGAATAAAATTATAGCCACTTTCTTTCAGAGGAAGCCAAACAGAACAACTATAGATTTATGTCCAGACAATTATGTCTCTTTCATTAGTTTTATTGTTTTATGTGGGTTTTTTGTATTATTGTAAGCTGCCTTGAGTTGCCATATGCGAATACAGTATACGGCAATATAAATTTCTTATAAAATAAATAAAGAAAATTTTAAAAATGCTTTGAGAAAGTGGGATAGTCATAGCATTGCTACTGGAAAATGACATGAGAACAATATAATGTGACTAACATCAGTGTGTAACACTGGAGCAATAAATTTATTTAATATTATTATTAATATATCCTTTTATTATTACACAGAAAAGGGAATACAAGTGATTCTGGAAAGATCCTTGATGTGACTCTTTCAAGATCTGACAGAATAGTGTTCATTGATATGTTTCTTGTCTGGGTTACCTTGAAGAACTAACATTGGGACTAAAATAGGAGGTTATGAGGATTTTAAGCAAATGGAATTGTTGTTATGAAATTTTCCATTGTTATGGCATTTCCTCTACCTTATTGAATTATGCAAAATTAAATACATGAATTAAACGTGGCTCAAAGCATAATACTGTACTTGTTAAAATTAAACTAAGCTATAGGTGGAAAACATTTATGAAAATTTATTTAGTATGGGAAAACTAAATAATTTACAACTTCATTACAGGAAGGAAAGAAAGAAGGGAGGGAGGGAGGGAGGAAGGAAGGGAGGGAGGGAGGAAGGGAGGGAGGGAGGAAAAAGGGGGAGGGGGGAGGGAGGAGGAAGGGAGGGAGGGAGGGAGGAAATAAAATTCCTTTTCACTATGAAAAATCTAAATTACAGTTGCTAAGATTTTTAATCCTGTTTATCACATTTTACCAATGCAAGTATCTATGTTAAATTGAATATCACTTTTGGGGGAGAAAGTTTATAGGTAATTTCACTGTCTGCATCTCTGATTGACAGTTGCTATAATAGTTTTCCCAATCCACAATTGTCTATCCTCTCTTTAGATGTGTATATAGGATGATGAAGCTTACGAACTACTGATATTGGCACAGATTTTAAATTCCCACTGTTTGATCACAACTCCAAACATCTGCTGAAATGGATTCTAATCCATAAAAGCTGTACTTTAATAAATGTGTGGCTCTTTAAGTTTCTTCAATTTTCTCACTGTATCTGGAAAGTTTTTTTCCCCATAAAAAATTATTGTATTAATAGTCAGGGCAGAAATCAAAATTATTCCTGGAATGCATGCTAGTAGAAATTAAACAAGGAAAAAAATGAACAAAAGCTTTACATATGCTTCTTTTTTGTTCTTGTTGCCAGATATAACATATTTCTAAAGAAACATTGCACACTGCTAGCAATGTAAAAGTTCTAATCTATGCAGATCTTTTCTACCACACTGTGAAAAGTATTTGATAAATATTCAGGTCAAATCTCATTTTTTGATTTGGCCTTAGCAAGATATAGCAGACTTATTTTTATTTAAGTTGATAGTTTAAAAAATAAAATCAAAAGAAGATAAAAATGTAACAGTTTTAAAAAATTAATAAAAGATTATATTTTCCCTCTTTAATAACATTCCTGAGACTCCCATTTATTTTTAGATAAAAGCATTCAAGCATTTTAATTAGTAGTATCTTAAGCACTTATATTTTTTATCTGTCTGCATGACTATTTGCATTATTGTAATCAATGTATGCACCTTTCTTATTGTTTTGTTTTTAATTTGCATCAGAGTTTTGAAGAGCAGAGTAAATTGTTTTACATAATTTTAAAAACTGCCCAATGCTAATTCTAGTAAAGCAAAGCTATAAACATGTTGTGATAAAATGAAACTATTTCTTTGATGTTGAAAAACTGAGAGTGATTTAATTCAGCAAAATCAATAACTATAACTATATTCAATGAGTTTCCGTGGCTGAAGACAGACATAGACACTAGTCCCCCTGATTGAAATCTAGGATATTAATTACAGCATTTTCCTACATTTGTTTTCATGATAAAAATGTCACCTAAGTTAGCACGAGCTAACCTATCCTTGGCAAGAGCATATCTGAAGCCTTAAATGTCCATCTTGTCACTATAAAAGTGATTTCTTTTTGAACTGCAACTATTTACAGTATTCTTTAATTTTAGAATACAGATAGTTCTCAACTTAGAGTCATAATTGGTATCGGTATCTCAGTAACTGAATTAAGCAGTCATTAAACAAGATGATTGTTTCACTCAATGTCCACAATTTTAACATTCCATGTGGAATTGAAATCTTCCTAGTAGTCACCCTTTCTGCTATCAAACATTCCTGGAGCTCACCAAGGATTTCACCTCACTTTATGATTAGGAAAATCCTTTATGAAGCATTCTATTCCAAACAGGAAGCCAAAGTAATACCCGTATTTTTCGCTCCATAAGACGCAGTTTTTTTCCTCCCAAAGTAGGATGAAAAATCAGCCCCGTTTTATGGAGCGAAGATGCAGGCAGGGAGGGGGGGGGAGGCTGCGAACTCGGAAGCGCCATCCCGCCGGCTGGCTGGCTAGCTGCTGCCTGGCCCCCTCCCTCCCGGAGGAGGGTCTCCCTCCGCACCACCAGCGGCGCTCCCCCTGCCAGCCAGCCAGCCAGCCAAGCCCCGCGCCCGCCGGAACCGGCTCCTCGCTCTCCCCCCGCCGCCCGCCGCATTTGCAGGAGGTGGGGAGGGTCGGGCGGCCCGCCAAGGCCAGGAGGGACGCCGCTGCCCCCCCTTCCCTCTCTCCGCCCGCCGCTGTGCCTCCTTGACGCCGAGAGGAAATGCCGGCAAAGGCTTTTCTCAGCGGAGGCCGGTGAAGGCGATATTCAATGTCGGGGGCGCATGGGCGGTTGTGTGCGCTCCCTATCTCCCTGCTAGCCCACTCGGAATATTCAAAATAAGAAAAGCCTTTGCCGGTGAAGGTTTTTCTTATTTTGAATATTCCGAGTGGGCTAGCAGGGAGATAGGGAGCGCGCGCAACCGCCCGTGCGCCCCCAACATTGAATATCACCTTTGCCGCCGGCCCCGCCTCTCCTACAACCCCCTTGCTGAGAGCCCGGGATGAAAGTGCTCTCGGCAAAGGTGAGTCGGGCAGGGCATGCGCGCATCACCGCTGAGAAGAACGGAGAGAGAATGAGAGTGAGTGAGAGCAACAGACAGCAAGATAGTGAGAAAGAGAGAGTGAGAGAAAGGGGGGAGAGAGAGAAAGAGAGAGGGGGAGAGAGAGAAAGAGAGGGAGAGGGAGAAAGAGAGTGGGAGAGGGGGGAGAGATAGCAAGAGAGGGAGAGAGAGAAAGAGAGAGGGAAAGGGGGGAGAGAAAGAGAGAGGGAGAGGGGAAGAGATAGCAAGAGAGGGAGAGAGAGAAAGAGAGAGGGAAAGGGGGAGAGAGGGGGGAGAGAAAGAGAGAGGGAGGGAGAGGAGATAAAGGAAGAGGAGAGAGAGAAAGGAAGAGAAAGAAAGAAAGAAAGAAAGAGGGATAGAAAGAGAGAGAGAGTGAGAGATGCTCAGTGAGCCTTTCTTTGAAGTTGCCTTTCTTTCTTTCTTTCTTTTTCTCTCTTGCTCTCTTGCTCTTTCATTCTTTTTTCTTTCTCTTGCTTTCTTTCTTTCTCTTGCTTTCTCTCCTTCCTTCCCTCCTTCCATTTCTTTCATTCCCCCTCTCTATTTTTATTTCTCTTTCATTTTCTTTCTTTCTTTCTTTCTTTCTTTCTTGCTCTTTTTCTTTCTCTCTTTTACCTTCCCTTCCTCTATTTCTTCTTTTCTTTCTCCTTCCTACCTTCTTCCCTCCCTCCCTCCCTTCAGTCCTTCCTCTCTTACTCTCCCCTTTCATAAGTTTCCTTGCTTCCTTCCTCTGTTCCTGTTCCTTCCCCCTTTCTTTCTTTCTTTCTTTCCTTCCTTCCTTCCTTTCCTCCCTCCATTTCTTGCTTTCCTTTTCCTTCCTCCCTTCTTTCCTCCCTCACTCCCTTCTTTCACTCCTTCCTCTCTTCCTCTCCCCTTTTTGGCTCAAAATATTTTTTTTCTATTTTCCTCCTCTAAAATCTAGGTGCGTCTTATCAGCAGGTGCGTCTTATAGAGCGAAAAATACGGTAATTAGTGGTGGAAAAAAAATGAAAGTTTCCAAATTCAAAAAGCCACAAGGCAAGTTTGTCTACTATCTTTGTTATTGTATGTATTATCCCTGGAGATATTCAACTTCTATGCCACCCAATCCCTGAGTCCTTTGGGACTGGGCTGCATAGAGTTTGAATAAAATAAATATTAACTACAACAATTCAGAAAGATAATCAAATCAAAGGATTGGAGATTAAGAAATAAATATTTAAAATGCAAACTTTTGCAAATGATCTTGTCCTTGTAATTGAAGAGCCCCTATAATCAGGGACAAGACTGATAGAAGTACTGGCGGAATATGGTGAAATAACCAAGATAACCAAGGAAAGATAACCAAGGAAAAACCCAAAATGCTTGTTAACAATACGACCAGAGCACAGGATAATGGATTATCATTCAGATTACAAACAAAATAAGATATTTAGGGATACTGTTCCCTCTAAGCTGTGTGGCCACACGGCTGCACAGCCATGCACCCAACAGGAAACTGCCACACAGCATTTTCCAAAGACACGCAGTCAAGATGTGTAGAGTGGGGGGGGAAGTAACGTGATGGCTCTGCCAACAACAAGGCTTTGATTTGGACGGCTGCATCTGCTCTTGCTAGAGCCTTGCTGGCAACACTTCTCAGCTGAACCAATTGCTGCAAGAATGCGGATCCTCCTCTATGCAGAAAAGAGGCACGGAGAGAAGGGCAGGAGGGTAGAAGGGGCTTTCAGAAGGTAAAGTGGATTAAAACACAATCTTTGTCTCCAAGGGGAGCTGCTTCAGGTGACCGTGGCTTTTTCTCCTGCTTAGAATTAGAAGTTCCAGCAAGCCAGCAATATATTTTACAAGTAAAATAAGCCACCCATTTTAATTTGGATCACTGGATCCAAATTAAAGCTAGATGTACCACACTTAAATGAGACAACTACAACAAATTAATGGAGCAGATTAAAACTGACCTGGACAGGTGGACAAATTTACAGCTTTTTTCCATGGAAGAATTGCAGTAATTAAATGAATGTGCTATCCAAAATACTATTTTTGTTTCAATACATACTGATCAAATTAGATAAGGAATTTAAAAAAAATTTAAACAAAACTATACTCAAATTTATTTGGCAAGAGAGAAAAAAGTGAGGATTAAGTTAAAATTATTACAAGATTTTAAGGAGAGGGGTGGATTTGGTCTCCTGGATTTGGAAAAATATAATCAAGCTGCAATATTAACAAGACTGGATACAATTAAAAAATAGGAGATTATTAAGATTGGAAGGCCGTGATATGTAGATTAAGTGACATGCCATAGTATGGGAAGAAAATATAAAGTTCACCAGTACTTCGGAGGCATTATATTAGATGAGCATTAATAAATGTTTGGATCAAAATTAAGCAACAAAATTATATTCAAATTCCAAAATGAATATCAACATTGGAAATGTACATACCTCCAATGTTTATACAACTAAGAAAAGTAATAATGTATAAAGACATATTAGACAAGAGAGGAAAATTGAAATAAAGAAAAAAATCTCCACAAAGAAGGAATAGAACTGAAATGGTGGATATATCTTCAATTGAAATCATGTCACAGGAAAGACAAAAAGGATTGGGGTATAAAAACAGTGTTGTGAGCCGCTCCGAGTCTCCGGAGAGGGGCGGCATACAAATCTAATAAATTATTATTAATTAATTATTATTATTATATACCCTGAGCTCCTTACTCAGATAAGGCAGGTGAAGGAACACAATATTAAAAAAATACTTCCAGAGGCAGGGGAAGGAGTTACACTTTGCTTTTTTTTTTAATTTAAAAAACCCGCTGTAGTATTCTTTTCAGTAATGAAATTGTTGGTTCAGAATAGTTACATCAGCTTGAAAGGAATCCAAGGATAGTGTTCTGTCTGGGTTCTCCCAGATGCCAACACCAACTAAAAAGAGTATCCAGACACGCTGATAAAAAGCAAAGTCATTTTATATCTTTGAAAACAAACACAGATAACAAAAACTGTTCTTACAAACTGGAATGCTATGAAGCTTCACAGAAGAGTCACGACGGCCAGACAATACAACAGGCTTCTTGCTGGCACACACACCACTGTAGATAATAAAACCCACGCCTCCCCCAAGTTTTCAGCCTTCGAGGCCACAAGCCAGAATCAGAGACGCCAAGGATCGAAGCAAGGTCACAGGACTCCCAAAAGATAACTCTCCACAATACAGGAAGGGCGGGCCTGCCTTTTCAACCTTTCTGAGGAGAACCACACCCAAACCCAGCTGTTGCCTATTAGGGATGGAAATACCTGGCTAATTGTCCCCTTCGTTGTGCTGCCCTTCTCTGCCTCATATCTATGATGGCTTGTGCGTTCTCATCTAATGATTCCAGGCTACTCGCTGGGGAGAGTTCCCCCCCCCGGGGGTCTCAGGCTGTTCTCCCTCCTCCTCATCCTGACATTCCTCTTCCCCGTCTGCCTGGTCCTCCTCCTCCTCCTGTTCCTCATCCTCCCCCTCTGAGCATGGAGCCGGCAGAGTTCCAGCCGTTCCCTGAGGAGCCTCAGACTGAATCACAACAGATAGGCAGAGAAATATAGTCAAAGAAGCATCATTTTCCACAGAAAGAAACATTTTTTCCCATGTGTGCAAAAGAGTCTAGATTTCAAAAGACAATCTCTATGGTTAAACTTTTCCCTTGCTAGAACCAAACGCAACAATTTACTTGGCGAACATACACAAACATTTTGAAGCTGATGTTTTTAACTGGCTCGAAACCACAGTCACCCTACTCATTTTCTTCTGGCTTTGGGAACTGGTTGAATCCTAAGTGCTTGCTATTCTTTATATTCTTTCAGACAATCCAATCACTGCAATACTGTTCCTAATTACAAAAGCTGAAGCCAATCTCGCTCATACATACAAAGACGTTTCAGTAAAAGAAGGAAACAGCTGTGTTTCTCCTCGTTCTCCACCCAACTTCTAATGGAACACACAGGGTTTTGGGGAAGGAAGGTGACATGAGGAATTAGCCAGCAGAGTTTGCAGGGCTGAATTCCAAATGGCATTCAAACACCACAAAAAGTAATAGGAGAAGGCAGGCCCTTTGCTTACATTTGCTGTGACCCAAACTTCCTCTTTGACCTTAACGTTCAAAAGAAGGGCAGCAGCTGTGGTATGTCAGTGTGCTGTCAGACATTGTACTTTCCAAACCCAGCAAGCCCACCTTCTAGAAGGTGTACATTTTGTATGAAAATTCAGTACAGCTAGTCCTCAACTTACAGCAGTTCATTTAGCGACCATTCAAATCACAACGGCACTGTGACTTATGATCATTTTTCATAGTTATAACCTTGGCAGCATCTCCATGATCATGTGATTTGGCAACTGGTTCATATTTATGATGACTGCAGTGTCCCAGGGTCATGTGGTCACTATTTGCAACCTTCCAACAACCAAATTCAATGGAGAAAGCAGATTCACTTAGCAACTAGGTTACTAACTTACAAACTGCAGTGATTCACTTAACAACTGTGGTAAGAAACATCGTAAAATGGACCAAAACTCACTTAACAAATTCAACAACAGAAATTGTGGGCTCAATTGTGGTCGTAAGTCAAGGACCACCTGTATATCACCAGTGTAAAATGACGTGTATACCTGCAGCAGAATGAAAACAAAATGTAGGCAAGGTCCTTGGAACTTATCACTTTGCAGAACTGATCATTCATAACCTGCAGAAACAGCAATTAATTAAAAGGATCATTCACTGCTTTGACATCCATATTGAATATATAGGACCACACTTTTGCATGAATGCTACAACTTCTCTTTTCAAGATGAGTGAGTGGCTGTCACTTCAGAAGCAAGCTTATATGGAAATTATATGGTATTTTTGGTGATTAAAAAGAAGGCTTGTTTCAAAAGGATATAGAAGGAAGCACTTTAATTAACAGTCTCATCATGTATTTTAACTTATTAAAAAGGTGGAAATTATAAATATTTTTCTTTTTTCTTCTGGATCAGAAGGGAGAAAGAAAAATTGATAAGTGACTAAAAAGTTGTGTAGGGGTTTTAATAAGTAGAAGTAGAAATTAACTTGTCTTGTTTATCAGATGACAACAGAAATGAAGGCTTTCTATGACAAATCTGATATTTGGTTTTAGTGTCTTTACCCAATTAATTCTTTAAGCTTTTTGCCAGGATAGTAGTCTTGTAGGGGGAAGGGGCTCAGTTCAATCTTGGTTTCAGGCAACTGCCTAGACAAGTACCCTGCACGGGGTTGGGGCAAAAATTCAGAAGTGGTTTGCCATTGCTTTTGCCTTCTTCCTAGAGCTAAGGGAAGATGACCAGCCCCAAACCTCCAGTTGGTTTTGTGTCTAAGGCAAGGCTAGAACTGCAAGTCTCTTGGTTCCTAGTCTTTCTACCATTGTGACTCACTGCTATACTAGAAAGCCAAAAATACCACCTGCTGGTTCTAACTGAGCAATACTGAGGTATGATTCTGCATAAATTTGCAATTATTTTTCAGTTTTTATTTTTGTAATTGTATTGTTTCTATCCATTTTGCGGAAATGAGTTATATGTAAGCATCTTTAGATATACATAGGTCAGTTTTTGCAATGTACTGGTATTAACTACAATCGACAAACTCATATCTGTCCTAAGAAGCTTGAATTGTATATGTATCTGTGGCCTTAGTTTAGGTTAGATTCAGCTCTTTCATTAGAAGAGACATCTTGAATCCAGAATCATTTTCCTCTCCAATAAATATGGAAATTAAAAACAGACCTTTTTTTGCCTGTCTTTATATTTCAAAGATAAAACTCTGAACTCAGTCATTGCTGAACAAAGCAGAAAAATGATATAAGATGGCTGGCTTCAAGCAATGCAGGAAGTTTAAGAAATTGGAATTTGGGGGTGGGGAGGGGAGATGCAAGGAGTTTGCTCAGGATATAAGCAAATTCAAAAGTATGTGAAGATAATTTGGAACAGACTGGTATGCACCTAAAGCAGAGCAATAATTCACCCATTTTCAATTCAAAACTTTTTGCAAAGGTTCAAAGTTCTGGCATGCTGAAAAATACAGTGCCGTTTTGACGGAATTGGCATAGAGGGAAGAGAAATGGATTAATTGACAGGTGTTTTCATTTCTGATCAGATGACTCATCTCAACCAGAATCATCATTGCAATACAACATTTTGATTGGGTAAGGATATCAAGGTAAAAATTCCCGTTAGACACCGATTGGACAAAATTGTGCTAACCGGAAAGATTGAGGAAGCCCAAGGAAAGAATGAGAGTCTTCCAAATTGTGAGTTCAATTTATGTGGTTTGGGAAATGCATTAGAAGTAGTCTGGAACACATCCCTTCCCTCTCCCAAATGACATGTCTATGACAAGTGGCCTTGGAGTCAAAGATTTACAATTCAGCTCCAGATATTAAAAGAGAGTCAAGATGCTTCTTTGAAAAAGAAATGCCATTTCCATTTTTTCTTTATGCAAGGGACTATGGTATGCTGTTTCTACTCTCTAGAGGGTTGGCTCATAAACCTTGAACCCCCCTGTGGTGGAAGATCAATGCAATGTTTAGAGAACTGTCGTGGAGGAATTCAGAAGGGTTAACAGGATTTTTAAAGGCATGCTCAAAAAGCAGAAATTCAAAAATAAATGTAACATAAAATATGAAATCACTGGAATAACAACCAGAGATTATCCCATCACAGAAGATTGTATTGAAGATCATCTTTACACTACAGGTAATTAATTCATCAAAACAAAACCTACCCAGTTGCAAGATTATTTGTTTTATTATCATTGAATTATCATTTTGCTCTGAGAGCTACATTAAGGGAAGGGCTATGAGATACTATAATTGCAATTAAAATCTATTGCAATCAAGTAAAGGCAAAGGTTCCCCTCATATATTATGTTAGCTTTCTATGAAATTTATGTTTTTAAGTAATCTTCATTTCACTTAGCAGAGTATTATCATAGCAGAATTGTGCAATACAATGTATATTGGGCACCTAAGTACACTGACTCCAATATAAGCTTATGCGTTTTATTTACTCTTCTTGGTGGAACTTGTTTTATGTTTTCACAAATAACAATTTGACACAGCACTATATTTCTCTTCTCAAGTAATAACATATATACACAGTCCTTGCACTTCATTTAGATCCTATCCTAATCCTAAATATTCTATCTATGAACAATATATATATACATATATATATTCGTAGATTTTCACGGGTACAGGTATGACGATTTTGGCATATTCGGGTTTCTTCCCATGTAGGATTTGAAAATTTCTGGCGACATTTCGATGAGGTCCCACTCGTCATCTTCAGGCTGGTGCTTCTGTCCTTGTTCTAGGGCGAACACAGCGAGACCTGAGCTGCCTTCCTTCTATAAATACTGGTGGCTGGGTGTGGTTTGATGGCTCAGCAATTGCCTGCTGTGTAGAAACTTCCTGGTGAGTCAGTGGGGTAACACCTGGGGTCGTTGTTGTAGCTGAGGTATGCTGATTAGTTAATGATTGTGGATTAGGCGTGATATCCTGAGTAGTTTGAGCTTTCAGGCTACTTGATTGTTTTGCAATGTATGTTCTGAGTCTGGTTTCAGTTTCTATGGCTGGGATACGTTTGTTAATGAGGGCTGGTTTCCAGATGTCTGGTAGGCAGGAGGTATCATCCCGCTTGTTCATATTTTGGGGATGTTTTTCTATCTCGATGGCTTCCATGATTATTCTTTTGTTGTAGTGTTCTGTTTTGGAAATTAATTTAGTACTGTCAAAATCAATTTCATGTCCTGTAGTTTTGAAGTGTTGGAAAAGGGAGGAGGTTTTTTCTTTCTTTCTTTTTCTTTAATGCATTCTTATGTTCTGCAACACGTGCATTTACTCTCCTGTTAGTTTGTCCAATATATGTGGCTGGGCAGTTTTTACATGATATTTGATAAACTCCCTGGTTTTCTAGCTGGATATTGTCTTTGGGGTTTCTTAGGATGTTGGCTAACTATCCAAAGACATCTCTATAGTCATGTGATCATGACTAAACACCAAAGGCATGCGGAATGCCATTACCTTCCCACCGAACATGGTTACTATTTTTCTACTTGCATTTTTTACTTGCTTTCTAACTGCTAGATTGGCAGAAGCTGGGACAAGCAACAGGAGCTCACCCCACTATATGGCACTAGGGATTTGAACCGCTGAACTGACAACCTTTCAATCAGCCTCTTAGCCACTGAGCCACTGTGCCCCATTTTATTGCAATAGGCCTGTAAAAATCATACCACATTGGTATCAAATATTTATAAGTATTCAAAGGCTTGATACAACTGCTTCAAAGCTTTCTAAAGTCTTCAATTTGTTAGTTATCCTAGTCTATGCATTTCACAGAGAATGGAGAATGTTGAATTCAAACTAAACATATCATCCATATTTCAACAAAATTCTAAATTATATTAAAAATATCATTCAAGTTCTAAGTATGAAGGAAATCATTCCTTTTTATCTCCGACAAAGTCGAGACATGTCTTACTGGGAACTGTGGAAGTTGCCTTTAGCAATAATTGTCCAAACCCTCCTTGCCAGCTCCCCCCAGAGATCAGAATTGCCCCCACCCTCCTTGCCTTTCGTAAGCTCCTTAAAACCCACCTCTGTCGTCAGGCATGGGGGAATTGAGATATTCTTTTCCTCCCAGGCCTATACAATTTATGCATGGTATGTTTGTGTATGTTTGGTTTTTTAATAAGGGTTTTTAGTTATTTTAAATATTAGATTTGACATATGTGTTTTATTATTGTTGTTAGCCGCCCCGAGTCTACGGAAAGGAGCGGCATACAAATCTAATAAATAAATAAATATAAAAATGTCTTTCTTCACTAGAATCATGTTTGCCTATATTTGTTCAGCAATCTCCCTAAGGTATTCTAAAGAATCTTGTTATGGAAAAACACTCAGCTGAGTGAATTTAAGACTTCCTAAAAGAAAGTGAAACTTAAGCCTCTCTATATAACCAAAATCCAACAATGCTCTTTAAAAAGAGGCATTGTTGCTAAACGACATATAATCTGTTCTTTAATGTAGGAAAGTTACAGCAAGTTCAACATTGCTTTTACAAAAAAGACTATTTATTAAAACTTTGACTAGAAAATGAAATGTCTATACATTTAAATTTCTATTATACATCTATCTATCTATCGATCAATCAGTTGAACTATCAATCAATCAATCTATTGATCTGTCTGTATGTTTTTAAGATTCTCAATAAAAAAATTTAATATAAAGGGTTTTTTTAATTTAAAAAGTTACTATATGGATGTACCAATTTCCCTTAGGACGTCACTTATATAAGGCAGTATATTGGAACTGGCAATTCTAATACTCTTCATTAGTTAGGGTAACATATCCCAGGGATCATGGGAAATAGCCCTTGAATTTGTTTATTTATTTATTTGTTTGTTTGTTTATTATTAGTCTTACCTGTACGCCGCCCAACTCCCAAAGATTAGGTCCCACAGAGTGGGCCTCCTCCGGGTCCCATCAACTAAACAATGTCGGTTGGCCGGCCCCAGGGGGAGAGCCTTCTCTGTGGTGGCACCGACTCTCTGGAACCAACTCCCCCCGGAGATCAGAACTGCCCCTACTCTTCCTGCCTTCCGTAAACTCCTCAAAACCCACCTTTGCCGTCAGGCATGGGGAAACTAAACATCTCCCCCTGGGCACGTTGAATTTATACATGGTATGCTTGTGTGTGTGTATGTTAGTATATGGGGTTTTTTAAATTTTTAAATATTTTAATTAATTGGATTACGTATTGGACTGTTTTTCACTTGTTGTGAGCCGCCCCGAGTCTTCGGAGAGGGGCGGCATACAAATCCAAATAATAAATAAAATAAATAACTCTGGGCGGTTAATTTGAAGCCCAAAACTTTGCCAATTTTCTTTCCCCAGCCAAGTGCTTCAGCATTAAGTAGTTGCACTTACCTTCTCTATCTCAATACAACAATAAAGAGGCTACTTTTTTTTCAAGAACTGATTACTCTTGATGTATAATGCAAAATATGAAGGGAAACACTGCTTGTAACCTATACCATGGGTGTTCTCTGTCTTTGTTCTTGGTGCAGTAGCAAGTAGCAGCCTAATGTAAATTATTAGTGCAACAGATCAGTTTCTGTGTTCAGCTTCTACTGAAATGTACTGGGTACACTAAGTGAAGTACTAGGTGAATAATTTATACAATATTTATTTATAAGGTAATAGTGGAAAAACAATTTAAACTCAAATATTTTAGTAAAGTAACAGAAATTAACATATGCCATATCAGGAAGTGTTTTTATGATTAGTACCATGTGTTCATGGTTTAATGTGATACAAAAATGTGCATTAGGAATTCCATTAACTAATGCACAAAATAGAACCAAAAATTCATAATAAAATGTTATATTAAAATCTTCAAAATGCTCTACAATATTTTTAACTAAAATATCATGCATACTTTATATTAATCAGGGTGTAATAGCAGACAGGGCTCTAGCCAAAATAGAATCATTTGCATTGCTATAATTACAGATGTTTCCCATGAATGATTACATTTTGTTACTAAAAAAAATCCTGTTGGGTTAAAAAGCTTTTCCGAAAGACTCACCCAAACCAGTTCAAATAAAATAATTGCATTGTTTATACAAAGAAGTTACGCCTCACAAACCTTGATTCTCCATAGACTTTGCAAAATTTTCTGCAGCTGTTTCATTCTGCAGTATGGCAATAATTACAATTATCAATATGAGTATGAGTAGAAGTACTTATACTATAACTTTATCTGGTGCATTAACTATTCTTACTTTACAAGCCTAAAAGTATCATATATACAAAGCTGTTTAATATTTTAATATTAGTTTTATACTTTGAAACATTCAATATATTATAGGCCTGTGAACCATGCTAAAAATGTAAATTTCCTCAGAGGGTTGGTGAGGGGAAAGAAGGAGAAATATGTGTATATATCAGAAACAGACCAGACAGACTAACACTAGGAGTTTTAGTAAAATAGTGTTTGCTAAACTTCAAAGCTTTAATAATTGTGTCCATTATTGATTTATTAGAAAATGTATTTTTTTAAAAAGACCAGCTACCTTAAATCTTTTGAAAAACATTTTGAAAACTACATATAAATTATTTTCGTCTTAGAAAAAAGTTTATAACAATGCTTAAAACATTGTATAAGCGTAAGATCTCTGCTTTTTATAAAAGTGCAAGCTCAAAACAGATGTGGTTATTCTAAGAAGTCACTTCATTGAAGTTAATGCACTCTTAAAGCAGCTCAAACTCATATACAAATACACAAACTATTTCATATATCAAGACATACCCAAAAACATGAAAAAGACAGGCACTGGAATGAACAGTCTATTTAGGTGTATCTGTTTACACACCGATGAGACACTGAATTATGATTTAGACAATTTATTAATGTCAGTTACTGTTATGCACAAAATATCTATTTCAATTAAAAGTTGTTCCACTCAAAGGAGAAGATGGCAAAGAAATAATAAACAATGTGGACAAAGCAGAACTACTCAACACATTCTTCGCATCTGTCTTCACTCAAAAAGAAGCTGTAAACCAACAAACCATTAACACAGCTGTAGGATATAGAATTGGAACTCAACTCCACATCACCAAAAAGACAGTAAGAGACCACCCATCAGAACTCAACATGTACAAATCTCCAGGACCAGATGGATTACACCCAAGAATCCTAAAGGAACTAACAGAGGTCATTGCCAAACCATTTTATCACATCATCCAAGGATCATGGCTCACAAGAGAACTATCAGACGATTGGAAATGAGCCGGTGTGGTCCCCATCTATAAAAGGCAAAACAACAGTCCCAGGAAACTACAGATTGATCAACGTTATGTTACTACCCAGGGAAATACTAGAAAAAATAATCAAGAAACAGATCTGCCACCACTTAGAGACAAATAACATAATAACCAACAGCCAAAATGGGTTTGTCAGGAACAAATCATGCCAAACCAACCTCATCTCATTCTTCAATACTGTGACCAAATCAATTGACCAGAGCAGTGCAATGTATTTAATATATCTGGATTTCAGCAAAACTTTCGACCAGGTTGATCACAATCTATAACTCCACAAACTAGAGAAAAGTGGGATAGACAGCAACACTACCAGGTGGATTGGCAACTGGCTGACCAACCACACCCAGCGAGTAGGGAGTAGAAGGGGAACTAATCAAATTTGCAGACAACACCAAGCTGGCAGGAGTGGCCACCACCCCAGAGGATAGGCTCAGGATACAGAGGGATCTAGACAGACTACTGCAATGATGCACTGGTGCAACAGACAAAATGAAGTCCAATGCAGAGAAACTAAAACATATGGAGCATGGATAATAATATAATAATAATAATAATAGAAACATAGAAGTCTGACGGCAGAAAAAGACCCCATGGTCCATCTAGTCTGCCCTTATACTATTTTCTGTATTTTATCTTAGGATGGATATATGTTTATCCCAGGCATGTTTAAATTCAGTTACTGTGGATTTATCTACCACGTCTGCTGGAAGTTTGTTCCAAGGATCTACTACTCTTTCAGTAAAATAATATTTTCTCATGTTGCTTTTGATCTTTCCCCCAACTAACCTCAGATTGTGTCCCCTTGTTCTTGTGTTCACTTTCCTATTAAAAACACTTCCCTCCTGGACCTTATTTAACCCTTTAATATATTTAAATGTTTCGATCATGTCCCCCCTTTTCCTTCTGTCCTCCAGACTATACAGATTGAGTTCATTAAGTCTTTCCTGATACGTTTTATACTTAAGACCTTCCACCATTCTTGTAGCCCGTCTTTGGACCCGTTCAATTTTGTCAATATCTTTTTGTAGGTGAGGTCTCCAGAACTGAACACAGTATTCCAAATGTGGTCTCACCAGCATTCTATATAGCGGGATCATAATCTCCCTCTTCCTGCTTGTTATACCTCTAGCTATGCAGCCAAGCATCCTACTTGCTTTCCCTACTGCCTGACTGCACTGTTCACCCATTTTGAGACTGTCAGAAATCACTACGCCTAAATCCTTTTCTTTTGAAGTATTTGCTAACACAGAACTGCCAATACAATAGTCAGATTGAGGATTCCTTTTCCCCAAGTGCATTATTTTACATTTGGAAACATTAAACTGCAGTTTCCATTGCTTTGACCATTTATCTAGTAAAGCTAAATCATTTACCATATTGCCGACGCCTCCAGGATAATAATAATAATAATAATAATAATAATAATAATAATAATAATAATAATAATAATTTATTAGATTTGTATGTCGCCCCTCTCCGAAGACTTGGCAGTCTAGTCTAGTCTAGCAAAGTGGAGATCCAGGGGTGACATGATATCAGTTCACAAATACTTGAGAGGCTTGAGGGAGAGGAGGGGAACACATTATTTTCCAAAGCACCAGAGAGCCAGACAAGGAGCAACAATAGGAAGTTGTCCAATGACAGATTCAACTTGGAAATAAGGAGGAACTTTATGACTGTGGTAGAGATCAACCAGTGGAACGGCTTCCCTGCAGAGGTAGTGAACACTCCAACACTAGTGACCTTCAAGAAAAGACTGGACTGCTATTGGACTAGATGACCTGCAAGGTCCCTTCCAACTCTAGTAATAAATAAATAAACAAAATAAATAATAAATACTTATGCTCTTATATCCAAATATAGTAGACTTATTATTCTTCCAAAGAATAACTCTGATCCTAATCCAACACTTTAATCATTAAACTATGCCAGCTTTCATTTTGAAATATACATCTAATGAAAATCACATACGTAATTAATGTGGCTGGTCAGGCTTTTATGAACAACAACAAAATTAAGAAAAAATAAGCTTGAGGTTTTTTGTACAGTGAGCACAGGGCAGATTACCATAATTTAGACAATAGGTATGAAATGTAACAAAGCTGTTATGCCTAAATAAGTCAATATTATTATTACTGAATTAATGATATTTACTTTAAGGAACAGCAATACAGGTAGTCTTCAATTTATGACTAAAGTGAGATTAGACTTTCTTTTGCTAAGCAAGTTATTGACCTCTATTGATCAGTTTTATGGCCTTTTTCACTATGGTTTGTTTTTTTGTTTTTTTTGTTTGATTGATTGATTGATTGTTTGATTGATTGATTGGACTTGTATGCCGCCCCTCTGTGGATTTGGGGCGGTTGTTAATCACTGTAGTTGTTAAGTGAATCATGTGATCATTAGTTGAATCTAACTTTCTCCATTGATTTCGCATGTAATGAATCAGCTGAGAAGCTATATTGCAAATAGTGATCCTGAAACCTCAGAATATTGCAACTGTCATAGGTGATTAAATTCTTATCATGTGATCAAAATATGCTGCGAGGGTCATAAAGGAAAGAAGCAGCTGTAATTCACTTTATCCTGTGCCATTTATTACCGTCTTTCCACAAATGTAATTTGTGGAAATAATAATGGGCCTTCTCTGTGGCTGCCCCGGCTCTTTGGAGCCAGCTTCCACCCGATGTCCGCACCGTCCCCACCATGCTGGCCTTTTGTAAGGCCATGAAGACCTGGCTGTGCTGGCAGGCTTGGGGGCCATAAATTTTACATTCTAGATGGGCAATTTTATGAATGGTGTGCATGTGTATGATGGTGACTGTTTTTATCTTTATGAGGTTTTTTCGTTTTACAATGTTTTAGTTTAGAAATGTTTGACTCCTTTTATCTTTGTGTCTATTTTATTGTGTTTTTATCACTGTTGTAAGCTGCCCTGAGTCCTTCAGCATTGGGCGGCATAGAAGTCAAACAAACAAACAAACAAACAAACAAACAAATAAATAATAAAGGAATAAATAAACGAATAGATAGATAGATAGATAGAGAGATAGATAGATAGATAGATAGATAGATAGATAGATAGATAGATAAACAAACCCCATTCCCAATCCTCTTGTTCTTCAGAAGCTCCTAAATTCCAATTCATTTTGCTTCCCTTCACTCTTTGTGTGTTGTGTGTTTGCACGAGGATCCAAGTGCTGTGCTCTGGCTGCAAAAGGGGGGGAGGGTGGCCCACTAAATAGCAACAAGAGAAGAACCCCCCCCCTTTCTCCATGAGGATGCTAGTCCAGCCACCCACTACGGGAAGCAGTTTGCTGTTTCCACCAGCACCACCACCTGTTGTTACCTGCCAGCAGCCTGAGGAGGGACAGATCCAGATTCTCCCTCTGACCCTGGTGTACCTTCCCTTCTCCCCAACCTTCTTTTCTTTGGTGTGTGGAGAAAACAGCAAACAGCTTCCCGCAGTAGGTAGCTGGACTAGCATCCCCACAGGGAAGGGGGATCATTCTTCTCCTGTTGCTATTCAGTGGGCCATCCTTGCCCCCTCTCTCAACTGGAGCAAAGTTTCCTACACATTGGGAAAAAGAATCTGAACTCCAAATACGAACTGAATAATCAAATTATCACAGATAATCCCCACTCGGTTAAAGACCTCGGTACACTAACAACAAAAGATTTAAGTGCCAAAGCCCACTGCAACGACATAGCCAAGAAGGCTTCAAGAGTTGTAAACCTAATCCTACGTATCTTCTGCTCTGGCAATCTCACCCTACTTACCAGAGCTTAAAAAACTTTTGCCAGACCCATCCTCGAAT
Organism: Erythrolamprus reginae; assembly: GCF_031021105.1. NCBI lineage: Eukaryota > Metazoa > Chordata > Lepidosauria > Squamata > Dipsadidae > Erythrolamprus > Erythrolamprus reginae. The sequence continues at coordinate 47,527,591 of NC_091963.1, forward strand.
ACAGCTCATCCGTTTGGAACCCATATCGCATCTCAGACATTAACACCCTTGAAAATGTCCAAAGATACTTCACCAGAAGAGCCCTTCACCCCTCCTCTCAAAATAGAACACCCTATGAGACTAGACTTTCAATCCTGGGCCTAGAAAGCCTAGAACTAAGCAAGATCTAAGTATTGCCTATAATATCATATGCTGCAACGTCATGCCTGTCGGCGACTACTTCAGCTTCAACCACAACAGCACAAGAGCACACAACAGATTTAAACTTAATATTAACTGTTCCAAACTTGACTGTAAAAAATATGACTTCAGTAACCGAGTTGTCGAAGCATGGAACTCATTACCAGACTCCATTGTGTCATCCCCAAACCCCCAACAATTTACCCCTAGATTATCTATGGTTGAACTATCCAGATTCCTAAGAGGTCAGTAAGGGGCAAGTACAAGTGCACTAGAGTGCCTCCCGTCCCCTGTTCTATTGCTCTCCTATATCTCCTATACCTTTCTTCTATTCCTATATCTCTTCTTCTATTCTTTCATTGATATGTTCTATTACTATATCTTATTTTCTATTCTTTCTTAGATATATTTTACTATGAGTATCTCCTCTATAACCTTCATCATGTATTTTACTATGTGTATATATATATATACCCACTAAAACTCTCATTGTGTATTGGACAAAATAAAAAATAAAAATAAAATGAATAAATTTGCATTCTTGTGCAAACATACAACAGACACAGAATGAACGGAACAAAACAAAATGAAATTTGGGGGCGTCTTCTTTTTTTGAAAAAGTTTTTATTTTTTTATTTTTCTCCACATTGAAAAAACATACATAACAACGCATCTACCTTCAATACAAATCCTTATATTTATATTATTTATATTAAGCTGCCCTGAATCTATGGATAAGGGTGGTCTAGAAATCCAAACAAACAAACAATCACCTATTTAGCAGCAAGTGTTGATGGTATGCATTCTGGAGACAGCAAACTGATCTCAAGCCTATCGCCACCAACATCTATTGAAAAGGTCCCATTCTGTCTCACTAATAACCATTTCAATATAATATCATAATAATTTATACTGTATTGTCACCCAGCATCATAGCTGGAATTTGGTGCCACCAAACTTTAAAGTTGGGAGGCATGAGTTAAATTCTGAGGTTATTCTGGGCTGTTGGCATTTGTTTTAAAGATTTGAGCCTTGAAATCAAGCAGGACCCGCTGAAAAAGAAATATGAATGAATGAATGAATGAATGAATGAATGAATGAATGAATGAATGAATGATTATCAAATGTAAAGGGAATGGGCAACAAACATAAAAAGTACGCGGAATTTCCATCACATCCTTGAAGTCGCCATCTGGACTTATTTTATCATACCCTGCAGACACTCCTGGGTTTGATCTATCTTGATTAGCTCTTTTCCTTTCAAGCAACTGATTATATAACAGCTACTCTCAGCTCTGGGGCTTTAACTCCTAGAAGCAGATGTTTTTCTAGAACAGTAATGAATATAATTTTGCCCATCACCAATGTAAGACACTTTAAAGTACAAGAATAGTTTTCCTTTATTTAAGAAATAAAAGAGAGAGAGAGAGAGAAGGAAAGAAAGAAAGAAAGAAAGAACAGGGAAGTGTTTCTATTTGCACAAACTATTCAGCAATTTTGAACTGCCATTTTATTTTGAAATTTTGAAATTTAAAACAATTTAATAGCCTCAAATTGAAGAAAATTAAATAAAACAGGGTGAAATAATTCAGCCACCTTCATTATTCAATGTAAATATTTATGCAAAGTCCATAACTCTCATGTTTTTCTTCTCATATATCCTAACTGAACAACAATTTTCTCAAACTGTGATAGGATAATGTGTGGATTTCAACTCCCAGAATTCTGAAGCCCCCATATCCTTTAGTTTTCAAATCTAAAAACTCATCTGTATATTAACACTTATACTCAATACTACAATTTGCAGTAAATCAGGAATGGTTTGCATTATGTTGAAACTATCACTTTCCTTGATGTTTCTAAATATCTGAATCAATGAGGAAATTATACTTTAGATCTAGCATTAGACATGTTTATTATTTTCTGTTCTAAAAGACAAATATAATTTGTCCAGTATGGTTCAGTTGTAACATTTACAATTATAGTATTTATTAATTTAGATGAGCAGCATTTTCAATTCTGAAAATACTTATTCCTCAGCAAATGATAGTTAAATTGTATGGCGCACACAAATTAACCTCCAGTGAGCTTTTATAGAATACTATTGGTGATAAATCAATCTGCAAATGGAAAAAAAAATTAAGGTAACTATTTTGCTTTGGCAGGTAGCAAATGTGCTAACATATTTATCAAAATTTAACATGAATAAATCTTAGATTAAAAGCGAAAGAAAGAAAGAAAGAAAGAAAGAAAGAAAGAAAGAAAGAAAGAAAGAAAGAAAGAAAGAACCTCTTATGCAAAAAAAGTAATTCACAACTCCTGGATACATTCAAATGTAGTTTGAGTAGATCAAACTAAATCCAAAAAAATATAGGGAATTCTTAGAAATTTAGATTTATGAGCCATCATTGGGCACATAGAGATATACCACATTTATATACCATTCAACAGAGACAATAAAAAAGCTAAAAAAGAAACAAAAAGACCAAGGTACAAAGTCTCCAGCATTCTACACCAAGATAAGTGAGATTAACACAAGATAAACAAGTAGACAGCAATACCATATATAAGCATTACTAAGGAACTAATGAATCAAGCAGACAATAACACAATCAAGAAACTATTTAGGAGAAAACTACCATACTAATGATATTTTCCAGGGGTGGACTTCAAAAATTTTAGCAAGAGGTTCTCTGCCTGGTTGCTGGGCAGATGTGGCCATGGTGGGTGTGGCCTAATCAACCTCCTGCACCATGGAGGGGGATGCTGAGGAAACTCTCCCAGAGGCTTTCCTTGATCCTCCAGGAGGGCAAAAATGGCCTCCCCTTCCTGAACTTCTGGTAGGCTTGTTTTTCCCCTCCCTGTGCCTCTGCACATGCTCGGCACTTACCTGCATCCAAAATGGGCTACCTGGGGACTCCTAAGAGAGATGGAATAGACAGGGCCAGCCAGGAGTGGGATTTGGGAGCTCTCCGAACTGCACAAAATATTAGCGAGAGGTTCTTCTGAACCTGTGCAAACCTTCAGCAGTCCACCCGATATTACCTGCTAAGATAATAAAATATCTGCAGCCAAACTCAGAAAGCATAAAAAAAACCTCGCTGTTGTGGTAGATTATTTATAGCTCAGGATTATTTATAGCTCATAACTTGGACTGTGGAAACTTTTGTATCTCATTTGGAAACCAAGGACCCAGAATATGGAGGAAGAATGGAGAGTCACACATAGCAAGATGCTTTAAGTCTATTGTGAAATTTCCACAGTCTGTGTTGATTTGACCGGCCCACACTGCCAAAAGTACCAAAAACTGGTTCAAGGGCCATGGGATTACTGTGCTTGATTGGCCAGCAAACTCTTATGACCTGAATCCTATAGAGAATCTTGCCAAGAGAAAGATGAGAGACATAAGACCAAACAATGCAGAAGAGCAGGAGGCCACTATTGAAGCATTCTGGTCTTCCATAATACCTCAGCAGTGCCACAGGTTGATAGTTTCCATGCCACGATGCATAGAGGCTTCCAGAAGTTCTCTACTATTTTTGGACTTGGCTTGGTTTAGGTTTCTAGTTGAAACTATGGTTGTCTGTTCGTGTGTTGTGAAACCAAGGAGTGTTCATCAATTCTTCTAGATAGTGTTCATGGATATGTACTGATAATCTTCTGCCTGTTTGTCCTACAGAATAGCTGTTACATTCCTTATAGTGTATGGATTTTTTGGGGACGAGGTGGTGGTAATTTTCCCCCCCTGCATACAAACATTTTCAATACATTGCAAAATACCTTCATATTACAATAAAACCAGAATTGAATTAGTAAAACAAATATAATTGCACCCAAAAGTTATTAACTCCAAATTAATTACTTCCAGTATTCACCAACCCTCGCAACCTTGACCTCTGATTTTGTCATCTAGACTAGATAGTGTATTGTTTGGAGTATAAGATGCACCAGAATATAAGACGCACCTTAGTTTTTTGGGAGGAAAATAGGGAAAAGAATCTGCTTACCAGGTATTCATCTGGCTAGCATCCTTAATCTGGTCAGCTTCAGCACATTATTTTATTCCCTGGTTAAGGGCTTTAAAAAATTATTCTGAGAGAGTAACAATGAAAGAGCTTGCAAGCCAGTAAGAGCTGAGAACATCATTAGCACCTGGAAACAAACAGTCTGAGTAAGTAGAGCAATGGAAATAACCCTGCAAAGACTTAGGACTTGTAAAACATTCTTCTTTGCAGAGTGTTAACAATGAAAGAGCTTGCAAGCAGGTAAGAGCTGGGAACATTGTTAACACCTGGTTAGGGCTGTTAAGAAACTTACTCAGAGCAAGTTAGAGTAATGAAAAAAACCCTGCAAAGACTTAGGGCTTGGAAAACATTCTTTGCAGAGAGAAACTATGAAAGAGTCTGCAAGGTAAGAGCTGGGAAGATTGCTAGCAGATAGTTAGGGCTGAAAAAAAGCTACATTCAGAGTATAAGATGCACCTGAATTTTCAGCCTCTTTTAGGGAGGAAAATGTGCATATTATACATCAAAAAATACAGTATCTAACTTTTTTTAAACTGAATTGAACATTGATTTCCTTTTAATCTTATTAAATTAATATCATTTTCCTTGCAAATTCAGAAATGCCATCATGCCTACTCCTCCTTCTTAAACATTCTCCAGAACCCTTACAAAAAAAGAGACTTATCTACTATAAGGGGAAAAAAAACTTTTAAATTTAAATTTGAATAATCTCAAAAAATCCAAATTAAACTCCCAACTTCCAAAAGCAAAGCAAATTAAAAAATTCTTGGGTTTTAATAAATTTTTAAGTCCATTTAATGCTAATTAAACAGTCCACTAATAATATGACTACTTCTGCTTCCACTTTAGCTCAACTTTCAAAGCAATTTTTTTTTAAAAAAATCCATGTCAAGGTCTGCCTCTGGCAAAGTAACTCACCCTTTCTTCCAAACTTTCTTCTTCTCAACCTCCAGCACAAAAACCTATGTTTCTTCTCCTTCCAGGTGTCTTCCAATGCTTTAAAACCTATCTTTCCAGTATGTAATCGCCGCGGCTATGTTGACCAAGGTCATTTCAACCGCTGCCGGTCAAGGTCAAAAGCCAGCCTGCCATGGGGTATGCCAATCCCAAAATCGGTGGGGGATGAAGAGCCCTTTTTCACCCCTCTCCAGGGAGGTCTGGGCCAATCCAAGAATCAACTCCCCCAAACAGCAGCAGAAGCGCAAGAGATGCTGTCTCGCCGTGGCACTGACCACACCCCTCCTCCTCCTTATAGTGTATGTTGTAGATGGTTCCTGTTTTTTCTTCAGATGCTGCTAGGCCTTTTGGTTTACTTAGAATGTTTTAGAGGATTTTAGTTGGTTTATGTGCTACAGTGATACCATATGGCTGTGATTGTCTTTCTGAAATATTTTGATGTATGGCAGTGTTATACTTTTCATCACTTGTGTTGATTGTGCTGTGTATTGGGTTGAGTGGGCAGGCAGTTTTTTTGAAAATTGCATGGATGAACAAGTTGATGGTTTTATATGTTTATAGTTTATATGTATTGGTGGCATGTATGCTGATGTATCTTCTCTGGTTCTCCAACACGTAAAACACAAAAACCATCAACATCTTCAAAGGAATAGAATTCAGTAGGGAAGTAGAAAACAATATGATGATTTAAATTTTTCAAATGTTCATTCAAACTGGAATTTGTAACACTTTTTTTCTATCTAACAAATTCTATGTTTTTTTGAAGTGAACTGCAGCTCACAAAAGCTGATACCATTTAATAAAATATGTTGGCTGAAAAAACTTATTACAAGACTCCTCTTAAGTTTTTGCAGGCATGGACTATCATGGGTCTCCTACAGCAGGGGTCTGCAAGTTTGGCAACTTTATGACTTGTGGATTTCAACTCCCAGAATTCCTCAGCCAACGCATGCACTATGGAAAAACCAAGCAACAAGTTTCAGGTAACAGATTTAAAAAATATGAATAAGACAAATACATACAGTCAATGTTCCCTCTAATTTTTTTTCAGTGTGGGCGGAAAAGTATAGTGTCTGAGTGACAGTCCCTTTGGAGCTGGGCGGCATAGAAGTATAAATAAATAAATAAATAAATAAATAAATAAATAAATAAATAAATAAATAAATAAATAAATAAATAAATAAATAAATAAATAAATAATCTTTTTTTTTATTAAAAGAAATTAATAATTTAAAAAAACCAAAATCCATTACTATTAAAACTAAAACAACCAGCAAAACTATTAATAAAAACAGGTGAGGGCTGGGTTTTTTTTCTCTGTTATTATTTAAGTGCTTTTACCATATGCTTTAAATCAAGAGTCACTTCTCTCTCTGTTTCTATCTCTTTCCTGTCATTCTCTGCCTCAATCATTTTCTCATTTCTCTTTTTTTCTCCCCTTTTGTCTATCATTTCTCTCTCTCTTCCTTCCACTCTTCTCTCTCTCTTTCTTCCTCTCTCTCACTCTCTTCCTTTCTCATCTTTCTTTCTTTCTCTCTATTTCTCTATCTTGCTTTCTTCCTCTCTCATCTCTTTCTTTCTTTCTTTCTTTCTTTCTCTCTCTATCTTGCTTTCTTCCTCTCTCTCACTCTCTTCCTTCCTCTCTCATCTCTTTATTTCTTTCTCTCTCTCTTTCTCTCTCTCTCTTTCTTCCTCTCTCTCTCTCTTCCTTCCTCTCTCATTTCTTTCTTTCTTTCTCTCTCTTTCTCTCTCTTGCTTTCTTCCTCTCTCACACTCTCTTCCTTCCTCTCTCAGCGGAGGAGAAAGAGAGGCGGAGCGGGCGGGTGAGCGGGTGAGCGGGCGGGCGAGCGGGGGCAGCCAGCGGGCGCGTAGGCAAGGAGATGGGGAGCGCGCGACCAAGGAAAAGGGTGCGTGCGGGGGTATTATGGAGCGCGCGCGCGCTGACGCGCACAGCTTACAGGAAACAGTGCATACAGTAAATATAGTAAGATATTTCAGTTAGCAAAGCTAACTTTTACCCCAACAGATTACAGGATTATTGGTTTCCATATTCAGGAAGGCTTTCAGAGCTTCCACTTATAAGGCATAAGTGAAATGTGAGCTTTGTTTCGCCAAATGTTTTTCCAAGTAAGTGAAGGATTTTTTTTTAAGAGCAGGAGAGAGATTCTTGACAGAGAAATAAAGATGGGATCTACAAAGAACAAACCAGTAATGAAAGCAATTATAACGTCTCTCGAATTACAATATACCACATGTGTTAGCAGTCAATATCAAAGCATATTTTGCTTACATTCTAAGAAACTGTTAGCAACTGGATTTTATTTAAAATTGCCAACATTTATTTAAAGACACAATGTTAGTAGGAAGTCCTGGACAACACTTTCTGACAAATTAAGTGCTAATAGTATCAATAGATTTTGAAAATGGATTTTGGACTGAGAAATGAGGAAAGGAAAATTGTCAGAATATCTGAGCACCCCCTGATGGATGTTTTATGTATTTAATTATGCATTCTTTTAAAGTAAACCTTAGATACCCTAAGATTATTATAATAGCAACTGCTTCTAACTTGAGCAGGGTCTGATAAAACAAACTCAAATATTACAAAAGAAATATTTGGTAAATATATTCAGTCAACAAAAACTGCTGTACTTTTATTACTGTACTTTTATTATTACCCTAGTTATCTTTACTCCAAAATTGCTGCATCCAAATTATGAGGTCAATATATGTCCCAGAGTCATTGGGAATCAGGAAGTATATAAATTTAATATATTTTTATTATGTTTGGATTTAAAATTGGGTTTAAAATATTTAAAGTTAAGTTGGCATTTTGATTCACCTATCCTTTATTAGGACTTGGAATAGGCAGGTGTTGTTTGATGGTGTTAAAGGTATAATCATAAGTTGATTGGTGGTGATTTTGTCAATGCCTGTGTCATTTAAGTGGTTGAAACATATTGCTATTGGTACCATCTTTGTTTTCTTTTGTCTCCATCGTTCTATTTTGTCTTCTGTGTTTTTCTCATTTCTAATTTTTTAAAAAATATAATACACACATTTTGTGGACAGTGTATTAACTGGGTTAAATCTTTTTTGAACAATGCTAACAGTAATAATATAAATAAGTATACATAATCCTGATCTTGCAACTTCCACAGTACAATTCTCTTTCTAATTCTTTATCATTTTTCCATTAATTCATTTAAGCATAAATAACATTTCTTTGCAACATGTATTTGTCATTCTCCAATGCACTTGCAAGGAGAGTCCAACGTGGGTAATTCTCCAGTCTGATTGGAGGGACTGAGTTTTAATTTATACATTATGCAGGCACCGCCCCCTAGCCCACCAGTCATGAAAACTCAGTCGCAGTAAAGGGACTTGTTTGAGTTTTCTCTTCAGAAAAATGATTAATATTATTGATTAAAGTGTTAGTATAAAAATGTTTGCAATGATACTAATGCTTTTTTTCTTCCTTTTTATTTTGTTTTGCTGCAGGTACTTTGGACTGGCTCCCTCCCTTACAACAGCTATTTAGGCCCTCCGTGGGTTCTATTAGCTGCTTGTGTGCCCTGCCCCCCCCCTCTCTCCCTGACTCTCTGACAAGCGTGTAGAGTCTGTGGGGGGGGGAAAACGAATATGACAGGGCAACCGGGTTCCCGGCCTCCGTGGTCGCTCCCGGCGGTGGAGGTGGTTGCCGTTGGGAGGGGCCTGCCCCTCCCGACGAACAGACCTGAGCCAAGGAATGAAGAGGCGACCTACCGGGCGACTAAGAGGCAGAACGGTCTCTTACCGAGACCTGAAGGCGGGAACGGCTTCAGAATCCGCGCCGGTTGTCCTGACAACGGCGCGGCCGCCATTGCCGATTTCCTCAGCAGGGGAAAAGTGCGGGAAAGGCCGTTAGCGTCGCGCCGGTTGCCATGGCAACGGCGCGGTAGCCATCTTTGATGACAAGGTCTGGAAGCGACCTCATCAATTTCTCCGTCTCGCCTCTCATCTGCCCGGATACACGCAGCCGTAGAGAGCATTTCTCTCGGGACAGTTACTTGTGGATTCAATCGGCTGCACGCTCGCACGAAGGCTTGCCTTTTTTATACGGTCAGGTTTGTGTGCATTGCAATGGCTGAGTCTTCTGCTCACTCGGGGGAGGAGGTGGCTACTTCTATTCGGCCCGCTACCCCCAAGGAGAAGCCTCATGTGGAAAAGGCCAAGTCTAAGACCTCTCAGGGTGCCTCACTGAAGGAGGCAGAGAAGAGGATTCGTGCTCTGGAGAGACAATTAGAGCTCTCTCAGCGACAGCAGCTGCCTCAGCCTAGTTTGCTGTTGGGGCCCACAGCCCCCCCGGCCTCCCCCTTGCCTGGAATATCTGGGGTTGCAGGCTCGGCAACGGAAAGAGATTGGTCGCCTGAACGCCCCCTACTTACTTCAGGAGGTCAGCTTAGTCAACATCATGTTCCTGGAGGGCAGTTTAGCCAGGCCACAGCCACCTTTACACCTTCAGCTGTAGGTCTGAGGAATTCCTTTGATACTTGGCAGCATATGCCTCCACACCTTCAGGATCTCATCAGCACTGTTTATGCCCAGGGCATCACGGTTGGGTCTCAACAGCAAGCCCCAGTGCCCCCTGTGCCTCAAAGACACAGGAATGTCTGGGCTCCTCCAGCACCAGCCTCCCTTCAAGGCTCCATGGATGAGGATTTGTATCTCAGGGAGGAGGAAAGTGATGAGGGTGAGGGGCTATCGGGGGATGAACAACCTCCTGAACCCCCAAGCTTAGTTGGACTGTTTAAGCCCTCTCTGTTTAGGATCATGCTGAATAAGGCTAAGCTGGCGTTTGAAGGGGCAGGAGAGGGAAAGCTACCTACAGATACCTCTGCACCAGCTTCTAAAGGGGTATTGCTTTCGGTGCCAAAGAAGGAGCCTGAAACCATCCCCTCATCGGATATCTTCCTTGATAACATCAAAAGACCTTGGGAGGCACCAGCAGCAGCGCAGGGACCTTCCATGATTGATAGGAAATATTACACATTCGATCAAGAAATGGAATCTCTCCTTACACCACCCACCATAGACTCTCCTGTGGCTAGCTTGGTGTCCAATGCCTTAGTCCCCTCTGAGGTCTCTGAAGGACTAAAAGCGGAGGACAAAAGAGCCGAGACCGTGGCTATGAAGACGCACCAAATGGCCGCCTGGGCTCTGCGAGCAGCTTCGGCTGCCTCATTTTTTAATAGAGCGACTATCCTGTGGATACAGGACATGCAATCACGTGCAGGCCAGGAGGATGGCAAGCTCCGTCAGGATTTGAATAAGTTACTGGCGGCAACGGAGTTCTCCGCCGACGCTACAATGGACGCGGCCAAGTTTGCTTCCCGAGCACTAGCATCATCTTTGTCCTCTCGGAGACTAATTTGGCTGCGTAGCTGGCAGGCTGACGTTAAGTCAAAATGGCGCCTAGCCTCAGCCAAGTTCCAAGGGGAACAGTTGTTTGGCGACTCCCTTGAAAAGGTCCTTATCAAGGATAAGGACAAGAAGAAGGTGCTCCCCAGGTCAAACCGGAGGGGAGAAAGGCGCTACACCCCATTTTACAGGCGGCAGAACTTTCGTGCCGAGCCCTCCTCAGCCGTCTCTCAGGGCTCGAGGACCTTCTCACAGGGCTCTTTCAATCAGGGAGGTTTCCGTCAAGACAGACCGTATTTTGCGGACCGCGGCAGGCCCTATCAACAAGGACGCCGTCCCTACCGGGGTTCCAACTTTAAGGGATCAAAGCGTGGGAAGTGACTCTACCGGCCGCTACCCCTTGGGGGGCAAACTTCTATACTTCGCCGAGGCATGGAAGGCTGCCTCCCTCGACCCCTGGGCAGTTGCCACGGCAACTCAAGGGCTGCGGATAAATTTTCTCCGGGTTCCCCCAAACCGGTTCCTCTCTTGTCCCCACGTCGTAGATACTCAAAAGAGGGAGCAGTTACAACGAGAAATAGCGCATCTTCTGGAGATAGATGCAATAGAGGAGGTCCCCTTCCACCTCAGGGGACAGGGTTTCTATTCAATCGTATTCCTAGTCCCCAAGGCTTCGGGTGGGGTCCGCTTAATCTTAAATCTCAAGCGGCTGAATCTATATGTGCGTTATCAAAGATTCAAAATGCACTCCCTCAGGTCTATCCTACAATCGGTACGACCAGGAGACCTCCTCTCTTCTATCGATCTCAAGGAGGCCTACCTCCATGTTCCGGTCTTACCGGAGCACCGACAATTCCTCCGTTTTTGTGTGAACGGATCCCACTACCAATATCGAGCGATGCCATTTGGTCTGTCATCGGCGCCGAGGACGTTCACCAAGCTCCTGGACGTCCTCACGGCCACCTTGAGACACCGGTCAGTACGCCTTATGGCATACCTCGACGACATACTAATTTTGTCAAAGTCCTGGGACCGGGCACAACAGGATCTACAGCTCACCTTGATGACCCTTCAAGCCTTCGGGTTTACCGTAAACCTGGAAAAGAGTCATTTGAACCCGACAACCAGATTGGCTCATCTGGGCACCGTCATCGACACGGACTTGTGCCAGGTTTTCCTATCAGGGGACAGACAGTCCACGATCAGAACCCTGCTTCAGACACTGTCATCACAGCCAAGACCTTCCCTGGCCTTCCTCTCAAAGATCTTGGGCACCCTAGTCTCCTGCATAGACGTAGTGCCCTGGGCCAGATTACACATTCGCTCCCTCCAATGGTTTCTCCTGCCCTACCAAAGGAGGAAGATCAGCCATTCCAAAACACAGGTGATTCTTCCTACAGAAGTCAGGCGGTCCCTGAGATGGTGGACTTCAACCGCTCTTCGGAGGGGGTCGCCCTTTCGAGTTCAGGACTTCATCACTCTTACGACGGACGCCAGTCTGTTCGGTTGGGGGGCCCACCTCGCATCTCATGTGACACAGGGTCTTTGGACCCCTCGGGACTTGCTGAACGTCAATATCAATTTTTTAGAATTGAGGGCAGTGTCCCTCGCCCTGCTGGACTTTGCTCACCTAGTGCAGGGCAATCATGTCCTGGTCCTGACGGACAACGTTTCCGCTCGTGCGTACATCAACCACCAGGGCGGGACGAGGTCCGGCCGTCTGATGCAGGAGGCGAACTCCCTGTTCAGATGGGCAGAGACTCACCTGGCCTCTCTCTCAGCCGAGCACATTTCTGGCCAGGAGAACGTTTGGGCGGATTGGCTGAGCCGCAGGACCTTGGACCCAGCGGAATGGAGACTGGATCCCTCTGTATTCAGAACCCTGACCTCTCGGTTCGACACTCCGATCCTGGATCTGTTCGCAACATGCCACAACGCGCAACTACCTCGCTTTTTTTCCCGGTTTCCATCTCCGGGCGCGGAAGGGGTGGATGCCTTACGCCTTCCATGGCCAAAGGGGCTCCTGTACGGGTTTCCACCTACCAGCATTCTTCAGAAAGTACTACAGAAGATCATCCAGGAGCGGGCCGAGGTACTCTTAGTAGCTCCCTTTTGGCCTCGACGAGCATGGTTCTCGGACCTAATGGAGTTGTCGGTCTCTCCACCGTGGAGGATCCCAGATCACCAGGTAGCCCTCAGCCAGGGGTGCATTGCGCATCCAGATCCCCAGTGGTGGAGTCTAACCGTGTGGAACTTGAAGGGGACCGGCTGAGACGTCTACAGCTACCCAACTCGGTCATTGCTACCATGCAGGCGGCGCGGAGGCCATCTACTCGCAGGATTTATCAATCCACCTGGACTGCCTTCTGCACTTTCTGTGCAACTCAGGACATCGAACCTCTAGCCGCCTTGCCAGGGACTATTTTAACCTTTCTTCAGGCGGGGTTGGATAAAGGCTTGGCCCCTAACACTTTGCGACGTCACGTGGCCGCCTTATCGACAATTTTAAGTCCGGATTGTTACCGTCCTTTGTCACGTCACCCTTGGATTCGGGATTTTTTGAGAGGAGCGACGAACATTAGTCCGCCGGCTATCCATCGATTCCCTTCCTGGGATCTTTCCTTGGTGCTTAAGATCTTGACAGCACCACCTTTCGAACCATTGAGGACTATATCAATGCGCTTCCTGTCAATAAAGACGGCCTTTCTAGTTGCCATCACTTCGGCCAGAAGGGTGTCGGAGTTGTCAGCCCTATCAGTAAGACCTGATTTATGTCTGTTCCACCCGGATAGGGTGGTCCTCCGGTTGGACCCTGCGTTTATTCCGAAGGTGAACTCTGGGTTCCATAGGGCTCAGGAAATAGTTCTACCTGATTTCTGTGCACGTGGCACGCATCCATCTGAACTCAGATGGCATAAACTGGACGTGAGACGTGCCATCAAAATCTATATACGTAGGACACAACACTGTCGTTCATCGGAAGCATTGTTTGTATCTTTTGCTGTACATGGCACGAGCTCTAGGGTGTCCTCCCGAACAATCAGCCGCTGGATACGTCAGTGCATTTCTGAGGCTTATACAGTGTCAGGCCAGACGATCCCTCAAGGAATAACGGGACACTCGACACGTAGTGCGGCAGTTTCGGCAGCCTGGTCAACTCAAGCTTCGATCGAAGAGATTTGTAGAGCAGCCACGTGGGCAGCTCCTTCTACCTTCATCAAGCATTACCGGATTGACACTTTCGCTTCAGCGGAAGCAGCCTTTGGGAGGAGGGTGTTACAGAGAGTGTGCTCCACTTGAACGCCCTTGGACCTGTTTCCCTCCCGTTTATTATGTCTTGGGTACATCCCACGTTGGACTCTCCTTGCAAGTGCATTGGAGAAGAACCGTTGAAACTTACCTGAACGGTCTTCTCGATGCACTGCAAGGAGAGTCCAAAACCCACCCAGTTGGTGGACCAAGGGCTTTCGTGCCTTACATTGTTGAGTATTTGACCGGGGCTTGTAGCCTACCAGTTGTTTGTTAATAAAATGTTTATAGTTTACTGCTCCTTCGTTTATGTATGACTGGTGGGCTAGGGGGCGGTGCCTGCATAATGTATAAATTAAAACTCAGTCCCTCCAATCAGACTGGAGAATTACCCACGTTGGACTCTCCTTGCAGTGCATCGAGAAGACCGTTCAGGTAAGTTTCAACGGTTCTTCTTGACTAAACTACTAATACTTAATATTTTAAAAATTATTCCTTATTCTATCATAATTTCAATATCCCAAATGTCTAGTACTACCAATAAAGCCAAATATTAAGAAAATTTAATCAATCCTGGAAATATATCTCGAAATCGCCACAATTTCTGATCCTTAAAAGTTTAAATTCACAATGTACTTTAACATACTATTAATATTAATAACACAATTAGATTACCTATCCTAATCCTAAACTTTACACAGAAGAGGTGAAGTATGCTCCAAATTATACATGGATTTTTATGATCCTTCATGAGATGTCTACTGCAAAAGGAACTATATTCTTTTTTATTATTATTTTGTCTCTTACAATTAAGAGACAATGTAAAAATGTTGTATAGAAAAGTGAAATATATTAAAATGTTTCTTAAAGCATAAGTTGGAACCTAACATCAAAAAAGTTGATGGCAGTCACGCCTATGCAAACAATGCACTATCCTTTTTATATGGACATCTTGCATAGCAGCCATATAAAAAAGTAACACTACTAACTTAACTTTTTTGCCATCCTGAAGATACCCTGATATGGATCTTCTTTGAAGGAGATGTGCAGTTCAGAAATGCAAAGAACAAATGAATAAGATAAATTACACCTAATGCTGTAGATCCGTGATGGTGAACCTATGATAAGTGTACCACAGGTGTTATGCAGAGCCATATTGTACGGCACATGAAGCATTAGCCCATGTCAGTTCCAGAACTGGTCAGCTGACTTTTGGCCTTGGAAAAGGCCGTTTCACCCTCTGGACACTTCAGAAATGTTTCCCTGAAGCCCCGGAGACAAAAAAAAATCACCCAGTGGCAAGAGCTATCTATCTTTCCCACCCACCCCTGAGCAGCCTGGAATGTGGCTTCAAGTTATTGAGGCCCAGGGATCAATTATCCCAGAAAATTGGCAAAAAGAGGGGAAAAAAGCATCAGCCATCCTCACCAATCCCTCATGGCTGCTGACCCACAGAATCATCAGATTAAAGCTCCACATTCCTTACATGCCCTGAAAATCCACAACCCTGTGATCCTCCACTCCACTCGCCAAGATCTTCTCACAAAGATTGAGCAGCCCCGATGACAGCTTGGCATACTTCTTCTCCCCCCCCGCCTCATTCTTTTCCTCAGTTCCTCAGGCTGACGGTCTGCACGACTCCTCCACCTAGTTAAACCTCAGCTTCAGGGCACCTTTTCAAGATGGCGGAGCTCCTGCTCTCCAGCAAAAGGCAGTCTCGCTGCCGTCCCCCCTCTTTACTTACTGTTGGCTAAGAACAAAGACTATCTGACAGACACACAGGAGCGGTTAAACTCCAGTAAGATGCCTGTTCCCCCTGCTGAGGGGATAGGAAATGGAGATAGCTCCTGCCACCTATTCCCCCTGCGCCAGAAAGGTCACAAGAGCTTTGGTGAGAGCCAGCACAGCTGCCTGCCATTCGCCCAGAGCGTGCAGTTTGGAAGAGCCACCTAAACTGTGGTGGTGGTGGTGGAATAAGCATCCTTTGATGAGATCTGGCCAGCCAAGGTGAACAGGACCGGTGCTGGTGGAGTTTCCCACCGCTTCTGCCTTTCAGCAGGATGAAACATCAGGGAGTTTGGGGCTGTTAGGAGCAGAAAGAGCTCGCCTGCCTGCCTCAGGAAGAAGTCAAAGGTAGGCACTCACCAGTGTGGGGAGTGCACAGCTGGGTGACACACATTGTTATCTGTTCCTGCTAAGGGTGCAGGAGGATGCTCCTATTGTCGCTTGAGACATCGGTTGCCCTCCCTCCCTTGTCCCTTTCTCTACGTCCGTCTGTCTTTGAATAGGGGAATGGGACTGGAATGAAAAAGCAAGACGGATTGACAGTCAGTTGCCAGGCCTCCAGCGGGTTGGCTGGACGCCTCTCCTGTGCTCCCACCCAATAGCAGCAAAAGAGCAGCAGGGCTAGCACCTGGGTGTATGGTGGGGACACCTAGTCTTTTCTCCCTGACCCCGCCAATTTCTCCCTTTCCGACTAGGTGGTGGGAACATCTGGGATCTCCCTAGCCTAGTCAAAGCTATGGGGCAGGATGGAGATTACATCTGAGGCTCTATTTTAACCCAGCGGGAAGTTTAGGGGGGGGGGTTTGCATCTTTTCCTCAGCTTCTTGGAGCTCTCTTTAGGGAAAACAATCTTGAAAAATATAGCAACTCTTCTCATGAGGGTGAGCAATTAACAAGTTCTCACAGTGAGAAGAGTTTGCAAGCTTTTTTCCCCCCTAAAGAGACCAACTCACAGATACATGGAGCAGTTAAATTCCAGTAAGGTGTCCATCTTGCAGTAGGATGCAGTTCAGGGGGGCATGACCAGTCGGGTATGGCAGGGGCTGGGTAGGCTGTGAGATGGGCACCCTACCTAAGACTTGTAGCTCCTTTGCTCCTTTCCTCGGTCTTGTGTCCAGAGAAGCCCATTATAAAAGAAAACGTCTCGCAAGTTCAATCAAGTTTGATTGAATTCACAAGACTTTTAGAACGGGATGCCCTGGACACAATATCAAGGAACGCAACGGAGCTACAAATGTCAGGTAGCATGTGTGTCTCGCGGCCTCCCCACAATGAGATGGCCATCACAGAAAGGGGGAGTATCAGGACAGGCAGAAGCCACCAAGTAAAGAGTACTCATCCAGAGCGTCCGCTGCCTTGCTGGATTTGGAAGCTGAAGAGCCAGAGTTTGGGGCAAAGAAAGACTTCTGCTGCTTTCCTTCCATACAGCCAAAAGCAAAAGCAGCAGAAGTCTTTTTTTTCTTTCCCCAACTCCTACTCTTCAATTGTTGTAGGAGAGGATTCACTCTCTGTCCCAATCCTTCCTCTTGCCCTGTGCACACACGCAAGAGCAATCGAGAGATGGCTATGCACACACCCTGCAAGACTGGCTTGGCTGCTCTGGGCTGCCTATGGCAGCGGTTTTTATTTATTTATTTATTTATTTACTTACTTATTTACTTACTTACTTAGTCTAATACACAATAATACACAATGAATGTTATAGGGGATATAGTAGAGAAGAAATACGAGATAGAGGAGAGACTATAGGACAGGGGACGGAAGGCACTCTAGTGCGCTTGTGTACGCCCCTTTTAAAATGCTCCCCATCCTGAGTGGCGGCAGGGATCGATGCTTGCCTCCTTTCCTGTCCTGAGCCTCCCCTTTGCTTTTTTGGGCAAAAAAACCAGCACAATGGCAAACCGGAAGTGTGTTTTTCTGAATTTCCGGTTTGTCTGTTGGGCTATTTTTTTCACCTACCAGGCTTCAGAAAAACTTGTGCGCATGCACAAGGAGCAGCGGGGGGCAATGGATGCACATGTGCGGGGGGGAGTGAAGGGGTGTGGGCATGGCCATGAATGCATGCATGCACCTCCTCACACACACCTTTTTGGCACGTGAACCAAAAAAGGTTCGCTATCACAGCTGTAGATGGTTCAGTATTTTATGTGAGACCTCATGACATGTACAAAAGGGACAGAGCTTGTGTTACAATGATTTTTTGTCATCTGCACTGCCTTGACATTGATACACAAACACATATTCTAGATGCCTCTGATTGGTGGGGAACAGTTCAATGATTCAGTCTGTAAATTATCAAACCATTCCACTAATGCTTCATGTTTGTCAAGTTTTGCTTATGTTCTTAGAAAGGGAAAAGAACTATGCATAGAGCTAAAAATTCCAAATGTACAGATTTAGAAATGCGGGAGCATATAATGTTCAGTATATA
The DNA here is from genome assembly GCF_031021105.1 of Erythrolamprus reginae. Classification (NCBI taxonomy): domain Eukaryota; kingdom Metazoa; phylum Chordata; class Lepidosauria; order Squamata; family Dipsadidae; genus Erythrolamprus; species Erythrolamprus reginae. Next base: position 47,545,618 of record NC_091963.1, read on the forward strand.
ACATATGAAAGACAATTAAGAAAGCATGACCATTTTAGGAAGTGGTTTCCTTTTAGCTACAAGTTATTCTACTTCAGCAAGGTCTCCGATTGTGGCCTGCCAGAAAACTCAATAATGGCATGCCAGAAAACTCAATTATTCTATTCTCCTTCACAGAAATTTAGTTTCCTCTTGCAATGAGTCTGTTCTTTTGTATCAATACTTTTTTCTTTTCTTTTTTTCTCTTTCCCCTCCAAAGGATTCTATTAAGAAAAGAAAAGGTTCATCTAGAAAAACAGTGGGGATTATGAGGGCTTGTCTCCTGATTTTGTTAAATCTGAAAGGTGAATTGGTGATTGGTCTAAAGACTATACATGTCTAATTCAGTCAAGAATATACCCTACTAAAATGTTCTATCTTTATTGTAACGTTCTAATTTTAAATGGAAAAAAGAAATTGCAAACTACAATTAAATGGAAAGAAGACATTGCAAATTTTTTGCAATTGCAAAAAAGTCAACCTTCCATTCATGAATTCAAAACAATGTACTTAATTCAGGTCAGGTAGACCCATACAATACAGTTCTTGTTTATGTAGAAGTATGCCTTCTACAGTTTAGTAAGAAATATTTCCGAAGAAGTTTACATAACTTTTAGCAATTCTAGCAATTTTCTTACTGGAAGAAAAATCCATTAGGTTTGGTGCTGTTCAACTGCTGATAAAAGCTTTTTAAAAAGTTTTTTGTTCTATTGACCAAAAAATCGAATTAAAAATTATGTGTTTATAGACTTTTAACTTTACATTAACATCAATTGTTTGAATAAAATAACTGCTTAATAATCCCAATGTGAACACAGTATAGGTGTACAGGTTGTGCTGTAAAGTTCTGTTGTATGCCCCCAGGATAAAATAGAAAAAAATATTATTCTCCCAACTAAGATCCATATGAAAATAATATGCTCAGATTTTAAGTAAAATACAGCAATCAAAAATATACACACTACATAATTTGCATCATTTTGATGCCCTCGATGGATGTTTCTCATTAAAACGACCATCATTTCACAAAACAAAAAGGTTGGAAATGGCTATGTGAATTATCCACTTTGGGTTCTGTTATTCAGAATAGGAATATCTGGAGAAACAGAATGAAATAGAAACAGAGATGTGTGATGTTTATTTTGAGAACAAAACATTCAATTTAGACAAATAGCTTAATTACAGATTAAAACATATATTCCAAAAATGGGGAGAAAAGCTCCAATAATACTTCATCAGTTCTTCTGATCAATACTGGTCAATGCAATCTCTTGAGAACTTTCCAAAGGATTTCAATAATCAGGTTTTATTTTCCATATCTGCTTTGTTTCCATTTTTTCCCCATGATAAATCTATCCATCATATCCAGAGCTCTTTCCGGTTGGTCATAAGGCAAGATGTGTCCTCCTCCTCGAACAATGACCTTTGGAATTACATATAAAAATGAATTATCACAAAAGAATGGATAGAAAAATGCTCCAGGTCATATTAAATAGTAGAATCTATTGGAACTCTCTTCTAGAATGTTAAGTCAGTACCTATTATCTGATCCTTGTATATTCAAAGCAGATACTCAACCAACACCTACAGATTCTACAATTTATGTTAGAAACATTCACATAATGTTTCCTAGAACTACGGTGTCTAAAACATGATTTGAGTATTGCCCACAAGATCATATGCTGCAATGTCCTACCAGTCAATGATTACTTCAGCTTCAACCGCAACAACACAAGAGCACGCAACAAATTCAAACTCAATACGAACCACGCCAAACTTGACTGTAAAAAATATGATTTCAACAATCGAGTTATCGAAGCATGGAACTCATTACCAGACTCAATTGTGTCAACCCCTAACCCCCAACACTTCTCCCTCAGACTCTCCACGATTGACCTCTCCAGATTCCTAAGAGGCCAGTAAGAGGCATACATAAGTGCACTGGTGTGCCTTTCGTCCCCTGTCCAATTGTCTTTCCTTTCTTTCACCTATCTTATATATTCTCTTCCTGTCATATTTCCTCTCCTCTAAGCCCACTTTCACCCTTTTTATATTATCACATGTCTATTTTCTTCCTATGTACTTGTGTATTGGACAAATGAATAAATAAAAATAAATAATAAATTAAGAAAGGTAGCAGGAACTGGGTATGACTAGTATAATGAAGAGCATAATAACAGTACAGTGATCCCCCGGGTATTGCGCTCCCGATCATTGCGAAACGGCTATATGGCGATTTTTGAACCCGGAAGTAAAAACACCATCTGCGCATGCGCGCCCTTTTTTTCTATGGGCACGCATGCGTAGATGGCGCCGGGCAGATCAGCTGCTGGGCGGCTTCCCTGGGTCTTCCCCCTCTTGCTGGCAGGAGGGCGAAGCCCCCCCCAGCACCCGCTCGCCCGCCGTTCGCCCGGCCACCTGCCGTTCGCCACTCGCCCGCCCTTCGCCCGGCCACCCGCCGTTCGCCTGCCGTTCGCCCGACTCGCCCGCCGTTCGCCCGGCCACCCACCGTTCGCCCGCCGTTCGCCCGGCTTGCCTGCCGTTCGCCCGCCCTTCGCCGCTCGCCCGCCCTTCGCCCGGCCACCCGCCGTTCGCTCGCTGCTCGCCCAGCCACCCGGGTTCGTTTGGCTTCGGGACATGCCGGCGGCGACGTTTTAAAACAGCCGCGCGGTTTACCAACTGAGTCCCGAAGTTCGCCTTTGACTTTGGGACTCAGTTGGTAAACCGCGCGGCTGTTTTAAAACGTCGCCGCCGGCATGTCCCGAAGCCAAATGAACCCGGGTGGCCGGGCGAGCAGCGAGCCCGCCCTTCGCCCGGCCACCCGCCGTTCGTTCGCTGCTCGCCCAGCCACCCGGGTTCGTTTGGCTTCGGGACATGCCGGCGGCGACGTTTTAAAACAGCCGCGCGGTTTACCAACTGAGTCCCAAAGTCAAAGGCGAACTTCGGGACTCAGTTGGTAAACCGCGCGGCTGTTTTAAAACGTCGCCGCCAGCATGTCCCGAAGCCAAACGAACCCGGGTAGCCGGGCGAGCAGCGAGCCCACCCTTCGCCCGGCCACCCGCCGTTCGTTCACCGGGTTGGGGGTCCGGGGGGTGCTGGCAAGCCCCCCCATGCCAGCGGCGATGTTTTAAAACAGCCGCGCGGCTTCCCAATGCGTCCCGAAGACAAACGCGGAAGTTCGCCTTTGACGTTTGTCTTCGGGACTCAGTTGGCAAGCCGCGCGGCTGTTTTAAAACGTCGCCGCCAGCATGGGGGGCTTCCTAGCAGCCCCCCAAACCCGAGTTGGGGATCCGGGGGGTGCTGGCAAGCCCCCCATGCCGGCGGCGACGTTTTAAAACAGCCGCGCGGCCCCCAATCTTCGGCTCCTCGCTAGCGCTGCGGAAGTAAAAACACCATCTGCGCATGCGCAGATGGTGTTTTTACTTCCGCAGCTCTACTTCGCTAAAACCCGATCATTGCTAGGGGTCCTGGAACGGAACCCTCGCAATGATCGGGGGATCACTGTATTCCAATATCTAGGGGGCTTTGACCTCTACTCTAATGCTTCAAGACTGCTCTTTTATTCTGCAATCAATGGACAACTATGAGGAGATAATACTAAACGGTTTACAGATGCCAGAAATGTCTTTCAGGCTTTGATAGAACTCCAAAAGCTAAATTTCCACAGACATGCATATACCTTCTTAAGGAGGGAGTGGGGACTGGACATATTATTATTAGTATTGGAGGAAGAATACAAGAAGAAAAAACTAACAAGATTAAATTCCAAATGGTATTTATGTACAAGTATAAAGTAACAGTAGAACTCAGAGCCTTTGCTTACATTTACCCAGTTCCTCTCTGACCCTGGTGTTTAAAGAAAAGGAAGGCGACAGCTGTAACATTTCAGTGTGCTTCCTGATCATTCAGCTTCAAGAAAACAAAAAGTCTTTGAATGCCAGTGTTTTAAGTGCTTGCATCTTTTTGTCATACGTCCCTGTATCCTGAATATAACCCTACTTAGTTTATAGACTGATTTGGATAAAAGGAAATTATCTACTCCTAAGGCATATCATATGACACCTCTAAGCAAACTCCTTTCCAGACTTTTCCAGACTTGGCCTGGAAAGAAACAATAGGCTTCCCTCCCATCTCCCACTCAGATTTGTTCATTTGGCTTGCTTAAACTTGCTCCACATACTGTATTTTTCAGAGCACCTCCCCCCCCCAAAAAAAAGAGGGTGGAAATGTTGGTGCATGTTATATACTGAATGCAGCCATTTTGCAGCCCCCTGCTTGCAGAGAGTTCCTGGGTGCTGGGAGATGGCAAAAATGTTAGTTTTTGCAAAGAATTGACTGTTTTTTCATCCTTTTTTTTTTTTTTTTTGCAAAATTTGGGTGGGGAAGGATCTGAGGAGCCTGCAGACAGCTCTTGAGGGACTGGGGGAAGGTAAAAATACCTCAATTTTTGTGAAAAATGGGTGAAAAATGCCCCCCATCTAGCATGACTGGAGAGGAATTCTGGGAGTTGAAGTCCACTAGTCTTAAAGCTGTCAAGTTTGAAAACCTCTGGGTTAGGGATTAGGGGTGCAAGGGTATTCAAATTTGGCAAGTTTAAGACTTGGGGACTTCGACTCCCATTCCTGAGCTAGCATGATTGACAGAGGAATTCTGGAAGTTGAATCCACAAGTCTTAAAGCTGTCAAATTTGAAGTTTATAAAACGTGTACATGGTTGTAAAATGTAAACATGTTTGTAAAAAGTATTTTGCTACACTGGTATTTTATTAAATAATATATTACTACACCATTTGGTTCAGAATACTTTTTTTCTTGTTTTCCACCTCTAAAATCTAGGTGCGCCTTATACTTCGGTGCATCTTATAGTCCCCAAAATATGGTACATATGGAAATGTATGGCCTGTTACACCCCCCACCCAATTACTTGTATAAGGATTATTCTCTATACTATTCATGTTGACTTGTATTTTATGTTATAGATTGCACCAGCTTAAACCAATTTTGGTGTATACATGATGTACAATGAAAATAAAGAGGATGACTACTACTACTATTATCTTTTTTATTTACAGTATTAAACATGAAACTGAGTCAACTGTATATTTTAAAGTGTCACGAATACCACTGACTGATGCTAAGGGTTGATATAGGATGATGATGATGATGATGATCATTGTCATCATCATTATTATCTTATTTGAAACCATGACTTAGCTATGAATTGTCTGAAGCAGAAAGGAATCTTAGATTATAATTCCTTCTTCCAAATGCACAGAAGGAGAACATTTTGCATGAATTCTATGCAAAATTATAATGAACAATAAAACATTATTATTTTAAAAAAATTAACTAGTGAAATATTAAATGAGATGGGGCATTGGTCCTACCTGACACACTTTTTCTTATCCAGAGAAGCCAGCAGTCAGGATGGGTTATCCTCATCCTGTTAGCTTTGAGGACCAAGTCCATTTGAATAAATTAGGATCTGCCTCTATCCCTGTCTTGGCAAATCTGAAGTGTAGATTTGGTGTGGCACAAGGAATTGTGAGGAGGCTTCCTATCCTGATCCAATGCGCTTCCAGCATTGACGGGTTGGAACAGGTTGCATCCACTCAATCCATGTAGCCAATTCTTAGGTAACTCAGGCACAAATTCCACACTCAGATGGTAAATTCCTTCCATGCTCCTTTGCCATGGGAGGGTGGGGGTGGGAGACTGACTACTGGCTCTTCTGGATGAGAAGAAGCATGTCAGGCAGGACCAACATCCCTTTTCCATCCTGGGAGGAGCCAGCAGTCAGGATGGGACTTACCAAAGTTCTATGTCCCAACGGGAGGCCAAATTCTGAATGACACTCTGTAGCATTTTCTAGCTGAAAGAAGTGTCTGTTGATACATATGTATCTATTTAATAATGTCTAATAAATTGCGAGGGGGTAGCCCAAGTAGCTGTTTGACAAAGAGAGGACTGTGATGCCCTGGCGGCAGATGTTGCAGCACTCCGTCTCAAGTGTGTAGTCATTGCTCCCTGGCGTGGGAGGGATGCCACCTCATAGGCCTTCGCTATAATGCCCGTAATCCATCATCCAATCATTGTCACGAATCCCAGCGACCGGTTAGGTCCCACAGAGTTGGCCTTCTCTGGGTCCCGTCAACTAAACAATGTCGTTTGGTGGGACCCAGGAGAAGAGCCTTCTCTGTGGCGGCCCCGACCCTCTGGAACCAGCTCCCCCCAAATATCAGAGTTGCCCCCACCCTCCTTGTCTTTCGCAAGCTCCTTAAAACCCACCTCTGTAGTCAGGCATGGGGGAAATGAAATTTTCCCTTCCCCCTAGGCTTATAGAATTTATACATGGTATGCTTGTATGTATGATTGGTTCTTTAAATTGGGGTTTTTTAAGATAATTTTCAATATTAGATTTGTTCACATTGTCTTTTTTATTGTTGTTAGCCGCCCCGAGTCTTCGGAGAGGGGTGGCATACAAATCTAATAAATACAAATACAAATTGTGAATGACACCTTCTGCCTGAGGATGTCCAGAAGGTAGACTATCAAAAGAGCTTCAGTTTTTCTAAAGAACTTAGTCTGACTGACGTAAATTTTGAGGGCATATCAGACATCCAGGGTATGCAACATAGCCTCCGATGGATGAGAGGTGTGCAGGCAAAATGTTGGCAGCACCAGCTCTTGTGATCTGCGTACTATCGAGTTGATCTTGGGAATAAAGGATGGCCCCACCCTAAGGACCACCCAATTCTGAGGGAAAATAAACAGGTCATCTGATACAGATAAGGCTGCCAGCTCCGAGATCCTCCTGGCAGACCTTAAATGAAAGATGACACAAGGAAGCCTCCCTTAGAGGTTTGTAAGGTGCCATCAGCAATTAGTGAAGAACTCTCGGCAGGTCACACATTGGATACCTATGTACCATGGGGGGCCTAGAGTTGGTCACTCCTTCGGGAACCTGCGCATGGTAGGTTGATCAGCTAGGGACCCTGCTTGACTGCAAGACAGGATTGATGACAGGGCTGCCACTCGTCATCGCAAGTTATTGGATGATAGACCCATGTCCAACTTGGAGATTTGTACGCCCCTCCACCCTCCCTGCCTTTTGTTAAGAGTCTGAAGGCTCACTTATGCCGCCAGGCTTGGGGCCATTAGACCTTGTCCACTGCCGAATTAATATGTTGAGAGAATGTGGAGTGAATGGAATGATTGTTTTTTTCCAGGGGGGGTTATATTTTTAATTAGTTAATTGGATTTAAGATATTGTGTACTGTATATTTTATATGTTGTGAGCCATCCTGAGTCCCCGGAGAGGGGCGGCATAGAAATCCAATCAATCAATCAATCAATCAATCAATCAATCAATAAAGCCCAACGTCGAGGGAGAAGCCTTGTCTGGAACAGGCCTGTCTGATTTTTGGCAGTGTTTGCCTCCCTGTTCCTCAGCTTGAGGAGTAGCGTCAGACATTTTAAACTGACTCACATCTGAGGCAAGCTAGCAGCTGTGGATCTTTAGACTAGTAGTATTAATTAGCTCTTAGCCTGCACAAGCGATCATTTTCTCCAATGCTATTACAAACATGATGGCCCACTTCATGCCAGAGCAATCTCGGGTGGCCTGCTATTTATGAGCTGTGTGGCCGTTTTCCATCCAGAGTGGATCGTCGAGTAGATTACTGTCACTGCTGGGCCTCATGCCACGAAGGAGGCCTGGGACTAAGAGCTAGTGGTGAGAACCAAGATTTTGAACTGGGGTTTGTTTCAGAGCGAACTCAAATGATGGCTGGCAAGGCTCTGGGGAGTAGTTTGAGACCATTGTGTAGGCATGCCTTGTCAGAGCAAGCTCCGATAACAAGAAGTGCACAAACGGCAACTCTGCGAGCTACACATTCCACCAATAGAATTAGGGCTATCCTGGGGTGATTGGGACAGATGTTCATCCCAAAAGCCAGAAATAGCCTGCCGAATGGCAGGAGGATCTCAGCCTTAGGCCCTCCCCCACACATAGACCTTATGGTCTATGCCGCCACAATGTTAGTCCTGTTTGCTTTACTTATCAGACTTATAACAAAGCCAAGATGAGAACTTGCTGCTTGCAATTGAGATGGACAGGATTCTAACGGTCAGAATGGGTTTTCCTTGTGCCACATCTTGCCTCGCTGAGGATCGAATCAATGCTGAAATAGAGGCGGATCCTGATTAATTCAAATGGACTCAGTCCTCAAAGCTGACAGGATGAGGACAACCTATCCTGACTGCTGGTTCCTCCCAGAATGGAGAATAGCATTTTAATCCAAAGAGAAGTAACTTTGGTATGGAGAGGGTCTTTATATGCTTTTTAGTTGCTTTCATGTGTATTTTATTAACTACCAACCTCAGGTCAACATTCAGTTCTATTTTATGACCTTTTCATAATATTCAATAAATTTTATTTTAAGTAGTTTTGATTGCTTTTAATGCATACACTTTGGCTAATTCAATAAACTATTTCATTGCACTGAAATTGAATACATCCGTTTTTACTTTATATAGAACCACTGCAAGCTAGCACATTTTTTATATTAAGGTCATGTGGTAGGAATTTTTTTCAAAGCTTAAGGTTCTTACTATAAATTAATAGTAAATGTTTCCTTATGAAACAGCAAAGACATATTTTAAACTTGGCTGAAAAATACAAATTAGATTCTTTTGTATTTGTTTTGATATTACAACTGCATTAGCCATACTTAAGTGTTCTGAGAAATCCTAAAACAACAAAATATGTTTGTAAGAATTTGTATTACTGATTGAGAACATAATTGTTTTTGACAAGCCAATGCAGAATAATAGCCTGTATGTAGCTTTTCATTAGTGGAGGAAGCAAGCAACCCTCATAAGTATATCACATTTTTATCTAGAACCCTGGTTCCCAATGTGGGGTACACGCCCTACAGAGGGGCAATTTGATTTTTAATGGGGGCAAATGGAACTTTGTTTAAACTAAATTAATGGCCTTTTAGGCTTCCTCCATATGAGTAGTTCACTTTTTGAATAGTAAGAACCATATTTCACGGGGATGTGGGGTCATCAGGATTTGAGAGATGCTTAGGTGGGGAATAACCAAAAAAAGGTTGGGAGCAACTGATCTAGAATTAACAGTAGTAATTATGATCAATTGTTCACCCTAGAGGAATAAGAATAGAAGGAAGATTTGATAAAATAAATTCTAGTGCAGGGGTGTCAAACTGAAGGCCTATGGGCTGGATCCGGCCCATGAAATGCTAAGACCTGGCCTGCGTACCTGTCCTGTAAACAGTGAAGAGGGAGGCGGGGCCAATGTCTTGAGATATTTGAGGAAATGCTGAACTTCCAGCCGTTCAGGGACTTGGATCCATTGGAACTGAGCCAGAGATGCTCTGAAGGTGGTGTGTGAAGAAGGGAAGCACAGGTCATTGTCCAGAGGGTATCTGCAAATTACCCAGGAAGCCAACAGCAACTTATCAACCAGCAGTTGTGAAAAGGCAACATAGTCACCATTAGCTGAGATGGTCACATCGAAACGATAGGAAGAAAAATTGTGGATTGCCTGGGTGAGAATATCTAAACTTCCATGCAGAAGCAAAGAGGAAGTAAAATGCTGGAGCTGGCTGAGTGACTGGTCAATTTAAAGGAGGGGGGGAGTTAAAAGGAGATAGCAAAAGATATCCCAGAATGGAAACTAGCAGCTGTCTAGCAACTGGGAATACCATAGAGTTCAATATATGAAGATTAAAGCCCAAAAGGATTGTTGAGATATTTGTAATTGGACTTGGTGAAAATTGAAATTTGAAAAAGAACAATACATTTGGAAAAATCTTTAATGTGGATTTAAAGTATTTTGATGATTTTTGTAAAACAGCTGGCATATTATATTAGAAAACTGGCAACGCTATCTGCTGGCTAAAAGAAAGCATTGCAACAGTTTGTGGAAGAATTTTTTGACAGCTGGAGATTGACCTTGAGCAAAAAAGATAAGTTGGAATTTAAAGAATTGAGAATTAGCACTGATGATGTTAACTAGCTGAGTAATGACATATCTGCAAGGAAACAGTCAAACTCAGAAAACACCAAGGACTCTATAGTTCAATCCTGAGCTCCACATATTCTAATGGATTTTTCCTTCCTTCCTTCCTCCCTCCCTCCCTCCCTCCCTTTCTTTGTCTCTTTCTTTTTTCTTTCTTTTTCTGTCTTTCTTTCCTTTTTCTTTCTTTTTTCTCCTTGCTTCTTTCCTTCCTTCCTTTCTCCCTCTGTCCTTTTCCCTTCCCTTCCCAAATTTCCTTCCCACAAGTTGCCAGATAGATAACAGAAATCCTTATGTCTTCTAATAAAATGTGTTAGTCTAAATTTTTTTTACCAGAGTCCTGATCTTTGCTACCATAGACTAAAAGGGTTCTCCTTCTGCTGTGCATATGTAATGTATGTATTGTTTTGCTTAGGAAATGGATTATCTCACCTGATAGAATTCACCCACTTGGCGTACATAGCCAGCAACCTCAGGGTCTTTATCATGTATTCGCCATACAATTCTCTCAGCATTTTTGTATTCTTTCACTTTGCCCCATGGCACAGTGGGCAGAAATCGTTCAGTAAGTGGAGCTGCCACAATGATATCAAGTTGCCCATTGTATAAGAGAACCTGGAAGTCAAATATAAGTATAAAAACAAGTAAAGCCCAAAACAATATTTTCACTGCTTTCTTATTGATTTGTATCAACTTTACTGATTATTTTAATCATTTAATTATTTTAATTATTGTTGTTGCTACTCTTGATTTTATGTTATGTTTTTATTTTATTTTGATTTTGGTGTATTTTTAATCATTTCTATAGTGAAAAAGAATACTTAATCAATAATGGATAAATATTACATCATTTATATCATAAATTTGATAATAAAGTAGTTAAAAGTGTTGCAGAATGAAATCTTAGCCTGGAAATAAATTGTCTTCTCTAGCACAGAGGGGGGTATTACTAATACCTGGGTATAAGCAGCATCTTCACATTCTTCCAACCATAATATGCATTTCAAGCCCTTTTCATCTTATTAATTCTAGAATACTACTATTTTTAAATGTTTTACCCACAGAGATCATAATGTCAATCTTATATATATTATTGTTATATTTATAGAGGCTGGGATGAACAACCTTAATTACATTAAAAATGACAATATCAGTCAAGAAATGAGTTAGGATCTAAAAGTCTAATGTTTCTATTGTTAGCTTTGTCTACAAGGGTTTAAGCAAACTGCACAGAGATGATTATTTGAATATAAATGGAAATTTAAAAACTTTTAGCTTAATTTCTTAGATAGAGATGGAGGGTAGGACAGAAATACAAAAAATGTCACCAACACTATTATATGATCAGAAAATATCTTTCCAGTACATCAAGATTAAGGTATGCACAAAGGTGGAAACATTCAGCACTACCCATAATGAAGGAAGATTTGCGGAAGATCATAGAACTTGTTGAGATAACAAAATCGAGTTATTTAATCAGAGAAAGGACAACATTTATTGCTGACTGGAAATCCCTTATGGACTTTTTGTATAAAACAGAATGATAACTTAACAACATATGATTTATAGTTTAGATTATTAGACAGAATATATTATAGAGGGTTAAGCTCATCAATAAAGAGAGAAATTTATAATTATACCTATAATTGCTGTAAAGAATGTATCTTTTTCCTTTCTTTTTCTTTCTTTTACTTTTTCTCACTTTCTTGCATTTTTAGCTTTCTTTTTAAATTTTGCATTAGTATTAGTTTCTTCCTTCTTAAAAATCTTTAATAAAATTACGTGTATGTGCATTTATACAGTCTCTCTTTTCTCTCTCTCTTTACATCCACACATGTGTGTGTGTGTGTGTGTGTACGCGTGGGTGTGTATTCGTGGATTTTCCCAAGTATAGGGATGTAGGTCTTGGCATATTAGGGTCTTTTCCCTTGTAAGATTGATAGAATTTTGGTGACGTTTTGGGGTCCCACTTGTCATCTTCAGGCTGGTGTTTTCAGGTTCATGCTAGGGCAAAAAAACTGTGCGTGATCGGAGCAGCCATCTTTCCTGAACAATATCCTTATTCCATTCAAGGAGATTCTTCAATCTCCAATTACCGTACCATGTTTTCCATTATCAGCAACTTCTGATGGTTTCTTCATATAGATCAAGTGCTGCAGAGATGCATGTAAATATGCCGTTTTAACATCTGCATGGCTTACAAAACAGCCCATACCAATGCAGTTCTGAATGTATTTGCTCTCAGACTAGGTGCAAATGCCTCAATGCAATCTTTTTCTGACTGAGCAAATCTCTGAGCAACTAATCTGGCATGCCATCCATACCAGTCTTCAACTTATATACCCATATGCAACCTATTGCATGCTCAACTGGTGGCAACCTTACATCTTCATGTACATCCAAATCTTTTAACTCCTTATTCATTGCCTCTTGCCAAGCTTTTGATCCTCTTCAGGATATAACTTCAGGTCATTAAAGTTAGAAGGCTCTACATTCACTTGGCAAACAATGCTAGCCTGAAACCTATCAGGTTTTCACCTTTCTCTAGTACCTCTTCTCAGCAAAACAGTACTAGTACTAGGAATCTCCTCCTCTTTAACTTCAACCTTTACCTTCTCTAAAGGTTCTACATCACCATTTACAGAAGCTTCCTCCTCTGATGACTCATCTCCTGAATATTCTTCTACAACATTCTCTTTTATATATCTCTGTGTCAAATTATTATCCCTAAACATTGGGGTCTCAATAACAATACTAGCCTTCATTGTATCCTCCCTCTGCTCTCACTTTTTCCAACCTACATGCTCTAGCAATTTGGCACTTGCACAAGTATAACTATTTTTAGTGTCTTTCTCCCAGAATTTAAATGCTCTATGATTTTTATTTTATCCAACAAAATATAACAATTTAGCTCTATGTTGATTTTTCCTTCTAATTTGAGTTGAAATGTGCATCCAAGCTAGTGTACCAAATGCATGCAAATAACTCAAATCAGGCATTCTTCCACACCAACTGGTGAATGCTATTTTACCAGTTGTTGCATTTACTACATTGTTAAGCACATGGTAGCACACATAAGAGCTTCATCCCAAGCTGACCTGACAAACCAGAATTAGAAATCATAGTTCTAACCATAGCTTGCAATGTCTGACCTCTCCTCTCAACATAACCATTATGTTAAGGTCTGTAAGGAGCAAACACCTATGTTCTATTCCATCTCTTTGCAACCTGGTTAATGCAGAGAGAGTTATATGAATATCTCACTTTACTTCAGAATAGTAAAACAAGGATGCACCTAGCTAAAAGTAAATTGACTATCTTCACAAAATTTCCAGATTATTTATACACAAACACTTAAAACAATACATTTGTCTTCTATAAAAGAACAATATCAATCATAATAATGTTAAATATTCAGGTTCTAAAACTGACAAGTGAGAAAATCAAGCTAGCATTTTACTTACTCTATAATGATCCATTAAAATGGCCAACCAAGGTTTTATTGTCTTCATTATATCTTCAATCAAGTGCTCCTCAACCATAGAACCATCATGGAAGGTCAAATTTCCAACATGGATAGATTTTCTTATGTTTGGCAGGGATAACAGCTTTCCAAAATATTCCTGATCCTCAGGCTCCTGTTATTAAAATTATAAAGAAGACAAACAAATACAAAATTATTTCATCAAAGCAAGAAAATAAATTAATACAACTTACATGTTAACTGATTCTGTTTTCTTTCTTATAGTAGCAACTGTACTTAACACTGTGTCTGTGAGACCTAAAACAATTGACCTTGCAATTACATGTCCAAGTTTGAAATGATGAAACAATTAATATGTTCAGATCAATTAACTTCATAAGAAGAAAAAAGCCAGCAGTTTGTAAAAAATATATGATATTTGGTAATAAAAATGCAAGTTATTTGTTTTTCACTGATTAACATAAATACACTAAATCCGTTCTGATGCTGGAATATTACTTCACTCTTTTAAATAAGAGCTGGATCTGCTGGACTAAATCCAACAACCCAATTTATCCAGCATGCTGGCAACAGGCGGGTTTTTTTCTCAGTGCCTTATAAAAAACTTTACAATATGAAAAAAAATCTATGTAGACAACCTAGACAAAAGCTATAGACCACAAGTGTGGAAGAAAAAAACCTCTCCTCCTTAAAGAGAATGCATTTCTTCAGAGCAAAACAGACAGAATGAGTTAGGATGCTGATGAAGAGAAAGATACCTATGTTTCTATAGCAATAACATTGTTTACATTAATATTTGACCCAGTAAAACACATAACTGGCTGTGAGGTCTTAAGCTTAAAGAACATCAAGTTCCCTACAAATAAACCCTGAAATATTCCTTCTATTGGCAAAATTCTCGCCTTAAACAAAAGAAAAATAATTTTTTCCTGCACATTTTCAAAGACAAAACTAAGTAAACCTGTTCTATCATCTGTTGTAATTAGTTTTTTAAAAGAATGTCACTATTATATTTTTTTGGGGGGGGGGGGTGTCTGTAGATCAAACACGATCTATAGATTTCAAAACGTATTCAGACCTGCTACTTTTTTCAATGTTATACTGATTCTACAGTACTTGTAATTCATTTCCCCCTCATTAATCTACACTAAGTAGCCCATAATGATAAAATAAAAACAGAACTTAGAAATGTCTGTAAATTTATTAAAAAGAAAAAAACTGAAATATCACATAAAATTCAGACCTCTCACAGTATGTTGTTGAAACACCCTTGGCATCAATTACAGCCTTTTGGGTTATGACGTGATCAGCTTTGCACACCTGGATTGGGGGATTTTCTGCCATTCTTCCTTGCAAATCTTCTCAAGCTCGCTCAGGTTGGATAGTGACTGTTGGTGCAGAACAATTTTCAGCTCCCTCCAGAAATGTTCAATAAGGTTCCAATCAAGGCTGTGGCTGGGCATTCATCCCTAAGCTACTCATGGTTGTCTTGGCTGTGTGCTTGGGGATAATTGCCATATTGGAAAGTGAACTTTCAGGGCAGTCTGAAGTCCCAAGTACTGTGGAACAGGTTTTCATTGAAGATATCCCTGAACTTCACTCCATTCTGCATTCCCTCAACACTGACCAGTCTCACAGTCCCTGCTGCTAAAAAAACCAAAACAACCTCACAGCAAAATGCTGCCACCAGCATGCTTCACTGTTGGGATGATATTGGACAGGTGATGAGTGGTGCCTAGTTACCTCCAGACATAACATTTAGAATTGAGGCTAAATAACTCAGTCTTGATTTCATCAGATCAGAGAATCTTGTTCCTCCATCTGAGAGTTGTTCAGGTGTTTTTGTTTGTTTTTTTGGCCATAAAGCATAGATCAGTGGAGGACTGCAATAATGATTGTCCTTCTGGAACTCTATCTCATCTGCACAGAGGATAGTCAAACTGACTATCAGGTTCTTAGCCTCTTACTAAGGCCTTTCTTCCTTGATTGCTCAGTTTGACCAGTCAATCAGCTCTTGGAAAAATCCTGATTATGCAAAATCTATTCCATTTGAGAATTACAGAGGCCACTGTGCTCTTAGGAGCCTTCAGCACAGCAGAAATTTTGTAATCTTCCCCAGATCTATGCCTTGCAATAATGCTGGGTCTGACTTCTGCATGCCGTTCCTTTGACCTCATGGCTTTGGTCTGATATAGTATGCGGTGTTAGCTGTGAAACCTTTTTTAAAAGGTGTGTGCCTTTCCAAATTATGTCTGATCAATTTAACTTACCACAGGTGGATTCCAATCAAAGTATAGAAGTACATCAGCAGCTTCCAAGCAAAATGGGAGGCATCTGAGCTAAATTTCAAGTGTTGTTGCAAAGAATCTGAACAGTTATTGTCAATGTGATATTTCAATTTTTCTTTTTTATACATTTACAAACATTTCTAAAATTCCGTTTTTACTTTGTCTTTATGGGGTACTGAGTGTAAATGAATGAGAAAAAAATATTTTCAACAACTGTAGAATTAGGCTACAGCATTACAAAATTGACAGAAGTGAAGGGGTCTAAATAGTTTCTGAATACACTATATATTTTCAATATATTTGCTTTTTCTCATAGGTACTTACTTCACACTGCAAGAAATTGAAATAGTTGCTACATCCTGTAACAGTCTGAATATAAGGAGGACTTGCAGTTTTATCACCATTCAACAGAGTATCGAATACCTGTTGAAGAAATTCAACATGTTCATTTTCATTGTTGAATATGTCAATTTTTCACAGTTCTACAGTTCCCACAGCAGGAAAAAGAAGTTGGTAAAATATACTTGTATAATAAATATTAAAAGAAAGGTCTCTCCTTGCATCAATATCCAACTGAATGTCATATTTCAAGTCATAAAAGAAAACTATCCCAATAAAATGTCTCCAAAATAAGTTAAGAGGAAATGTCATTTTATTCCTTGGAAAAAAAAAATGATCTAGAATCAGGAGTAGCCAAAGTTGGCTCTTCTATGACTTGTGGACTTCAACTCCCAGAATTCCTGAGCTAGCATGATTGGCTCAGGAATTCTGGGAGTTGAAGTCCACAAGTCATAGAAGAGCCAACTTTGGCTACCCTTGGTCTAGATCAGTGTTTCCCAACCGGTGTGCCGCGGCACACTAGTGTGCTGTGAGACACAGTCAGGTGTGTCGTGAAGCTCCAGCTGGGCGGGGCGCTGCCGGTGCCTCCGAGCTCCCACTCGCAGCTGTCCCCGGCTCCTGCCCGTTGCCGCGGTTTCCGGCGCTCTCCTGCTGGGCCCCAAAGAAGGAAGGCAGGAAAAAGGAGAGCTTCATTCTTCATGCCTCCTTTTTCCTGCCTTCCTTCTTTGGGGCCCAGCAGGAGAGCGCCAGAAACCGCGGCATCGGGCAGGAGCCGGGGGACAGCTGCGAGTGGGAGCTCGGAGGCACCGGCAGCACCCTGCCCAGCTGGAGTTCCCTGGCGTCGGCAGCAAGTGTCCTTTGGGGCCTGGCGGGAGGGCACTGGCGGTGGGAGCGGGAGCTGGAAGGTGCCAGCTGCAGCGGCCCCAGGCGGTCGGGGGGAGATGGGGGCGGCGAGAGGGAGCTCCAGGTCGGAGGCACCCGCAGCGCCCCGCCCAGCTGGAGTTCCCTGGCATCGGCGGCAAGTGTCCTTTGGGGCCCGGCGGGAGGGTGCCGGCTGCAGCGGCCCCAGGTGGTCACGGGAAGATGGGGGCGGCAAGAGGGAGCTCCAGGGTGGAGGCACCGACGGTGGCGGTTGGACGTGCTGCTGGACGCTGTACATGCTGGCGCTGCGGGGCTGGCATATACGGCGTCCAGCAGCACGTCCAGCTGCTGTCGTCAGGGCTCCCGCTTGCAGTCAGCAGAGAGAGAGAGAAAGAAAGAGAGACATAGCAAGAGAGACAGAAAGAGAGAGAGAGAGAAAGAAAGACATAGCAAGAGAGGCAGAGAAAGAGAGACAGATAAAGAGAGAGAGAAAGAGAGACATAGCAAGAGAGGCAGAGAGAGAGAAAGAAAGAGAGACATAGCAAGAGAGACACAGAGAGAAAGAGAGACAGAAAGAGCGAGAGAGAGAGACATAGCAAGAGACATAGCAAGAGGCAGAGAGAGAGAGACATAGCAAGAGAGACAGAGAGAGAGTGAGAGACTTAGCAAGAGAGACACAGAGAGAGAGAGAAAGAGAGACAGGAAGAGAGAGAGGAAGACATAGCAAGAGAGGCAGAGAGAGAGAGAAAGAAAGAGAGACATAGCAAGAGAGGCAGAGAGACATAGCAAGAGAGGCAGAGAGAGAGACATAGGAAGAGAGAGAGAGAAAGAGAGGCAGATAGAGAGAGAAAGAAAGAGAGACATAGCAAGAGAGACAGAGAGAAAGAGAGACAGAAAGAGAGAGAAAGAGAGATATAGCAAGAGGCAGAGAGAGAGAGAGAAAGACAGAGAGAGAGAGAGAGAGAGATAGCAAGAAAGACAGTGAAAGAGAGAGAGAAAGAGAGACATAGCAAGAGAGGCAGAGAGAGAAAGAAAGAAAGAAAGAGACATAGCAAGAGAGACAGAGAAAGAGAGAGAGAAAGAAAGAGAGATAGCAAGAGTGGCAGAGAGAGAGAAAGAGACATATAGCAAGAGACAGTGAAAGAGAGAGAGAGAGCAAGAAAGAGAGAAAAAAGCAAGAAAGAGATAGCAAGAGAGACACAGAGAGAGAGAGAGAAAGGGAGAGAGAAAGACATAGAGGAAGGGAAGGAGGGAGAGATAAAGAGAGCAAAAAAGAGAGGAAGAAAGAAAGAAAGAGGGATGGAGAGAGAGAAAGAATGGAAGGAAGGAAGGAAGAGAGAGAAATAGGGAGAAATAGAGCGAAAGGGAGGAAGAGAGAGATTTTTTTTTTACAAACTTTTCTTTAGCCCCCCCCCTCCCCCCGTTCAATGTTCCCCAGGATTTTGAAAATATGAATAATGTGCCGCGGCTCAAAAAAGGTTGGGAAACACTGGTCTAGATGACCTGGGTCTTTCAGTCTGAATCTTGTGTAAAATAGCAGCTACTGCAATATTTCTTCTTTTCGTTATGTAAAACAGCAGCTAATATTTGCAGTTAATATTTCAGAGATTAATTTTGCTTGCATGATATCAGCAAAATTCAGTATAACTATTATCTTTTAAATTAACGAAGTTGTGTTCTCTTCTTTTTAAAGATGATTTTGCAAAATATAGAAGATTCGTTAGATTGCTGGAATGCAAGATGCTGCAAAGTGACTCATGTCAGTTAATTGTGTGTGGTTACCACTTCACATGGATAGAAAAAGGTATCAAGCGTCCAAGCGTCCTCACAACTTCCAAGATTACTTTTCTTCCAATTTCTGGAGATAAGAAAAAGCTTTAGGACATTCAGAAATCAACATTAAAAAATTAAAGCAATTAACAAAAGAGATGCCTATGTAGACACACGCTCAAGTGCTCAAGTTTGAAGAGAATCCAATGTAAACTTTAGAGGAATATTGGAGAATGACTTCTCTTCCTATTAGTTTTCTTTTTGCTGCTGCTGCAATCAGGTTTGTGACCTCCATTTGATTTCCTTATGACCCCTTACTCTGGTCAGATGGTTTTAATTACTGAAAGCCATCGTAGGCTTCTATGACCTACTTCAAAGGCTTTTTTCCATTTCTTCTGTTGGATATATTGTTGTCCCAGATTAGTCTGATTCTGGACATATAACTTCTGCTTTTCATCTACCAAGCCGATTTGATATAAGAATTCTGCATAGCCTCCCAGCATCTGTTTAAGAAAATGAACAATATTGTCACAATTGTTTTCATTTTTAAAAAAATCATTAAAATCATTAAAAAGATTGAAAAGAACATAGCAAAATCAATAAACCTTTGCCAAATTTTATACATAGTTTCCCAGTTTTTAGCCCAGTATTATAACAATTAAGCAAATTAGTACTTTGTTCCACTAATGTATTTGTATCAAGTTTGCAAAATGAGTTTAACTCAGAGAAAACATTTAAGGTTAAAAGCATTTTCACAGACTGGGTATCAATCAGGATTATATTCTTTTGGGGTCCGCAATTTCAGAATATAAAAAAATATAGAAATCATACCACTTCAGGGTCACAAAGGCCGTCCCCAATGGCAACACCTTTGAAGTTGATCTTTATCTTTCCTGTAGGATTATTGCTATGAATATAATATCCAATGGCTGGCACATATTTTCCTGCATAAGACTAAAGATAATACAATGGTTAAATCAGTAATATATAGGGATTTTTAATACATTTTATCCAACCTTGATTAGAATTTCTTACATTATATCTATATTATATTGCACCCTTTGTTAATTAAGAGCTTCAAATCTGAGCAAATTTCAATATCCTGGCAACAGCTGAACAATATTCAGGCAATACCTCACAGCTGATTTTAAATGTGGAGCATAGCCCTCAAGGCAGGGAACCTGACTACTCTCTTCTTCTCTCACCCTTATTACCTAAAAATGAGAGTCCAAGCACTTTTGTCTGATGTTAAGGAACTGAGGAGAAGAAAGTTATATATCCCTTTATCTCAACTGAGTTAAAAGAACTGACACAGATCAAAGCCAGTGAACAGAAGAGACGTGACCATGCCTATTTTTATTTCAGTCCCTTAGCAATGACAGAAGTTACTCTCCCATGTTTGGACTCTCCAAGCAGTGCACAGGAGAATTCATAGTTTCCCAGTTTTTAGCCCAGTATTATAACAATTAAGCAAACTAGTACTTTGTTATGGTATTTGTATCAGGTTTGCCAAATGAGTTTAACTCAGAGAAAATATATATAATTGAACTACAGTGGTACCTCTACATAAGAACGCCTCTACTTAAGAACATTTCTAGACAAGAACTGGGTGTTCAAGATTTTTTTGACTCTTCTTAAGAACCATTTTCTACTTAAGAACCCGAGCCTGGAAAAATTTCCCAGGAAATTTGAGAGTGGCACGAAGCCCCGGCCAGTTTCCTGCCATTCTCCCTTTAATCCCAGTCTGCACACCAAAAGCGCTTTTCCCACCGTTTAGGACCTGGCGCTATTCTCTAGGGGTGGGGAGAACGGGGCCACAAGCACTGCCTTCAAGCTCCGTGCAGGGCGGCCACAGGCGCTTCTTGTATTCTTCAGCCAGGCAAAAGATGCGGTTGCGGAGGTTCTCAGGAGAATCAGTCATACAGGAGGCTTTGAAAGTGAAGCAGACGCTGCTTGTGTTCTCCCTGATGCCAAAGCGAAGGACAGAGGGAATTCCTCAGCCAGGGAGAGGTGGCCCCTGCCCAGCCACAGCCAACGCCTGCCGGTCTCCTGCGGGGAGGGAAGTGAGGCCGTCCGGGCAGGCAAGGGCTGCTGGACTGCCTCGGGGACAGCCGGCAAAGCACGAGCAGGCTGCCTCTGTCCCTTCTGACCACTACCCAATCCCCTCCCGCAGCATTCGTGTATAAGACGCACCCAGTTTTTGATGCACTTTTTTGAAGTAAAAAGGTGCATCTTATACACCGAAAAATACGGTATATAGGTTCCACAGGTTGGAATGTTAACAATAAGGATAACTAGAAAAATCACTGCCCTTCTTCTGTTTTGAGCTATGGTAGTGCAAGTAGTTAGAATGCGGTATTTCAGGTTAATTCTGCTGACTGCCAGCAGTTTGGGTGTTAGAATCTTACCAGTTCAAGGTTGAATCAGCCTTCCATACTTCCAAGTTTAGTAAACAGGCTGTAAAGCACTGCAAAGCCTAAGTCTAAGTGCTATTTACCTTTCTTGTCAGACAATTGATTATCTTCTCAAAAAGCACTCTTTAAAGAATTCAACAGAGCGCCTCCAATATTAAAGTAACTTAGATCAAAGCTGATAAATCAGTGCCATTCAATAAAATATTATTTTGCTTTGCAAGTACAATTCATTATACAGTAGTACCTCTAGATACGAGCTGCTCTACATGCGAATATTTCAACATACGAGCCACGAGTGGAGAGACATTTCTGTTCTAGTCCCGAGCTCAAATTCGGGATACGAGCCGAGCGTCCACTAGGTGGCGAAGAATCCTTGCTTTTGGTTATCTCGGAGGGGAAAAACAAAGTCTAAAGCGATTTGTTCCACATACGAGTTGCCTCGACATACAAGCTCCCTTCTGGAACCAATTATGCTCGTATCTAGGGGTACTACTGTATATCCTTTACTAATTTTGCTTGTGTGATTGCATAATGATATTGCATGTACAATTAGAACCGAATATATTGTTCCAAATGTTATCTCAGTGACAAAATTACCTGTCTAGAACTCTAGTTACTGTAGCAGCAATTCTATTAATTAATAGAAGTTTTATTTCTTCTGCAACATATTCATACAAATATTTAATATACAAACATATTCCTTAATAGAATATGTTTTTATGTAAAATACATATTTACACTCATAAATTGACAAATGTTAAAGCAAACTTACTTCTCCTGTTGCATAGAAGTCATTTTGGTGATATTCAGGAAAAAGCTGGAAAAACTGAATGATCGCACTGAAAATGCAGATATAGTATCAATTAATACACACACTGAGAAACTGTAGTATAAGCTTTTTGGTCAATGGAGGAAGCCAGATTTGCTTAACGACTACACAGTTCACTTAACCTCTGCAGTGCAAAGCATAACTTCTTGACATATTAAAAGCAGTCATGCAATACTTCCATATCATATAGAAATATTGCATGACTGCTTTGCAATCTGTCCTTGGCTATCTGTGTGAATTAAACAGTGAGATAATCCTGCACAGCTGCTTCAACAGATGCACACATGCATACATAGACAAGCAGGGATACATGGATATCTGGAAACAATGAAGAAGCCTTATAAAAGACAGCTGTTTTAATTCTTCAAAGATTGCTGCAAATGCTTTGCTCAGATCTAGTAAATATTTAAATCTCTACAAAAAGTTGTGCAGGGCTTACTTTTATGCTTACTTTTATTGGGGGGGGATTCAGCTTTAACTTACCTATACAAATCTCTTCCTACATCATCTTCATTCTTTGCATATCCCTTTGGATCATCTGTAAAACTGAAGCCAGTTCCAACCTGATAGTTAAAGAGAACCAGGACATGTGAGGAACAAAGAATTTCATTTTTTGCTGATATATTCTACATCAAATAAAATCTAATTAATTACTGTATATGGTTTCTCCTACAATTGTTTTACTCTTATTTTGCACTTAAGTCTATGTTCATGTCTATTCAGAAGTCAATTTCATTAAGACCAATGGGCAAATTTCTAAATTAGTAAATTGTCTGGATATTTGTATATTTTTACTATATTGTAAGCTGTTCAAAGTTGCCTTGATCTATGAAACAGATAGCAAATAAATTTAAGGATAAAAGTGTAGTAGTAGTAGTAGAAATATAAGATTTCAGATTAGAAAATTTGGATTCCCACCCTTTTTTCCAGGCATAATTTATGTGATTATTTTTTATGTAGTAGTAATAAACTTTTAGTTGTTGATTGGAATATTGACTGTTGGCTATTAAGTCATTGGCTGTTGTTTCCTTTTGTTATCAAGTCCTCTGCTCCTAAATACCTGATAAACTGGTGGTAAATAGTGCTAGTGATAGAAACACTCATTTAAGTGTACTGTATGGGGGTGCCTACCAATACCATGATGCTATTCATACTATAAAGATTTGATGTTCAAATTTATATTTTAAATAAAATATTATTCATTCTTAACTTACTGGATTGTCAATATACAGCATGGAGAACTTAGAGGTCCAAGGAAACTTTCGTTCAGTCACTATAAAGAAAGCAAACCAGAATAAGATTTCAGCTACCATCAGTGTACCAAACTGTGGAAATCTGCGGTGAATTTTGCATACCAAAATATATTTTGAATATGTCATCACCCAAAAAATAAAAATAAAAAATAATAATATTTCCAATATTTATATGAATTGGGTTCTGGATTCTTGTCCAATGTTTTTATTATTATCAAACTGACAGACAGACCCAAGTTTTGTAACAGTGAGTTTTAATCATATTTCATCTCAAACTCAAATACCAGTTTTGCATCAGCAAGTATCCACTTCCTTACCTATACTTGTTCAGAATAGGAAAGATATATTCTGCTGTTACATACATTTTACTTAACAGAATTACAACTAAATGTTAAAAAAATGAATTGTAAAAAATGAATATTCAGAAATAAAAACAGGTATTACACTAGAAACAAATCAAATACTTGCAAGAAAGGTTCTTCTGAACAACATATGGTCCATGTTCAACAAAAAGGCCAAACATAGAGGTTCCTCCAGGTCCACCTTGGAGCCAAAGTAAAACAGGAGCATTTTCTGGTTGAACCTGAAACCATAAGAACAAAGATTGGTTGAATATATTGAAATATTGCATTTATTTTAACTAATTATAAGAAAACTGTCAGAGTTTTATTTTATTATATTTAGTTTTCCATACAGTTGTTATCAAGCTCAATATGTGTCATCACTCCTATAGATGCTTCCCTAGAGGACCTCTCTAAAATGTCACCTCAAGGAAGCTGAACCAATTCCAGGCAAGTCTGGAAGAGATATGGTCAATGGTTCCAAGCAGCCATTTGAGAGAGATTTGGCTGAAGCACAACTGCTATAGGACTATCCTGAGCCTTCAGGTGGTAAAAGCAAATAAGACTGGCTTTCTGTACTTGACCTAAGAATATGTAGGGCAGAGAAAAGGCAGCAGCAGAAAAGGTTAGTCAGATTGTGGCTGTGAGAAGTATCACTTATCTTAATGTGCTGCACCAGAAACTGGCTATTTAAGACATCAAACAGTTTGGAGATGATGCTGAGAACAATGTGTTCATTTTCTAGTTCTGTGTTTCTGGTTGTTATGATTCTTGCCTTGCTTTGGAATGACATTGTGTGTTGACTTGGATCCTGCCTTGTGAATTTTAGACTTTTCTTGCCTTGCGAACCTTCTTTATTGTGGATTTAATTTTGCCTGGTGAGTTTATTTTGATTGGGAAATTTTGAAGTACCTCAGAGACTCATGGCCATTGGTCTGCTTGTGACTGAAATTAATTGAGACAGTTCTGGGTTTTTGGTGAAGTGAATTTCTGGGGAATATTAACAAACCCACTAAACTCACTAAACACTATTGGAGTGTGTGTATGTGTGAGAGAGAGAGGGGGAGGGAGGGAGAGAGAGAGAGAGAGCACAGAACAGCACCATGAGGGTAGTTGGCTACCATTCTGAAATAATTTACATAAATCACCTTTGCAATCGTATTATGAGCAACTGTGTCCTCTTTGCTGATGACATAAAACTATTTAACATCACCAACAATACTGCTACCCTATAGAGTGACCTTAACTACCATATTTTGTTTTTGGGGAGGAAAACAAGGGGGAGAAATTCTGCCTCGGCCTCCCAGCAAACAGTACAGATGATGTATACTGTTTTCTGTGCATGTGTTCCTGGCTCATAGAAATAGCAAAGAATTAGGGAAATGTACATTATGGCAGTATATTAATGCAGAAAGTTTTCTTAAATGTAGTCACACTAACTCCTCCAAATTATTTAAATAGATCTACTTCAAACATAACTAGGACAGGATTTAACTCAGCTGTCTTATTTTAATTTTAAAACAGAACATTGTTACATTTCACACTATACTTGTACAGATGCTGTTAAGATTGATGTGGTTTTCTGGAAGTATACATTATTCTCTGCTATTTAAAAGAAGACAATGAGGAGACAGTTCAGAAAGGCAAGGCGACAGCTCGGAAGGGGCCTGAAGTCATCAAATCCGGTGAGACTGTGATTCAACCCAGTGTATGTATTTAGCTGTGTGTGTACATTACCCCATCCTGCTCCTGCTTGTTTCAACTACCCTCATTTCTGCCTGCTGCTCCATAACAAACAAAGCTAACAACTTCAGCTACATTAAAGAAGTAACATTTGAAGGGGAAAAGTCCGTCCCTTCCTGCATCAATCTACAAAAGACCCTTGCTTAAGTATAAAGCTTAAGTAAACCAGAGTGTACTTTGGATTATTCACTGTGAACTTTCTTCTTGCCTACTGCATGTTTATGCAAACTCTGGACTAAAACATTGTTTATTACTATTTTCTGAATACTTTTGCTATACCATTAGAGAAGTTACTTTAAAAGCAAGCATTCTTTCTTCTTCCAATCTTCTTGCTGAGTTTTCTGTTCACAAAGGAGCTGTTAACCTTCCCCTGACTACGACATACAAACAAGCCTCACTACTAATATGTAGTGAGCCTCCTGTCCATACCCCCTTATCTTCCTTGGTGAGCTCACATTAACTGGACCCTAAAGAAATGCACTAGGAAACCCATCCTTACTACCCTATACAATGCTGTTACCAATCTGGGACTCAACCAACTAGTAACAAACATACTAGACTCAACAGCTGCAAGACTCATATTCTGCAAGAACAATTTATGGGCTACAAATAAAAGAACCTTTTTCCAACAGCAACCATAGTATTATTAACTTCAACCTCAACCTATGCCACTCCAAAATTCACCCTAATAATGCGACACCCAAGTAAATTTTTTAAAAAGCCAACCATGAACTCATAGATGCCAATCTCTAAATTCTTGACTTGCAAGCTCTATTCTCTGGCTGTAACACTGCCAATGACCTCTACAACATATTCTTGCTCGAAATCAAAAGAGTTAACAAATTACATGTACCACGAATAACTACCATAAGCAAGAAAAACAACCTACCCATCTCAATAAGAAAACTACAAACCAAAAAAAAAATATCTCTCTGGTGGAAAAATAAAAAAGGTCATGTAGCTTCAAAAGCCACTACAAAAATATATGCCACAGAATAAAGACAGAATGCTTCGACTACCACAGCAAACAAGAGGAAAACCTTCTGTGCACCAAATCCAACCTTACCTTCTACAACTTAATAACAAACCCAAGGACTCAAGACCCATCCCACCACTAAAAGGACCCAATAATAAAGAATGCTATGATGAATCAACCAAAGCTAACCTCTTCAACAGATTCTTTGGCTCTGACTTTGTAAACAGCAACAGTTCATCCCCAAAATTCACTAATCGCACCTCAAACACTCACAATGATTTAACTCAAATAGACTTCATTGAAGACATTGTTGGAAAAGCATTATGCAACTTTAAATCTTCTCTATCAATTCGGCCTGATGGTCTATGTGCATATTTCCTAAAAAAGCTCTCCACATTCAGGACCAGCTCACTACTAAAGCTATGATCGCAAGCAACGATCATCCCCATCTTCAAAAAAGGAGAACCCAATCTAGTTGAAAACTATAGACTAATCTCATTATGTTTCATCACATGCAAAGTCATGGAATCAATCATAAACCAATCAATTACTCTCAAACTTTGGACACTTGACAACGTAGTTATAATGGTGGCAATGTCCCAGGGTTATGTGAACATCTTTTGGGATCTTTTGACAAGCAACTGCAGGGATTCACTTAACGTCTGTGGCAAGAAAGGTGGTAAAGTGAGGCAGAACTCACTTAATAACCATCTTACTCAGGAGATAGAAATGTTGGCCTCCATTGGGGTCAGAACAGAAGTCAAGGATTATCTGTCTGACCAGTGCACTCTTTTAGAAGCAGATCAGGAGTCCATTTTGAAGCTCCACAGAAAACATCTAGGGGAGAAGGCAGGTTGTCCTCGATTTACAAGGGTTCATTTACTGACTGTTCAAAGTTGCAATGGCCTTGAAAAAAGTGACCTTTGCCCCTTTTTCACACTTACGACCTTTGCAGCAGCACCACGATCGTGTGATCAAAACTTGGCCGCTGTTTCATGACCATTTATTTATGACCGTTGCTGTGTCTTGAGGTACATGACCCCCTTTTGTGACCATCTCACAAGCAAAGACAATGGGGGAAAGTAACCTAATAGTTGATGTATGAAATTCACTACCAGACTCACCTAGCCCCCCAAACTTTACCTTCAGATTATCCACTGTTAATCTCTCCCAATTCCTAAGAGCTCAATAAGGGGCATCCATAAGTGCACAGTGCTGTGTCCGCATAGTAACAGCCGGCTGTCAGAGCCGCGCTCGCTCGTCCCTCTCCAGGGTGCTGATTGGGCGCGTATGCCCCAGTTACAATGTAAGCGGGAACTTTCCACTGTTTGGATTGGTGGCTGCCTCAGGCAGCGAGCTGTATAAAAGCTTGTGTATTCATGATTGTTTTAAGTCTGTACCTGCCTCTGCTGGCACGTTGTTTGATTAAGCCACTATGTTATAATAAGGCCTCAGTTATTATACTGGCGACGAGGATTAGAGCCTGTCATTACGGAATTCTTGTTATATATTAACAGTAAGTGAGGATGTCTGTGCAACTTACTTTTCCCCCTTTCGATCCACAAGGGGAGACGTGGGACTCTTATGTCGCCCATTTCGACTGCTTTCTAATTTCCAATGGGTATACTGAGATTTCTGGGGACCGGAAAAGGTCTTATTTCCTCAGTTTCTGCGGTCCCGAGATGTTTGAGATGGCCAGAGCCTTGTTTGCCCCAGTCTCAATACATGACGTGCCATGGCAGACTTTTCTGTCAACTCTGCAGGACCATTACGCCCCGGCCCCTTCCCGCTGTGCACGAAGATACAAGTTTTACCAAAGGAACCAGGCGGAAGGGGAGTCGATTAATGACTTTGTGGCCGCTCTCCGCCGGGCGGCTTTGTACTGCGAGTTCTCCGATTTAAATGATTATTTACTTGACAGACTTGTGTTTGGGGTACGGGATGGTCGCCTGAAGCGACGCCTTTTAGCCACCCGAGACTTAACCTTTCAGGCAGCTCTGGCTGAGGCTCGTGCTTTTGAGCTGTCAACCCAGTCTTTGGCGGCCATGGACAGCTCCGTGAATGCTACGGCCAAAGGGCCTGCCTTGCCTGACAAACCGAAAAACCCTGTTGAGAAAGAGGATAACAGTGAGGCTGAGGAGGAGGAAGTTTGCCGGCTGGGGGCTTCCCGGGGTCAGGATCCACCTGCCGCTCATCCCCGTCCCCCTCTGTCGCCATGCCGGGGATGCGGGGGCAACCATTTTAGGTTGAATTGTCCCTTCAGGGACACGGCTTGCCGGCATTGTGGTGCCAGAGGCCACTTTGCTCGGGTCTGCCGTTTCCGCAGATCCCCACCTGCAGCTTCGAGAGAGCAGAGGGAGTCCCAAGGCTTCAATCCCCGTTGGCAGAGGAGATTTTCCTCGAACAGGAGGGAGGATTGCAACGCTGTCTACAGCTGTCCGCGCCCGGCAACCACTTATGTCAGGGAGACATCTGATTCGGCGGAGAAAATCTCAGTGACAGTTCGTCTCGGGGAAGCGTCATGTTCCATGCAAGTGGATACCGGCTCGGCACATTCATTGGTTTCCTGGGCCACTCTGAAGCGGTGTGTTCCTCGACTGAGTAAGGGTCGCCTGCAGCCGTGTAACTTGACTTTAAGGGACTACCAAGGAGCCCCGATTCCGGTCCTGGGCGAGGGTAGATTTCTGGTTAAGTTTAAGTCTTTCGTGGGCAAATTGCCTCTGATCGTAGTAGACGGGCCATTTTCCAATCTTTTAGGGCTAGACTAGTTTAAGTCTCTGGGTCTGTCTGTCTCGGGGGTTAATGCAGTTAAGGGGGGTCTGCTTTTGACGAATTGGCTAAAGAATTTCCCTCAGTTTTTGATAATGATTTGGGTTGTTACACCGGGACCCCAATTTCTTTTAGCCTCGCTCCCCAAGTGCCCGCGGTGCGGCTAAAAGCCCGCCAAGTTCCCATTCCCCTCAGACCTAAAGTTGACGCTGAACTGGACCGGCTGATTGCTCAGGGGGTGTTAGAGCCGGTTGACCAAGCGGCATGGGAGACCCCGCTGGTCATCGCTTTCAAGGGGGATGGGGGCATAAGGTTATGCGGAGACTACAAGTGTTCTGTCAATAAGGCACTGGCCCACCACTCGTACCCGCTGCCAGTGGTGCAGCAGTTACTCCACACCCTTGGTAACGGCAGGGTTTTTGCCAAGCTTGACCTGTCTCAAGCGTACCAGCAGCTCCCCGTCGACCCCATTACTGCAGAGGCCCAGGCGATCATTACCCACAGGGGGGTGTTTAAATGCCATCGATTACAGTTCGAGGTCTCTATTGCCCCTGGGATCTTTCAGGGATTGATGGAACGTTTATTGTATGGGCTGGAAGGAACTTTGCCCTACTTTGATGACATCCTGGTCTCGGGGAGTTCCGAAGATGAATTGTTATGGAGGGTTAAGAAAGTTCTGACCAAGTTTCAAGAGGCGGGTTTGAAACTTAAATAAAAAAAATGTGTTTTTGGGGTGCCAGAGGTTGTCTTCCTGGGATTCAGGGTGGATGGGAAGGGAATCCATCCCACCCCGGAGAAAACGAGGGCAATCTGGGATGCCCCCAGACCCCAGTCAAAGGCGGAACTACAGGCCTTTTTAGGGCTTCTGAATTTTTATGCGGTTTTTATCCCGCACAAGGCTTCGGTGGCAGAACCTTTACACCGGCTACTTGACAAGCGGTCTCCCTGGCGCTGGGGTGAGCGGGAGGAAGCCGCATTTGGGGCGGTTAAACGGATACTTACCTCAAACAATGTCCTGGCCCAATATTCCCCAAGTTTGCCGCTAGCCCTCACTTGCGATGCTTCCCAATATGGTGTGGGAGCAGTCCTTAGCCACCGGTTGCCCAATGGAGCTGAAGCCCCATTAGCGTTCTTTTCCCGAACCCTAGCCAAGGCAGAAAGGAACTACAGGCAGATAGATAAGGAGGCATTGGCACTGGTAGCTGGAGTCCGCCGTTTCCATGAGTATCTGTACAGCAGGAAATTCGAGTTAGTGACCGATCACCAGCCATTATTGGGGTTGTTAGCCAGTAACCGCCAGAGCCCAATAGTGTTGTCCCCGCGCATGACGCGCTGGATCGTTTTTCTGGCCAATTACACCTAAACCTTGACATACAAACCTGGTCGCCACATTGCACACGCTGACGCTCTCAGCAGATGCCCGGTAGCCGAAGAGTTAGCAGACCCCGCTCCCGCTTGCTCCGTTTTAGCGTTATCAGATGGACCCTTGGTGTTGGCCACTCCTGATGTGGCCAGGGAGACTGGGAAGGATCGGATTTTAGCCCAGGTAAGGCAATGGGTCCTGAGGGGGTGGCCAGTCTCTGCCCCAGCTGATCTTTACAGTCCTTTTTTTCGTTGTCGCAGTGAGTTCTCAGTTGAGAAGGGAATTCTTTTGAGGGGTGGCAGAGTAGTTATACCTGGCAGGCTGCGGAACCAGGTGTTGGCTCTTTTGCACAAGGGTCACCCTGGCATTGTGAGAATGAAGGGCCTGGCAAGGGATTACGTATGGTGGTCAGGTATGGATAAGGAGGTGGAACAGCGGGTTGCTGACTGCGCTGTGTGTCAGGAGAGCAGGTCTATGCCCCCCCGTGCTGAACCTTTGGCATGGGAGCCGCCATCAGGCCCCTGGACGCGCTTACATATAGACTTGGCTGGCCCCTTCATGGGGCAAACCTTTTTGATAACTGTGGATGCCTTTTCCAAGTGGGTGGAAGTGGCCCATTTAGAGTCCACTCAGTCTCAGGCAGTTATTGATTCCCTGATGGCCCTTTTCGCCACACATGGATTTCCGGACCTATTAGTCTCGGACAATGGCCCGCAATTCACATCTGTCCTCTTCGAGTCATTCTTAGCAGCAGCGGGCATCAGGCATGCCTTGACCTCGCCTTGGCATCCGGCCAGTAATGGTCAGGCAGAACGGGCAGTTCGTTCAGTAAAGGAATCTCTCAAAAGGATGCCCCAGAGCTCTTGGAAAGAGAAGTTATCTGATTTACTATTGGCCCAACACACTACCCCATGCGTGACTACAGGTAGGACCCCGGCGGAACTCTTGATGGGTCGCAAGTTAAGAATAATCCTTGATAGGCTGCAC
Organism: Erythrolamprus reginae; assembly: GCF_031021105.1. NCBI lineage: Eukaryota > Metazoa > Chordata > Lepidosauria > Squamata > Dipsadidae > Erythrolamprus > Erythrolamprus reginae. The sequence continues at coordinate 47,577,097 of NC_091963.1, forward strand.
CCGGGGTACACAGCGACAGTGCAATGGCCAGAATCTGCGGGGCGAGAGGTATCAGTGGGAGACGCGGTGTTTGCCCGCGCCTATTCCGGCCAAAAGACATGGGAAAGAGGTACGGTGTGTAGGGAACTGGGGCCCCGCTCATTCGAGGTGGAGTTACGGGATGGACGAATATGGAGAAGGCACCTGGATCAGATCAGGCTGAACAAAGGAGGGAATTGTGGAGAACCGGGGGCCATTGAGTTTCACGGGGAGAGTTTCCAGGGACCGCCCACTGCAGCCAGGAGTTCCGGGGAATCAGCCACGGCAGACAGCCAGGAAGCAGAGGTGGTTCAGACTCCCCAAAACAGCCAAACGGTACCGGCCTTGGAACCAAGCTTAGGGCATTCCGCAGAGCCCCGGCGCTCTGAAAGAATCTGCCGCAGACCGTCATATTTAAAAGATTATGTTTGTGTTAACCAAGGGGATAGGAGTGCTGTGTCCGCATAGTAACAGCCGGCTGTCAGAGCCGCGCTCGCTCGTCCCTCTCCAGGGTGCTGTTTGGGCGCGTATGCCCCAGTTACAATGTAAGCGGGAACTTTCCACTGTTTGGATTGGTGGCTGCCTCAGGCTGCCTCAGGCAGCGAGCTGTATAAAAGCTTGTGTATTCATGATTGTTTTAAGTCTGTACCTGCCTCTGCTGGCACGTTGTTTGATTAAACCACTATGTTATAATAAGGCCTCAGTTATTATACACCAGATTGACTTCTGTCTCTTGTCCTAATGTTTCTCTTTTACTAGTATCATGTATATAAATATTATATCTTTGTATACCACCAATACCACCACTTGCCAAAACAAACAAATAAATAAAATAAAATAAAATAAAATAAAATAAAAGCACTGGGTTTGTTCAGATCAAGCATTTATTTTAAAAGCTTCTTAATTTTGTTAAGTTGTCAAGAACAATAATAAAGCAGTCTTTTAAAAATAAATATAATAATTTTAACATTCTACAGATATTTATAGTTATTGACTTACCTCCTTGTACCCAGTTTCAACTGTCTGATTAGCACAAGAAAAAAATTCTGCCTCTACCTCTCAGCAATTTGCCTCCTTTCACTTTCAGTTCTAGCATGTCGTCTGCATGCAGCTTCAATCAGCTGAGAGTCAGGAAACTGCTAATTGGTTGCTTAGGTTAACAGGCTCTGTTACGTATGTATGAACAGTATGTATGTATGTGTATATATATACACACAGGGGTGGGCTGCTGCCCGGATTGGGGGGGGACGCGTTGGGGTAGCGAAAATGGAGCTCTATCCCAGAGCACCCAATTGGCACTGAAAGATGTTGAAAGAAAATGCAGGGTGTCCTGCATAAGTCATGCCCACAGTGTGGTAGTAAAAATTTTGGTAGCCCTTCACTGTATATACACATACACACACACACACATCTTCCATTGAGGACCTGTATATTGCATGAGTCAAATAGTGGGCTGTGAAAATATTTACTGATCCTTCACATCCTGGACATAAATTGTTTCAACTCCTACCCTCAAACTGTGGCTACAGAGCACTGCATACCAAGACAACTAGACACAAGAACAGTTTTTTCCCGAATGCCATCACTCTGCTAAACAAATAATTCCCTCAACACTGTCAAACTATTTACTAAGTCTGCACTACTAATACTACTAGTTTTTTCTCATCATTCCTATCACCCAATTCCTCCCAGTTATGACTGTATGACTCTAACTTGTTGCTTGTATCCTTAAGATTTTTATTAATATTGATCGTTTCCTCATTGCTTATTTGACCCCTATAACCATTAAGTGTTCTAGCTCATGATTTTGACAAATGTATCTTTTTTTATATACACTGAGAGCATATGCACCAAGACAAACCCTTGTGTGTTCAATCACACTTGGCGAATAAATAATTCTATTCTATATACAAACTCAAAGTAAACTGCTCCAAAATCAATTGCAAAAAATACAACAACTAACAGAGTGGTCAATGCCTGGAATATGATTCTCTTGTTACATCCTCAAACCTTCAAAATTTTAACCTAACACTGTCTACCATGGGTCTCATCCAATTCCTAAGAGGTCTGTAAGGAGGCACACATAAGCGCACCAGAGTGCCCACTGTCCCTGTTCCACTGTTCCCATTCATACTCATTTCCTATGCATATACTTTACCTGCTTATATTTATATGTTTGTATGTTATGTTCATACTTATAATTGTATTCTCATACATGCTCCACAAACTAAATAAATAAAATAAAAATTAAACAAAATATATGTACTAGACTGTTCAATACCATCTTTTTAACCAACTTTCTCAAACACCATGTTGAGACAGAAATAAATTCCAATCTAATTTAATTATGTTAGCTTGATATATATCGAGCAATTTTCATTACAGTCATAGATCAGCATTACAAATAAAAGTCATTAAAACAATATAATAGTTAAAAATAAAAGACAAATAAAATAATATGTTACAATTGGTGGTGGATTATCAGTGAGCGATTTGAATCTACCCAATTTGGAATTCAACATAATAGACTGACCCCATTCAGAAAAAAAAGTTCATATAGATCTGATAACAATAGTTGTAAAGAAAAGATTTGTATTTCTTATATAATTTATTAGGTGAGATGTAATAAATTGAGTCCACAAGTCCTTATAGAAAAATGCAGTATAGTAGGAGCTGTAGTTTCAATGGCCCTTAGTCCATAAGGGTCATGTGCTATTTTTTTTTTTTTGTATCAGCCCACCATAACTGCTGTAGGAAGTGCATTGCAGCATGCTATAGTTGATGTTCTTCAGATTTTGAGGATATAAATATAAATATCTCATAGCTTGACAGGTTTAAAAAAAACATTACTGAGTAGTGTCCTGAATATTTTCCCACTTCACCTAAAGCTGTAATAATATTGGAACCAGGAACTTATGTCAACCCTTCAATGATACAGATCTTCAAATGAAGCTAGGTTACTTGGCACATTATTTAAACCACAGCTGTTATAATTCCACACTAGCTAGGTAATATCACTTACCTTTTAAAAATCCTCTAAAAAAGCAACTGTTATTAAAAAAATAGGATTTTGCAACAAAAGTTCTATTTTCTTGAATGAGTATAAAGAAAAGTGCCTTTTCATATTCTTAACAAGTGGATCTAGTCACTAGTCACTAATTGTAATAAAGGAACTAACTTCTTATCAAATGTTTATGTGTGCCCAGATGCAGAAATACATCAATAGAATGTTCTGTCTGTGTCAATCTTTGATTTATAAAAATTCCCAATGGTCTGTGTTTGCCTACTTTTAGGTAGGCTGTAAATCCTGCTTTGTTTAGACTAGTCTTTGATGGGGTTGAGGTAGTATTCTACTCTTTAAATGTTTCAATATGAGTTGCCCTGTTCTTAATTTGATTGTTTTGATAAAGAAATGTTTTTACAGCTGCACAAAGCCAGAAGGAACCTTTTGGACAGAAAGATTTATAAATATTTAAAAACTTAAAACACCTGCACAGTTTTTAATTATTGATATTCAGAGAAAATAAAGTTGCAGATTTTATGGTAAGAGAAAAGAAACACAAAACTATACATCTATAGTTTGGAACTATACATCTATAGTTTGGAAATGCATGTGGAACAGATCTAGATTATCCGAAACTCTATTACGAAACTCTAGTCTAGACTAACAAAATTTGCTCACTGGTAAACTACCAAAATAATGTTTCCCCAGGATTTCTATACATTGCAATCTGAAGATTTAAAAAATGTTGAGCAATTTTAGAGGTACAGTATATGTTTCATTTTTTTTTCATGATTACCTGAGTAAGCCCTGGGGAAAAACATTCAGATTCTCCTCTAAATAAAACATTATTACTGCCATTACTTTCCCCCCATTTCTTATATCCATTATATCAAATGGGCTATAAATGGAATAAACACAAAAATATAGCCACCATATATATTCTCATACAACCTGAGATTACAACTACTTTATTAACAGAACAATTCATGTTTTAACTTTAATTTGTACTGGTATTCTTATTCAAAATTATATTTTCACATATCCCAAGGAGCTTTAGAATTTGGAGCATGCTAATACGCCTTTAAAAAATGAAAAACATTTCATGCTTATTGTCATAAGCTCATAGTAATTTGTTCTCTTTTGCGAGTAGTTCTCGATGGTTGGATTCACACACAGTATATGATGGATTATTTGATTTTTACTTTAGAAATCGATGTGAACCTCAGTTATTATGGCTTTATAAATCAAGGCTTATAAGTTAGCACAATAATCAAATATTTGCAATATTTATTATTTGTATCTTTGAATATATACATCCCCCCCATTACCATTTTTGGTATCAAACATCTATTAAACAAAGGATTGTCATTATGCATCTAATCAGGAAACAATTTCATGATACTTTATAAATGCACCTTTCCAATATCCATGGGGTGGGGAAGGGTAGTCAATTACCTCACTCTTTTATTTAAAAATAATAAAGTAAATCTGATGTCATCTTTCAAATTATACCAATATTAAATTCAAATGTTATTTTGTCTATGCATCATCAGTTTCTATATGTATCAAAATTGAGATGCTTTATTTCCCCAGCATTTAACATGCTACATAGTACATAATATTTTTATATAATGCCCAGGACTTACTTTCTTATATAAATATACTCACAGCAACATAAAGCTACAGTAATGCAGAGATAATCATTTATCTAAGAAAATAATAACAAGAGAATCATTTGTCTAAAAAATATAAATAATAATATAGCATTTCTTTTTAGCACTTCTGTGAGCTTAAGGTTCCTTTAATATCAAATGCACCCATACTACTGAGGGCAACTGCCTTTCTAATCTCATCTGCACAAAAGATGAAAAATAGACTGTACCCACCTGAGCAGGAAAGAACCAGAAGAAAAGGTTGCTATTGTAAGTCTTGTTGACTGTCAGATAGCCTGAATAACTCTTCACATTAGGTCCTGGGAGATGTTCCACTAAGCTTAGTTGCTTTCCTTTGAAAGAATGATAAATGGGCAAGAATTCAAGAATCTGAATATATACACTATATTTTCATCAGTCCAATCATTCTAATGCATGGTTGTTTGGCTTATCTAGACCAGTTATTTTCAACCTTTTTTGAGCCGCGGAACATTTTTTACATTTACAAAATCCTGGGGCACATCACCAACCAAAATGACACAAAATGACACTCTAAGACACTCTCCTCTCTTTTTCCACCCCGTCTCCTCCCCACCCTTGTGTGTGTGTGTGTATACACACTCTTGAACCATTTCCAAAAACAGGTGAGGGCTGGGGGGGGGGGTTTCTCTTATTCTTTGGGTGCTTTTTATCATATGCTTTAAATCAAGGGTCACTTCTCTCTCTCTTTTGTTTCTCTCTCTTTCCTCTCATTCTCTGTCTCAATCATTTTCTCATTTCTCTTTTTTCCTCCCCTTTTTGCACATTTCTTTCTCTCTCTCTCCCTTCCTCTCCTTTTCTCTCTCTCTCTCTCTTGCTTTCTTTCTCTTTCTTTCTTTCTCTTTCTCTCTCTCTCTCTTGCTTGCTTTCTCTCTCACTCTTGCTTTCTCTCTCTTCCTCTCTTTTCTTTCTCTTGCTTTCTCTCTCTCTCTCTCTCTCTCTCACTGTCTCTCTCTTTCTCTCTCTTGCTTTCTTTCTCTCTCTCTCTCTCTCTCACTCACTCTCTCACTCACTCTCTCTCTCAGCAAAAAGTTCCAAGACCAGAACCTGAGCTTCCTTCTTCGCGGCACACCTGACCATGTCTCGCGGCACACTAGTGTGCCACAGCACACTGGTTGAAAAACACTGATCTAGACTATACTGAGTGAACAAGAATTGTCATGGCTATATATAAAACATATATCATGTATATGTATATGTACAATAACAAACTTCCTTTATCTTTTAACATTTTTAAAATTGTCATGTGGGGCCACATTACCAGCTGTGCAGGGCCACATGATTCCTGCAGGATACATTTGGACACAACTACTCTAATGTTTACACAATTAGCCAGAAAAAAAGTATTTTATTTTAAAAAATAAAAACATTATTTTGATTTTTATTCTTATTTAAATATTTACCATTTTTCTAATTAAGGAGCAACAGTGATAAACAGAAAAGGTTACTCGGCTTCATTTAAGTATTATGAGAATCTGGGTTGTTTATAAATATACTTTCTCTTGCTGTAATGATGGATTTTTTAAAACGCTTGTTTAGGTTACAAGAAAGTCAAAATGAATGAAAAAGCTCATCTTCAGGTTATTTGCCAGTAAACATACTGGCTCTGATTGATATGACAACAGTAAAAAAAAGTTTACATTCTCCTTTCCATGGTAAGTCACAATTACATCTATCACACAATGCTGGCTTTGCACTCTTAATTTAAAGCTTTAAGATGAGAAATTTTCACTTAAACATTGGAACAACAGTAAGTTTGCACCACTCCCCCCACTTATGAAAAGTGAGGAAGGAAAGGAAGCAACTGGAAACACAATACATTAACACAAATTGTTTTCTTCAACTTGTATCCATATAGATATCCAGACTGTAACATGACCTGTGGCAAATGTGTGGTTTTTTTAAAAGAAGACGACTGGAAATCTGTCTGCATTTTTACTCTATGGACCTGGGTGGTCCACAATCCAAGCAATAATAGAAAGAGAATAAATGTAAGATACATTCCTCCAATTAAACTGCATTTATGCAAAGTTCCAATCAAACACAATGCAAAGTGTAAGATACATTCTAAAATATTACTGTTGTAACCATGGAATTTTAAAGGAATAGGTATAAATAAACATATAGCAATAAAAAAGTGTATAAGTTATACATATACTTTTATGCAAGCACAACTGGAAGCAGCTCCTACAAAAGAAAGGAACTTACAAAAATCACAGCTGCTTGAGCAATCCAATAAAAAGTGCATTTTACAAAACTTCTCTTGGGAATCCTTTGCAGAGTTTTAGATTTATTATGTGCAGACACTGCAGAAAAGCTGGAGACACTGGAAATGTTATTTTTCTGCATGGTTTAAGTTTTTTTAAAAATGTCATAAAGTAATTTTACCTTCCTCAGTTTTACCACTTTCAATGTAAGGTGTTAGGAACAGTGGTTGTCCGGGATCTCCTTGTGATGGCAAAACATGTTTTAATCTTCTAAAAATTCTCCCCATTGCACTCCATCGTGCATGGCAGCTGCTTAATTCTAAGAAGAAACTCAGGCTTAGCAAAGCCAGTAAAGCCGTTGTTATCTTGCACATCTTTTCACTTGGTTACCTTGAAAGGAATCAAAGAAAGCACTAATTAAAAATGAAAATTAGTGTTAAGACCAGTGAAAGGCTACCAAAACTTTTACTACCACACTGTGGGCGTGGCTTATGCAGGATGCCCTGCATTTTCTTTCAACATTTTTCAGTGCGATTTGGGTGCTTCATTTTCGCTACCGCACTGCGCCCCCCCCCCTCGGTCCAGGCAGTAGCCCACCACTGGTTAGGACTGTTTTAATGGTTGGGTTGTCAATATATAAACCAACAATGATATATAGCTTTAACTGAGCTATGTCTGATTGAAGATTGCCATAAAAGGGAATTAGAAATCATAGTTTATTCTCTCTGTTATTCTCAAATGTTATTCTGTATAGCATTCTCTCTGTCAGTTTGCTCTGCATTCTCTCTTCATTCTCTGTGTTATAGTTATGCGTGATAGCTAAACTGTGTTTAAGCTTGATATCTTTGTTTACTGTTTATGACAAATACAAATGGTAATAAAAACTTGTAATTTGATATTATTTGGATTGGTATTCTGACTATACCTGTATGACTTCCCTTCATTTTTGCTGGCACTGCTTTGAATCCCAGCGAGGGGAGCCTCAGGGAAATTGCAGCATCGCAAAAACACGGAAGTCCGCAGGTGGAGTTTCCCAGCATGGGGAGCCTCAGGGGAATCCCAGCAGAGCAAAACAGGCGCTTTGCTGGCAACGGAAGTCCGGAGTCCAATATTTGCTATTGGAAAAAAGATTATATACATATAGCACTAGTAGGCCCTTCTTGATATGGCCTGCTTCTAGGAAGATGCACTGGAAAAGACACTGAACTGCAGAATTAACATGATGAATTAATTAATTTTTCTGCCTTTTATTATTTTTACAAATAAGTCAAGATGGTGAAACATATGAAAACTCCATGGATTCAATGCCTGCAATTCAGTCCTACACAGCAGTCTTAATCAAGCAATTAGACAAGGTAGATCAGCATTAACTTTTGTCATTAAATGTAATTGTGAACAGTTCTGATGCTTAGTCCAGGTGCCAATATTTCTATATATTTTACTTTACAGTTTTACTATTTTTGTTGGCTTCTGAAGAAGTGATGAAAACCTGGAATTCTATTATATTCATTCTTAATGAAGTCTGAAAACATCTGTTGCAATCCATTTATGTATAAGCAAGGAGAGCTCACCAAATGGATTTATTGCCACTAGGTCTCAAAGTACCCAATGTGTATGTGAAACAAAAAGAGATTATTTTTATGATATAGAAACTAAAAAAGGAATAATTTTTATCACAATATTTCAAGACTGTTTAAAATTGCATTTTCTTGGCATTAATCTACCTTAATCTTTCAACCAAATAGAGAGATCTTTCATGTTTGCTGAAAACAGGAAGAAGTTATTGAAAGCGAAGAAAATGTAAAAAGCATGTTTTTTTAATGCTACAGACAAAAACATAATCAGCAAGCAGATAGTATAACTCTTGAGTTTTGATAATGTTTTAAAACTGCATTTTTATTTAATGTTTCTCTTCCTACCTGGCTTTAGATCAATTCGCATGTGCTAAATTATTGAATTAAAATGTAGTAATTTTTCTAAATGTGATGCCTGTCAGATGTGCTAGATACTGAGCAGATCACGGAAAACATTTGGAGGGTACTCCATGGGGAAAGGCTAATGTAAGAGAAATACAGTGGTACCTCAAGATACGAACCCCTTGTCTTACGAACAACTCGTGATACGAACCCGGGGTTCAGAAAAAATTTGCCTCTTCTTACGAACTTTTTTCGAGTTACGAACCGGCGTTCGGAGACTGCTGGGAAGCCACGCGGCTGTTTTAAAAGGTAACAGCCGGGCAGCGGGGCTTCCCAGAAGCCTCCCGAACGCCGGTTCGTAACTCGAACAAAGTTCGTAAGAAGAGGCAAAATTTTGCTGAACCCCGGGTTCGGTTCGGGAGGTTGCTGGGAAGCCCCCAGGCCGGCTGCGACCTTTTAAAACACCCGCGCCGCTTCGCAGCTGTCTCCCGAAACTGAACGCGGAAGTTCGGCTTTAGCGTTCGGCTTCAGGAGACAGCTGCGAAGCGGCGTGGGTGTTTTAAAAGGTCGCAGCCGGCCTGGGGGGCTTGCCAGCCCCCCCTGAACCCCGAACCCGGGTTCGGGGTGGTGGTGGCAAGCCCCCCAGGCTGGCTGCGACCTTTTAAAACACCCACGCCGCTTCGCGGCTGTCTCCCGAAGCCGAACGCGGAAGTTCGGCTTTAGCGTTCGGCTTCAGGAGACAGCTGCGAAGCGGCGTGGGTGTTTTAAAAGGTCGCAGCCGGCCTGGGGGGCTTGCCAGCCCCCCCTGAACCCCGAACCCGGGTTCGGGGTGGTGGTGGCAAGCCCCCCAGGCTGGCTGCGACCTTTTAAAACACCCACGCCGCTTCGCGGCTGTCTCCCGAAGCCGAACGCGGAAGTTCGGCTTTAGCGTTCGGCTTCAGGAGACAGCTGCGAAGCTGCGCGGGTGTTACCTTCCCTCCCAGGCAAAAAGATGCCGGGGAGAGGGGCACGCCTTCCGCCTGGGAAGTCCGGCCCCATCATCCCAGAATGCCGGCATCTTTTTGCCTGGGAGGGAAGGTGAAATGCCGCTCATAGCAGCTGCTACGAGCGGCATTTCACTTTCTCTCCCAGGCAAAAAGTTGCCGGCATTCTGGGATGATGGGGCCGGACTTCCCAGGCGGAAGGCGTGCCCCTCTCCCCGGCATCTTTTTGCCTGGGAGGGAAGGTGAAATGCCGCTCGTAGCAGCTGCTACGAGCGGCATTTCACTTTCTCTCCCAGGCAAAAAGTTGCCGGCATTCTGGGATGATGGGGTCGGACTTCCCAGGCGGAAGGCGTGCCCCTCTCCCCGGCATCTTTTTGCCTGGGAGGGAAGGTGAAATGCCGCTCGTAGCAGCTGCTAGAGCCGCCGGCATTTCACCTTCCCTCCCAGGCAAAAAGAAGCCGCGCTGCTGCTCCAGTCGCCCGGTCCTCTCCTGCCTCCAGTGCCGATGTTCCCCACTGCGTCGGGGGCCGCCAGCCCCGAATCGGACACACCCTCGCCGCTACCGCTGCCGCCGCGCCCACTGCCCGCCCCATTCTCGCTGGAGGTCTAGCCGGAGCCGGAGCCAGGTCCGCTCGGCCGCGCCTCCTCGCCCGCCGCCCAGCCGCCCAGGATGCTGACCTGCTACCTCGCGGCGCGCCCGCCGCCGGCCCGATCCTGCACCTCCTGCTTCCCCCCCCAGCCAAAAATACAAAGGCGGTCTGCCGCTCCCGCGGAGCAATGGGAAGCTGAAGCCACCGGCGGTTTCAGCCTCCCTTTGCTCCACGCTGCTTTGCCCTGCCTGTCTTTGTGTTTTTGGCTGGGGAGGGGAGCAGGAGGACCTTCCTGACTCCCTCCCCCCAGCACTTCACCCAGGACAACAGGCAGGACGAAGCAGCGTGGGGCAAAGGGATGCTCAAGCCTCCTTTGGTGGTGGTGGCCGGCTTCCTGGTTTCTGAGTTTTGGGCTTGCACGCATTAATTGCTTTTCCATTGATTCCTATGGGAAACAATGTTTCATCTTACGAACTTTTCACCTTACGAACCTCCTCCCGGCACCAATTAAGTTCGTATCTTGAGGTACCACTGTACATACATTTTGGGTCAATTTGATCAATCTGCTTTTTTCCCCTCCCCAGTGAAACATAGGGCTATCCAAACAAACTGAATGAATGAACCTTTGGGCTAATACATAAAAACTATCATGGAAGGATAAATTCTGATCGTACAGTAAATTAGTGGTACTCCCTCTGGTGGCTTATAATCTATCCAGGATTTTTATTTTTCTTGTCAAAACAGGCTTTGCTTTTTGTGATCATGCTACTTCAAAGATGATACTGGTATCAATCAATCAATGGCAGGAAACCTTGTAATAGCTTGGACAGGATGGATGATCCTACAGTCTCATTTTCCCATACACTGTTGCTTTCCTCTTGCCTTGTCTTCCCCTCTATTTTTTCTCTTTTTCAGTATCATTTCTGGTTTCCAAGAGTATCTCTTAACCAGTGTTGGCGGACCTTTTTTTCCTCGGATGCTGAAAGAGTGTGGGCACGTGCTATCGCACATACGTGAGTGCCCACACCCATAATTCAATGCCTGGGGAGGACAAAAACAGCTCCTCCTGCCCCCAGAGGCCCTCTGGAGGTCGAAAATGGCCTGTTTCCCAAAGGCTTCCTTGGACCCGGGGAGGGTAAAAATGCCCAGAGCTTCTCTGGAAGCCCCAAAACACCCTTCCAGAGCCTCTGTGCAAGCCAAAAATCAGCTGGCCAGCACACACATGCATGTTGGAACCGAGCTAGGGCAACAACTCGCATGCCAGCAGATATGGCTCCTTGTGCCACCTCTGGAACCCGTGCCATAGGTTCACCATCACTGCTCTAAAGTCAAGTATTTGATAATTGTAACTAAACAGAAAGGTTTGAGCCTAGCTTACTAATTACGATGGCAGGGCAAAGAATTTTATTTTTTAATAAACAGCAAAATGTTAAATAAAACTTTGATTTTGGAGAGTTAGAATAGGAATATAAACATCAAGATAAATTTGAAATAAGATTTTTGAATGTATTATAAATAAATATTTCTTATAAAAATACTTTTGTTTTGAATACTTTTTTTAAAAAAGAAAATAAGGCAAGACTTTATAAATTGGAAACTAGAAGGTATTAAAAGCTAATTAAAGAAGAATACTCAAATTCAACTTACTAAGACAGAATGAAGCAAAATATTTTAACATTGGATATACTGAAGGACATTTTTGAACAATGAACTTTAAAAATGTTAGATGTGTGCACTGGAAGAGGAATTACCAGAGATGATTCAGGCTGATTTGAAAATGGATTTGAAAATGACAGACTGTTACGTACTGTAGATATAAAATAAATCCATTGACACCTTTATAATTGAAATGGACATGCAAAGAATCCAGAAACCATTATCTGCATAATTTTGCTTTATAGCAGGGGTGACTTTGGGTCAATCATTTTCTCAACCCCTCACAAGGTTGTTGTGGAAAACAAAAGGAGCAAGGAATATTAGATATGTACACCATAGTGAGTTACCTAGAGCAATGATTGCAAACCTATGTCATGAGTGTTACAGGTGGCACATGGATCCATATCTGCTGACATGCAAGCCACTGCCCTAGCTCAGCTCCAATATGCATGTGTGTGCTGGCCAGCTGGTCTTTGGCTCGCAGAGAGGCTCTGGGAGGGTGTTTTTGGCTTCCAGAGATCCTCTGAAGGGATGGAGAGGGCATTTTTACCTTCCCCCAGCTCCAGGGATGCCTTTGGAGCCTAGGGAGGGTGAAACGCAAGCCTACTGGGTCCACCAGAAGTTGGGGAACAGACCACTTCCTGCATCCAGAGGGCCTCTGGGAGGTAGGGAAACTGTTTTCGACATCCCCAGGCATTGAATTATGGGTGTGAGCACTCGTGCATGCGTGATAACGTACGCCCACGTTCTTTTGGCACTCAAGAAGAAAAGGCTTGCCATCATTGACCTATAGAAACAAAGGCAATTTAAAAATATAATAAATAAATAATTTGAAAGATCAAGACTGTTAGAAGTGAAAAGAAGGAATAAAAAGTAGTTTATTTGATTGAGATTAAAATAGATGTTATCTCAGATAATTCTTAATGGACTTTAGCTGACATCAGAACAAAGTAAAAACTTTTTGTTAAGAAATGGCATATAAGAAAAAGATATCATTTATTGTTTTTTAAGAAAATAAGTAAATTTGTTTATATTTTTTGTGATGAAGAAGGAAATTTACTTATTTTTATATTTATTTTCTTTACTTACTAAAACAGGTTGTTTATTTTATTTATTAGATTTGTATGCCGCCCCTCTCAGCAGACTCAATTTAAACTGGGATTTAATAACCCAGCTGTACAAGGAAACCTTTCAGCCTTACACAACTTCTGCAAATATTGTATCCTGTCACAAGGGCCATTAAAAGCAGAACCACTCCTAAATATAGAGATTGGCAATTCCCCCTTCTTTTACCCCATTCATCCGTCTGGTGCTGCAAACAAACGTATTTATTTTTTTAAAATCCCCATTTGAGTAGAACAATATGCTTAACGTGGTCAATATATTTGTTCTGAATAAATCGAATCATGTTTTTTCTATTTGATCCAGACTCTTTCAGGACGCTTAGGAGGCTTCCACACAGGAGGGAAGGAAGGAAAACGAGTTCCCGTTGTTCCATAAAAAACCCAGTTCTGAGAAAATAATTGCTAACTCGGGAAGGCCTTTCCAGACAAACTGGAAGACCTAGGAAAATCGCAGCGGCATTCCTTTTCCAAATTAAATACGGCAATTCCGAAGGTTTTTCCTAACCGCGCGGGGGCGATCCTGCGCTTCGAAATAGTTCCGCCTTTTTCAGATCTCGCAAAGGCAGCGCAACCGGAAAGGATCCAATCAGCATCTGCAGTCCAAGAAGAGCCTACCATTCCTTTCCTTCCCGAGTGTTTTTCCATACCGGTTGTTGTTCTATGACCGCTGGCTGCGGTAATTTACAAAAGTTATTCCTCTAATTCCAGTATACCAATCTAATCGACTTCACTCACCAGCTTCAAATGATCTCGAACTCTGGGGAGAGAAAGCCGACAGCAGCTCTTTTAACCTATTCTAGCTCCGCTGCTGAAAGGAAAGGCGTGCGCAAAACAATCAGCCTGCCCACTTTTTAAACCCGTAGCGCACGCCCTTCTTTAAAGTGAAACGGACTTCCAGGCTTCGGAATAGGTTTCAAATCTTCAATAGCTTGTCAATAACTCGTGCCACGTTTTGTGCAAGGCTCACTAGATCTAGCTTGACATAGAAAATAGATGCTGTACAGAAAACTCTTAGTAGTTTGGATTTTTACAGCTCATCTCTGGCATAGCAAAACTAAATCAAAATAATAGAACTGTAAAGGAACATTTTATTATGTTCCTTGCTTTACACTTTCATTAGAAGCTGCATTATGGATAATTACGTGTTCCAAAATAATGAAGTATTTTCCATATTGGTCATATAGTTGACCAAACTGAAGTGCAATGGACCTCTGTTTCCTAATTTTGGATTTATATGTGACATAGTTCAAACCCCATAGGTTATTTGAAGTGTATGGCTGTATAACAAAGTGCAATGAATTCAATTTGCCAAATGGAGATTGGCAGAATAAGTAGAGACTTATTAGGAATAAAAGAGCCTTAAAATGGATTTCAAAATTGGTAAATAGATAAAATCTTAGATAGTATCCTTCTAAAAATCTATATATTCCACTTGACAACAATTAATTCATATATGAAAGCTTTTCTCAAGCACCAGAAATGGCTAAAGTTACCTCACAATCTTTACTGAAAATCCAAAGCAGGTTGCAAAAACTAGTATGTAATAGCCCCAATGAAAAATTAAGCAAAAAGGACATCTACTGAAGGGTGGGGGAAGTGGTTGGCAACAGCTTGAAGATGACATAACATTTCATCCTTGAAAACCCAAAGCAATCTTTCAAAATATTTAATATCCATTTATATTCCACCTTTAGGAGCTGTAGACTGTTTTTAGTGCACCTTCTTCCCATTTGTGTTCACAAAAATTACTCTCAGTAATCTGGAGTGACAGAGTGAAATGAGAGTCAGAGAGCTTCCACAGTTGAAGGTCGATTTGAGGCAAATAATTCCCAATGCCAGTCCCAGATATGAATTCCTAAGATACCCCAGCTCTCTTCTAGATGAATAGAAATGGTAAGAGCAGGAAAAGTTGAAAGCATAAACCAGTGTTTTTCAACCAGTGTGCCGTGGCACACTAGTGTGCCGCGAGACATGGTCAGGTGTGCCGCGAAGCTCAGAGAGAGAAAGAAAGCAAGAGAGAGAGAAAAAAGAGAAAGAAAGCAAGAGAGAGAGAGAAAGAGAATAAGAGAGAAAGAAAGCAAGAGAGAGAAAGAGAACAAGAGAAAGAACAAGAGAGAGAGAAAGCAAGAGAGAGAAAGAAAGAGAGGGAGGGAAGGAGAGAGAGAAAAAGACATAGAGGGAGGTAAAGAGGGAGAGAAAGAGAGCAAAAAAGAGAGGAAGGAAGAGAATGAAAGATGGATGGAGAGAGAGAAAAACGAAGGGAGAAACTTTTTTTAGCCTCCCCCCCCACCCCACTCAATGTGCCCCAGGGTTTCGTAAATGTAAAAAATGTGCCGCGGCTCAAAAAAGGTTGAAAATCACTGGCATAAACATTCATGCAAAAAAAATAAAGAAGAAAGAAACTAAGGATATTTAATCATTTGTAACCCTCTAATCTTCCAGGGATTCATTCACAACTTTGGTTAACCCCACGATAAACTCTTACATTTTGTTGAGTGCATTTCCTCATATCAGTACCTCAGCAAATGGCAGCTGTTGGAAAGAAGCTGAAGCTACATCCAAGAATATAGCAAGAAAATATTTTCCTATTGAAAATGGAAGAAAACTCCTTACACCCACACAAGAAAAATCAGAAAGATCTCCTTCAATAACTTGCAGTTCTGTAACTGGTTCACTATAAAATTTGTCCCCTCCTATTGATTCATGAACCCCCAAGCCTAAGTGGCCATGTCTACTTTGCTATCAGAGTGACCAAATCTTCACACAGCAAGGGATTTTTGTGTCTGGTGTGAGGAACCTCACATAATTTCTTTCATGAGTCGTGAATATCTATGCAGCCTACCTGCATCTCTTTCTCACTTCTAATCTCCCTTGCAAAACCTTGTCAGTGGACAAATAAGGAGCAGAGGAAAGAGTTCTTCTCCATTTTTTCCCCTTCTCCTTCCCAGGCCAAGTCCAGATCTTTTACTTTTCTTCTCCACTGCATTTTCTTCTTCCATTCTTCATGGACTTTACAGTACCATCACGAGGTTCACATCGTACCCCAGCTAAGAATGGATCCTTCCAAGAGTGCTCGCTACCTATTGCTACTGCCGTATTTGTCTGAAGGAGAATGAGTCATAAATAGATATTATGGCTGGGTATTGTTATGATTGAGCAACAATTACATAAGTGGTGCTTAACTAGAAATCTGATGTCATTCCCATAACTCTGGATGACATTTATCAGAAGGAGACAATCTTTGTTACCCAATCAGATACTTCTTTTGTCAGACAAATGTCTGTTCCTGAAACTGGCATTCAATTAAGTTTGTAAGCTTATTTGCTTTTCCACCTCTCATTGGGATTAACATTTCAGGACAACTATATTTGAACAACCTTCTGGGGCATTTAAAGACATGTTGCAATAACACAATCCACCAACTTTCCTGCCTCTGTTTCCACTCAATCAGATGTCTCATCAACACTCCGCGGCCTGCACTGGCTGCCGATCAGTTTCCGGTCACAATTCAAAGAGTTGGTTGTGACCTATAAAGCCCTACATTGCATCGGACCAGAACACCTTCAGGACCACCTTCTGCTGCACGAATCCCAGCGACCGATCAGGTCCCACAGAGTTGGCCTTCTCCGGGTCCCGTTGACAAAACAATGTCGTCTGGCGGGCCCCAGGAGAAGAGCCTTCTCTGTGGCGGCCCCAACCCTCTGGAATCAGGACTGCCCCCATCCTCCTTGTCTTTTGCAAAATACTGAAAACCCACCTAAGCCACCAGGCTTGGGCACATAACTGACCCTTAGCTGTTTCATTTTATGTATGGTTTAATTGGATGGTATGACCGTTTTTTATAATGGGGTTTTTTATAATTGTTTTTAATATTAGATTTGTGCTTTGTATTTTGTTGTGAGCCACTCCGAGTCTTCAGAGAGGGGCGGCATACAAGTCTAATAAATAATAATAATAATAATTATTATTATTATTATTATTATTAAATGGCAGTCACATTTTTGTGTTATGAGGAAAACGTTGAGTGAGTGGAATTGTGCTCATAAGCAGCTAGTCCTCAAATTACCACAGTTCCTATAATGGAGAATATTTGTAAATCAGGGTTGAAATGGTGCTTGCTGAGCTTGCCTGTTTCCTTGCAGACATTTCATTACTCGTTGGTGCTGATAATGCTGGGTAATGAAACACCTGCAAGAAAGCAGCCAAACTCAGAGAGCTCCAAAGATCTCTCCTTACAACAGTTTATTTAATATGGTTCTATGTTATAGTGACACACAAAAAAACCCCCCAACTTATAACCATTTTTCATGTAACTGTTGCAGGATTCCTGTGGTCATGGATCAAAATTCAGATGCTTGGCAATTGACTTATATTTATGGTGGTTGTAATGTTCCAGAATCAAGTGATCAACTTTTGCAACCTTCTGACAAGCAAAGTCAATGGGGAAACCAGATTCACTTAACAACTGTGTTACTAACTTAGCAATTGCAATGATTTGTACTTTGCGTACTTTATTGTCATTGTATGTATATTCATGGTATACCCATACAACAAAATTCGCATAACATCCAAAGACCAGGCCTAACACACATAACAATCCCAAACAGCCCCCAGCTACCACAAATTCCCCACCCTGAACCAGTGCCACCCAAACATCTACACAACAGACCAAGTAATTCTGTTCAGCAACTCACTGATGGTGACCCTTTAGTTCATTGTTGAGTACAATTATAGCTCTGGTGGGAAAATAACAGCGTTCCATGCACTTTTGGCATTTAGTCATACTGGCCATATGACCATGGAATTGTCATCAAACAGTGCTAGCTCTTCAGCTTTGGAGATGAGCACCATCACCTAGAGTTGGGAACAATCAGCACATATGTAGGAGGGGAACCTTTATCTTTTACATAAAGATATAAAAGATATGAAAGTATGTTTGTTATCACTTCTTTTTTTCTGGATTTTAAGGTTGAAGATTATTTTGCTATCCTCTATGGAGTTCATACTCACGAGACCATCTGCTAAGATTTAAGGCGTATTTCCTTACGGAGCAACTCTCTGTAACCTGACCCCCACCTTACAAACACAGAAGATATTCTAACACAGGAGGAAGCTGATTCCCTGCATTATGAATCACTAAAAGCAGATGCAGATAGCAGAGATGAACAGGTAAAAGGGCAGGAATTTTATATAGACTAAGAAATAAGGGAATTAAAAACCTCCTGCTCCCTTCAATCTTTCTTACCAATTTATATTCACTTGCTAACAAGATGGATGAAATATTCCTTTTAAACATATGCAATTTTGATATTCACAATGTATCTGCCCTGTGCTTTATTGAATCCTGGCTAAACAAAGAAATGGATGATAATAGCATGCATATACTAGGGTTTCAGATACTTAGAGGAGAGAGGATTGTAGAATTATCAGGGGGTTAAAAAGGGGAGGAGGCTTATGTATATATATTGATAACACTTGGTCTCAGGACATAACTATCATGCAAAAATTATGTGATGAAAGTCTTTGCTTGTAAACTGCAAACCCTTTTATTTTCCTCAAGACTTTACTTTACTTTATTTCTACTAATTGCACCAAAAGCCAATATAAACAAAGCTTTATGAATTCCATCTGATCAGATTATCGAGCCTGAAACTAAATATTCAGATTCACTGGCCATTATTCTAGGTGATTTTAACCAACGTAATTTAAGGAAAGAGCTTCCAAAGTATTTTTAGCATGGCAATTGTCCCATAAGAGGCAAGAATACTTTAGACAGCTACTACCCTTCTTGGTCCTTACCAAGAGCAGTTGTGGCCCACTCTGATCATTGCATGATTCACCTTGTAGCCTCTTACAGACAAAGATTTAAAGCTACAACACCAACAATTAAATCAGCAAGGACTTGGACTTAAGAGGCAAAGTTAAAGCTACATGCTTGGGTTGACTGCACAGACTGGAATATTTTTGAAAATGCCTCTGCAGATCTGGATGAGCTCACAGATACTGTAACACCATGTGTCAGCTTCTGTGAAGACCTATGTGTATCGACCAGGAACTTGTGAATAAACAGTAACAATAACAATAAACAGTAACAATAAACCTCGGTTCTAAGCTAAACCTATGCAGCTATGTTGTTCCAAAGAGAAAACCTATAGAAAGGGTGATAGAATGCTGTTCAATCAGGCCAGAAATGGATTAACTAGGGAGATCAGAGCAGCAAAAAGAAGCTACTCTGAAAAGTTAAGGAATCAATTTTCAACAAATGAACCAGCAAAACATGTGGAAAACTCTTAAAAATATCACTCGTTACAGCAAATCTTCCCAGGTGAAGGAAATTAGCAACTAGAAGATGACCTGCATGTGTTCTACTGCAGGTTTGATAGGAAAATACAGCCACCTGTCTCCACAATCAACATCCAAGACACAACAACAACAACAACAACAACAACAACAACAACAACCAGACCAATTGGCTCCGTCTTCACCCAAATCTTCAACAAATCACTAGAGATATGTCATGTTCCTTTTTGCTTCAAATTCTCCACTATCATTCCAGTGCTAAAGAAGCCCACCATCAAGAAACTCAATGACTACAGATCAGTTGCTCTAACATCTGTAATTATGAAAACCTTTGAA
Organism: Erythrolamprus reginae; assembly: GCF_031021105.1. Classification (NCBI taxonomy): domain Eukaryota; kingdom Metazoa; phylum Chordata; class Lepidosauria; order Squamata; family Dipsadidae; genus Erythrolamprus; species Erythrolamprus reginae. The sequence goes on from NC_091963.1 coordinate 47,596,922, forward strand.
AGGCTAGTGATGTTTCACTTGAAAACCATCATGGATCTACTGTTAGACCCCCTGCAATTTGCAAACTGAACAAATAGATTAACAGATTAATATGGTGCTGCACTACATCCTACAACATTTTGATATCAAAAAACCTATGCAAGGGTCCTCTTTGTAGATTTTAGTTCAGCATTCAATGCGGTCATATAATATATATAACTAAACCAAATAAGCTAGTGATACCTGAATACATTTGTAAGTAAATTTTATAAGGAAATTTTTATGCATAGACTGGACTATTGTATTTGACTTATTAAAAACTTGAAAGACCACTGGATATCAGCAAAGTTAGCCAAACATTATTATCATCATCATCATTACTACTACTACTACTATTACTACTACTACTGTTACTACTATTAGCTATTTAGCAAAGTTCCTGATTATTACAACATAGGTCTGTAGCCCTATCATTAAATACAGATCGAATGTCCTCCAATCAAAACACCATATCTCACAAACTCCCACAATAACTCTTTGCATGTTACAATGATTAATACAATGTATCCAATCTCTAAAGCTACAAATAACCTATCATATTTGACCTAATACTATGTACAATTTGGATCAAGAGGTAAATATCAACAAATTCAATTTTTGAATTGTAAGCACCCAGAATCATTGATTAGATGGTGGCTACAAAAATACACAAATACAATTTAAACGGCATGAAACTGTGCCTACTTTCCTGTAATTAAGCTTCACTGAATCCAAATTCTAAGTGCATGGCTTAAATGAAGCTTATGCTATCTCATTTTCCCTAATACAATACACTGCAATACACTAAATTGAAGAATTAACTTTCTGTACAGTATTTTTTGTGCCACCTAGTGATCTCTAAATTCTTCCAAACAAACATACTGTATATGGTAATCCTTGTAGGACTATATTATGGTGTAAGCATATTCATTCAAGAATGATAAAAATTACTTTCTTTCTATACAATAGTTGCAATTTGGGAGTATTCTTAAATTGTAACAATATTTCTTGCTTCGTTAAGTATAATTTCTTGAATAAGTCATGATTAATAAATCACACTGGTTTGATGCATGCAACATCAAGCTAAATGATACAAATTTCAATGTGACACTAATAAAAGAATCAGGAAAACATATATAGCCAGTTTAAAATGTAGAGCAATGTCATATGCATGCATGTTATTCATGAAGTATAATAAGTTGGTGAATTACCCAGTGCTATTTAATTTTCCTTAATGCTCTTTAACTGCAAATATTCTATGCATCATTTCTCTTTCTAAGATCAATACCTTACTTTTCTATATGTAAGTCAGTATTTTTTAGAGTTCTCTTTCCTTTCAACTTAAACAATTCATTGCTTCCTGTTACTCATTTACCTTCTAATTGTTTTTCCTATCTCTTCATGTTCATTATCGCTTTAGAACTCAAAGAAAAAAACCCTTCTGGAATATAATTTCAGCTTTCCTAACATATTGATCATGCCTAGACTTTCTGAAACTCTGTTTTGTTAAACTTTTATAATAACTATTAGAAGACAGTCTCACTTACATCCAAAACTTATTTCCAAGTCAAATAATGAGCAGCACAAGTTTTAGGGAGCTAGAAAACCTAGCCAAAAAGAAATAACTCCCATGAGCTTTTATCTGGCACAATTAATTGGATATATGTTGTGTGAACAGGGTGAGGCTGGCTATATTAAAATGATATTGGTATGAGACTGGAACTATCTTTAGATCTCAATATAACCGTATGTAACATATAGTGTATAAAATCATGCATGGGATAGAAAAGGTGGATACTAAGACAAGGGGGCACTCCCTAAAGTTCATAGGTAAGAAAGTGAGGACAAATCAAGGGAAATATTTCTTCACCCAGAGCGTCGTTGGTTTATGGAATTCACTTCCAGAAGAGGTCGTGACAGCTGTCAGCCGTGACACCTGTCTAAGGCAAGATTAGACAGATTCATGGATGCCAAGCATATAGATGGTTATTGAAACGGATGTCCAAGTGCTGCCTCTGTTGGTTGAGGCAGGCAGGATTCACTTGAGTACCACTTGTTGGGGGTCAAGGGAAAGGGAGGGTCTTGCCTTCTCTTTCTGCTCAAGATCCCCATGGACAATTGGTGGGCAACTGTGTGACACAAAATGCTGGACTTGATGGGCTTTGTCCTGAGTCAGCATGGCTCTTCTTATGTTCTAACCATGAACATTTCTAAATGTTGCCATGTATCTGAGAGTTTGTTCATGCTTCTGGTTCATTAGTTAAGCAAATGAAAGAAAAAGCAGAAACCCATGCTGAAATCCTATATGCTCTTGTTTGCTGTGATAAGCTATTTAGTATAGTTAGTGTGTTATCCAAATAATAAATTGAAAAACCATGGTTCAACATCGTACACAAACTTCAATACAATTGTTCATTTAGTTAGGGTTCAGCCCACAAATAAATTAGGCCATGGTGAAAATAAATCATTTAATTACCAACACACAAAAAAGACTCAGATGAACCCTAGTTTATCTTGTTCTATTGTTTGAGTTCATGTAGTATTGAAATATGAACTAGCTGTTAAAACTTGTTTAATCCAAACAGGTTGGATTAAACAATTTACCAAGCCACAAATAACCTATTCACCAAGTTTGACATGTTGTGTAAATGCCCCATTATTTAAAAACTAACACTGGAATAACTTGTTAAACCATGTTGTCAACCATAATCTGCAATCATGCTTTGCTCTAAAGTTGGCACTTCAGTTATAGTGAAGTGAATCATTTATGAACCTATCAACAGATATTAATCATACAGGAAATTCTATTCCATTTTTGTTTTTCTCTTTATTTAAAAATAAGGGGAAAGAAAGATACAATTATACAGCATGTTAGCGATTTTTTTTTTGTTGTCTGCAAAATCAAAAGAAAAGAAAAACTTGATAAGCTCAAAGCTTGTTGAGATATTTTTAAACATGAAGGAATTAGCATCTGGGACTGAGTTTTTATTATTGTCTAGAATATATTTTGCTTGATAGCTATCATTTATTTATTTATTGCATTTATATATCTGCCCATCTCATTTGTATATGATCCTGACCACATAGGTGTGTCAAACTTTTCAATTTTCAATTTCCAAACATTAGGGGTGTTCAAACTTTGTGACATGCCATGGGGATTGTAAATATATTTTGGTTACTTTAATATAATCTAGATGTGCTTGGTAAGTAACTTATCAAATAAATGTCATAACATTTTTTAATTTTGATTGTTTCATTTTTAAAGTTTATCTCTCTCTTTTTTGTTAAATTTTGTTTTGTCTGAGAGTGTTAATATTTCTGGCCTTATTTCCGTGAGTGTGATAACTGATCTGTAATAGCTTCCAAAAAAAGAACAAGACTGGAAACATTCACTCATATGAGCAACCTAATTGGAATTAGCAGAAAGGTATTGCTGTCTAAATTTCCAACACTGCAAGACATTCTCAAATATGGGCTATTGTTCAGAGAACAAAGTAGTGATAATGCTAGAAAACACTCTGAAGCCAGACATATATCCAAAAGTGATTGAAAAGGGAGAATGAGTGAACAGGTCTTTTGGGACCCTATTATAAATTCACAAATGACCATTTTGAATAAGATCAAAGTGACCTGGGATCAAGCAATAAATGTATCTCTTGATAGAGGGAAGCTAGATGTCAGAGAGTCTTTCATCATTCATTGACAAACTACAGTATTTGACATTCTCAGTTGCAAGTGTCAAATTGTTCTGTGTGCCGAATTCGGTTTCCGGACTGGTTGCAAAAAAGAAGCACACATTGCGCCGGATGTGGAATAAGCACACGGAACAAAGAGCTGGGTTTTATAGGTCACTTTATTAATTTAAATCTGGACCTGCAGAGGTAAACCAATGGGGCAGAATTTCAGTTCCCAAACATTCTTGGGCAACTATGGGTGAAAGCTCCTTGCTGAGCAAGGAAAGGTTGTCCTTGACCTTCCCTTGCTCTCTGCCACACCCAATTCATGTGGGAAGGCTCACCCTTGGCTTGTTGCCTATAGGCTTGCGGCAAGTGAGCCCCATGGGCACCCTCTCCCCAACACCCAGTCTGGGTCAGACCAGAGCTTTGGTGAGGAGTAGCCCATCATCTTCCAAAAGGTGCCCTAAAGGAGGTCACACAGTTGCTGCTAGCCCCTTATATCTGCTCCATACCGCCATCCCCAGTGACCAAAGGGATTTAAGCCAATTGGTCTTTCTCCACAACGTTCCTTCCTCATAACCCTCCCCTTCCCCTTTTATTTTCATCAAAGATCAGACTTATAATCTTCAGCTGCTGGATATACTTTTGAGTTGCAATCTTCACAAGTTTATGCATGCGCACACTGCACCAAGGGGGGGGGGGAGACTCCACCCTCTTTCTTCCCATCCTGACACACATATACTGCACATGGGGGAGTGGGGAAGAAAAAGAGGGACCCTCCCCTGTTCCTTCTCCTAAAAAGGCTGCTTCCAAACACATGCACAAGCAAAGTGGAAAGAAATAGAAAGGAAGGAATGAAGAAGGGTGTGAATTCTTGCTCCTCTGGTTGGCTGGCGACAATGTGTCTCCTGTATCCAAGAGGCCAGGGTGAACGGGCTTTTGAGCCTGTTTGGCAAAGGGCCAAGGAGAAAAGGCAGTGCCTGAATGGTTGGGTGGCAGAAACTTGGGGACCAAACAGATGCTTCCAAGTGGAGGAGGCAAACAGTCATAGACCCATGCACTCCATATAGAGTTACCCCTATGATACCTAATCACAAAATTGATGGGAAGACCTTGTCTAAGAACAAATGGACAGGTAAAATTAGTAACATGTTAGACAATGCAACAGAACTTGACACTGATTCTTCATTCACCAGAATTTCAATTAGCAAATCTCTCATTTCACTGAGTAACAATGTTATATGGGATCTCTCTACTATCAAGCATATGCATATAGGTTACAGACGCAGCAAGCAGAGAATGCACGTGAGAAATGAGGTTTATATCAGAGCTCAAGAAGCAAGTTGTCAAAGAATTAATCAAAACAAGACTTGACAACGCTGACTTAAATATTTTTGTAACTCAGATAATTGCTGACTGGTCTTGGTTTTTGATTGCATGGATTATTTTTTGCTAAACTAGATAAGCTTCATGCAGAAAAAAACTTTAATTTTTGTAGCATAAGGTATAATTTTGAGACAATAAAATTATCAGTATTTACGTTACAAGATATTTTTGTGGAATATATAATCAAGCTAAATATTGTGCAACTGCAAAAATAAAGCATACCATTTGCATTCTTGATGTAAAAACACAGTTTTATAACCCCTCACTGAAAAAAATTTGCAAAAATTAATTTTCACCCCATTAAATAAAACACTAGTAAAAAATAAACAGAATGAATCAATTAAAACAAGTTTTTAAAAATTTAGTAACAAAAGACTAGGTAGAATGGATACTATGGCTAAGATAAGCCACATTTAGGTTGTTGTTTGAATATAATCATTGGTTAGGCTTAAGACATAATTAAATGCATTTTTGGTTTAGTGGGATAGGTATAATTTATTGACCAAATTAAATTGAAAAAATTATGATATATAATAGTGTAGAAAAAGAAATGACTTGCTGGCCAAATAAGAATATGAACTGCCAATGTTTTTCTAACCAAGTGCCTGAACTGCAGAAAAGTAGTGCTTCATATCTAGCAAAAAACACTTAAACTGCTTTCCCCATACACACAGTTTTCCATGTTAGGCAATTACTAATAGTACAGACAACATGCTAGAAAAAAAAATCTAAATTATCAGTTAAAATCTGCTGGTAGTCTTGGGCTGGTACCCACAAAATTGTACAATTCTCATCCTTGTTGTTGTGTACATGAGTACGCATCCCAAATTTACATGGCGGTCATGGATTGGCTAGAGCATGACTGGCAAATTCAAAGAACTGTCAGAGCTATGCCTCCAAGCAAGCCACTTTATAAGTGTTTTTCCTTGGAGCGCTGCTCAGTCGGTTGTACACTTGAGCTTGCTTTCAAATAAAGCAGTGAACAGCTCCAGTATGTCGAAGTCCTTATTTATCCTGAAGGAGTATCTGAAGGGTGTTTAATGTTATTTTTCAAATTTTTAAAAATCAATTTCATAGGAAATCCAAGCTTGGTATACATTCTAAAATATGAAATCCTTTATTTGAAGGCATTTATTTTATTTTGAATCAGGAATAATGTTTAATTTTGTATTATTTATTTAATGGTGTGAATCTTTTTTACCTGTTAAGAACTGCAAATAGTTCTTTTGATTTTTCCCAAGGCAATATATCCAGTAATTAAATTACTGTTTTCGCAGAGTTTTTCTTTCTTGCCAGACCTTCAAGGAAGAAGAGATAAAAATAATTTCCACAGCTTTTATGTTTAAAATCAAGGCTATTATGCAGTAGAATTTCTATCACATTATTCTCCAGTCAAAATGTACCCAGCAGATGTACAGTTTCCACATCCCATTCCAACATTATAGCAGCTGCCAAACATCTGTATTAAAAAGCTACTAGGAGGATAGCTAAATTAGTGATGGTATCCGAGGATTATCTAAATTAACAGAAAAATACATATTTCTTTGTGAGAAGTTAGATTCATCTGGATTATAGAAATTGCAACTGACCAGAAAATTGTTCAGTTAGTAGGATGTCATATGACAGATTATAGCTATAATGGATGCTAATATTAATACTCATTATTCCAAATTCTAAGTATATATATTTTAAATATTGTCTGGTAAATTATTCTAAAAAGCTTTTGGCCTTAATGCAAAATGAAAGATAAACATAGGCAAATCACTATAAATAAAATCTGATGTCCCGTGACTATCCATTCTTATAATATAAAAATCTTTTCTGGCAGCTCCAAGCATTCTGTTTTCCTAAGCACAATGCTTTTCCCACATTGAATAGATATTTAATTATTTAACTAGCCTTGTTTTTGTAAAAGTTCATTTAGCTCTTTAGCTTGATAGGACAGAACAGATCTGTCTAGACAATCTAGGCACAGAAGACAAAATTATTCATGTTTCCTTTAAACAAATTGAGAAAACTAAATATGTCCTGATATTAATTTAGCTTCACTTACCCAACAAGTATTCCTCAATGGGTCCAAGTACACATGGAAAGAAGTAAATAGTGGGGTACCACAAGATTCAGTCCTAGGCCCAGTACTCTTTAATATATTCATTAACGACCTAGATGAGGGGGAACTAATCAAATTTGCAGATTACATCAAGCTGGCATGAGTAGCCAATACTCCAAAGGACAGGCTCAAGACATAGATGGATCTTGACAGACTTGTACAGTGGGCCCAAACAAATAAAATGAAGTCCAATCCTACACCTTTGATTGGAGATAAGCAAAAGAGTTTTTTATAGTTACCTTGGACTACAAATCTTATACAGTGATACCTTATCTTACGAACCCCTCGTCATATGAACTTTTCGAGATACAAACCCGGTGTTTAGATTTTTTTGCTTCTTTTTCCAAACTATTTTCACCTTACAAACCCAAGCCACTGCCACTGCGATGCCCCGTCTTCGGACTTCTGTTGCCAACGAAGCACCCGTTTTTGCAATGCTGGGATTGCCCTGAGGCTCCCCTCCATTGGAAACCCCACCTCCGGACTTCCATGTTTTTGCGATGCTACAAGGGAATCCCAGCAGCACAAAAACGGGTGCTTCACTGGCAATGGAAGTCTGGAGGTGGGGTTTCCCATCGAGGGGAGTCTCAGCGAAATCGCAGCATCACAAAAACACGGAAGTCCAGAAGTGGGATTTCAAGGACTTCCGTCTTTTTGCAATGCTGCAATTTCATTGAGGCTCCCCTCGCTGGGAAACCCCACCTCCAGACTTCCGTTGCCAGCGAAGCACCCGTTTTTGCACTGCTGGGATTCCTCTGCTGGGATTCCCCTTCAGCATCACAAAAACACAGAAGTCCAGAGGTGGGGTTTCCCATGGAGGGGAGCCTCAAGGGAATCCCAGCAGCACAAAAATGGGCACTTCAGCTGGCAAAAGGGGTCAGTTTTGGGCTTGCACGCATTAATTGCTTTTCCATTGATTTCTATGGGAAACATTGTTTCGTCTTACAAACTTTTCACCTTACAAACCAATTAAGTTCATAAGATGAGGTATCACTGTAGTTCCTGACAAATGAACAAATTTATTGAAGTTGCTTTAGTTAATTAAAAATATCTTTAAGTACCTTAATAATAATTTAAATTATTATTTAAATAATAATTGAGACAGGACATAATTTTGATTTTCAGGTGGAATAAAAGAAGGTCACTGCATTATGGTATAGAAGGTCACTGCATTTTTGGCTAGGATGGCAAAAGGATGTGCATGCATGTGATAGCGTGAACATGTATGCCCACACCTATAAGGCAATGCATGCACACAACCCCTGAACTGCCCCCTGTGTATGTGCATAATCCCCCGCACTGCGCACAGGTTTAACTGAAGCCTCCGGACTTCTCGTAGACCTATTGGGCCATTTTTCGCCATCCTCAGGGTTCAAGAGGCTTTCCTGAAGACAGAAATCAGACAAAAAGAAGACTGAAAATCAGCTGACTTGGAGCTGATATAAGGTAATGCCTTGCGTGCCCTCAGATATGGCTCTGTGTGCTATGCAGCTTCTGCTCAGGCAATCTCACTCTACTTACAAGAGCCTACAAAATTTTTGCCAGACCCATCTTAGACTACTGCTCATCTGTCTGGAACCCATACCACATCTCAGACATCAACACCCTTGAAAATGTCCAAAGATATTTCACCAGAAGAGCCCTTCACTCCTCCACTCGAAACAGAATATCCTACGAAAATAGACTTACAATCCTAGGCCTAGAAAGCCTAGAACTACGGCGTCTAAAACATGACTTGAGTATTGCCCACAAGATCATATGCTGCAATGTCCTACCAGTCAATGACTACTTCAGCTTCAACGGCAACAACACAAGAGCACGCAACCAATTCAAACTCAATACGAACTGCGCCAAACTTGACTGTAAAAAATATGATTTCAACAATCGAGTTAGCGAAGCGTGAAACTCATTACCGGATTCAATTGTGTCAACCCCTAACCCCCAACACTTCTCCCTCAGACTCTCCACGATTGACCTCTCCAGATTCCTAAGAGGCCAGTAAGGGGCGTACATAAGTGCACTGGTGTGCCTTTCGTCCCCTGTCCAATTGTCTTTCCTTTCTTTCACCTATCTTATATATTCTCTTCCTGTCATATTTCCTCTCCTCTAAGCCCACTTTCACCCTTTTTATATTATCACATGTCTATTTTCTTCCTATGTACTTGTGTATTGGATAAATAGATAAATAAATAGATAAATAAATAAATAAATAAATAAATAAACCTGTGCCATAGTTCGCTGTCACTGGTATAGTGGCTATAGTCGATTTAGATTCAGCTCCTCCTTTCACCAAAGAGTGAAAAACTATCAGTGTATTCATCTAAGAAGAGTGATGCCAGTAAATAAATAGAAGCACAACAGTTTGATGTGGTATGCAATGTGTCTCTTCCCAGTCCCAGCCCTCAATCTTCTTTGCCTAGTCATATTTATCCTCCATCTTGCTTACTGCTGAATTCCCAACTCACTGTTTCCCAGATCTCCAGCCCTTTATATGCCTTACCTGAGGTTTTCCTTGTTTCTCATTTCCTGTCTTGTTTCACACCTCACCACATTCTCTGTCTACTGGGTGCCTTATCAGCTTCCATCTGCATCTTTGTAATTTATGAAAGATCCAGACTTGAAGCAAGATTAAAGTGAAAGATTTTTTTTACTACCAAATAATTTTTAAAAAGAAAGGATGATGCAGATTTTCACCACATTTACGCATGGTACTTTAGACACACTGATATTTAATTTTAGAAATTATAAGTGCAATTTAAATCAATGCTTTATCATGGGGGGGGGGACTTTATATAGCTGCATAGTCTACCATCCAAGACGAACTTGGATGATGATTCTCAAATATCTCTTTATATTTGTTTAAACTGAGACTGGATTGAGGAGTTCTTCAAAATGAGGATACCATCAAGTCAAGAACTTTCTGGTCACCTTTGCAAGGCCTTGAAAATAGGTCTTTTAATTTTGATTGAAATAGAAGAATTCAAATAGAAATAGAAAAATTCAAAAAATTAGATAGACCTGAGTGGTAAGCTGAAATAATAGAATGTATAAGGGAGAAATATTTGTCTGTCTGTCTGTCTGTCTGTCTGTCTGTCTGTCTGTCTGTCTGTCTCTCTCTCTCTCTCTCTCTCTCTCTCTCTATCTATCTATCTATCTATCTATCTATTTGACTTCTATGCTGTCCAATCCCGAAGGATTCAGGGCGGCTTACAACATAATAACAATACTAAAAGATACAGCAATAAAAAAGAAGTCGAATATAAGCTCTAAAAAACTAACCCCAATAAAACCCATTTATATAAAAACCAATCAAATCTTATGCATGCACACCATTCATAAAATAAAATTTGGCCATAAAAGATGGACAATTCATGGCCCCCAGGCCTGCTGGCAAAGCCAGGTCTTTGTGGCCTTCTGGAAGGCCAGTAGGGTGGGAGCAGTGCAGTCATTGGGGGATAGTTGGTTCCATAGAGCCGGGGCAGCCACAGAGAAGTCCCTCCCCTGTGGTCCCGCCAATGAAGGCCACTTCCCCACCCCTTTCTTGGTGTCATGGCTGATGCAGGATCAGAAACCCATCTGGGCACATTTCTGAGAGAGGAACGCCTCCCTCAGGACCCGGCCAGGTTTCAGTCACACAAGCCAGGTCAGCCCCATCCTCCAAGAGTAAGTCTTGGATCAAGAGGGCTTTGTTGGCAACCAATCTGGCATTGAGTAGCAGCAGACTGAGACCAGGGCCCTGACTACATTTGATACCAGCTACACAGGATGAGACCGGGGGGGGGGCAGAACAGGGAATTGCTTCTAAGCAGCAAGTCCTCATTCTCTGAGACCAGCCTACCCCTCGGCTCCCGCCATACCTGCCTCTCCCAGTGATGACCGTAATACCTTGGCTCCCCACCCCGTCCAAATTTGCTCTCACATCCCTACTGGCGAGTTCCACATCTGAGTAGAAAAAATATAAGACATATACAGAACAAGGCAGTGGTATGTATGAAAAGGATCAGTGTAATCTTGCCAGACACAAATGAAACATCAATTATGAAGATTTGTATAAAGAGGAGCAAGTGAAGATAGAAGTCCTCAAGGTTGGGAAAATAGTAAGTGAAGAAGACAAACAAATTTTGAATGCAGAAATTACACAAGATGAAATTGCTAGAGTAATTAAAGGGTTAAAACAAGCCAAAGCACCGGGCCCAGATGGGTTTACAGGGGAATTTTATAAAACTTATGTGAATGTTTTGCTGCCGCATTTGGGGAAATTGTTTAATAATATATTGTCAAATCGTGATATCCCGCAGACATGGAAGCTTTCAGAAATTGTTACCATTCCGAAGATGGGTCGAGATTTAAGAGAGCCTGGGTCTTACCGTCCGATCAGTTTGGCAAATCAGGATTATAAAATATTTATGAAAATACTGGCAAATAGATTAGAAAATATTTTACCAAAAATAATTGAAGAGGATCAATATGGATTCGTGAAGGGAAGGAAAATAAGTGAACCAATTAGAAATGTAATGAATGTGATGCACCATGCTACCGCTACTAAAAGGAAATTGGGAATTTTGAAATTAGATGTTTATAAAGCGTTCGATAAAGTTAACCATAGTTATTTATATAAATTATGTAACAAATTAAATATGGGGGAAAAATTTTGTGAAACTATAAAAGAGATTTATAAAGGAAATGAAGCATATATAAGAGTGAATGGACAAAGAACGCAGAGTATTAAAATATTAAACGGCACCAAGCAGGGATGCCCTCTGTCTCCAAAATTATTCGTAATAGCAATAGAGATCTTAGCTAATAAGATAAGACAAGATAACACTTGGGCAGGATATAGAATAGGGGAATTAGAAATGAAAATAAATTTATTTGCAGATGATGCAATTATATTGACCCAGGCCCCGATGGAGATGATTAAAGGTATAATAAATATTTTACAAGAGTTTAAGCAGGAATCGGGACTGTCGGTTAATATGGAAAAATCAGAGATTATGTGTTTAAATACAGATCCGAGAGAACAGATAGAATTTAGGAAAGAATCAGGGTTGAAATTAGGACTTAAAAAAATAAAATATTTGGGAATTTGGTTATTAAAAAACCCAGTGAAAATGGAAGAGATTAATTATAGAATAACATGGAGGAAAATGTTGAAACAGATGAGGAGCTGGAAAGATAAAAAGCTAAGGAGACTCTCTAAAATAAGAGCTTTAAAAATGATGATAGCTCCCAAGATGATGTACCTATTTCAGGTGCTGTCGGGGGGGTTATCGGTATGTAAGGTTAAAGAGTGGGACAAAAAATTAAATTATTGGATTGAAGAAGATAAGAGACCAAGAATAAGAAAAAAGTGGTTAATTGCGAATGAAAAAGAGGGGGGATGGGGTGTTCCATGTTTGGAGCTGTATAGGGAAGCTTTTCAAATGGAAAGGTTAATGGAGTTGCAATTAAGTGAAAATAAATGGGCGAAATTGGAAAAACAGATAAACGGGATGAATAATAGAGAATTAATTTTTAGGAAGTGGAATAGGAGAGATATAGGAAAATTAATAGGCCCAATGAAAGGGACTATGGAAATTTGGAAAAAATGGCAAGGGAAAATAGGATTATATAAATCTAAACTGTCATCGCTTTATGTAATAAATAGAGAAAACGAAATTAACTTAAATAGGGTTATAGGAGAGTTGAAGGGAAGAGGGATAACTAAGATAGAACAGTTATACGAGAAGGATGGCAGGCCAAGTAGAAATCGCATAGAATGGTGGTTAGGTAAGGGAAGGTGGCTACAAATAAATGCAATATGTAAATATCTAAATGAAAGGGAGAATAAAGAAGTATTATGGCGGGAGGAGACAGGGTTAGAGAAAATAATAAGAGAAAAAAGTGAGGGGATAAAGGCGCAAGCAACTAATATATACAAACTGCTAGTGCAGTCAGATGGGGACACGATTGATGGATTGACTAAATGGTGGCAAAATGAGATATTAGTAGAGGTACAAGAAATGGAAAATATAGTAGAAGATATAAGGAAAATTAAAAATACAAGAATTAGGGAAATGAGAAGGAAAATATTACATAAGTGGTATTTTACTCCCGTTCAATTTGCACATTTTCAGCAGAATGTTAGGGGGAATTGTTGGCATGGTTGTCAAGATAAAGGAGTGTTTATGCATATGTTTTGGGAATGCCCGATAGTGCAGGAATTTTGGCAAAAAGTGAAAGAGGATATCAATGGAATGTTAAATATACAATGGACAATCACTAAGGAAATGGCAGTATTAGTAAAAAGCAATGCGATGGGAGAATTTAGAGAAATAAAAAAAGCAGCAATAGAAAGTGCTCAGGCAGTAATAGTTTTGGGTTGGAAGGATGCGACAAAATGGACAATGCAAAATTGGTATAGGTACATGGTGGATCATATTCAATTTGAAATTATGGAAAAAAGGATAAATTTGGATAATGAAACTGATTTGGGACAGCTGATGGGACGGTGGGACAAGGTAAGACGATATATGACGAGCAGAATCCGAGACCAAGCTACAAGAAATAAACTAGAATCACTCTATAATATGTAGACAGATATATTGCTCTTGGGTTAAGTGGATTAAAAAAGAAATACCCCCAATTTGGTGGTGGGGAATGTGTGTATGTCGGGGTGATGGGCACAATTCACATTTCACTATGCACTGTTTTATGTTGTGTGATTTTAAATTGTTAAAAATCAATAAATAAAATATTAAAAAAAAAATCAATTAGCACTGTGATAAAGCTGTAAAAAATACTAATGCTATCTTAAAGAAGATTAATAGGAGCATAGAGTCTGGATTGCAGAAAGTAATTGTCCTGCTGAATTGTACCAGGAGTCGGTTTCTCCTGGTTTCGCACCGGTTCACCTGAACTGGTAGCAACTCTCAATGATGTCACAGATCCGGTTCGGTAGGTGTTGACCCATGGATGCCGCCATCTTCTATCTTTGGAGAGGGGTGGCATACAAATCTAATAAATAATAATAATAATAATAATAATAATAATAATAATAATAATAATAATTATTATTATTATTATTATTATTATTATCTTTAAAAAATTTAAATTTTAAAACTTTTTTTTCTTCTAAACGTGAGCAGAAGCTGAATTTCCAGCATTGTGCATGCGGTCGCCATTTGTTTTCAGTTTATTTTTTTACAAAAAACTTTTAAATATTTTTTGGCACTGTGCATGAGCATGAGGATAAAGTGTGAGCATGCCCACCTGGCCTGCCCATATGCTGTGTCCATGTGGCACACACCCACATGGCGTGAGAGTGAATGATAGCGAACTGGTAGCAAAGTAAATTAGAATCCATCACTGAACTGTATGGATATTATGTCCAGATGTAGACACCATTGTTCAATAAAGAAAAAGTGAAGAAATTTAGAAAAGAGGTAGGTTAAACTTACAAGGAAGGAAGAGATCCAGACTCAATATGAGAATAAACTTTCAGGTGGTGGATCTTGCTGCTGCATGAAAATTAAATATCTTCAAATAGAGGCTGGAAGGTATGCACTGTAAAATAGGATGGGATGGGATGGGATAGAATAGAATAGAATAGAATTCTTTATTGGCCAAGTGTGATTCGACACACAAGGAATTTGTCTTTGGTACATGTGGTGTCAGTGTAGATAAAAGAAAATATATTTATTTTATTTATTTTTATTTATTTGCTTTGCCCAATACACAATAATACACAATTAGGGTTATAGAGGATATAATCAGGTAGAATGTATTAAAGGGGTAATAGAGGAGAAAATAAAGGAGTGAAATATAACTATGAGAGAATAGCAGAAAAAGATATAGGTCTAGAAGAGAAGATATATGAAATATAGGAGAGATAATAGGACAGGGGACAGTAGGCACTCTGGTGCACTTATGTACGCCCCTTACTGACCTCTTAGGAACTTGGTGAGGTCAACCGTGGATAGTCTAAGGGTAAAGCATTGGGGGTTAAGGGATGATACTACAGAGTCCGGTAGTGAATTCCATGCTTCGACAACTTGATTACGAAAGTCAAGTTTGGAGCGGTTAATATTAAGCTTGTATCTGTTATGGGCTCTTGTGTTGTTGTGGTTGAAGCTGAAGTAGTCTTTGACAGGCAGGACGTTGCAGCATATGATCTTGTGGGCAATACTTAGATCATGTTTGAGGCATCTTAGTTCTAACCTTTCTAGACCAAGGATTGTAAGTCTAGTTTTGTAGGGTGTTCTGTTATGGGTAGAGGAGTGAAGAGCTCTTCTGGTGAAGTATCTCTGGACATTTTCGAGGGTATTAATGTCAGAAATGCAGTATGGGTTCCAAACAGATGAGCTATATTCTAGGATGGGTCTGGCGAAAGTTTTATAAGCTCTAGTAAGTATTGTGAGATTGCCATAGGATTAGATTAA
This sequence comes from Erythrolamprus reginae, assembly GCF_031021105.1. Lineage (NCBI taxonomy): Eukaryota > Metazoa > Chordata > Lepidosauria > Squamata > Dipsadidae > Erythrolamprus > Erythrolamprus reginae. The sequence continues at coordinate 47,612,533 of NC_091963.1, forward strand.
CAACTCTTAAAGCCTTCTTGGCGATGTTGTTGCAATGGGCTTTGACACAAGTCTTTAGTTATTAGTACTCTGAGGTCCTTCACCGAGTGGGGATTATCTGTGATAATTTGTTGATTCAGTTTGTATTTGGAGTTTTGATTCTTTTTGTCGATGTGAAGGACAGAGCATTTGCTGGTTGAGATTTGGAGTTGCCATGTGTTAAACCAATCAGAAACAGAGTCTAGGTCTTTTTGAAGAGCAGTTGTGTTATCGGTGGTGTTGAAGAGTTTTACATTGTCTCCAAAGAGAACACAGTTGCTTGGGATGAGATCGCAAAGGTCATTGATGTAGAGAACACTACCTTGGGGGACACCGCTTTTAACAGGGACAGGGGTAGATATAGTGCTTCCTATTTTAACCACTTGTTGTCTGTTTGACAGGAATGCTGTAATCCATCTGTGGAGGGATCCTGAGATGCCATAGGATTTGAGTTTTAGAAGTAGTTTGTCGTGGACCACTGAATCAAAGGCTTTGCAGGAGTCAATATAAATTGTATCTATAGATTTTCCTTGATCAAGATGAGTTGTCCATATGTTTTTGCAGTGGAGGAGCTGCAGGTTGCAGGATAGTTTTTTTCTGAATCTAAATTGTTAGAGAGCAGATTATTATTTCTAGGTGGAGAGTAATTGATTGATTTATAATTGATCCCATGACTTTACATGGGACGCAGCATAGTGATATTGGTCTGTAGTTAAGAGAGGGGTCTCCTTTTTTGAAGATGGGGATGACCATAGCTTTTGACCATAGTTTGGGAAGTGTGCTGGTTCTGAAGGATTTTTTGAAGATTATGCTCAGCTATAGCAGAAGAGAGGTTTTTTAGGAAATATGCACATAGGCCATCTGGTCCGACTGATAGAGAAGATTTAAGGTCACATAATGCTTTTTTAACTTGGTCTTCACTGAAGTCTATTTGGGTTAGGTCATTGAGAGAGTTTGTGGTGCGAGAGATGAATTTGGGGGATGAGCCATTGCTGTTGACAAAGACAGAGCGAAAGAATGAGTTCAGGAGGTTAGCTTTGGATGAATCGTCGTGGCATTCTTTGTTGTTGAGTCCTTTGAGAGGTGGGATAGGTCTACAGTCCTTGAGTTTGTTGTTGACAAAGTTGTAGAAGGCTCGATTGGATTTGGAGCATAGGAGGTTTTCCTCTTGTATGCTGTGATAGTTGAAACATTCTGCTTTTATTTGGTTGCATATGCTTTTATAACGGCTTTTGAAGTTTGCTACTTGTCCTTTTTTGTTTTTACGCCACAAAGATGTTTTTTTAGTTTGTAATTTTCTTATTGAAATGGGGAGGTTATTTTTCTTGATTGAGGTAGATGTTAATGGTACGTAAAGTCTGATAATTATTTTCATGTCGAGCAAGAATGTGTTGTAGAGGTCATCGGTAGAATTGCAGTTTGCGAATAAAGTTTGCCAGTTTAATGTTGAGAGATGGGTATCAATTAGTTCATATTTCGCTTTTTTGAAGTTAAATTTCTGTGTTGCATTATTTGGATGGATCTCGGTGTGGCTTGGCTTGAGACTGAAGTTTATCATGCTGTGGTCACTGGAGAAAGGTTCTATTATTTTTAAGCCATATATTGTACTTTTGCTGTTGCAGAAGATGAGACTGGATCTTTGCATTACTCGGGTTGTACTTCTTGTATAATATTTTTTGCAATTTTGGCAGTTTACTTCAGATTTCATTTTCGTAGACACTTTTGAAATGACAAATAGCTAAAAGCATGTAAATTGCTAAAGACTAGAATATTTTGGAGCTTCAGATGCAAGAAGTAAATGATTATGTCTCACTTCATTGTACATGAATTGTTCAGTACTGTTTTCTTAATAGGTTTTTATGCATATGCTTTCATATATTTAAGATATTTTTTTTCTTTTTTCTTTTGTCTCCTCGCAAAGCTTTCATTTCATTACTAGAGTAAGTTAGTTTCCTTGCATTCAGAGAAATGCCTAGATCAGTGATGGTGAAGCTATGACAGGGGTGCCACAGACAGCACGCAGAACCATATCTGCTGGCACATGAGCCATTGCCCAAGCTCAACTCCAACGTGCATGTGTGTGCCAGCCAGCTGATTTTTTTGGCTTGCACAGAGGCTCTGGGAGGGTGCTTTTGACTTCCAGAGAGCCTCTGGGGGGGGTAGGGTAGGGCATTTTTACCCTCTGCAGCTCCAGGGAAGCCTTTGGAGGCCGGGGAGGGAGAAACACAAGCCTACTGGGTCCACCCAGCCTCCGGAGGGTCCTTGGGGGGCGTGGGGGAAGCTGTTTTTGCCCTCCCTGGGCATTGAATTATGGGTGTGGACACTTGTGCATGCGCGATAGCACATGCCCACACTCTTTTGGAACTTGAGGGAAAAAAGTTTCACCATCACTGGCCTAGATGTATGACATGGATGCAATTAATTAATTGCAAGAAAAAATGTATAATAAAATGAGAAGTAGATTTACAGTTTTGTACAGAAGTTGCACAAGCTGATACAGTAGAATGATACAATTCATAAACATTATAACTTAAAGATAAATATATATTCTGCTTAATAGAAAGATGAAATAGCTGCTTGTTCAGTTAATTGTTCAGGTGATAACTGGAAATAGAAAACTTTTATTATTCTGTTTTCTGAATGTGTTTTATTTTTTAACTCAGATTAGGACTGGATATCTTTTTAAACAGAGGTTTTGAGGGCATTTTATTTTCAGCACTATATTGCAAATTAATTGCTATCCTAATTCCTGTTTGTATATCTAATTTAATTAGAGTGCATCATAAATATTATCTAAAATCTACAGAGAATGTTTTTTTAAAAAATTAATCTTAATTTAAATTAATTTAAGTAACTAACTTGTGCCGCATGCCCGCAGTAGAGAAACGTTTTTTAAAATTATACATTAGGGAAAATAATTTGATCTGTCTTATAATACAATATGTTCTTTGCACAATCCATATATTGGTAATCAGTATTGTTATCTGTTTATCAAAGATGATTTATATTTCAAAATTAATAATATTTATTGAAAGCATTAACAAAAGTTCTCAAAATATTAATATCAAATGCATAAAATTTACTAACTGATGCACTACAGCATTAATAGAAAATATTGGTAACTATATTCCTCAGCAGAAATCTAATTTTGCATTTAATGAAGAAAAAATATATCTTCTATTTTCTAAGTATGTCCTCTTGATTTTTTAATTTGTGTAGAATATTTTCCTCTCAATATTGATGTTTTGACGTATGTGGAAAAGCTTTTTAAAATCAACGGATGCTTCCTGGAACTATATCAATTTAAGGTGGCATAATGGATTCTATTGTGAGTAGAGAAGTAGAGTAATTTCTCATGAACACCTCTGGATGAGGGGTGAAATCCAGTAGGTTCTGACAGGTTCAGGAGGTTCTGACAGGTTCAGGAGAACCAATAGCAGAAATTTCGAGTAGTTCGAAAAACCAGCAAATACCATCTCTGGCTGACCCCAAAGTGAAGTGGGAATGGAGATTTTGCAATATCCTTCCCCTGGAATGGGGTAGGAATGGAAATTTTGCAGTATCCTTACTCTGCCATGCCCACCAAGCCAACACCTACAGAACTGGTAAGGGGGGAAATTAAATTTCAGTCCTCCTCTGGACCTGCTTAATCATATTAATGTCCAATATATAGTGTGGATTCCAGGCACATGAGCTATATTCAAGAATTGGTCTGGCAAAGGTTTTGTATGCCCCGGTTAGCAATACAACGTTACTGAAGAAGAAATTTCACAAAATCAGATTAACAATTCTTAATACCTTTTTGGCAATGCTGTTATGGTGAGCCCTGGCGCTTAGATCATTTGAGATGAGTAGGGTTGTCTACAAGGTCATTTCCACCCAACTTGTATTTTGTGTTCTTATTTTTATTGCCCATGTATAGGATGGAACATTTATTAGTTGAAATTTGGACCTTCCAATTGTACAACCATTCTGACACATGGTCAAAGGCAGGAATTCCAAAAGTAAAATTCTTTTAAGGTTGTTTGTCAGCCACAGTATGAAAAAACTACAGGACAGAATTATCTCCGAAAATGGCCCAAATCACTCTGCAACTTGAAGCAAAGAATACAATGGCTTTCCCCAATCCAGAAATTAATCGCTCCAGTAGAAGACCAATTTAAAGAATGAAAGAGAGTGAAGACGCACCAAAATGGTGGGCGACCAATCCAATAGTTGTAAGAGTGGTTCTTATCTGCTTTCCATCACCTTCATAGAAATTAACAGAAAACTCCAACAGGTGACCCGAGCTTTACAGCAATTGAGATTAACATGAGGCGACACTTTTCTCCTAATAGGAGGCGGGAGAGGAGGTGACCAAATCAGACTGGCATACTTGGCATCGGGGAACCGGAAAACGCAACAAGCACCCAGCGCACCCCAAGGCAATCGCTGGGGATCCGCCTTCTCGCTGTTGCCTCCCGCTTCTCTCCTCCCCTAGAAGGCGGCGCGACCTGCCTCCACTTCTCAATGTTGGGCCAGCCTTGGCACATGGAAGGAGAGGGTGCTCTCCTGATGTCAGCCAGCGAAGAGAACGGCACAGCCACAGGGGCAGGCTCCGACTGGACGCTCTCGACGCCTCTTTCGTTCTCGCGAGGGACTCGGTCGGTGCTTGAACCCTGGGCTCTCCCCTCCACTGTCCCAGGCAGCCTGCAGACTGTCTTTTTCTCCGCTTCCTTTGTGTGAGTGAGGCAAGCTTAGGCGGTGGCGGCGGAGGAGGTGGAGTCGCTTGCTGCTTCGCTTGTCAAGGCTTAGCCATTTAGGCGAAGGGAGGGGGAAAGGCGAGGGAAAAAGAACTACTGGGGCGGTTCTAGTCACTGGGAAGCTTTTTATTCCTCGGGCAGAGAGGAAGGAGCTGGACACATCCCGGCACCCTTCCTTGGCCAGCTTCTCCTCCTTGTCAAGCCTCAAATAGCCCCAAATAAACCAGTTACAACAGCACATTATTCGGACAAGGAGCGAGCAAAGGCCAGGCATCGCCTGCCGTTGCTGCTTTGCTCGACGCGGTTCCCGCACTTTGAAATGGGTCGGGAGCGGCGGAGGCAACCGAACAGCGGCAGAACCGCCAGGACTGGTCACTAAGGACGCCAAAGGGAAGAGGATGGCCACATCCAGCAACTCTAGTTTGTCTGGCTCCTCTGTTTCCTCAGGTGAGTATCCAATAACTGCCCCCTTTCGCTGCAGGATTTACTATATTACTCTTCTGGTCCCCTCCCCATAGGCTTAAATATCGTTTATTTGTAGGTTTGAGATAAGAACCTGGTTGTAATTTCTTGTGCCCTACTAGGTTGCTCTTTCGCCCTTTCTCCTTCTATAATACGAACACCCGAGTGTGGATACAGCTGCGTTTATTCCATTTGCAGGGCAAAGGTAAAAACACTTCCTAGGTGCATCCCTGGATGCTAAGTTGAGAGAAGATAAATATGAAAAGAGCTAGCATTTTTAAATCTTATGGCTCTTCTCTCCACTGATAATTCAAGAGTTTTTAAAACTCAAAATACTGTACTACATTTGTATCAAATCCACAAGTAAAAAAATAATAATAATAACCAGGTCATTCCTGATATCCAACTGACATGGGCAAACAAAAATAGGCATCATTACTATTCAAGATAATTTCAGAACCAACATTCTACAAAAAACACTTGTGCTTAGCTGAGCAGTTTATTCTAAGGGTGTGATTTACACCTGTTCAGATGCTGACATGCATGGTATAATCAGTGGGATATTAAAGAGACCAATTTCTCCCTTTTCTTAGTTTCTTACCTAGACTGGATAATCATGTAGCACATCTTATACTGAGATGAGTCACTCTTACAGCCAAAGAGAGGTAATTTTTTTGATTATATTACCAAGGAGGTGACTAAGAGCAAACAACTTTTAAGATATTAGCATTCTCAAATGCAGAGGAAAATAAATCTTAATAAAGTTATTTCATTTTTTGCTGTAACTTCTGGGTATCTTCAGTGGAGATCTGAAAGAGTAGTTGAGGCATTGGGAGGTTTGTAAATTTTCAAAAGATCACCAACTATTTTACTTAAATTTATCATATTCAGACAGAAAATACTGGAGTATTCCTATAAAATGTTGCCTAACCCTGAGTTAAAAAATTGTGCTTATTCCATTAGGTATTCTAGGTTTTTCACCTTAATAAAGACTTTAGCTACTTGTTTTGTTTTTTAAGTTATTGAATTAGTTAAAACAATTCTTTTATTTAAGGACATTGAATATAATGCTAACTAAAAATTTCAAAGTGTGAACAGAATGATACTCATGAGGGCTTGTACTTATGTATTTTTGCAGATTTGAACGTACAAATAGCACCTGAGCATAGCCTTAATTAATCCTGGCCCATAATTTTATTATATTTACTGGTATTTTATTTGCACTTCAGCAACTGAAATGTATATTTATTTAAAAATTTATTAGGCTTCTCACTCCCTTAACACCTCTGGCTATCTTACAAAGATATAATGAAAACGATATTAACATGATTAAAATTAAAGAATAATAATGTTTAAAATTAAAACAATGCTTAATATTACAATATTACAATTTTGAATAGTCTAAATAAATATGATTTGAACCCTCTATAAACTGTGGTTTTAAAAAAGGAAATTTTGTTTTATTTCCAGTGCAAAGTGATTCTTTAACATGAATTTCTTAATAGAAAAAATAGAATTAGTCATTTATTTCAAATGCGTATTTAAGGGATCAGTGTCCCATTAATTATTTAAATGTAAGGGAAAAATGGATTAAAACATTTAAGGTTCTGGATTCTAAGAACATTAAGTAAGGGTTGAAGGTAACTCTTAACCAAGGGAGAGATTTTATTGACACAAGGAATCTATAAGACCTTGAAGTGACATAACTGCTTATAATAACCATTACTTTCAATGTTTACTCTATTAAAAGCAAATTACAATAACCCAGCTCTAAAGTTATCATTGCATCAATTATTGAAGATGTTATTCTTATTCAAATAAAGGTGTATACAGTTTATCAGCCAAAGCTGATTTTTAAAAAGCCCTCCAGTATTATGTGGTTGTCTAACCTATGCCAACCGTGCATCTGGAATGACGTGCAATTTGTAAATTAAGTGGGAATATAGAACAGAAAAACCTTTCAAAGTCTGTTTGTCAAAATGAGCAATAATTATCCAAGTTTAGATTCAGTTTTTATACAATATGGAAATACTCAAAAGTTTTAGATCCAGAGTTTATATTATGCTGAAAGTCTTGACTCTGGCATCTTTTTGTCCAAACCATTGGTTATCCTACATATTTTTATCTCTGTGTGTATATTTATTCTCTATTATGGATAACTGGAGACTGTGGTGGGTTACTAGCTGGAATGACTAATCGGGCTCACCTCGGCAGCTCTGGAGGTCCCGTGAGTTTCAGCAGAGTTATGCTGCTGCGCTGTGGAAATAGCGAAATCGTGCATAGAGACGCAGATCTGCCCATGCTCTTGCAATATTTTTTACTTCCACGCATTTATAGTATTCCCCATTGATTGGAGAGTACTATAAATGGCAAAAGCAGAATTGTTTATTTTGATGCAAGTTTTGCCTCTGGTATAAATTTAGCAGCATCCCTTTAAAACAGGGGAAGCTGGGTTATTACAATGCTTTAGTCATTTTGATGAAATAATGAGATTCTGCAGGTGTCTCTGCTCTACTTGACTTATATAGTCTAGATACAGCATCCATAGCTGATGCACTGATATAATATACTACATAGTATTTATAATGTGTATTGTTATTCAGAATAATGTTCTGATTAATAAAGGGGAAGAACACCAGAGAGAAAGAGAGAATTATTATTTATGGGAAATTGAACATCTAGGAAAAGACTCTAAAGATGCAATATGCCAGAAAGCTATTGCTTAATGACCTGATTCATGCTATGTTCTAAATTATGCTTTAATAAATCATAGCTTGTATTTGAACAATATGCTGAGCCATAACCTTTATTTATAAACCAAAATAGTGGTGGCCAGAAATTCTCCTAAGCAAACCACTGTCTAACAAACAATATTATGATTTAGTATTTTTTATGAAGTAGACATATTAAAATAAAATGAGACAACATTAATGAAAGACACGCAATTAGAGGAAAGCGAGAGAGGGTTGAATCTTCTGCATTTTGAGTAAAGTATGATCTCATCACAATAAAGATATAAATAATTAGATATCCTAAATACACTGTACCATCATATGGCATACAGTAAAAGATATTTCGGTAAAATTGCCTAACTACTGTATAAGCCATACACCGGTGGAGTTTGGGCTGGTGGAACTGAGAACCACTCTGTAAAATTGAAGGGGATAGCTCAATTAATTTCATGTTATAATTCATTAGGCAAGGAATTAAAAACTTGGGGGTTTTTATACTAATATCTGTTGTGAATTTTAATTGTGAGAGTTTCAAGTCAGATAAATAAAGTATTTCACAGCACATGATTATATGATGGAATATACAACTTCAACATGTAGGATAATTTTTAAAAGGAATAGAAAGATTCATGAGAAAATGTATCTGTATTAAAGACTAACTTCAGCACACCTAGGAACTTGAATGGTGAAATATTTTTATGTTCATGTCTTAAGTAAGGACCTTCCATAAATTTCTGATCATCTAGGGATTTAAAAACTTGGATTAGATAGGCCTCTGTTTTCCTATGCTTGAGCCTGATAAGGTTTCTAATAAAAATGTTCCATATGAGATTAGCCTAGATGGCACGCATTAAAATGTTCCATATGAGATTAGCCTAGATTGCATAATTTGCATAATTTTGAATGCAAAATTTACTGAGGATTATATATTCTTCAGACCTGTCAGTATGCTAAGCAGAAATACTTGTTTTTGATATGTATAATTTAAAAAAAATATATGGAATGCTTTTTAAATTTCTCTTCAATAAAAAAATTTGGCTTTGCCTTTGTTCTTGAACTTGTCAATCACACTTTCAACTGTTCTTCTTTACTAAACAAAAAAAAGTACAGGGAAAATAAGGACCATAGTAAGTATATCATTTCCCCCTCCTCCTTGCAGAAAGGTTTTCAAATACTGCAATGTCTCCAGAATATTTGACTCAATGCAGCCACATTTGACTGGTTGTGGTTTTTGTTTCTCAGAGCTCAGCAAGTTTTTCACCATTTTCTAATAGCCTGTTGTCACTGAATCCAGCTTTTAAAGATGAACATCATACCATATGTGGGTTTAAAAAATAGATTTTGAAAATGATATATAATTATTTCTATTCATTTGACTTTCCATTGCAAGATCTTCTGTTGTTTTCATAAGGATGAAAACACAAGATCAATAAATTAACAGTTGAGAATCTAGATAAAGCATCACTTTCTAACTTTGCTATATAGGTCAATATAATAATTTATCAAAGCATAATCAATGTGGACCATTGAGATAAACTGGTGTTTATACCTCTGTAGGTATAAAATATGCTCAAAGGTCACATCATGTTAATAATTGCAATAAAAAGAAATCATATTGAAACATTTTAGATAGAAGTTGAAATACTTAGATATTTCTATACGAAGGTTGAATAGTCAGATCTGATAGCTAGGGAATTATTTATCAATTTATCTTTTGATTCTTCCAGCAACCAAACAGGACAATCTGCTTTGAAATGTTAGGAGAGTAGAAAATTTAAGGATTGGAATTTTTAAAAACACATACTGTACACACGTTCTGCAGGTTTTGTATGTACTGATCCATTTTTGAAAAGTTAGAGAAGAAAATTTTGTATGTTGCAAATAAGAATCAGTGTTTTGGAAACCGTTCTTGACTTAACCCTTATTTACATTAACACTACAATATGCACTCTGAAACAATGCTTATCTGTAGAGAAATAAATTCCTACATTTGTTGAATTGAGAGTGCGAAAAGTAGCATGAAAAAAAGTAAAGATTCTTAAAGGTGTTCAAACCAGTTTAGTAGCTTTTATTGGCTGATTGGTATAAAGCAATGAGCTAGCTAGTATAGCTGGTTTCTCTGCCATTACTTAATTTTGCTTCATCTGCATCTGATAGCCATGAAGATATCAGTTCAACAGTTTCTGTGAAATTAATTATTACATGCTAGGGTAGGTTTGCCAATTTGATGTACCCCGGAGGAATACCAATTTATTGAATGCCAATTACAAAAAAACCCAGCTTTATCCCACATGAATTTAATTAAATACTTTAAAATATAATATATAGCTATGAACTTTATTTTTATCTATAATTGCAGATAACATTTTAAACAAAATTTAACCAATTTCTCAATTCATATATGCTGATTTATATTTATTTTGGTAATAATTAAGCTGTGATGAAAGAATGAATTGAGCTATCCATGATGTTGTATGTTTGTCAATTATCACCTGGACCTTATTTCATCATACCAAGCAATATGAATACATTTAATTTTCTCTTGATGTAGTCATATCTAGTGTTTGTGCTTTAGATAAAAGATCAAAGTAATTATATGAAAAATTGTGTGATTCTTGAGTTTGATATTTTTGCTAAGATAAATAACAGAAATGATTTTTGCCTTATGTTACAAACTGCTGGACACAAAGTAACTTTTACATAAAGGATTCATTATCCCTTTTATTAGTTTCAATATCACTTTTCCCAAATAACATTCAAAACCTGATATGGGTTTTTGTTTTTAGGCTATAAATTGAAAGCATCTACTGAAGATGTTTCTTTTTTTTTTTTTTTTTTTACAATTTTTTTATTATTTTTTTCATAAAAACAGACAAATACATACAAACATTAAACATAAAGTGGGGGTATATTTCCCCCGCTTCTTATGAAAGTATACATTCAAATATAGAAAAAGAATACATAGTTAAATATATGTTAACTATTATAGTAAAAAAAAAAGTTAATAAATTTGGGTTAAAGTTTTACAGATCTTGATGTGAGTGTTAAGTAGGGTTAGTATAACATAATTACCAAAAAATACCTTTAATATAATCTTAATTACTATAGTAAAATAGTGTCAAACCTTCAATTCAATTCAAACAATAAAGCTAAATTCAACTATTATGCATCTTGGTATATTGCTTATACTTATACATACATACACTACTATATCATAATCGTCAAAAAGTCCTTTTAAACTAATATTAATATTGTTATCACCTAGGTAAAAACTAATACAAAAAAAAAAACAACTAAAGATATATCTTATTTTTTCTTATCTATCCATTTATAGACATTGTTCCATGTTTCATAAAATTTAGTATCCTCTTGATCGTTTAATCTTCTTGTCATCATATCCATTTCAGCGCAATCTAATATTTTAGCTATGACCTCTTCTTCCTTGGGGGTTTCCTCCCCTTTCCAATTTTGCGCATATATTATTCTAGCCGCAGTTAATATGTGTATAATTAAATAAAAAATTTCTTTCTTATAGGTCTGATTTGTAACACCTAGTAAGTAAAATTCCGGGGTATTATCTATATCTTGCTTTATTATTTCTTTTAATATTTTTTCGATCATTTTCCAATATATTTTTGCTTTGCCACATGTCCACCATTGATGATAGTAGGTTCCTATATCCTTCTTACATTTCCAACATATTGGGGATGTTTTGGGAAACATTTTTGCTATCCTATTTGGTGGGAGATGCCATCTATAAAACATTTTGATTTGATTTTCTTTTAAAGAAACTGATTTAGTCATTTTCCAATTGTTAATCCATACTTTCTCCCATGTGTCTATATCTATTTCCTTGCCAATATTTCTACACCATCTTATCATAGTATCTTTTAAAGTCAACTCTATATTTTTATGAGCGATAAGTAGTTTATATATTTTCCCTATCATTTTTGTTGAATTAGTGGTAATTAAAGTAGTTAAAGGATTCTTACTTTTATTAAAAATGTAAAGAGTTTTATCCTTCTGATATCTAGATCGGATCTGGGCGTAGTGCCACCAATTTATTATTATCCCTTCTTCTTGTAATTCAATTCTAGATTTAAGCTTCATCTGATCATTTAATAGTTCTTTGTATCTATAAGTTATTTTCTTATCCTTTATAGACTTTGGATGTATTATTGCTTCTAAAGGAGCTAGCCAGTCTGGGATATTTAAAAAATGATTTTTCTTTATGTCTTTCCATACTTCTAATAAGTATTTCCTCAACGTATGCCTTTTAAAATATGAATGGTTTTTGTCCTTATTATACCATAAAAATGCGTGCCATCCAAGCATCAAATCATGTCCTTCTAGGTCAAGTAATCTTTTGTTATCTAAAATTATCCAATCTCTAAGCCATGTTAATGCAGCGGCCTGATAATATAGTTTCCAATTTGGAAGGCCAAATCCGCCTCTTTCTTTAATATCTTCTAAACAATTCATTTTTATCCTTGCTTTTTTACCTTGCCATATAAATTTTTTAACTAAGTTTGTTAAAGTTTTTAAAAAGATACCCCCTGGGTTTATTGGTATTGTCTGAAAAAGAAATAAGACCTTGGGTAAAATGTTCATCTTGATTGTTGCAATTCTTCCTAAGAAAGATATTTTCAAATTATTCCACATTGCTAAGTCATTTTTAATTTCTGCTAGTAATTTCATATAATTATCATTTTTTAATGTTATCGTTTTCGCTGTTAAATTTATTCCTAAATATTTTACCTTTTTTACAATCTTTATTCCAGAAATACTTTCTAATTTCGTTTCTAGTGTTTTATTCATATTTTTAGTCAAGTAATGTGTTTTGCTTTTGTTTATCTTTAAACCTGCTACGTTTCCATATTGTTCAATGGTTTGTAGTAAGGTAGGAACTGTTGTAATCGGTTCTTCAATTATAAACATTAGATTGTCTGCAAAGGCCTGGAGTTTGTAGGTTTCATCTCCTACGGTTAAACCTTTTATTTTGGGGTCCGCTCTTATTTTAATTAATAAGGTTTCAAGGGTCATAATAAATAGCAATGGTGATATAGGACATCCTTGGCGAACTCCCTTATTTATGTCAAGTATTGGTAATTGACTGTTATTCAATATTATATTCGTTGTTTGTTTTGAATATATGGTATCTATTAGGTTAACAAATTTTGGGCCAAATCTCATTTTATTTAATTGCATTTTTATAAATATCCAATTAACATTGTCGAAGGCTTTTTGAGTGTCCAAAAACATTAAAGATGCCGTCTTGTCTGAGTGTTGTTCATAGTACTCTAGTATATTTATTACAGTTCTAATATTGTTTTTAATTTGTCTCCCTGGAAGAAACCCATTTTGGTCTTGGTGTATTATTCCATTTATAACTCTTTTAAGTCTCTCTGCATAAATGGCAATAAAGATCTTATAATCTACATTTAATAGTGATATAGGCCTATAGTTTTTAATCTTTTCTGGTTCTGTACCCTGTTTATGTATTAAGGTTGTCAGTGATTCTGACCAAGATTTGGGAATTTTTCCCTCAAGTCTACATAAATTAAAAGTTTCTAACATATGGTTTCTTATTGTTTCGTTGTCTATCTTGTACCATTCTGCAGGTATGGCATCTGGACCTGTAGCCTTATTGCTTTTCTGTTTTTTAATTGTTATTAAGAGTTCCTCCATTGTTATTGGTCCGTCCATGGTGGCCTGTTGATCTTCTGTTATTTGTGGTAAATTTGAAGCCTCTAAATAGTTAAAAACTTCATCTTCGATAACATGATCTTTAGCATATAATTCTTTATAAAAATTATAAACAATGTCTGCCTTACCTTCTGTGTCATATTTTATTTTACCATCTTTATCTTCTAATTTTTGGATTAATTTTGATTGACTCTGTTTTCTAAGTTTATACGCTAGCCATCTGCCAGGTTTATTTGCATGTTCAAAATAATGTTGCTTTGCTCTTTTGATCTTTTCAGTTAGTTGGTTTTGTTCTATAACTCTAATTTTATGTTTAATTACATTTATTTCTGTCTTTAGATCTCTGTTCTTAATATGTTGCTGCGATAAGGATTCTAAATGTTTTAGTTCATTTGTTAATTGTAAGTACTCTAATTTCTTTTCCTTATTGTGTTTTGCTGTGTAAGATATTGTTAAACCTCTTATATACGCTTTAACTGTATCCCATAAGTTCTGTGGAGTAGTGTCTGATGTTTTATTAATTTCAAAAAATATTTTTAATTCCTTTTCAATCCAATCCTTATATTTCTTATCATTTAATATATACCTATTCATCCGCCAGTTGTTCTGTTTGTTGTTCATCGTCATATAGACCACTATTGGGTTATGATCAGCCCATGTATTAACGTCTATCTCGACCTCTCTTATTTGTTCTGCCACCGTTTTTGGTGCCCATAACATGTCAATTCTCGTCCAAATTTTGTGAGGATTGGAGTAAAAGGTAAATTGCCTTTTGTGAGGGTGTCTTTCCCTCCAAATGTCGCTTAGTAGTAATTCCGCTTTCATTTTTTGAAAAGTACTAGGTAACAAATTTCTTCTTGGTTTTTTACCTTTTCCCCTTTTTTTATTACCTCCCCCTCCTGAGTGGTCTAATTGTCTATTCGCGATAGCATTGAAATCACCTATTATCAATACATTATCAATAGCTAAATCTATTATTGTTTGGTGTAAATTTTTATAAAATGTCATTTGGTCTTCATTGGGAGCATAAATAGAAACAACCACTAGAGGTCTAGGTTCAATATCTACTTGTACAATCAATATCCTACCCTCTTTATCCTTATATATTTGTTTGGAATTTATAGAATTCTTGACATACATCACTACACCTCTTTTTTTTTGGTCTGCTAATGCAGCATACATTTTTCCAATTTTGGGATTCAACAGTAATTTTTGGTTATCTTTTTTAATATGAACTTCTTGTAGTATTGCAATCTGGGCATTTTGATTTCTAATTTTAGAAAAAATTTGCTTCCTTTTTCTTGGTTCGTTAAGTCCATTAACATTTACGGAAAAGATTTTTAAGTCTTTATTCGTTGTCATTTAATGGGTTTTTTGGTTTCTCGCTGAGGTTGAACTCTTCTAGCACCTTGGTCCTGCTCTATTACTTGGGCAGTTGCCCCCAAGTTTTCTTCTTGCTGAGTTGGTAATTTTTCCCCTGGTTGCTGTTGAACTAGTTGTAGTTGGACCACTTGTTGCTTACTTGCGTAGTCGGAGTGGCCCAAACCACTTTGTTCAAGAAAGTACATGGCTTGTTCTACATTTTCCAGTTTGTACCTTGTAGAACGCCATGTCAGAGAAAGTCCTTGTGGAATAAGCCAACGGTAGGTAATGTTTTCTTTGATCAAAATTTTTGTTAGAAAGTGATAATCTCTTCTGTTTTCTCTGACACTTCTTGGAACTTGCTTTAGTATCTTTATTTCTACTCCATGGCGTTGGGGCGGGGAGTTTCTTGAATAGTGAAGTATCTCATCTCGCAACGCCTTTCTTGTAAATTTAATATGTATCTCTCTTGGAAGGTTGTGCCGACGGATATAGCTATTCGAGATTCTGTAAACTTCATCGATTTCTCTCTGTAAAGCTATGGGGTCCTCTTGAAGTATAGCTCCAATAATTTCCGCCATAATCACTTTTAAATCTTCATCTTTTTCCTCTTTTATATTCTGAAATCGAAGTCCGTACGAAGCTCGTTGCATCTCCAGTTGGATAATAGATTCATCATATCTTTTGTATCTCTCATCGGCTCTCCCTTCAAGATATTCCATTCTTTTCTCATTTTTATCAGATTGTTCTTCAACTTTTTTAACTCGGTCGTCACTTTCTTGAAGTGTTTGTTGGATCTGCTTTATCTGGTCTTTCATCTCACCCATATCAGCTTTCATTTGGGCCATCTCCACTTTAAATTCTGCCAAGTCAGCTTTTATAGCTTCTCTTTGTTGTGTTGCCTCCTCCTTTATGGCTTCTCTTTGTTGTGTTGCCTCCTCCTTTATGGCCTCTCTTTGTTGAGTAGCGTCTTCTTGTGATTTGACCATAAAGTCCTTCAAAGTGTTCAAAGTCTCATGTATAGTTGCAAGATTGGACTGCATTGCTTTGTCTTTGTCTTTAGTAGACATGGTTAACACTTGATGCGAAGGAGAAGAATGCGGTGAGACTTGTGGAGATAGAGTAGTTGGTGTAGTTTGTTTTTTGGTTGTTTTAACAAGGGTTGAGGTGTGGGACATTATCAAATTAGAATCCACTATTTCAAATTTTAAGGTTAGTTTCAATTTTATATGTAGTGAAAAGGAAAAGAAATTACTATAAATTCCAAATCTGTTCGATATATTTTGTTTCCCTTATAATATGACTATACCAATTCAATAACAATTCAATTAGTAACAGAATTCAAAAGAAAAAAAAGAGAAAAAAGAGAAGGAAAAAAAATATTATTATTTAATGCCACAGAACTGAAAAATAGGTGCCTTTTCAAGTAAAAGGGAGACAAAAAATAGAAAAAAAGGAAAGGAATGTCAACTATATATAAGAGACAGAAGAGAAGGAATTGGAAAGGAAACTTTAGGTGGAGGGAAGAGGAGGGAAGAAACAAGGGAAGGGAAAAAAAATGAAGTAAAAAGAGTTGTTCAAAAAGAGAAAAGGAAGGGGGGTAGTATTTTAATTCAACTATTTAGAATAGAGCAGGAACCCAAGGTTTTTAACAATGCATATAGTTCAAACCAAGCTTCTTCTAGTAATAAAAATATCCAAAAATAGGAAAGAAAGTCAAAGAGAATTCAGGGGAAAAAAAAAAAAGAAACAGATAATTATTCAAAGACACAATAACAGTATTGTATACTTAAGTTCTTCTTATAAATCCTGTAGTTTGCTAGGAAGTAAAGATGAAAATCCAAATCTCAAAGGATAAAGTTATATTTGATGTCAATTCAAAATTCAAAGAGTAAAACAAATCCAAAGGTTGCTTGTGTTCAAAATGAAGTCAGTTTATTTTCCAAGCTCAAGACAGGAACAAAGAACAAAGAAACAGATCCCAGGATGGAGTCAAGTTAATTTCAGTGTAGCAGGCAGATGTTAAACCAAAGAGTTCTCAGCAAATAATCCAAAAGGTGTCAGCAAATAATCCAAAAGGCTCAGCAAGTATTCCAAATAGGTTAATCCAACAATAAGTAATCCAAAAAGGAAGTGATTTCAATCTCTTCTAGATTCCATAATTCATAGTTATTAAGTTATTTCATATTGCAAAAAAGAGCAGCAGAAGAAAAAAGAAGGCAGCAAGACTGTATTCCTCCGCTTCAGAAATTAAGTCCAGAACATTATGATTTTAAAAATCTATCAGCAACAAATTCTGATCATCATTAGGAATTTCCTTTAGCAGTTAAAATTTTCTAAATAGTCATATCAAATTTAAACTATTTTGTTAAACCATAAAGTCAAAAAGTTATTTTATAGGTTCCAAAATTCACGTTCAAAATGGAAAAGTAAAAGTGAAAAAAAGAATTAGATCCGGCTATTATTTGCGGATGGGTTTAAACAAGAAAAAACTTTCACTTTCGCCCTAGAGAAAAAAAAAACTTTTACTTGGAACTTTTACGATCTTCTGGCTTTAAACACGAAACAGAAGGAGGTTTTTACCGTAGGTCCTTTCTCTGCTATATTCTTTTTCAATGTAAATGTAGATATTTATACTTTCTCTTCTTTGATTCTGTTCTTCCCGCTGAGTGAGGGGAGAAAGCGCTGGCCGGTCCTCCTAGTCGAGGAGGAGCGGTTCTCCCGTCTCCGAAGCTGCGGGGCGAACCGCTGCCTCCGGAGTCCTGGCGATCGGTCCTCGGGCAGAGGAGAGCCCCCTGTTCATGGATCGGGCCATCCGGGCCCGATCCGATCGCAAATGCGACCTTCGGAGGGGGTAGAAAGGATTCGCCTGGCAGAGCCCTGCCAGACACGTCCCGCCGCGATCTCCACCAAACCGGAAGCCTCTGAAGATGTTTCCAGAATAGTAACTTTTATGACAAATTTGCAAAAGTCATGAAATTTTAACAGAGCTGGATATTTTTGCTCTGTTTGTCAAGTAGAGAATGATGTAGTCCACTGTTTATGTTGGAACTGCAGATCTTAGGAGATCAATTTTGCAAGTAGGAGAAAATATGAATATTGGAATACATTAACAGGATAGTATATTTATAAAATATGTTTCAAATACAAGATGTTGTGGTGTTGTTTAGGCTCTCTTCAAATGATTTCAATGCTGTGGAAAACCAGAATCTCTCCTGTGTAAAAAATATGCAGGAAGATGAATGTTGCCTATTATCTTCAATTTGTAAGTCAGTTTTAAAAAATTGCACAAAATATTAGCATATAATAATATGCTATAAAAGAAGAAAATTATCCATTATTTAAATTATATCTGATAAAGAGATACTGTATTTTTCTGGCATAATGATAAATTAGGGAAATATGCTTCTGATCACTTATAAATTAAAAACTTCCATTATAAGAAATGGAAACAGGAACAAAGAATACATAGAAATTGTATGATGGTCTGCATGATGGTTTACATATCTTTGAGAAATCCTGGAGACAAACCTATTAACTACCAGGTGACTGAAGAACAGAAAATCAGTGGTGAATTTCATTTTTTTTTACTACCAGTTTTGTCGGTGTGCTTTGATGAGCATGGTGTGGCTTGATACTGCAAAATCTCCATTCCGGGCCCACTTTGGGGCCAGCCTGAGGTAGTATTTGTTGGTTCTCTGAACTACTCAAAATTTCCGCTACCAGTTCTCCAAACTATTCAAAATTTCTGCTACTGGTTCTTCAGAACCTGTCAGAACCTGCTGCAAAAAATGTCCCTATCTTAAAATGTGCTGGTGAAGAATTAAAGAAACTACACGCCATGCAGCTTAATATTAATGCCTAGGAGGGAGAGTTTTAACCAAGATAATAAAATAATGAAAATAATTTATTATTTGAAAATAATCTGGTCACTGTTACTAATCAGCATATTCAACCAAGTTTATATCATGTTTTGATAAGGATAAATCATTTCACTTTATTTTGCATTAGTCAGATTCATCTTCAAATGACTGGGTCCCTTCTTGACATCATATTTTTTAAAACATTTAAACAAGTGAGAATGAATTTAGATAATGTTATTGTGGATGATTATATTAATATAAACAATCTTGTGAAAAGAAGGAAAAATGTCTCAAAATGTATAACCTAAAAAGATTGAAACTATTAAGTAATGTTTCAAAATTTCACAAAGATGAAGGTTGATCCATATTAGACTGTACTAACAGAATACTATTAGCTTCAAGATACAGGATGCTAGATTATGGTAAATATTGGGAAGAGCAAGAATCAATGGAATCAATTTAGTAATTCTATATTAGCTTTAAAAAAACTAATATTTAATATTCCTATTTTCTGTTGATTCATTGTGCTGGTCAAGAATTAGAACTAACAATGTGACATTTATCCTAATACTCTAGGTATATTTTCTTTATATTCAGTTAAATGTTTTTACTATAAATTTCATTGAACTACTATTGTTAAGCAAAGAGGGCCTGAAAGTGGCAGGTTAATATCAGGGTTATGCCATAAATCTTAACTACAGTGCTTGTGTTTTAATTTTATTTATACACAAAATAAATAGTGTATGAATATAAATAGTGTGCTGTTCAGCATGAAATAGAATAACAGCTATCTCAGCCTGGAACATAAATCTGTAGAACTTTTGGAAGTTCCTGACGCCACCTTTTTAATCTGTATTGTCTAAATCCTTTCTCTTCATCAGGTCTTACTCTCTTTCTGACAATCAAGACTGTTATCCAGGCAAAAGTGAGAGCTATTTGTAAAACACGAGGATTTTAAGATTGTTATGACTGGACAGCAGGGTGTTGTACCTCAAAATAAGACGAAATACCCGACATGCATGGTTTATCTTTTGTATTCAATGTTAACTTAGGAATTTCCTTTCCAAACAATGAAACAAATTATTCTAGCCTTTTATTAGATGTTCAGAAGGGACTTTGGGTTTTGAGAACTTTGTCTCCCTTTTATTGGTAAATGTATATTTGCATAATTAAAGAGTCCACTATTTCATTCTTTCTTTTGCCATGTTTTTCACTTCTGTATTGATACAGTGTTGATAACCAAGTTAATTATTAACAGTTATGACAACAATGAAGTAGATGGTTCTATAGTTACAACAAATACATAAAAATATTTTACATGAAATTGATTCTTAGAATGAATATGGATTAAGCTTTGAAGCAGAGATATTGTAATTATTAGATTTTAAATAATTATTAGCATTTTTAATATTTTGTGATGCACAATGTATTTTTAATACGTCAAATAATTAATATTAGTAGTTTATCTTTTATTGAACCTCATGAAAAACAAGCTTTCTTCAGATGATGAAGAAATCTTTTCTTTACAATTATACATTTTCATCTATTCTATGGTTTTTATAACACTGAGTAAAATTGCACAAAATCATAATTATATTGATTTACATAGAAATTATACTGATTTACATAGAAATGTGACTTAGGTAGTTTATTATAGGTTGAAATACTTGGCTATAAATCTTCAAAATCTTGAACAGTATGAGCAAACCGTTAATTACTGACTATTTAATCTTTTTATATATTGTACCATACAATAGATTTAGATGGGATGAAATGCTCCCACTTCTCTCGTGCCTATCAGTCATCTGAAAATCAATCGTGAAAGAAGTGTGAAGCTCTGACTACCCGCCTGGATGCCGCCATTTGGGTTCTTTTATGCTCTGCACATGCATAGAATGCTTTGCAAATGTGCAGAAGTAAAAGAACCCAAATGGCAGTCTTCAGCGGTGCATGGTGGATGGGTGGAGCCTCGCATACCCTACATACCGGCTCTTTGATAGGCATGAGCAAACTGGGAGCATTTCACCCCTGGATTTAGAATAAAGTAAACCCTTGTTGAGAACAAAATATTGATAATCGGATGGCTATGGACTTTTACTCAAAAGAAAGTACCACAGTGAACTTTTTAAGTGAGTGTCTTTAGAAGTGTAATGCAAATTAATTGTTTTACAAAACAGTATATTCATTTGTATGTAATTAGTTTTGCTTTAACTCATTGTGTTGATTCTAATAATATTGTAGTTAAAATTATGTAAATTATAGAAAATCTAATTCTTAATCATATTCAAATTTCAATGGTCTGAGAGTTGTAGGTGAGTTTATTATTATCTTGGAATGAAGGATTGTCCCTAGACCAATGCATTAATTCTTGTTGCCCTAAGAACTTAGTCATCTAATAAGGATTCAACTTAAGAAAATTTGCTGCATATTTAAAGAACCATTATTATGAAGAAAGCTAGCTTTTACAAAAATGAAGACTCTAGCTCCATGTATATATAATATGCTCTATATCAAGGGTGTCAAACTGGTGGTTAGTGATCCAGATGTGGTCACATGCAGCCATGCCCACTCAGGCTCCACAAAGACAAAAGTACAATATGTCAGAAAATGTCATATGACACAATCAAATTTGACATCCATGCCCTATATCCTGGATTTATATTCTGAGTTTTCTTCATGTGCCTTTTCTTTCCAGTTATAATATGTTAGGTTGCACCTGGCCTATATCTGAATCTAGCATCATAATTTTCTGTCATGATAGCCCTGCTCTTAGTTGCATCATGCTAATATGAACTATTGCTAATAAATAATGAATACACATAGTAAAAGATGTTCAGATCTAATGCTAGGAAGAATATTTCTCTCGGTTGTCATATGAGCCTATCAACTGTTAATGATCAAACCTCTAGAGCAAGTTTAATTATACTTACAAGATTTTTAAAAATCAGTACAGTATTTGCCTATTTGCAAAGAATCTTTCCCCAGTCTTCACTTTAATCTCCACTTGCAGCTTCATCCAGGATGACTATTCATTTTTACAATTGACTTTTTAAAAAAAGTTCAACATTTTCATTAGCGGTAATTTTTTTTACTTCTATTTTTAAAGATTAACTTAAAGTTTGACTGGACCCTAAGGTTACTTTAAAATAATCTTTTCCTGCCACAATTTTTCTTCTGTAAATTCTCCACTTATTATCTGTTTTCTGAGAGATTATTTTGTCATCAGACCAAGATCTACTGTCTAATTGAGTCCAAAGTCCAAAGTCTGATTCCATAAATAGTATAAAAAGAAAAACCTACAAGTAACATTTCCAGTTTCAGGAATGTTGCCTTGTGCATGTGTCACTGACTTTGAAGCCAGAAAATTTAATAATCAAGTATACAGTTTAGAAGAGTTTGGGCAAGTATTCATTAAGATTAATGTAAGATCTTGCACGGCTATTATTTCTAATATATTGCGCAAGAGTTAAAACTCATTTAAGGTTGACATGTCTAGATTGGCCAGCCAACTGTTAACTTCAGTACTGAACAAGTTGTGTAAATAATCTGATTCAGCATGAAGTAAATTTTTATATCACTTAGTATCTAATAAAATAAAATTTAGTATAATGTTTTGGAATATGACAAGTGTTAAATATATTACCATATTTTTTGCTGTATAAGACGTACCCTTTTACCTCAAAAAAGTACATTAAAACTGGGTGCGTCTTATACACCAAATGTTATAAATACTTATACACCAGCCATTAAGATGTGGCTTTTCTGGCAGGCCTGGAGTTAGGCTGATTATAAGTACAGTGATCCCTCGAGTTTCGCGATCTCGATCTTCGCGAAACGCTATATCGCGATTTTTCCACCGATGACGTCACTCTCTTCCTTCCTTTCTCATCTTTCTTTCTCTCTCTCTCTTTCTCTATCTTGCTTCTTCCTCTCTCAACTCTCTTCCTCCCTCTCTCATCTCTTTCTTTCCTTCTCTCTCTTTCTCTATCTCTCCCCCTCTTGCTGGCGGGAGGCGGGCGGCGGGCGGGCGAGCGGGGGCATCAGCGAGGAGCCGGGGTTTCCCCTTTGCGTGGGCGGCTGGGAAACCCCGATCTTCGTCTGCTCGCTGCTGCTGCGCCGAGCAGATCAGCTGCTGGGCGGCCGAAGGAACCTTCCCTGGGTCTTCCCCCTCTTGCTGGCAGGCGGGCGAGCGGCGGGCATCAGCGAGGAGCCGGGGTTTCCCCTTTGCGTGGGAGGCCGGGAAGACCCAGGGAAGGTTCCTTCGGCCGCCCAGCAGCTGATCTGCTCGGTAGCGCAGCAGCAGCGAGGAGCCGAATCGGGGTTTCCCCGCACACAAAGGGGAAACCCCGATTCGGCTCCTCGCTGATGCCCGCCTCTCCCCCGCCCGCCAGCAAGAGGGGGAAGACCCAGGGAAGGTTCCTTTGGCCGCCCAGCAGCTGATCTGCTCGGTAGCGCAGCAGCAGCGAGGAGCCGAATCGGGTTTCCCCTTTGTGTGGGTGGCGGGGAATGCAAACTCCACCATCTATGCATGCGCAGCCATAGAAAAAAAGGGTGCGCATGCGCAGATGGTGTTTTTACTTCCGCAACCCTACATTGCGAAAAATCGATTATTGCGAGGGGTCTTGGAACGGAACCCTCGCGATAACAGAGGGATCACTGTACAGTGATACCTCATCTTACAAACCCCTCGTCATACAAACTTTTCAAGATACTAACCCGGGGTTTAAGATTTTTTTGCCTCTTCTTCCAAACTATTTTCACCTTACAAACCCAAGCCACCGCCACTGGGATGTCCCGCCTCCAGACTGCTGTTGCCAGCAAAGCGCCCGTTTTTGCGCTGCTGGGATTCCCCTGCAGCATCGCAAAAACATGGAAGTCCGGAGGTGGTGTTTCCCATGGAGGGGAGCCTCAGGGGAATCCCAGTAGTGCAAAAACGGGCGCTTCGCTGGCAACAGAAGTCCGGACTAGCATAACTGGTGGAGGAATTCTGGGAGTTGAAGTCCACAAGTCTTGAAGCTATCAAATCTGAAGAACCCCAAGTTAGGGTTTAGGAGTGCAAGGGTCTTTAAACCTGGCAAATGTAAGGCTTGTGGACTTCAGCTTCCATTTCTGAGCTAGCATGACTAGAGGAGGAGTTGAAATCCACAAGTCTTGAAACTGTCAAGTTTGAAATTTGTAAAAAGTGTACATGGTTTTAAAAAGTACAGTGGTACCTCTGTTCTCGAACGCCTTGGTTATCATACATTTTGGATACCGAATAAAATTTTCGGCAAAAATTTGCTTCAGTATCCGAACAAAAATTCGAATACCGAACAGCAACAGAAAATTTTGTTTATTATCCGAAATGTTACCGCCGCTGTCTATGCCTCCTTGCATGTTACACCCCCTCTCAGCAGCATGGGGGGGGGGCTGAGTCTACTGAGTCCCAGGGTGACTTGCAAAAGCAGCTGCCACAAGATCTGCGGGGATAGGGTGAGACAGAATGGGAGTCGGAATCCGAAACGCCCATCCTGGCTGCCCACTTAACAGCTTCCCTGTGTCTATACTCTAAGCGCTCCAAGCTGCAGGAAGGGGGGGACGGCTGCAATACCGGCAGCTTTTGGGGGCTCCTTTCTTCAGTGGTTTGTCTTGTTACCTGTAGGCAGCTGCACCAACTTTCTCTTTCCCGACAGTGGTGGCGGCTTTCCTTCGAGCAGCAGCAGAGCCGGGAATATCACGTGATGAAGGGAAGCTGCCGGAGCCATCTCGGCAGTTGCCACTGCTCCAGTGGCTTCCCTTCATCATGTGACGTTCCCAGCGCTGCTGCTGCTCGAAGGAAAGCTGCTGCCATCGCTGCCGCTGCTGCCGGGAAAGAGAAAGTTGGTGCAGCTGCCTACAGGTAACAAGACAAACCACTGAGGAAAGGAGGCCCCCGAAACTGTCAGTATTGCAGCCGCCCCCACCCTTCCTGCAGCTCGGAGTGCTTAGAGCTCCTCAGATCTTTATCCCTTAGGAAATAAAGGAAATAGATTTAATTGGTTCCCAGTGAGTCAACAGGGGCTGGGAACCAATTAAATCCATTTCCATTATTTCCTATGGGATAAATTAATTCAGTTCTTGACCAAATCGGTTCTCGACCACACTTCTGGAACGAATTGTGATCAAGAACCGAGGTACCACTGTATACATGTTTGTAAACAGTAATGGGCAGCCAAAATTTTTACTGCCACACTGTGTGTGTGGCTTATTTTGTGGGTGTGGCTTAATGGTCATGTGACTGGGTAGGAGTGGCTTGAACTATCATCATAGTTCAAGTGAACTGTTAAATCCTCGACTTACAACCTTACCAGTGTCACTCACTGGGGTGAAAATTTGCTTCATGTTTCCTGCGCTCTCCTTCCTGGGTCACCTCCCTACCTCAGGCTGGGTAGTTAAGCAAACGGGTGCTACCAGAAGCATAAATGCTGCCAGTGCTGCTTCCACCCATACCTTCTGCTTGCACCTCAGGCGGGAGGTGGCCATGTGAGACTGAAGGGGAGCTGGGCAGGAGAGAGGGAAATTCCTCTGAGGCCAGGAAGGAGGAAAGAGGAAAAAAGCAGCAGCAGCAGGGGAAAAACAGCAGCAGCAGCAGGGGGAAAACAGCAGCAGCAGCAGGGGAAAAAAAGGAGAGCTGAGCCAAGACCAGTAATCCAGGAAGTGACAGCCGCCAATCAGCTGGAGCTGTGCACGCATCTTCATTTTCACCAGTGGAACTGCGTTCCACCCCGTCCTGCCTGCTGCCCACCCCTGGTTGTAAAAAGTATTCTGCCACATTGGTATTTTATTAAACAATATAATACTACACCATTTAGTTCAGAATACTTTTTTCTTTGTTTTCCTCTTCTAAAATATAGGTGTCTCTTATACACCAAAAAATACGGTATCACTCTTGGATTTTTCCAGCTAGCTCTTAACACTATGATTTCAAATTGTAAGCTAGCCTATAGTATATAGAAGCAGTTATTATAATAGTATTGATAACTCTAAATTCTTTCACATTCAAAAATATACCTATTTTATTAAAAATTGTTTAATTAATATTTATCTTCATAATATTTGCAACCTACTCTAATCTTAATATATCTTGTGAAAAAGTCTCACTATTTTATATAAATATTAAATCAAGAATTTTTTTTAAAAAAATCTATATTAAAAATAGCATTCTTCTAAATTAAAGGCCAAAATCAACTGGAAAAAGGTTGCTTTGGCCTATTATTAAAATGCCAGGAGAATATGGACAATCTATTCTTCGGCAGGACAATGTTCCATAATAAGCTGCTACTATTCAGAAAACATTTACTTACTACATGTATTCCACTTTAGTGCTCAGCACAAGATTTTGCATTATTGTGCAATTTTAAATTGTATGGGCTGAGACTGTAATTTAAAAACACAAAGAAACAAGATGTGAAACACTTTCATTCATTAAAATGCCCATGGGAAAATCAGGTACTGGGTGTGCCCCAGACCTATTGTGCTCTGTCACCAGAGGAACATGCAGATTATGTTCTAATAATTAATTGAAAAGTGTAGCTTGCTATGCCATGACAAATTTCAACAATTAAAAAATCTGCCATTCTCTAAATAAACATAAAAGTAGCTGCTTTGTGGCACATTTGTATTTTATATACATATAAAATTTAGATCCAGTACAGTAAGTAATTCAGAAATAGATAATGTTATGATGACATATGCTATCTATTGAGTATTTGTTTCATTCATTTAATTTGATGGCATAGCAATTTGCAAAACAACAACAAAATGCAAATACTATAGTAGAAAGAGTTAAAATAAAAATGAAAGAGATAGATTGAATAGTTAAAATCAACATTGAAAATCCTGTGCAAATAAGTATGTTTTAATGAATCTTGTAAAGGTTAATAAAGATCTTGCATTCTACAAGGAACGTCTCCTAAAGATCTGGAACAACAGTAGAGGAAGCTGTCTTGAGCTCTTGGCAATTTTTTTATTTGTTTTGTTTTGTCACATTGATGGTATACATCAAGTCTAGTTGCGTAGGGTACTCCGTTATGAAAATGTCCAGATATACTTTACTAGAAGTATCTCTGGACATTTTCTAGGGTGTTTTTGTCCAAAATGTGGTGCGGGTTCCAGACAGATGAGCTGTATTCAAGGATTGGTCTGGCAAAGGTTTTGCATGCTCTGGTTAGTAATGTGAGATTACCGGAGCAGAAGCTATGTAGGATTAGGTTAACAACTCCTGGTACAATCCTAGTAGTAAAATACTTAAGGAAGTTAACAGTAGAGTTATAAATACATTTTCACAATAAACAATGCATTTAACTGCAGACATGTGATTCTTCAAGCCAGGAGCTACTCTGAAATTTTTCAAGACAAGTGTTAATGTGCAAGATTTCTGACATATTATGTGCTATCAAGTTGTTATCAATTCTTAGCAACCACTTACACAGATTTCTATCATGGTATTTCCTTAGTCTGGATTTAAAGTCTACCAACAGTTTGATCTTTGTAGGAGATGACCAGACTGAACCTGAAGGAGGGCGTAAAACACATCACCAGTCATGATTCCCTGCGCCCATAAGAGATCTAAGTACAGTCTCCTTGAATTCCTTCTTTACTCGCATGAATTTCCTTTGACCGTTAATAGTTTTGATTCGTGCAGAGATTAATCTTGCAATAAATCTTTGTTTATTTGAACTGCCTAAATCTCCTATATTTCCCAGGTACTTGACATTCGTCATTAATTTTACTTGTAGTCTCACCCCCCCCCCCTCCCAGCCCAAAGATACAACAAAGATAGCAACAAAGTTTACAGATTTCTATTCCTTTGTTTAGTCTTAAAGAACATCAAATCTGGTTAGCTTGCCTTAATATAATTCCACATTCTTCAAGATTATGAAGACATATTCATAATCTTGAAGAAAACTAATCAAGGGGAATCTAATCAAGGGGAAATTTAACTTTCTTATTTCTTCTAAGAAGAAATATTCTGATAGTTAGAACAATTAATAGTGGAACAGCATGGCTCCTGATGTTTTGAATACTCCTACACTGGAAATTTTTAAAAAGAAATTGGGCAACCTCTTAACTGTAATGATGTAGGATTTCCTGCCTGACCAGAGGGTTGGACCTGAAGACCTCCAAGGTCTCTTCCAACTCCTCTCCTCTTCTCTCTTCTCTCTCTTTCCTTCCCTTCCATTCCATGTAAAACATGCAATTATTAGCTTTTTTTCTTCTAGAAATAAGCTATAAATATGTAATCGTTTATCTTATTGGTTTCTACAAATTGTATTAGTTGGAGAAACATGCACTATGTGTTATAAATCCCATTGAAATAAAGTCCAAATTTGCCTATATGTAAATATTCTACATACTTCAGAATAGGATATATAGTATTATTTTGTTTCTTATCATATCTACCTAATGTTTGTGTTTTTCAGTCATAAAAACTGTTTGTCTGTACTAGCTAAACAACTAGGTCTATTGCCATATTTGGACAGTTTTGAATCCATAGTTTTAAATGGTGATTAGCTTCATCAAGAAATCTTGGTGAAGATATACTAAACATATGCATTTTTAATGAAATTGAGGTATACTGTATTTCATTTATTAGATTACAGTTTATGCTTTCAATTGGATGGAACCAATTTGTCAGAATATACATTTTCTCTATCTTTGAAATAATTGTTAAATCAATGTTAGTTCATGATATTTCATTTCCTTAGAGTCTGAGACATAATTATTTTTCCAATTTATTACCAGACAGCTGGAGTGGATTTCTGTTGTTTTAACTATTTATAAAACACAGAATGATTCTTGTCTTTTTGGTGAGTGACAAACGACACTAGATAGAATCAAGTCATTAGTTTAAAAAATAATACCCAAACATGAAGGTATTCAGAAAAGACAATGAAGCAATAAAACCTCAACAAACATAGGTACCATCATCATTGTACACAGCATTAATAAGTATGTTTGCAATTGATGGCTTTGCAGAATGATGGCAAAGTGGATTCTGGAAGGAGTCTATTATATACACCATAAAAGGGAAAACTAAACTACTAAGAATAAAAAAAAATGAAGTCAAAGATAGTGCATCCAGGTCAAAGTACTACATGTGGAAACTGCAGGTTAAGCAACATGTTCTGATTTATTTATTCCATAATTTATGTTCCATTCCAATCTTGGAGAGTCTAAGCAGTTCATTGTGTCTGTATTATAATATTAAAAATCAATATTGATTAATATAAGCCAAATATCATGATCTTATTTGATTCCCAAATCTGAAGAGTTGTGCTTTTACAGTCTAAACACTAAATGCTAAAATTTAGAAAACACAAACAATAACAAAAATAACTCTCTAAAACAACAAAAATCATTAAAAAAATATTAAAACAATAGCAATAATTTAAAACCATAAAAAAGCTAACCCATGGAATTCCACACTCAATCCCAACAATATACCATCACTTTGCAGGCCCCAGGCCTACATCACCTAATTCCTGAGCCTGATGGAAAAGCTATTTTTTTTCCTTGCACAAAAGCCAGCCAAGTTGGTGCCAATCTGACCAAGGGAGGGTGGAGAATGATGCTGCAACAGATGAAGCTCTCCTCTTGTAACATTCCTTCATAAAAGGATCCCAAGATGCTTCCCAAGAAGACCTGAAGTAATGGGTAAATTTGATTGGGAAGAGGTGACCTTTGCTCGTTATAATAGTACCTGAGGTTCTGTCTCATTTTATTACTTTTATTGCTATTTTATTACTTCCTGACATTTTGCCAGCAGCATGTACATTTGTTTCTCTTTTTGTATAAGACGTTATGTGGCATCTGGCTGTGACAGCTGATAGATATACAGAGCCAAAGACAAACTAGCAGATCTGCTTTTCTTCTGTACTGATGATAGAAGCAGGAGATCAAAGGAGCTGAGAACACATAACTTTTCCTTGTGATGGCTGTGGGGACCCTTCATAGTCATTGTCTCTTAACTCTCTGTGCATTCAAACTGTCAAGTATTGAGGGAAATGTGATCCAGATGTTCACGTACCTAATTTAATACTACAAATTGCACGATAAAAAAGAAAGAAAACACACCATACTGCATCCTTTAATTATGTATAATATTTACATTTCATTCTTCTATACTTTTAAAAGTGCTCTTTGATCCGGATGGTATCACCAATTGTTAAAATGTTATCTTTTTTTTCTTTTTTCATCAAAAAATATATTGTTTTCTGAATGTCACAAAAGGACACAAAATGAAAATAAAATCCAAAAAAGGATCAAGATATTCTGGCCCTACACATGGATTTCCAACCATGAAAAAGAATATTAAAGCTGTAATGTTGTATATCAGGGAGGGCAAATATTTTTTTTCCCTCAGGTGCCGAAAGCACCTATACATGCACAAGTGGCATACCCATAATTCAATATTGGGGAAGGGCTACCTCCACCCCATGAAAGTCCTCTGAAGGCCGGAAATGGCCTGCCCTGACTTCCAGTGGACCTAGTAGGCTCGTTTTTCACCCTGCACAGCCTTCAGAGGCTTCCCTAGACCTGAGGAGAGCGAAAATGCACTCCCTATCCTCCAAGGCCCTCCAGAAGCCAAAAATGTCTCCATATGCGAGTCTGCGGAGAGGGGCGGCATACAAATCCAATAAATAATAATAATAATAATAATAATAATAATAATAATAATAATAATATGAGCCAAATATCAGTTGGGAAGTGTACACATGTGTGCTGGAGCCAGTAAAGAGCCTTCCTGGAGGGTTTCTTCCAATTTGTGGCTCCTGTGAAGGAGTGACTGGGGTGTCTTTGCTGCTGCCGGGGCCAGCCGCTGGCCACCAGGCTGGGTCCTGCAAGGGGCAGCGGCAGCGGCAGCTGTCAGTGCCAGCCGGGAGCTGCCAGCAATAAAAATGCTCCAGGGCAGGCCTGACCAGTAGGTGCGGCAGGTGCCAGCTGTCTCTGCAAGTTGCTTCTTGTGCTGGCTCAACCAGGAGATGTGCCTGCTGCCCTGCCACAGCCAGAGTGGAAACGGGGTGGCTCAAGCAGGCAGGGGGCCGACCGCATCTCTTAGCTGAGCCAGTATGAGAAGCAGCTCGGAGAGTTGGCCGCCAGTAGAAAAAAATGCTCCAGGGCAGGTGCGGTGGGCAGTGGCCACCTCTCACCCCTCTGCAGCCAGAGTGGGAACAGGGCAGCTCGAGTAGGCAAGGCACCTGCTGCATCTCCTAGCTGAGCCAGTGCAAGAAGCAGTTCGGAGAGGTGGCTGCCACCCGCCGCGCCTGCTTGTCAGGCCCACCCTGAAACATTTTTTGCTTCTGGCGGCTCCGGGCTGGAACTGACAGCCACTGCTGCCGCCGCTGCACCTCACAGGACCCAGCCCCACTGCTGGCCTTAACAGCAGCAGTGGCAGAGGCACCTCACACCCATGGGATGAGTGCCACGCTCCCTGGGCCCATGGGGGTATTGTTGCTGCTAGCTGGGGCACATGCGCAGAAGTGGAATCTCGTGTGCATGGATGGCCATGAAGGACCTGCGCATGCAGACTCATTTCCACTGGTGGAACAGCATTCCACAGTGTTCCACTTCCAGCCCATCCCTGACTGGAGCTAAGCTAGTGCAACGGCTTGCATGTCGACGGATATGACTCTACGTGCCGTAGGTTCACCATTGCTATTGTATATTTATGTATTGCTTTCCTAGCATGGAAACATAATCCTTCTGTATAGAAATATGGCAAACTTCCTATTACAGGAACACTAGACTGTTCCAATTTTTTTATCTGAATCATGATGATCTAATAGTACTGATAATATGGCAGTTTTCAGGAAGAATATTTTTTTCAGAAAAGGAAATAATTTATGTTCCAATATACCTTGGTCATGGAATGACTCTTCTTTTTCTGTTGAACATTTGTTACGTTGACCTTTCTCTTGCATGACTCCAATTTTGCAGAATGCCATTGTTGTTTGTTGTTGTTGTTGTTGTTCTCCTCCTCCTCCTCCTCCTCCTCCTCCTCCTCCTCCTTCTCCTCCTCCTCCCTTTTGCTTTAATGGCTTAGAATTAGGAAAACAATAGAAAAAGAAAACTGTGTAATTATGAAGACAGTGAAAATACAGATTAATACTGAAACAAGAGTATAGAAATATTTTAATGCATCCCTCATTAACACTATAAATAGTTCTTGATTACCACAATGAAATCCCAAAGTTCTTTTGCTTAATAGTTAAGTCTGTCCTCTCCCCCTGCTATTCAATATCTACATGAAGCCTCTGGGTGAGATAATCTGAGGACATGGGATGAGGTATCATCAGTATGCTGATGATACCCAGTTATACATCTCCACCCCATGCCAATTCAGTGAAGCAGTGGATGTGATGTGCCTGTGCCTGGAAGCTGTGAGGATCTGGATGGGGGCCAACAGGCTCAGACTCAACCCAGACAAACAAACAAACAAAGTGAATGTTGTCCAATTTATGACCTTGCTTGCCACATTTGTGAAGTGTATTTGGCTTCCCATTGATTTTGCTTATTGGAAGGTCATAAAAATTGATCTTCAAGGGTGACCCCAAGACACTGCAAATGTTATAAATACATGCCCATTGCCACGCATCAAAATTTTGATCATGACACTACAGGGATGCCACAACAGTTGTAAGTGTGATTTATCAGTCATAAATCACTTTTTCCAGAACTGTTGTAACTTTGAACGGTAAATAAATGAAAAGTTATAAAGTCAAGAGTTAGCTGTATTTACAGATGTATATGTGAAACAGTTAAAGGTCATGATCATATTGCAAACAAGAATAATTCTGTAATTACAGAGTTCAGAAAGTAAGACCCCCTGAGAATGAACTTTACTTAGAAGTACACAGGAATACATTTGCAAACAACTTGCCCCTAGTGGACATTTTTCAGAAGAAAATATATGATTTTCAAAGCCTCATATGCATTTAAGTGATATAAAGATTGTCTTGCATGATTCATTTTGCAGACAGGAAAGATCTCCCATTATAATTATATAACATGCCAGTCTTGTACCTATAACTGGTCTATAGTGCCGTGATGGCAAACCTAAGGCACGCATGCCAGAGGTGGCATGTAGAGCCCTCTCTGCTGATAAGGGCACTATCATCCTAAGTCAGATCTCCATAGTGTTTCTTTTGTGAGCTTCTGTTTCCCTGCAAATGGTAAAACAAAAGCTCACAAGAGAAAAAGAGCTTACCTCTTGCTATGCTGCTGATGTTGGGATGCCCTGCTGATCTCCAGGTTTCTGCTGCGCATGTGCATATATCTGCACATATCTGCATGCATGTCTGCATGCATGACCATGCGTTTGTGTGCATATATTTGTGCATATACGAATTTGCATGTGCGCACACCTTTCAGTTTGGGCATGCAGCACATGCAGTTTGGACACTTGGTGTCTAAAAGGTTCGCCATCACTGCTATAGTGTCAGCATAAAAATCTAGTAAAATAAGGATCTTAACAAAATTAAATATACTAGTCAAGGAAACATATTTGAAAGACAAGTAGTTCTTGAGTTACAACCAAAATTGAAGCCAAGATTTATAATGCTAAGTGAAATATTTGTTAAGTGTATTTGCCCCAATTTACAACTTTTCTTGCTAGAGTTGTTAAGTGAATCATTGCATTTGTTAAGTTATTAATACGGTATGTTAAGTAACTCGCCATTGACTGCTTGTCAGAATGTCACAAAAGCTGATCACATGACCCCAAGCACTACAACTAACTGTCATAAATATGAATTAGTTTCCAAGCATTTGAATTTTGATCATGGACCATTGGGATTCTGGAACACTCATAAGTGTGAAAAATGGTCATCAGTCACTTGTTTTGGTATCATTGTAGCTTTGAATGGTCACTAAATGAATTGTTGTAAACCAAGAACTTTCAGGGCTAATCGAGACAATCATTAGGAGTTAAAAACTGACTTGAAAGCACATAAATTCAATATAGGTTAACTAAATTATAGGTGCAGGCTAGAACCATAGTTTATACAACCTCTTAGCAGCAGTTTTAAAAACATGAGTGCAAAATGATAAAATATAGTAAAAGTGCTTAATTCTACTTCAGAAACAGAAAAGGTGCAGTCTGTCCATGTATGTGAAATTAAGGAGTTTTCATTGTTGTTTGATTGCCAGTTGGAATATATAGATTATTTTCTGCTAGTCTTGTTTTCTACGCAGCATAGAATTGTATTAGTCATTACAGTGTATATGTTCGATTAAAAGAGATTATTCCTCTTTTTTTTCTTTTTGACCTACTGGGTCTTTTGGCAGGCGTTAGTTAGTATGGCAAGTGGTTGTAATAGTCTATTGATGCTTTGTAAAATATTTTTGATGCTGTAGTTCCGTCACTCACTCATGCTCTGCGACCTGAGGCACAATCAGCAGCAGCTCTGGAGGTGGCGACGCTTTTAACATGGCAGCCAAAAGAAATTGAACCTTCACTATTGGCCGGAGAGGGCCGGCTCAGATCTAGCCGACCAGCTCACCTGCCCTCCTCACCACATGGATGCAGCCGCTGCTTTGCCACTGTTCCTCTGGGAGTGAATCCTGGTGAGCTGGTTGGCTTGCTCTGAGCTGGCCCACTCTGGCCGCTGCCAATAAATAATAAAGGCTCCATTTGTTTTGGCTGCCACCGCCAGAGCTACTGCTGCTCCTTTATGACTGTGCCTCAGTTCGCAGAGCATGAGTGAGTGACAGAGAGGGGAGATTGAAGAAATCCTGATCGTGGACCACCACAGAACCGCACCCAGCCTCATGGCCACCCCTCTTCACCCTCCCTTTCCACCTCCTCCTCCTTGCCACCTCTTCGCGGAACCTGCCTGCCCGACCCACCTCCATGGGCTCGCTCACTTGCTGTCATTGGGGAAGATGAATGTGCACCTCTGCCTCTTCCCCAAGTTTGTTCTTCGGAGCTGTTTTAGAAACCTTTCAGAAAACGTGGGGAGGGGGAGAGGGATAGAAGAGTTATTCACTTTTAAATGAGTTTGAAGAGCTGATTCTGGACTCTCAAGGTGGTGTCTTAAAATAACAAAAGTGAGTACCCTAGAAATAAGCAAGGGGAGGAAGGAAAGACAACTCCAATTGGAATGAAATAGAGAAACAGCTGAGATAATCTCTCGTTGGTGAGCCAAGAGGGGGGAAATGCAATAAAGCTAATTTAAGACTGTCAAAAACTGAGAAAAAAGCTTCTAAAATAATGTCTCTTTATAAGAAAATAATAAACATGCACGCACAAATTAGAATATAAAACTCACATTCCTTCTCTTAAAAAGGCTGCTTCAGGACACACGCACAGGCAGAGTGGAAGGGAATGAAAAATAATGAATCCTCTGATTGGCTGACAAGAAAGTGTCCCCTGCCTCCAAAGGGCCAGGGTGAAAGTGCTTTTGAGCCTATTCAGCAAAAGGGCCAGGGAAAAAATGCAGCACCGAATGGTTGGCGGGCGGAGGGCTTGGAACAAAACAGGCTTAGAGAAGTGAAGGAGGCTAAAAGTCCCATTCCGGCTCAAGTATTACCATATTTTTGGAGTATAAGATGCACCTTTTTAATGAGTTTGAAGACCTGATTCTGGACTGTCAGTGCGTCCTATGCACCCAGTACAGCCATTTTTGGCCTCAGGAAGCCCTGCACGCATCCCATTTTTGGATCCGTTTTCACAAAAATGTGTATACGGTGCTGGTCTCTCTGCCACTTTCCGAGGAGTGGGAGGATGACGGGAAGGTGGGCACACAGCTGTGGGCACACAGCTTTATTTATGTTGTGAGCGTCCCCGAGTCCTCAGAGAGGGGCGGCATAGAAATCCAATAAATAAATAAATAAATTTCCACTGGTGGAACTGTGTTCCACCCCGTCTGCCTGCTGCCCACCCCTGAGTACACTACTTATATGTCCTGGATTGAATGAAGTGAACTTCCAATAATCTTTTCCACAATCCTCTTGGCACAGATCACACCTTCAGAGCTGCAAGATTCTATTATAATACTGTAGATTTTGTTCAACTAGTCATTTTTCCTGTTTGGTCTACTTGGGAACAAAAACAATTTGATAAAACTATAGCTTTAGATTATTGCTTCAAAATATTAAAAATATATAACTGATTTATAATGTATAATATTTTTGAAGTAAGCTTGTTTTGTACTCCCAGTGCTTTTCATTTTTACAACTTAAGGCTGTTCTGAGAGCAGGAGCTGCATTTGGCTTTGACTGGTTGCTGACAACTGCATTTCAAAATGTATTCTATAAATTCAGATCAAGAACTAAATTTTATTTCATTTACATGTGGTTTTAATTAAAAATATTAAATATTTAATAATTTTTTCTACTGTAATTTAAAAAAACTAATTTAGCAACCACTTTGGAGATCTCTGAAGCCATAACCAGTGATTTAGAGACCACATTTAGCCATATACTTCAACTGCTGCACTTTTGTTACAAAATACTGAGAGCTATGGTTGTTACTGAATGAGTCCCTGTCAGTTTCCAGTAAAACCAGTATTTAATTTGAGTCCATTATTAGAGGTTGACATCAAAGAATCATAATATAACTACACTGATGGTGAAATTACTATGGGTAAAACTGTACATTCAAAGAATGTATGCAATAAATGCAAAACAGATTGGTGTGTTGAGGAAGATTCTCCATTATCTCTCTTTCTTTTGCCATAGGCATTCTATTTCGATTTGTAGAGTTTTGTATTATGTGATTTTCTCCAGTTGTTTCTGTTTTATTCTGCTTTCTTCAAGTTTTGCCATGTTCACTATTGAGATCCCCCCCCCCCCCTTTTCTTATCAATAGTTATATGGCAAGTTGGTAGCATCTTCATTTTCTATAACTTTTCCTGTTTTATGGTCCCACTATACCATTTGCTTTCAGGCAAATGGTATTTCTTGCTCATCTTCCAGTGCAATATTGTTGGTACAGTACAGTACTTGGTCTTGTTTTTTAATCAGTTTCACAGAAGTTAACTACTCCTTCTCTAGCTTCTTTGCAAAAGGGAGAATTTGTTTGTTTGTTTGTCTGTTCATTCATTCTTTCATTTGATTCATATGCCACCCCTCTCCGATGACTCGGGACAGCTTACAACAAATAGAAGGAAAAAAATACAAATATCCTAAATCCAATTAATTTAAACTATTTAATCTAAAAAACCCAGTATAATTAAAAGTCAATCATTCCCATTCAAACAACAGACATACATTATATTTGTTGGCCAGAGGGCTATAGTCTAATAGCCGCAAGCTAGGCGGCATAGATGAGTCTTCAGACTCTTGCAGAAGGTGAGGAGGTTGGAGCAGTGCAAATCTGTGGGGGGAGCTGATTCCGGAAGACCAGAGCCCCCACAGAGAAGGCTCTTCCCCTAGATCCTACCAAGTGATATTGTCTACTTGACGGGACCTGGAGAAGGCTGACTCTGTGGGACCCATTTGGTCACTGGGACTCATGCAGCAGGAAGTGGTCCAGCAAATAAACTGGTCCAGTGTCATGTAGGAATTTATAGGTCATAACCAACATTTTGAATTGCATCCAGGAACCAATAGACAGCCAATGCTGTCCACGGAGTGCTGGGGAGACATGGGCTTACTAGGAAGGCCCATGACCACTCGTGCGGCTACATTTTGCACAATTTGCAGTTTCTCAACACTCTTCAAAGGTAGCCTGTTGTCTGTAGCTGTCTTCTCAATTATGGATTTATGTGCATTGACTCTTAAGACCTGGTTTAATGCAGACAGAATTAGGCCTTCTGCCACTTTTTCTCATTTTCCTGCTCCTAGCCATTGCCAGATCTTGTTATCTACTATGTCTCCTATTTCTTTTAATGTACTAGCCTGCACAGTTTTACGAAAGCCAGACTATTTTCGTTAACATTTCCCCATGTAAATTTAATATATCTGTCCACAGAGTTGATGTGTTTGGTTAAGGCTTCCACTTCCTGTATTGTTTTAATATTGACCCAAATATTGTCTCCATACCTATACCAAAGAGTGACAGGGATTCTACCCAGGGCTTTGGTTTCTATATCTTCCATGTAGAGATTGGATACAATGTGAACCCATGGTGGTGTGGCACAGCCAGCTTTCCTGGACTGTGCAATACAAATTAAGGAAGACAAATCCCTTAATATTTAGCTTTACAGACACCCCCCCCTTTCTCTCTCTCACAGAGAGAGGGGGGTGTCAGTATTTACATTTTGATTTCATCCCCTACAGTAGAGCACAAAAGGGTCAGAACCTGAAGGTTTGCTTAACAGCAAAGACAGAGAAGAAAAATAACTAATCATAAAGAAGCCTTCAGAACTTGTGGCTATCCAACTGGGCCGTCATCAAATTTAGAGAAAGACCCAGCAGGAGCTCATCCATGACAGGCAAAGAAGAGAACAACAAATGAAGCCACATTGTAATTTCATATATTGCAGGAATATCTAAAAAGCTCAGAAGGATTTTCAACCCATAAAACTTTAAATCCAAGAATACACTAAGGCAGAAGATTGTCTACCCCAAGGATAAAACATCCAGACTCAAACTGAGCTTATGCGATATATGCAGTACAATGTAGTTAAATATGCAGAACCATACACAGGAGAAATAAAACTACTTCACAAATGAATAGTATAACAAAGGACACTCCTTTGAAGACATTCTGGACAGAGAACTGCTAATTTGAAAGAAAGGTTAAAAAAAAAAAAAGACCATCTATGTTAAAATTGAACAGCCCTTTCTCAACAGAGGCAGAAGGATATGACACCATCTATCTCCTGTTTACAACTCAGTTCTTTCAGCAGTTCCAAGAAGGTTCCACACCCATTTGCATTCTGATTCAGGTGACCTTGAGGGTAATATAAATGTTGAAGTTGCTTCAATGACTCTCAGAGAGCTAATGACAGAGTGCTAATGATCAGATGACTGCAATGAATATAAAACAAGCAGGTTCTTGGGTGAAGAGAGAAACATCTTCAAAGAAAAAGAATCCAAATGCCTTTTGGGACAACCATGACCTGAATGACTTATAATCTTCATAGACATTAGATTCCTTTATTTTGCACAAATTTCTCCTGTTAATAGTGAGGAGGGCATATTTATCTAGTCTAAACTCCATTGCAATTTCTTGATTGAATATGCGGACTGTGTTGACCAATTATTTCTATTTCAGTGTTTTCCCATAAGCTTCAGATCATCCATGTAAAGGAGGTGGGATAGTCGGACAGATGTTTCCAATTGTCATGGCCTGGCTTGTTTATTGAGAGGAATCAATGCAATGACCAACAGTAGTGGTGATAGCGAGTCATTTTGAAAGATTCCTGCCTTGATAGTAACATTTCCCAATTTATCACCATTACCAGGAACCATGTCTTTCATTCATTCAATCTTTGCACAAAGCTGCTTACTGTATTTTTCGGTGTATAAGACGCACCCTTTTCCTCCCTAAAAGAGGCTGATAATTAGGGTGCGTCTTATACTCTGAATGTAGCTTTTTTTGAAGCTGTTTTTTCAACCCGAACTAGGTTGCTAAGGCAGAAGCATACAACAATTTATTTGCCTTAACAAGCCCCTTGGTGGCCTCAGTGCGCCTGGCTCCCTGTAGAAAATTTGGGGGATTGCGGTAGGGCCTTGATGGCGAACGTATGGCACAGGTGCCACAGGTGCCACATGGAGCCATATCTGCTGGCATGTGAGCCATTGCCCTAGATCAGCTCCAATGTGCATGTGAGTGCTGGCCAGCTGATTTTTGGCTTGCACAGAGGCTCTGGAAGGCCGTTTTTGACTTCTAGAGAGCCTCTGGGGGATGGGGCAGGGTGTTTTTATCCTCCCCTGGCTCCAGGGCAGCCTTTGGAGCATGGGGAGGGATGGGCCTCTTGGGCCCACAAGAAGTTGGGAAACAGGCCATTTCTGGCCTTCAGAGGGACTCTGGGGGGCAGGGCAAGCTGTTTTCACCCTCCCCGGGCATTGAATTATGGGTGTAGGCACTCACACATGCACAACAGCATGCACCCACACTATTTCGGCACCCAAGGGAAAAAAGGTTTGCCGTCACTGTGTTATGGAATCGGTGCCTGGAATGAGAGGAGAGCCAGGAACCCAGACTTAGAGCAGTTACCCAATTAATAATCCATGGCGGCACTTATCCTTGCACTTACACATGTCGGTTTTTTAGGAACTATACCAACCTTTATCAAAGTTCAAGTCCAAGACCCAACAATCCTAATTAGAACAGTCCTGTCTATGTACTAAATTTTTTAAAAAATCTTCACAAGTGAGACAAAACTTACCTGTGCAGAAATCTTGTAAATTATTTCTCAGTTTTTATTCTCGTGCTTTATATCTCCACCCTATTGGAATGAAAGTTAACTTTTTGTTAGTACATATGATTTCCTTCTTGGAAAAAAGTTTGATAAGAGGTTTTTTGACATAGCTTCAGCACTGAGAACAGATGCAAAGAATTTTTTTGGTTTCTGTATCTTTTTATGTCTTCCTTTAGGAAGTAATTATTCAGTTTCAAACAAGTCAAAAGCTTTCTCAGTAAGATAAACATAATAATTTTCTGTATTAAATGGTTTTAAAAGTTTTATTTTTGACATCCAAATTTGTTCTCATTTTTAAAAAATAAAACTAACGTATTATTCATTAGACATTCTGATGCCCACTTGTACATCATTACT
Organism: Erythrolamprus reginae; assembly: GCF_031021105.1. Lineage (NCBI taxonomy): Eukaryota > Metazoa > Chordata > Lepidosauria > Squamata > Dipsadidae > Erythrolamprus > Erythrolamprus reginae. The sequence goes on from NC_091963.1 coordinate 47,653,107, forward strand.
TTTTGTATATTCTCATTTAGGTGAGATTAGTTTATACTATTCCGATGGTATAATACAGTGATACCTCATCTTATGAATGCCTCTTCTAACGAACTTTTCAAGATACGGACCTGGTGTTTAAGATTTTTTTGCCTCTTCTTCCAAACTATTTTCACCTTACGAACCCAAGCCGCTGCTGCTGGGATGAAGGGGTTTCTTCCCCCCCCCCTTTTTTTTTGAAGAAAGAAAAGGGAGGGGCAGCTTGGAGGAGGAAAGACTTTGCAGAGAACAGCGTGCTTGCAGAGGCACTGAAAGGGTGTCTTTTGAAGAAAGAAAAGGGAGGGGCGGCTTGGAGGAGGAAAGACTTTGCAGAGAATAGCCACAGGCACTGAAATAGTGTCTTTTGAAGAAAGAAAAGGGAGGGGCGCCCCCCTTGCCTTTCTTCCTTCCCACTCACCCTTTAGCCTAGCCTTGCTTCTTCCACCCGCCCCCTTTAGCTGCTCCTCCCTGCCCTCTGTTCACCTCTCTTCTAAAGTTTGGGATTTTCCTGAAGGTTTTGCACGCATTATTTGATTTTACATTGATTCCTATGGGAAACATTGTTTCGTCTTACGAACTTTTCACCTTACAAACCTCCTCCTGGAACCAATTAAGTTTGTATCATGAGGTACCACTGTACGTAGATATAATTAAGTAGAAGTAATCCTAAACTTAGGACCACAATTGAACCCAAAATTTCAGTTACTTTTTCACATTTGTTAAGTAAATTTTGTCCCATTTTATGGCCTTTTTTTGCTGGAGTTGGTAAGTTTGTAACATGGCTGTGAAGTGAATTTCCATTGAGTTTGCTTGTCAGAAGGTTGTGAAAGGTGATCGTGTGACCCAAGAAAACTGCAATATCATACATGCCAATTGCCAAGCACCTGAATGTTGATCACATGAGCATGGGAATGCTGCAACCATCATGTAAAAATGGTCAGTCACTTGTTTTAATGTTATTGTAACCTCAAACAGTCACCAAACAAACTGCTGTAAGTGGAACACTACAACAGTGTTCTATATTGTGACTGCTAAAGACAAAATATGCTTTTCATGCTTGGAGATTTTACTTTTTATAAACTAAATAGAGCAGTGATGGTGAACCTTTTTTCCCTCAGGTGCTGAAAGAGCATGGGTGTGTGCTATCACACATGCGCAAGTGCCTACATCCATAATTCTATGCTGGAGATGGTTGAAAACAGCTTCCCCCACCCCGCGGAGGCCCTCTGGAGACCGGAAATGGTGTGTTTCCCAACTTCTGGTGGGCCCAGTAGGATTGTGCTTTGCCTTCCCCAGACTCCAAGGGCTTCCCTGGAGCTGGGGGAGGATAAGAACACCCTCCCCCATCCCCCTGGAAGCACTCTGGAAGCCAAAAATGCCCCTCCCCGAGTATCTGTGCAAGCCAAAAATCAGCTGGCAGGCACAAACATGCACATTGGAGCTGAGCTATAGCAGTAGCTTGTATGTCAGCAAATATGGCTTCGCGTGCCACCTGTAGTTCGCCATCACTGAAATAGAGTATTCACTTGATTTTGTTTACTTTGTACACTAAAGAATTATCGTAGAATGATGAACTGATTTCTTACTTCAGTCTTATTTTTACTTTGCTTGTGTCTTCCCTAACCACACTTTTATATTATTGCAAACATAAATATCCAAATATTTAAATAAATAATTAAGTTAATTAATTATTTTTTAAAATGGTTGTCAGTTTGCAGATAGATCTATTTGGTCTTTATTAAATTCATATTCAGACAAAAATAAAACATTTTGATTTCTAAATAATAACCTAAAATTTGTTCTACTATTAGAAGAACCTTTGAAGTCCTTGAATAAAACTAAACTGACCGTAAAGTTGTTCAATGCATTTGATAGGACTTTGCCTAAAGAAATGCTTATGATTTTAAGATAAAATCATAAAATAAAATTAGAAATTTAAAAATAGAAAAGAATCTATTTATACCAACAATTTTTCAGCTGAAGCCAGAGTTGGATGTACTGTATTGCCAAACTCACTTGCCATTGGGTGTATGGCAATTGATATTTATAGTATTTCTTAAACTGCTAGATTTCCTCATAGTGCAAAGCAGAAGGTTCATGGTTCCTCTGAATTTTCAAATCAGAATTTGCTTAGCAAATAGTCTGACAGTAATTTCTTTCTTAAATAGTAAAACAAACCATACCTCTTATAACAATGACAAGAATTAAACATCATTAGGATTTTGAGTTATGATTGGGGGGACGTCTCTTCTAGAACAATGGGAGACAAAATTATTGCTTCCTTCCATGGGAGGGAGTTTCCTTCTCCAAGCCTGAGTGTTTCCTGCTTCTGATCCAGAAGTTTGGTCTCCACCTTGTTTTCAGGAGGAAATAGCTTGATTTTTCTGCTATTAAATAACTTTGTGGCAGGTGAAATTTTACTTGTCCTCAGTGCTGAAATCAGGATTAGAATAAATATTTCTATCATCATCAGAAATGACACAAGTTCCCTGAGATGGGTTCCAACACAAGTCCGAAAGCTCAGAAGACTAAAACTCTGGTCCTGGTAATCAACACAGATTAGATCATTATTGCAATATTATCTCAGAATCCATATATTTGCCTTCATTTATGATACTGCAACTCCCATTCACCTCCACTATTCTCATGATTGCGTGGTTGAAACAAGAGTCAAGGGACTAATTTGATAGCAGAATCTTGACTGAAGGATTAATTCAAACTCAATAAGCCAACAAGAGTATTTGATCTTCCCTCATCTTTAGGTCATTTGTACTAAACAAGCATACTGTATCTCGGCTCCATATGTATAGGAGTTTAGTTATTTTTGGCTGTTGGTTGCCATTTCTGATCATTTGAATTTTGTAGTGCAAATTTGATACATGTGCTATCAAACTATCTCAAAAAGAGCAAATTTAATCAAGAGATCATACAGTTCTTGAATCCACATACAAATTGTACTATGTTTGCTGTAATTATTAATTGTAGTGTTTTTCTTGCTGTATTTTAATAAATTGTAGCTTAACTATTTCTAAGGATATTTCATCTAGAAATGAGGTTTTTAGGACACCCCTCCTCCCTCCTGGTCACTGCTCTATTCATTCATTCATTCATTCATTCATTCAAATTTGTTTGCCGCCCAACTCCCGAGGGACTCTGGGCGGGTATTAAGCTACCATTATATAAATAAGTAATATTGAGTTAGATCCAAAATTAGATGAGAAATTTGTAATGTTTTTAATTTCATATTAAAAAGTATGTGTATCATTCCATGCTGTTCTTCAAACACAAACATCACTCCTAATAGTGAGTAGTTATCTTCATTACACTAATATAATAATGAAAAAGAAACATTTATTCATTCAAGAGCAACTTTTTAACCTCAGTTTTACAAAATACATAACCATTAAACTTGTATTTTTCTTTACAGGCATATCAACTCAAATATTATTTAATTACTTATCAAAGTTGAGGTCAATAAGATAATTTAATAAGCTTTAATGCCAAGTATTTGAATAGTAGGAGAAAGAAAAAATGTCATTTCTGGCCTTCAGCTATGACCTTTAAAGAACTGACAAAATTGAATTAGCAACAAACAATTTATTTGAATAAAAGAATATAATAACAAATACTAGTTCCACTGAATGATTCATTCAAATGCTACACCTATCATTTATAACATTAATGAAATATAATTAATTCTGAATTCATTTCATTAATTTGCAAATTAATGTGTTGTTTTAAAGAAAATATTTTGTACAGGCAGTCCTTGATTTATTATTACAGTTGGTACTGCAACTTCAGTTGTATGTTTTGACTGTTGAAAGCCAAGGCACCCATGTAACCAGACCTGATTTTACAACTGTTAAGAAAATCACATAACTGTAAATGTAAAGCCATTGTCACAGAAATCAGCAAAGAACATTACAAATTATGGGCATGTGACAATAGGATGCTGTAACCAGTACTATACTATATGTAAGCCGGGTGTCACATGCCTGAAATGTGGTCATGTGACTCAAGAAGGTGGCACATTTGTCAGTGGCTGAAAATGCTTTATTGGCCATAAAGCACCCTTTCAGAAAACATTGTAATTCTGAATAATTATTAAATTAACTTTTGAATAGCTTTTGCACATGCTTATGCGTATGTATAATATTTCTATGCATGACTGCAATAAATGCGTTTTATTTTTATTAATAATTATTTTTAATTATTAATTAAAAAAGAGTAAAAACATCAATTAGGAAACAAAATAGAAAAACGTTCAACTAGAGGTTTTGTAGATAAATGATATTGTCGTGTGTGTCAGTATGTATATAAATCACAGAAAATGACCAATAACTTTTATCGTGAGTAAGTAAATGTGTGAAAGTGCAGTGGTAGAAACACTATTTCATACCATAAGTTGTAGCCTATTTTACCATACTAAAGTTGATACTTTATCTGATGTGTACTATTTGAGGAGGATGCTTCTGCGCATGCACAGAAGTGTCATGTCCGTGCGTGCATGAACCAGTGTTAAAATATTTTACAACCTACCACCACTGAGCCATACCCTCCTGAAACAGTACAGAAACATCCCAGGTGGGTGGGCAGAGCCTTTTGCTCCCCGCACTACTGGTCCGAACTGGGAGCAACTGAGAATTGGTACCCTCAAAACGTCGCTACAGAGCACTGCACACCAAGACAACTAGACACAAGAACAGTTTTTTCCCGAACGCCATCACTCTACTAAACAAATAATTCCCTCAACACTGTCAGACTTTCTACTAAATCTGCACTTCTATTCTACTAGTTTTTCTCATCATTCCTATCACCCATTTCCTCCCATGTTGACTATATGACTGTAACTTGTTGCGTATATCCTAAGATTTTTATTAATATTGCTTCTTCATTGCTTATTTGACCCCTATGACAATCATTAAGTGTTGTACCACATGATTCTTGACAAATGTATATTTTATTTTATGTACGTTGAGAGCATATGCACCAAGACAAATTCCTTGTGTGTCCAATCACACTTGGCCAATAAAAATTCTATTCTATTCTATTCTATTATAATGACAATGCTACCTCAACTCAGAGTTTAGTCATCCCAGCCACATGACCACAGAGATGTCTTTAGACAGTGTTGGCTCTTTGGCTTTGAAAAAGAGATAAGCACCACCCACTGGAGTCAAGAACAACTAGCACATATGTGTGGGGAAAACCTTTACTGTTACTTTTTAATAATGACCAGATCATATGGGAACAACTGAAATATTTGATGAAAAAATAACTGTTGAATGAAATTTTTAATCCTTAGTAAAGCCATATAAATATGTGCTGGACAAATACTTTATAAAATTAATACACTATATATATATATTCCAGAATTTAAAAGCATAACATGAGTAAAATACTGTCATATGTAAGAATTAATATAATTCTCCAGGAAAGGCAATCATTTTGATATTTTGACTGTTTTGCTTAATTGATTGAAGTTTATTTTATTACTATTCTAGATGCTGAAGAATATCAACCACCAATATGGAAATCATATCGTAAGTATTCAGAATCTAGAAATCTGGAATGGGAAGAGGGAAGCAAGTTAATATGGAAATCTAGATATCAACTACAAATGTAATCTAGAGATATAACCTATGAAGAAAGTATAAAGAAGAAGAAATAAACAAATATTTAAAGTGAAATGTTTTAAAAATTTGAATCAGAGAAAGGGTATAAATTGATCTAAACAATGGTTTGGAAAGATGTATGACTGGATTATTTTAAACCTGTAGTACACTATATGTGAAAGATTTCCTGGTATAGAATTGTCTGTCCGTAATCAAATCCAGAGCTGAAACCCTTTAGAAAATTCTTAGAGTTGCAATTTCAATACATCTGAAGGCTACTGAGGAAGTTTATCTGCTTCTAATAGATATTTCACAGAGGCAAATGCTTTTATTCTCAACTGCGATTCCAGTTTTCAGACCATTTATTCTTGACAGATATCATTGATTTGAATGCAGCTTTTGTTTCCTGGAAGCTGTCTTGTAGATTTCCAAGGGCATATTGAATAAAATGTCAGTTATACCATGGGTGGGTTCCTGCTGATTCGGAACAGATTGGCCAATCAGTAGCGACCTGCTGGTGACATCACAATGGCATCACGGATCCAGTTCTGTTGGTGCCAGACTGGGGGGGGGGGATTCTTTCCTGATTTTTTTTTTCTGTTTCAAAGTTTTCGACTCTGCTGCTGCTTGAAAAAGGGCCCTCCTGCCTACCTCAGGTTTATACTTACCTTTATTCCTTTTCCTGAGCTGATAATTCCTCGGCTGTGTTTCAGGCTGATTATAGCTACTGAGCATGCGCAGAAGTCTGCTTCTTTGCACAAGAGAATGAGTGCACATGCCCAATCAGAGTGAGTGTACCTGACTGAAACATCACAATATGAACCAGTGGCTAGGGGAAGCAGAACCCATCCCTGAGTTATACCTTTTCCTACTGAAGAACAACCTACATTTAAAGTCGGTGCATTTAAAGAATAGAATTTTAAGAATAGATATGATTTCCAGATTACATGGACTACTGGATTTGATTATTTTTATTGTTATCTACACTTCTTTCAGGGCCTAGCAATAAATCTCTCGCTAGAAACCAAGCAGAATTCAAAATCTGTCAGAGAAATAGTCGTAATATATAATAAGTTGCTATTTCAAATGTAAGATTTCTTAACCACAAAGAAGAAAAGCTACGATCATAAAATAAAATAGAACTGTTATCTTTCTCCAGCCCGAATGTTATACTGTATCAGTTTCTTGTTGTTTCTTGTGCGCTATGTTTAGCTAGCAGTTTCATCTGGTCTCCAGCTCTTTTTACTTTCCTTGGCAACTTCAGTCCTCACACCTTATTGATCTTTTTCTGATTTTGGGCGGAATGTGTGATTTTTTTTTGAAGAAGTCATATCTAACAAATTTATGGAGCAATAATGTCAAATGGCTAAATTATGGATCAAATTTTTAAAATGTACACTATTTTGGATTTGTGCATCCAGAGAAGGGCTACCCAAATTTTTACTACGACACTGTGGGCATGGCTTATACAGGACGGTCTGCATTTTCTTTCAACATCTTTCAGTGCAAATTGGGTGCTCTGGGGTCGAGCTCCATTTTTGCTAACCCACTGCGTTCCCCCACATCTGGGCAGTAGCCCACCCCTGTGTGTATCCAATTCTATTTTCTTAAACTCTACATGTAGATTGTATATTCCCAATATCAAAATAACCATGGCATTAAATCATTAAGAATGAGGATTGGAAGAATTTTCAATGCAGCAGAAAAGGAAATTCTAAATATTGTTTCATAAGCAAAGCAATATTGCAGACATGGAATGTTAATATGGAGGAATTATCTGAACTAATGCAATCTAGTTCAGTTAGGTTGACAGTTCAACCTTTTTTTTGCCTTTACTATGTTTGAAATCACTATTTTTTTCATTATTTATTTATTTATTTATATTTATTTGTTTGTTTGATTGATTGATTTATATGCCGCCCAATCCCATGGGGCTCAGGGCGGCTTACAACAATAAGAAACTATACAATAAAAAGTCAAATTCAAATATTAATAATGATAAAAACTATTCAATATAACCCCTTAATAAAGACTAAAACCCTTAATAATTGATAACAATAAGCCCCCCCCCTGAATTCGATCAATACTTTCATATTATTATGCATACCAGTCAAATGATGTTGGCCAGAAACAAGCTATTACTTCTCACGGTCCCCTGGACTGTCAGCAGAGCCATGTCTTCAATGTTTTTCTTAAGGCCATTAGGGGAAGGGCAGTACGGACTTTACGGAGTAGTTGGTTCCAAGAACCAGGGCTCCCACAAAGAAGGCACACCCCTACGGGCCTGCCAATCGACATTGCTTAGTCAACAGGGCCTGGAGATCTAATTGGTCTCTGGGAAGTGTGTGGCAGGAGACAGTCCAGTAAATAGTCTAGTCCTAAGCCATGTAAGGTCTTATAGGTGATAACCAACATCTTGAATTGTGATTGGAAACTAATTGGTAACCAATGCAGGCTGTGGAATGTTAGTGTTAACAGCTCATGTGGCCATATTCTGGATTATCTACAGTCTCCAAACACTTTTCAAGGGTATCCCTATGTAGAACGTATTGCAACAATCATGATGTGAGGTGAGGAGGGAATGAGTGACCAGGAGCAGAGTCTTCTGATACAGATAGGTCTGTAACTGGTGCACCAGACGAACCTGGGCAAAGGTGCCCCTGGCCACAGCCGAAAGAAGATGGTCAAACCTCAGCTGTGGATCCAGGAGGACACCCAGATTATAGTCCCTGTCTGAGAAGGTTAAGGTTCAGAACAATGAACAAACAGATAGTATGGTCCTTCAGAAGAAATGCCCAGAGCCACTCGGTCTTGATCCCTCACCTCGTGGGTGATCGCACCCAGTGGCTTCATATAAATGTTAAATAGTAGGGGGAGAGGACCAACCCCTGTGGTACCCCACAAAGTAGGGACCTAGGAGTGGGCCTCTGTCCCCCCACTAACACTGACTGTGAATGACCCCCACTAACACTGACTGAGAGGTAGGAAGAGAACTACCATAAAATGGTGACTCCCACTCCCAAAAACTCCAGCCATTGCAGAAGGATAACATGGTCAATGGTATCAAAGGCTGCTGAGATGTCAAGAAGCACCAGGATAGAGGAATAATCCCTATCCCGGGCCTGCCAGAGATCATCCACCAAAAGCAGTTTCTGTGCTGTAACCAGGCCTGAAACCAGAATGAAAAGGGTCTAGATAATTAACTTCATCCAAGGACTGCCGGAGCTGGAGCGTCACGACCTTCTCAGAAGGGCAGATTGGAGACTGGCCTAAAGTTCTTCAACTTGGCTGGATCCAGGGATGGTTTCTTGAGGAGGGTGCCTCACAACCACTTCTTTCAGCAATTGCAGAAAGGACCTCTTGCTCAAGGAAGTGTTAATGCCTGGATCCAGCCACATGTCACCTCCTTACTGGCCGAAACCAGTCAGGAGGGGCATGGGTCCAGCAAATAGGTAGAGGAACTTACAGCTCCCATGGCCTTGTCCACTTCATCAGGAATCACTATGTCAAAATCTTCCCACACAACAGGACTAAGACCTGCCCCAGTGAACTCAGTCTGAATTGCCCAATTGGAGTCCAAGTCAGTCTGAATCTGAGCAACTTTATCTACAAGAAACTTAACAAATTCCTCAGTTCTACCCTGTAAAGGTTCCATCGTTCCCTCCATGTTCAGAAGGGAACAGGTCACCTTAAACAGGGTGGCTGGGTAAGATTTTGCAGATGCAATCAGAGTGAAAAGATGCACACATTTTGCAGCCTCTATCACCACAAGGTAAGTCCTAATAAAGGCTCTTGCGTGTGTTCGGACTGATTCGGAGTTACTGATTCTCCACTGTCACTGTAGGTGTCTCTTATGACATTTCATCCTCCGGAGTTCCTCAGCAAACCAAGGAGCTCTCTGGGATCCACTGCCATGGAGGGGCCACAAAGGCGCAATCTGGTCCAGAGCCCCCGATGCAGCCTTATTCCAGGCAGTCACCAGGGCTTCGGATGGATTATGGACAAACGAGTCGGATATTTCCCCAAGCTCCCTCTGAGGTCCATTAGATGCCTGGGGTAGAACCACCTTATTGGCTCTTCCTGCCTGTGGTGGGAGATTGGTCCATCAAAGTCCAGCCTCAACAGGGAGTGATCTAACCATGACAAGGGTGTGATGTCTATATCCCTTAGCACCAGATCTTTGTTCCACTGCCCTGAGAAAAATACCAAGTCGAGCAAGTGTCCCTCCCTATGAGTCGGACCCTGAATTACATGGGTCAGGTCTATGGTTGCCAGGGAAGCCATGAACATCTGAACTGCAAGAGAGGTTTCACCGATCAACAGCAATTATAATACAGGTAGATGCAAGGGGCTGATAAGAATAAGCTTCCAACATTTATCAATACAACAAAGAACAAGATTTTCACTTAATCCATAAATATTATAGATGACTTACATTACTATTGACTCATTTTGAAATAGCTTTATTGTATATAAACACTTGATATACCAAGCTTCTTTCTGAACTCCCCCCCCCCCAAAAAAAATTCTTCTTTGTGTATCCCTAGCACAAAGATTCAAACAGAAATGTGGATCGTGATTTTTAAATTTTATACAGCCTGTCTTGCAGTCATATTTTTGTAGGAGTTAAGTGCTATGGAAGTTAAAACAAATGTGTTCTCTGTATCAATAACCAATAGTTATAGTTTTGAGACTGGAAAAGAAAGCAAATCAGTTAATCAAATAAGGGGAAATGGGCTCCACCAGCTTGCTTCCCACCCCAAATCCCGAATGCCTCCCACCCACCTACCATTCCTAATGGCACTCAATGCCATATGAGATATGAAGACAAATGCAGAGAAGCTAACAGCTTCCCGTTTACAGGTCATTTGAATTTCTGCAGCCCAATTTTATTAGCCCAATTTTACACATACATTTGAAAAATGTTAGTATACAATCTCAATTTTCATTCATTCTCGCTTTATTTCAGTTTAGTTCAAAGTAGTATTTGCCTTCAATATGTGAAAATAAATGCTGGCATCATTGCAATCTTCTAACTATGATTGCACTTTTATTTTTAACAGTATATCAGTTGCAACAGGAAGCACCACGTCCCAAGAGGATTATATGTCCTCATGAGGTCAGTTTTGTTTTTTGCATATACTATTGCATATTCATAATGCTGATCATTATTTTTCATTGAGTATTGTAGATATATTTTATCATCAAGGCTATTTGAATCTTTATTTTTAATTTACAATGTGAGCATTTGAAAGTTACATCAATATGTGATGTATTAGACCAGTGTTTCCCAACCTTGGCAACTTGAAGATATTTGGACTTTAACTCCCAGAATTCCCCAGCCAGCGAATGCTAAATAACTTTTCGGGTTCGGGTTCGGGAGGCTGCCGAGAAGCGCCGCCGCCCAGCTGTCACCTTCTGAAACAGCCGGGGGGCTTCTCGGCATTCTCCTGAACGCCAAACCTGGAAGTTCGGGTTCGGGTTCCGGAGGATGCCGAGAAGCACCTGGCTGTTTCAGAAGGTTACAGCCGGGCGGCGCCACTTGGCAGAGTGCCATTTTTGCGATTGGGAGCGGCGTTTTCGGTCAATCTGGAGGCTAGAAAGGAGGTGGGGAATCCCAGTAGGGAATTCCATGGGCGGAGCTTTGACGTCACGAAGACTCATAGTAAAATATATCTAAGAAAGAATAGAAAAGAAGATATAGTAATAGAACATATCAATGAAAGAATAGAAGAAAAGATATAGGAATAGAAGAAAGGTATAGGAGATATAGGAGAGTAATAGGACAGGTATAGGAGATATAGGAGAGTAATAGGACAGGGGACGGAAGGCACTCTAGTGCACTTGTACTCGCCCCTTACTGACCTCTTAGGAATCTGGATAGGTCAACCATAGATAATCTGAAAACCTATTTATGCCATCAGGCCTGGGGACCAGCCAACGAGTATGTGGTATGTTTGTTGTCTGAATCTGAATGAATGATTTTTAATGTTTCAAAGTTTTTAGATATGATTTTTAGATTAGTTATTTATATTAATTGGATTTCAGATGTTTCATTTTATATTGTTTTATGATATGTTGTGAGCTGCCCCGAGTTCTCGGAGAAGGGGTGGCATGCAAGTCCAATAAATAAATTTAATGGGAAAACTTAATGTAGATATGGCAAATATCAGTGTCTGTTAATCATGTCCAAAAGACAGTATTTGAAATTCATTCATCTATCCATCCACCCACCCACCCATCCACCCATCCATTTATTCCATTAGTAAAAATTTTTAGCTGCCCATCTCAGTCAGACAGGGCATCTTACAATTCAAACAAAAAACCACAAAGATGCAAAGGTAAAGATAAAGTGTTAATATGCTAATAAAAAGCCCCTCTTTTCCCTATTTAATTCAGTACAGAAATTTGAATTCATTAATTATATAGAAGTAGCTGAATACTCATTTTACATAAATGCTGATGTATTGATTTTACTTCTGCAGGAGAGGCTAGCTCAGTAATTCTTTAGAGTTGATCTTGTTATATCACTTCTCAGATGTTGTAATTTCTGCAACTATTGAAGCTGAACAGGAATTTACAGACAGCTTTGCCAATTAAACAGTTACACTCCTTTTTCTACTAAATGCATTTTCCCATAAAAACTCCCTAACCCACCTATTACCAAAAAATACTTCTTCTTCTTTGTAATGCAACTAGTACATATGGATTTATCTGCTTTTATTCTACTGGAGAGGGATGTTTTACAGTCATTATAAAGTCATCTTCAATGTTTATGTTTTGGATTTTGAATGTCTTGCTAATACACTTTTCATATTTTCCCATCATTAATATATTTGAGATTAAGCAATGTGGGTGGATGAATGCACAAAGTTTAGTTTAGTTTAGTTTAATCAGATTTGTATGCCGCCCCTCTCCGCAGACTCGGGGCGGCTCACAGCAACAGCAATACAAGACAAATCCAATATTAAATTAATTTTAAGAACACCACAAGTTAAAAACCAGTCATACACACTAGCATACCATACATAAATTTTATAAGCCTAGGGGGAAGGAACATGTCAATTCCCCCATGCCTGACGACAGAGGTGGGTTTTAAGGAGCTTACGAAAGGCTAGGAGGGTGGGGGCAACTCTGATATCTGGGGGGAGTTGATTCCAAAGGGTCGGGGCCGCCACAGAGAAGGCTCTTCCCCTGGGTCCCGCCAAACGACATTGTTTAGTTGACGGGACCCGGAGAAGGCCAACTCTGTGGGACCTAACTGGTCGCTGGGATTCGTGCGGCAGAAGGCGGAAAAAAATTGCTTCATAGCTGTAAATTATCTTCAGATACTTGTATTGAATAAAAATGACTCTATCTTTGTCAATTACAAAATCCTAAAATACTTTTTAGTAAAGCATACATTTACACTGCCAGTAAAGATTAAATTGTTAAATTTAAAAGTTAGTTTTGATTTGATTTGGATTTTGCTTAATTTTGGAAAATATTTTTTCCATAACATTAGAGATTAAAAAGGAATATTTTATTACTTTCCTATGATGAGTGGAGGTTTTTGTTTCTTTAACCGATCAATAGATGGGGAAAATCTTATCACTTTTAGATTAAGTTTATTTTCTATATTGCATCTCAGTTTTTCACATTTCTATTTTGAACTACTAACAAAAATTTTAATTCACATATATATCTTGATCGTTATTTTAGTTCTAGCAACTATATGCCTATAAAAGCAAGTGATGTTTTTAAAACAATAATCATCACTATCACCCTCTGTGTACATTATCAAAACTCTCTTGATTTTGTCATCTAGAGGTAAATATAGAAAGAGAATGCAAAGCATTATATTCATAAATGAGCACATTTAGTTTTCTTTCACTTCTTTTTTGAATTATGATACATACTATAATAATAATTCAGAATGGATGTCATCAATAATTATTCCACATACAGTTATCATTTATTTTTAAACCCTAAAAATTAATTAATTAATTAATTAATTATTTAATTAATTAATTTATTTATTTATTAGACTTGCATGCCGCCCCTCTCCGCAGACTCGGGGCGCCTAACGACAATAAAACAGCATATGACAAATCTAATATTTAAAATAATTAAAAAACCCTTATTAAAAACTAAACATACACACAAGCATACCATGCATAAATTGCATAGGCCTAGGGGGAAAGGAATATCTCAATTCCCCCATGCCCGACGACAGAGATGGGTTTTAAGGAGCTTAAGAAAGGCGAGGAGGGTGGGGGCAATTCTGATCTCTGGGGGGAGCTGGTTCCAGAGGGTCAGGGCCATCACAAAGAAGGCTCTTCCCCCTGGGTCCCACCAAACAACACTGCTTAGTCGACGGGACCCGGAGAAGGCCAACTCTTTTGGACCTAACTGGTCGCTGGGATTTGTGCAGCAGAAGGCAGTCCCGGAGATATTCTGGTCCAATGCCATGAAGGGCTTTATAGGTCATAATCAACACTTTGAATTGTGACCAGAAACTGGCCAATGCAGACTGCAGAGTGTTGGTGTAACATGGGCATACTTACGGAAGCCCATGATTGCTCTCGCAGCTGCATTCTGCATTATCTGAAGTTTCCAAACACTTTTCAAAGGTAGTCCCATGTAGAGAGCATTACAGTAGTCGAGCCTCGAGGTGATGAGGGCATGAGTGACTGTGAGCAGTGACTCCCGGTCCAAATAGGGCCGCAACTGGTGCACCAAGCGAACTGGGCAAATGCCCCCCTTGCCACAGCTAAAAGATGTTTCTATAATGTGAGCTGTGGATCAAAGAGGACGCCCAAGTTGCGGACCCTCTCTGAGGGGGTCAATGATTCTCCCCCCAGGGTGATGGATGGACAGATGGAATTGTCCCTGGGAGGCAAAACCCACAGCCACTCCGTCTTATCAGGGTTGAGGCCCTGGCACATCACATCCACTGCTTCATTGACTGGACATGGGGTGGAGATGTACAACTGGGTATCATCCGCGTACTGATGATACCTCACCCCATGCCCTTGGATGATCTCACCCAGCGGTTTCATGTAAATATTAAATAGTAGGGGGGAGAGGACCGACCCCTGAGGCACTCCACAAGGGAGAAGCCTAGAGGTCGACCTCTGACCCCCCACTAACACAGACCGCAACCGACCGGAGAGGTAGGAGGAGAACCACTGAAGAACAGTGCCTCCCATTCCTAACCCCTCTGGCTGGCGCAGAAGGATAACATCGTCAATGGTATCGAAAGCTACTGAGAGGTCGAGAAGCACCAGGACAGAGGATAAATCCCTGTCCCGGGCCCGCCAGAGATCATCCATCAACGTGACCAAAGCAGTTTCCGTGCTGTAGCTGGGCCTGAATCCTGACTGCTGAGGTCCTAGATAATCGGCTTCTTCCAAGGACCACTGGAGCTGGAGCGCCACCACCTTCTCAACAACCTTCCCCATAAAAGGAAGGTTGGAGACCGGACGATAGTTATTAAGTATGACTGGGTCCAGGGAAGGCTTCTTGAGGAGGGGGCGCACAAGTGCCTCCTTGTATGGCGCCAGAAAGGACCCCCTCCCCAAAGAAGCATTGACAATCTCCTGAACCCAGCTTCGTGTCACCTCCCTGCTGGCTGAGACCAGCCAGGAGGGACACGGATCCAATAAACAGGTGGCGGAACTCACAGCTCCAATGGCCTTGTCCACTTCATCAGGTGTCACCAGATCAAACTCTTCCCAGACAGATGGACAAGTATAGGCCTGTCACCTTGACTGACTCATTGTCAGTCGACTCTGTTATCCAGATGGCCGGGATTAAAGGGGGAATGGCAGGAAACTGGCTGGGCCTTTGTGCCACTTTCAAATTTCCTGGGAGATTTTTCCAGGCTTGGGTTCTTAAGTAGAACATGGTTCTTAAGTAGAGGGGGGGGAAATCTTGAACACCCGGTTCTTATCTAGAAAAGTTCTTAAGTAGAGGCATTCTTAAGTAGGGGTACCACTGTACTTATAAAAAGTTTGTTAAAACTAACAGGCCTCTCAGTAGCAAAAGTCTATTCATGCCTTTTGATCCTTAAGTTTTGAAATATATTAGATTATGTAACTGATCATATATTTCCCTGCTTCCCAGAAATGTTCACATAGCAGCTATTCTAAGGGCAGCAATTTGTACAATGAAAACTCAGAGTAGTACATCAAAGTAGTTCCTCAAAATAATAATGGTACTTGAAAAATATTCTTTCAAGGAGAATAGAGAAGGAGAAGCAATCTGAACTAGGAAAAAATTACCATCTTTTCATGAGATATATCATACAGCAGAAACTTGGAGACTGGAGAATTAACAAGCACCATAAAACAAATGATTAAATATATTGAGATGTGAATATCTCCACATATCCTAGAACCGTGATGGCAAACCTTTTTTCCCTCCGGTGCCGAAAGAGCATGTGTATGCGCTGTCACACATGCGAAATGCCCACACCCATAATTCAATGCAAGGGGAGGGCGAAAACAGCTTCCCCCACCCCTCAGACGCCCTCATGATGCCAAAAACGGACTGTTTCCCAAATTCTGGTGGGCCCAGTAGGCTCATGTTTTGCCCACCCCAGACCACAAAGGCTTCCCGGGAGCCAGGGGAGGGTAAAACGCCCTGTCCCATCCCTCCAGAAGCTCTCTGGAAGCCAAAAACACCCACCCAGAGCCTCTATGTGAGCCAAAAATCAACTGGCTGGTACACACATGCAAATTGGAACTGAGCTAGTGCAATGGCTCCTGGGCCACCAGATATAGTTCCGCATGCAACCTGTGGCACCTGTGCCATAGTTTCTCCATCGCTGTCCTAGAAGATTTGATTGTAAAGAACTTTTTCTTTGTCTTCAGATAATGAAGTATGGTAGAAAATTGTAATTTTTGTGGTTAGCCATAATAATTATACTTCATAATAACGGGGGGAAACAAAAAAAGAATAATCATATTGGAATGGAAATAAAGTATATACTAATTATTTCTATATTTTGGTAAAGACTCTGAGAACACTAGATAGCAGCTTCCAAAATACAAGAAAAACAATAAGGGCCAGGGGGAAAAGAGAGAGAGAAGGGAAGTTTCTTACAATAGTATGATTATATTTCCCACCTTATAGTGTTTGGTTTATACACTATCTTGAGAAGCCCAACCTGCCAATTATTGGCTCATAAACTCAGTTTTGAATTTCATTTTCAGATAAACTCAAAAATATCTAATTTATTATAAAAAGAGTCTAACAATTGTACTAACAAATTATGAAAGAAAAATACCCTGCACTTACAAGATTAATTTACTCATTTTTTCACAATCAGCTACTATTCAGTCATTTCTGACCAATCTCAACTCAACTTGCTTAAATTAAATACAAATTATATTCTGTAAGGATCTGCCCCCTACTGGACTAACATTTATTTGCTTACCAATGATAATTTAAACTGTACTATGCGTGACCGTTAAAAATTCAGTGTGGTATTTTTACTATCTGAATACTATCTCCTGAAAGTATATTTCCTAGAAAAAAAATTGAGCAGCTACCTGAAGTGCATGAAGATGGAAGTTATTTGCACTGAAATGAACTATTATGGTTATCTTTTTATAAAGCTGATATTGAGTCTTGTTCTTTTATATTTAGAATAATTAAGTACACTCCTTGGAGTGTACATTTTAATTAATTCATTATTACAATGAAATGGAATTTCTTTATTTAAAGAAGATTGTGGAAGCCCAAGCTCATAATATACAGTAATGACATTTTGTAGTGCATCAAAAGACTTCATTAAGAAAAACCAGTGATGAATACATAAAAGGAAGTAAGTGTTTTAATACATTTCTAGAACTCCTATATTAGGAGTATGTTAGCTAGAGTACAAATTCATTAGATTAACTGGAGAATTAATGCATCCATCCAACATTTAAATTTATGAGTATAGTTTATGGAATGGTTTGCTACTACTGTATCTGCCTACTTTGCTTTACAATGCAGAATATAAAAAACCCTTAGGTTTGGAAATAATTTTTATATGATTTTTTTTAAAAAATATATCATTAGTTCAAATCTAATAATTTTGCTAATTTTTTTAATTGCATTTAGGTGGAGAACAGACCAAAATATTATGGAAGAGAGTATGTATTAAACTATTTTTTATTTCGTATGGCATATTTTAACTATTAATGAGAAAAACTTTGATTATTATTTTTGAAAGGGGTTATTTTAATGTAAATATTTCTGAATAGGACTGTGCAAACTATTTCAAATTCTAAAAGTTTTGAATCTGAGGAGGAAGAAGGTGTGTTAGATATGTTTTGCCGTATCAAGTTATTTGTAAAAATAGTTTTAAAAGGTGGGATATAAATTATCAATAAATGAATAAAATTGAACTATGCTGACCCAATGCCTTGAGTGTTCACAGCTTGAAACAACATCATTTTGAGCCTGCTTATTGAGAGTTAGTTATTGAGAGCCACTTCCCTCAATATCAGAATTTTGGACCTCTTTGTGAGATTGGTGTAGACTATTTCAAATTCAAAACAGGTACTATGAATTCACACCAGAACATTTAAATGGAAATGTTTTAGATTCAGAATATTTTATACATTTTTAAATTTTAGATTCAGAATATTTTATACATTTTTAAATTTGATTATGCGTTTCAGACACTTAACAGTATCAAAAATTTTCTTTGCTTTTTTTTTTAACATGCATATCTCTTTTTTTAAAAAAAGAAGTTTAAACTTCAAATGCTACAAATTGTTATATTAATTAGTGTTCAGTTTCAGTCTGAAAATGAATTAATGAGCTGTATATATCTACGTGTAATAATTGTTCTGCATATTTTTGCCTAGATGAAAGACTCAAAGACCAAAACTTGCTATAGTGATTAATATTGTTCTCTTTCTCCATCATATAAATAACATGTACATCAAACTATATACAAAGTATATGTACATTCACTATGATGTCCTAAAAAAAATCATAACATTACATACATGTAATTACTATTGACTTATTATGTAATTGAACACGGAAATAGTCATAAATTGTTGTAATCATTAAGCAGATCATGTCTGATTTTACAACCTTTTTTGTAGCAGTCATTAACAAAATCAGTTTTTTATTCAATGTGCATTTTTTTGCCAGGAATCAGAAGTAAATTTTGGAACCTGGCAAAAAATATCCAAAACCATGATCCATGTGTTCATAGGCTGCTCTAAAAACAGATGTGAAGTACCCAAAATGCAATTATGTAATTGCAACGGGATCCAGAACCTTCCAATAAAATCAAATAAGATGTCAAACTAAATGTTTAAGTGGCACTGTAGTCCATCTTTTTTAAAAATCCACAATGGGATTTCAATGTTAAAACTTCCAGTTTCAGACAAGGAGAGTGAGCAAGAAGGTGTTTAAAGCATGGCAGAAAAAGGAATAAGTACTGGTTCAGAAAACAATAGTGCCCTAGCTGAAGAACCCCAGCTGACCCAATAACTTCAGAAGATGCTGAAAAGAAAGAGTAAAAAAAGAAAAACCACTTCTTTCCTATAGGTCTTCCCCTTTTTAAAAGATTCATGAAGTAGTGGTGTTGGTATGTAAGCTATCATTAGTATTGTTTTTTGTAGATTGTTCCATAATATAACCTATCATTTTTAATCTATATGCTATGATAAAAACATAGTTATTGAACAATATGATTTATAAGAATAGGATCATATTTCTTAATTTAGCTTTATGATTCATTTTGTTATCTTCCTATATCTAAGCCTTTGAAACGTTATCTTGCAGAAAAAATTGTTTTTGAATGAATTGCATGGTTCAATGTAGTTGGATATAGTAAAAATGGGACATTTTTGTTAAAAATGAGCAGTTATTTAAATTCTATAGTTTCTATAAGTAATAATATTGGTTTTAAAGAAGCTGTAATTCAGAATACATAAATTTCACTCTAAGTGGTCCACTACTAACTGAGAGCAAAGTAACTTTTCAAAGGCTTAGATATAGGAAAATGACAAAATGAATCATAAAGCTAAATTAAGAAATATGATGCAGGGGAGAAAAAATAATAAAGCATCAAAACAAGTACAAAAAAAAAAATCATAGGATGCCTAATTCTCCTTATAGTTTTCTGTTTTGGGATCTATAAAAGAAAGACACCTGCACTGTTGCATATGCTAAAGACTTTCAGCATTAAAACCAACATTCATAAAATGATATTCCTAATTTCTATAACTTCTAAACCCCCAAAACTTTCATTTGTCATTCACTGCATAGCTTACATAATTGCTTTATTATTTTTTCTCCCTTGAAGCAATTCAGGTTCTTGTGCAAGCAGAACACACATTCTCCCAAGGCACATGACTCTTTAGGCCATTCTTGTCCAAAATATAATTGCATTATTCACCTTTATTATGTTCAGAGTAATGTGGGATTCTTTTTTTAAGGGCTATCTTTTCCCCACTTCCAAAAAAAACCCCAATACTCTTTGATGCCTTGGTTGCCTTGTGTGGTAGAACATAATTCCTGACAGTTGCTTAAAGCTTATCAAGCTTTTCTCCTTCACATCTGTACCAGATAAGCAGTAAGGTATAATGTAGTAGTTCTTATACCTTCATGTAGTTTTACTTTTAAGTATGAGCCATTGAAGTTTTCATTTAGGGTTAAAATCTCTTAGGAATTTAAGTAAATGGCGGTAATTTTAACTAAAGAAAGGCACTAGGTTTCGTAGAAATTTCCTAATCCATTTTGGTTTACAGATTTGTAATGGTTTTTGTTTAGATTCTCTCCCTTTTACTCTGTTTATTCAAAATATTTTTGATATAATAAACCAGTACTTGTTTTCAAACAGTGGGGGGGGGGACTTTCCACCTTTACATATTAATAGTATCAGCCTTTTGGAGTAGGGGCTGTTAGAAACTTTTGTATTTTATTCTTCTATTTTCTCACCTCACCTCCAATATCAAATGCTTCTGATTTATTTATTCACTCATTCCCCTAAGAATTATAAACTTCTTTTGTGTTTCTAGATTTCATGGGATCATTTCTCGTGAGCAAGCTGATGAATTGCTTGGAGGAGCAGAGGGAGCATATATTCTTAGAGAAAGTCAGCGGCAACCTGGATGCTATACTCTGGCCCTTAGGTAAATTATCTCACATTTATTCATAAATTTTAAGGAATGTTTGCTAATCTCATGAATATAAGGGATAATTCATTAATAACATGTGAATAAAACATGATGTAATATATTAAGGATGCTTTAATTCAAACAAGAAGAAAACCAAAACATTTAGATGCAAATAACGGGTGTTGTAGTCCAAAACAACTAGAGAAGTTAAACTATTTCAGCTTTTGAAAGTATTATATCTTGCAAACTTGTGACTTTTAACAAGCTATATTTAACAAGCTATTTATAAAACATAATATAATTTATTATACTATATAATGTAAAATATAATTTACAAAATGTACAGTATTGTATAAACATAGTCACTACATTTGCAAATAGAAAAAAACTGAGGAATATGAAACTACCTTGCTTTAATAGCAACAGCAGTTAGGCTTATATATCACTTCATAGTGCTTTTACAGCCCTCTATTTTAAACCTTGAGGCAAAATCAGGAGCCAGAGTCCCGGAAGCAGTTTGTGACTGTGTACAGCCACGTTCTCATAACACCTGCAACGTGGCTTGAACCAATCATATTGGCCTTTGCCATTCCATTGGATTATTTCAGAGATGTGAAAGGCGGGGGAATCTGTGCTTGGGTAACAATCTATCCGCCATACTAACCTATCCTGGCTTCATGCTCTGGGGAGTCCAAAGCATGATACTATGGTCTTTCGAGACCAAAGGATGCCAATGCAATGCAATTTTACAGTCCTCTATTTTAATCAAAATAAATACAGACTTAATACTCCAAATTTAAAAAATATGGACAATGTTCATGTAACAAGATCTTGTGATTTCTTATATTAACTTATTCCCCTGAAAAGCAAAAATTTCTCTAGCTTTTTAAAATGCAATTATGTTTCCATTGTTATTTTTAAAGTTGAAATTAGCTGCAATTCATACTTAACAGGAAAACTGTTTATAGCAACCGATAGTGTAATGTAAATATGAACTACATTTAATTCTGTCAGGAGATGGATGAGAAGTTGTACTTTGAAACAAAAGTAGAAATTGAATTATTCCAAACTTCACTGCAATGAGTAATTCATGGTAAATAATTTAGAATTTTCCCGCAACACTCATCATTTTTAGGTACACTTTCTATAATTGTATACAGTCTTTCTTATGTAACTCTTTTCTCCACTATTTTTATAACAGGTATTTAAAATGTATATAATTATAAAAAATACAATCGTGGTGCTCAAACACCTTTACTATGTTTTAATGCAGATTTGGGAATCAGACCTTAAATTACCGTCTTTTCTATGATGGAAAGCACTTTGTAGGGGAGAAGAGGTTTGAATCAATCCATGATTTGGTAACAGATGGCTTAATAACACTGTATATAGAGACCAAGGCTTCTGAATATATTTCCAAAATGACGACAAATCCTATT
This sequence comes from Erythrolamprus reginae, assembly GCF_031021105.1. NCBI lineage: Eukaryota > Metazoa > Chordata > Lepidosauria > Squamata > Dipsadidae > Erythrolamprus > Erythrolamprus reginae. The sequence goes on from NC_091963.1 coordinate 47,675,295, forward strand.
TATGAGCACATTGGATATGCTACTTTGCTTAGAGAAAAAGTATCCCGTAGACTGAGTAGATCAAAAACTGCATCAAGAAAGGCTAGTGTAACAACATGTGAAGAAAATGCATCAGTTGAAAAGGTAAGGCGGCCAATTTAAAGGAAACCAGTTCATCTATATTAAAATTATTCATGATTTTCAGGGATAGAAGTTGTTGAAAGGCATTCAGAGATAAAGTCAAATATGACATATTGGAAATTTTTCTGGAAAGTTATGGAGTTTGTCTTTATCTTTACTAAAATTAAACTCCAAATTATTGAACTCCATGTCATGCCCATAGCATTGATTTTAGTGAGGTTATTACAAGTCCAGATAGGATCCAGAGGTGAAATAAATGGGATCATCTCTTTTTTAAAAACAGTGCCATTTATGCACCTATATAGATATAAAATAAAAATATAAAAAGCTGTTTTCTAGTTCAATATTGTCTCAGAAAAGACTAAAACAGCTCTAATTATTTAAACAGAGTTCCTACCTAAAGATAACAAATTTGAGATCTTCTATATTCAGTGCTATCATACTACTCAACCATGGCTATACCCAAGATAAAAACCCAATTAATACTATTAGTATAAAATAGATTACAGGTTTATTTCCAATTTCCAATTCTTAGGTTATATTTTGAGTATTTTATCACAAAATCTCAAGTTTGTGACTATTTCTACAAAAAATAAACATTTCTTTTGCCTTTGGTGAATGGATCTTTGTCTGGGAGCTTGGTTATATTTTGAGTATTTTATCACAAAATCTCAAGTTTGTGACTATTTCTACAAAAAGTGAACATTTCTTTTGCCTTTGGTGAATGGATCTTTGTCTGGGAGCTTGGTTTTTCTACTTTTTCCAGTTTTGCTTTTCACACTTATAATTTTCTACAGTAGTTGCATGTGTTCAGTAATGAGAAGTAATTTGTTTTAGAATATTTTGGCTCTATTTCTTTATTAGTTTCATTGTAAGACAACTTACCTATTAATAATATATAATTATAATGATATATATTATTCACACTATAAATAAATAATAGATGAGTTTATAAAAGGTTATTTGAGAATATTCTTTCTCCATAAATTGAAAAATGTGTCAGATTCTGTTTCTAGTCTAAGCACTTTTGAAGGTGAAATACATTTGAATCACAATTGAGATGATTTTGCTGATTTGCCTTTTAAATGCAATGCTCAAGAGATTTATGATACTTTCTGTGCTATAAAGACATTTTTGAGATATCTTCACGATGGTAGATTTCTTAAATTAGCTATCTGATTACAAACTAGCATAAATCAAGGAATATTCAAACCTGTGGAATAGAGAAGGGTTTGGGGGGCTATTTAAGGGAATGATTACAGGAAGTCCTCAACTTACAACAGTTCACTGACTGTTCAAAGTTACAATGGCACTGAAAAAAATTACTTATCACCATTTTTCACACTTACAACCATTGTAGAATTTCCATGGCCACATGTTTATATTCAGATGCTTGACAATGATTCAAATTTATGACAGTTGCAATGTCACTATTGAAAACACACATGTAGACCCCTGAAATGCAAATAGCCAGGATGGGATATATCACATTTATTTATTTATATTTCATATTTTTAACTGCCCATCACCCTCAGATATGTCAATGTGATCCAAAAATCACATAGAACTATTTTAACCTTATTCTCTACATCTATTGAAATTTCAAACTTCTTTAAAGCTCACAGTACACACAATTAGACGATGCTTTATTTGTTTCATACAATAACTTTTGTCTGTACTGAAGAAATTTTGTTATTCATTTGTTCCTGGTGGGGAAGAAAAAGGAGAAATATAGTTTAGACCACCAGCCACATTTCTCAAGAATCTACCCAAAATGCTATTCACTGCCTAAAAGATTATCATTGCAAGAATATGTATATATATAGAGTAAAAACTCAACTAGCAAGGATTAACCTACTGGAACCAACCCAAGTCCTGGAATTGGATATTGGCTGACAAATTTACCACATTATTCTTTTTAAACATGTGGTGTGTACATTCAAGATCTGTATATAAGATGCATGAAAGAATAGACATATTATATATTAACAATTCTCTCAAGAAGAATACTAATTAAAAGCTATATAAAAAAATAGCTGTGTGCCTTAGTCCAGTCACTGTCTCAAATCACATGACCATACAAGATTATAATTTGGCGGGAAAGTAATAGTAAGAAGGGTTATTATGTAAGTTTACTACTTAGAATAGAATAGAATTCTTTATTGGCCAAGTGTGATTGAACACACAAGGAATTTGTCTTTGGTGCATATCTCTCAGTATACATAAAAGAAAAATTTCTCAAGAATCATGAGGTACAACACTTAATGATTGTCATGCGGTCAAATAAGCAATGAGGAAACAATCAATATTAATACAAATCTTAAGAATACAAGCGACAGTCATACAGTCATAGGTGGGAGGAAATGGGTGATAGGAATGATGAGAAAAAACTAGTACAAATAGTAGTGCAGATTTAGTAAATAGTTTGACAGTGTTGAGGGAATTATTTGTTTAGCAGAGTAATGGTGTTTGGGGGGAAAACTGTTCTTGTGTCTAGTTGTCTTGGTGTGCAGTGCTCCGTAGCAACGTTTTAAGGGTAGGAGTTGAAACAGTTTATGTCCAGAATGCGAGAAATCAGTAAATATTTTCACAGCCCTCTTTTTGACTCATGCAGTATACAGATCCTCAATGGAAGGCAGGTTGGCAGCAATTGTTTTTTCTGCAGTTCTGATTATCCTCTGAAGTCTGTGTCAGTCTTGTTGGGTTGCAGAACCAAACCAGACAGTTATAGAGATGCAGATGACAGATTCAATTATTCCTCTATAGCAGTGTTTCCCAACCTTTTTTGAGCCGCAGCACATTATTCATATTTTCAAAATCCTGGGGAACACTGAAAGGGGGGGGGGGGGCTAAAGAAAAGTTTGGACAAAAAAACCCTCTCTCTTCCTCCCTTTCGCTCTATTTCTCCCTCTTTCTCTCTTTTCCTTCCTTCCCTTCTTTCTCTCTCTCCATCCCTCTTTCTTTCTTTCTTCCTCTCTTTTTTGCTCTCTTTCTCTCTCCCTCCTTCCCTTCCTCTATGTCTTTCTCTCTCCCTTGCTCTCTCTCTCTGTGTGTCTCTCTTGCTATCTCTTTCTTGCTTTTTTCTCTCTCTCTTGCTCTCTCTCTCTCTTTCACTGTCTTGCTATATGTCTCTTTCTTTCTCTTTGCCTCTCTTGCTATCTCTCTTTCTCTCTCTCTGTCTCTCTTGCTCTGTCTCTCTTTCTTTCTCTTTCTCTCTCTCTCTGTGCCTCTCTTGCTAAGTCTCTCTTTTTCTCTTGCTATGTCTCTCTTTCTTTTTCTCTCTCTCTGCCTCTCTTGCTATGTCTCTCTTTCTCTCTCTCTTTCTCTCTCTCTCTTTCTCTCTTTCTTGCTCTGTCTCTCTTTCTCTGCCTCTCTTGCTATGTCTCTCTTTCTCTCTCTCTCTGCCTCTCTTATATGTCTCTCTTTCTTTCTCTCTGTCTCTCAGCTGACTGCAAGCGGGAGCCCTGACGGCGGCAGCTGGACGTGCTGCTGGACACCATATATGCGAGGCCCGCAGCGCCAGCAGCACATCCAACCGCCACCGTCAGGGCTCCCGCTTGCAGTCAGCTGAGAGAGAGAGAGAGAGCGCTCCCTCTCGCCACCGCCATCTCCCCGCGACTGCCTGCGGCCACTGCGCCCCCCCCCCCGCTCCCATCACCAGTGCCCTCCCGCCGGGCCACAAAGGACACTTGCCATCGACGCCAGAGAAGCTCCAGCTGGGCGGGGCGCTGCCGGTACTTCCGTCCTGGGGCTCCCGCTCGCAGCGTCAACCGGCTCCTGCTCGATGCCGCGGTTTTCGGCGCTCTCCTGCTGGGCCCCAAAGAAGGAAGGCGGGAAAAAGGCATAAGACTGGAGCTCTCCTTCTTCCTGCCTTCCTTCTTTGGGGCCCAGCAGGAGAGCGCCGAAAACCGCAGCATGGAGCAGGAGCCGGGGGACAGCTGCGAGCGGGAGCCCCAGGACGGAAGTACCGGCAGCGCCCCGCCCAGCTGGAGCTTGGCGGCACACCTGGCCCGCGGCACACCGGTTGGGAAACGCTGCTCTATAGAACTGTATCAACAGCTCCTTGGGAAGTTGAGCTTCCTGAGTTGGCGCAGAAAAAACATCCTTTGTTGTGTTTTTCGATAACTTTTTTTATGTTAAGTGACCTTTTTAGGTCTTGAGATATGATAGAACCTAGAAATTTGAAGGTCTCTACTGGTGATACTGTGTTGTCTAGTATTGTGAGAGCAGGTAGGATGGGAGGTTTTGAGTGTGTTCAGTTCTATGTTGTTCTGGTCACACCATGAGGCTAGTTGTTCAACCTCCTGTCTATATGCAATTTCATTGTTGTCTCAAATGAGACCAATCACTGTTGTATCATTTGCAAACTTCAGTAGTTTAACAGTTGGATCGTTTGAGATGCAGTCAATGGTCTATAGAGAGAAGTGGTGAGAGTACACAGCCTTGGGGGGGTCCCTGTGCTAATTGTACAAGTATCTGATGTGATTTTGCCTAGCTTCACCTGTTGCTTCCTGTCTGTTAGGAAACTTGTGACCCAGTTTCAGTGTATTCAGGTACCGCTAGCTGATTTAGTTTAGTTAAAAGAATGTCCGATATAATGGTGTTGAATGCTGAACTAAAGCCTACAAAAAGGACCCTAGCATAGGTCTTTGGAGATTAAAAGATGTTGTGGGATGTAGTGCAGAGCCATATTAACAGCATCATCTGTCGATCGATTTGCTTGGTATGCAAATTGCAGGGGTCCTAACAATGGATCAGTGGTGGTTTTCAAGTGAAACATCACTAGCCTTTCAAAGGTTTTCATAACTACAGAGCAACTGGTCTGTAGTCATTGAGTTCCTTGATGGAGGGCTTCTTCACTGGGATGATAGTAGAACATTTGAAGCAGGAAGGAACATAGCACATCTCTAATAATTTGTTGAAAATGTGGGTAAAGATGAGGGCCAATTGGTCAACACAGACTTTTAAGCAAGAAGGAGTTATCTTGTCTGGGCCTGGTGCGTTTCCAGGCTTTTGTCTGTTAAACAGATCTTGCACTTCCTTTTCTGTGATCACCAGGGGTTTTAAACCCAATGAGATGGGTTCAGTTGTAGGAGGTTTGGCTGTTGTTGGTATGTTGATGGAGGTTGTGGAGATCAGTGGCTGTAGTTTCTTCTCAACCCTGCAGTAGAACACATTCAGGTCATCTGTCACATGCTGATTTCCTTCAGCTTGGAAAGGTGATTTACTGTAACTGGTGATGTTTTTAAGAGTTTTCCACATGTTTGCTGATTCATTTATTGAGAATTGATTCTTTAGCTTTTCAGAGTAGTTTCTTTTTGCTGCTTCTGAGCTCCCTTGTTAATACATTGCTGTCCTGATTGTATAACATTCTATCACCTTTTCTGTAGGCTTCCTCTTTGGAACGACATAACTGCTTAGGTTTAGCTGTGAACCAAGGTTTATTGTTACTGTATACTCATAAGTTTCTGGTTGATACACATAGGTCTTCACAGAAGCTGACAGATGATGTTACAGTAGCTGTGAGTTCATCCAGATCTGCAGAGGTGTCTTTAAAAATATTCCAATCTGTGTAGTCAAAGCAAGCTTTAACTTTGCCTCTTCATTCCAAGTCCTCACTGATTTAATGGTTTTGTGGATTTAAATTTTTGTTTTAAAGCAAGCAAGCTACTATACTTCAATAAATGAGATTTGTTTAACGTAATATTTTTTAAAAATCTGATATAAAATGAACTATCCACTCCAAGTCCTTGGAGAGGGGCGGCATACAAATCTAATAAATTATTATTATTATTATTATTATTGTTGTTGTTGTTGTTGTTGTTGTTATTATTATTATTATTATTATTATTATTATTATTATTATTATCCAGTCTGTCTGTGTAAATGAATTTAAATTTAAAAAATTGAATTAAAAAAAGAAAAAGGAAAAAATAGAAAGCCAAAGATGATGACCACATGCACAGTACCGGAAACTCAGCTTCTGCACATGCTCAGAGGAAAATAATTCCAAAATATTTCAAAAAATTATGTTAATGCCCATGGACTGGCACTGACTGATCTGGTTCAGTGACATCATCGTGACATCACCAGCCAGTCACTACCAGATGAGGCAAACCAGTCCGAACCAGGAGGAACCCACCCCTGACTTAATGTACTGTATATGCTTCTCTAGGCCGCGATCAGAAAGAGGAGTTGCCCAGGGGGCAGGTGCAACCTGAAAAATTAACTTCTGGTTTCCGGTGCATGCATGCATGGTGGCTGGCATATCTTCCGGTTACTGCCACACATGTGCATGCACCGATCAACTGGCTGGCATGCATGTTCGCACAAGAAAATGGAAGACTTTTTTCAGTTTCCAGCATTGACATACACAAAGACTAGCTGATGGTCATGTGCACCAGAAACCTGGAACAGCCAATGCTGCACATGCCAGGCGCAATGGCTAAATATGGCTAAATAGGTTAGCTATCACACTTCTAGCACCTTAAAAATGAATGACTTTATTACAACAGAAACTTTTGTGCATATAACATGGAATCTAACTCATCTTAATTAGTATTTATCCTTCATTATAGTAGATCTAATTCTATAGAAATTTGGTTGTTGGGTTTAAAATCTGTCACACAAAATTTTTCTATTTGGTATATACGGTAATAAAGCAAGATAAATCTTATTTGAAACTTTTGGTATATGTTATAACAAAGATGGCTTGTTATAGAAAAATACATTGATGTTTGCCTTGATATGCTGGGTGTTATTCAAATTTGAATTGCCACCTAGTAATGAGAATTGCTCTACTTAAACTGTATGCGTGGCACTAGAAATGGGTATATATCATGCTGCTTTGTTCCAATGTAGGAAATTCTAAATATGCCTTAATATGATGTAATATTAAACCAAGTTCTATTTGTCATGTCAACTAATTTTCTTAATCACTTGAAATACGTGTTTTTATTTGAAGGACCATAGTTGGTCCAGTGGGAGGCCAAGAATCCTTTTCTTTTTTTAATGCTAGCTGATATCAGACTAAAACCTGAAACTGATCTCTCAAAACTAAAGGACCAATCCTGCTGGGGGGAAAAATAGGTACCTGAGCCTATAATTAAATAATATGCCATGCTTTTGCCTCTATTACAATGATCCTGTCTCTAGCCTTAGTGATAACTTTGGCACACATTTAGGAACATGGGAAATTAATCATAGGAACAGTTTGGAACTGTTTCTAGCAGATTGTAATTAGGGAATTGACCCAATTATGCATCATAAAATACATGAGTCGTAACCTTTGTCTCAACAGACTTTGATGCTTCTACAGTACATTCCTTGCCTTTGGCATAAAAGAAACTTCATAGTCTTGCTAAACTTCTCAGTGCTAATTGTTTCATGTAATCTATATGGGTTTTCCAAGAGCAGTATCATGTAAAATAATCCCTGGATACTTGAAACGCTTAACTTGTTCAATTTTTATAGCCAAGGCTACATAACCAAGGTAGCAGGCCATATTAGAATATGTTATCTTTAAATTGTCATCTTCATTCTGCTTTCCCAGGTTTTAAATATTAATATTTAAAGTTGCTCAGCTTTTGTTTGTTTGTTCAATTTCTGTGGCCACCCATCCCAGTTAAATGACTCTGGGTGGCTTCATTTTTATTTGTTTATGTATTTTTCTTTTCTTTTTATTAAAATTGAAATATATTTTCAATAATCATATTTTTATAATATTTATATTTTTTTAAAAGTTTTCTAAATTTCCCTAGGAATCCTGATTGGCATGGAAAATCAGCATTAATATTATTACTCATGCATTGTTCAGACTTAGCGTGCCTATTTTTATTAATTCAGATAGTTTGTATATAAAAGCTCAAAATTAATATGCTTTCTTTATCCTTCATTTCACAAAAGTTAAGCTGCATGTTTCAGTCACTAGGTGGCAGTTTTATTTAGGATTTTTCATACATTTTGCTTTTTTCTAGCTTTAAAAAATTGAGCATAGTGTGCATGTTTACCCTGGAGAATCATCAGATATAAAAGAATACAGTGGTCCCTCGACTTGCGCGTTCTCGATTAGCGCGAAACGCTGCAACGCGGTTTTTTTAAAAATATTATTTAAAAAAATAAAATATTAAAAAATAATTTTTTTTTAATTCTGTTCCCTGAATGGAGACCGCCGGCCGCTCAATCGGGCCGGCAGGGAACAGAATGGAGCCTTCCGCGGTGGGGCTGGTAAGGGGGGGAGCCGAGGGGGGAGCCGAGCCCAGCCCCGTGGCATTCGCTTTCCTCCCGCCGGCAGCCGACTGATCGTGGGCTCCTTCGCAACCTCGGAGAGCTTCCTGGTTTTCGTGAGCTTTCATGCCCCGGAAGCTCTCCGAGATTGCGAAGGAGCCCACAATCAGTCTCGGCTGCGGGTGGGAGGAAGGCGAATCCCCCGTGGGCTCCGTTACATCTTCCGCTGCCAGCCAGGCCATGCTGGCGGCAGCGGAACAATCGCTGGCTGTCAACTTTTCTTTTTAAAACTGGGCAGGAGCTGACTTGCCTCCCCAGTGCTAAAAAGAAAAGTTGACAGCCAGCGCTACGACTGACGGAATGCTGAGCCTCCCGGTGGAAGGCTGCCGCTTGGCCGGGGAGGCTCGGCCGAAAGGGACTGGAGCGGCAGAGCCGAGCACGCCTTCCGCCCGGGAAGTCCTGCCCCTTCATCCCCACCCCTCGCCCCTGTGGTCGGCGGGGATGAAAGGGCAGGACTCCCTGGGTGGAAGGCGTGCTCGGCTCTGCCGCTCCAGCCGCTTTCGGCCGAGCCTCCCCGGCCAAGCAGCCAGGTAAGTCGAGCCAGGCGTGGCGGCGGCAGCGCTGCTTCTCCGGTCGCCCGGTCCTCTCCTGCCTCCTGCGCCGATGTTCCCCGCTGCGACGGAAGGCAGTCGCTTGGCTAGGGAGGCTCGGCCGAAAGCGGCTGGAGCGGCAGAGCCGAGCACGCCTTCCACCCAGGGAGTCCTGCCCTTTCATCCCCGCCGACCACAGGGGCGAGGGGTGGGGATGAAGGGGCAGGACTTCCCGGGCGGAAGGCGTGCTCGGCTCTGCCGCTCCAGCCCCTTTCGGCCGAGCCTCCCTAGCCAAGCGACTGCCTTCCGTCGCAGCGGGGAACATCGGCGCAGGAGGCAGGAGAGGACCGGGCGACCGGAGAAGCAGCGCTGCCGCCGCCACGCCTGGCTCGACTTCCCTGGCTGCTTGGCCGGGGAGGCTCGGCCGAAAGGGGCTGGAGCGGCAGAGCCGAGCATGCCTTCCGCCCGGGAAGTCCTGCCCCTTCATCCCCACCCCTCGCCCCTGTGGCCGGCTCATCCAGGGGGGCGTGTGTGGACTGGCAAGCGGCAAGCGGGAAGACCAAGGGAAGGTTCCTTCAGCCGCCCAACACCTGATCCGCTCCGCAGCGCGGCAGCAGCGAGGAGCCGAAGATGGGGTTTCCCCTTTGCCTTTACCCCATCTTCGGCTCCTCGCTGCTTCCGCGCTGCGGAGCAGATCAGCTGTTGGGCGGCTGAAGGAATCTTCCCTTGGTCTTCCCCGCCGCCCACACGCAAACTCCACCATCTGCGCATGTGCGGCCATGAAAAAAATGGCGCACATGCGCAGATGGTGGTTTTACTTCCGCATCCAATATAACGCGGAAATCGGTTAGCGCGGGAGGTCTTGGAATGTAACCCCCGCGCTAACCGAGAGATCACTGTATTTTGGAAGATCCAATCATTAAGCATCAATTACTCCTCAGAGAGGGGCGACATACAAATCCAATAAAATAAATAAAATACTTCATGTGGTAGAATATACATGTTACATTCTTGCTCTGTTTAATAGAATTATACATTTCCTTTGCATATCTATTTGTTTATGCTTTTGTGTAATGAAAGATAAGGAAAAGTACTCCCAGTATTCTATGTCAGGTTCTAACTGACATATGTATGCAAAGTGAGTTAAGAAACATTATGTTAAATGTCTTACAAACAAAAATCATTATTAATGTTGAGCCATTAAGTACTGCCAAAAAGCATGAATATTAAGAAAATATAAACAGAGCCTAACTTGATGCTTTTTCTCTGTAGATTTATGGTTCTAAAGTTAATGTATTTTCCCACTCTCAGGTAATACAATTCCATCTTATTAAAGATATGCTTATTCTGAGCAGAATAAGCCAATTCATGACTTAATTTTTACAAGTTTTCATCAGATAGTACATTTTAATCACAACATTGAGCATCTTTATGTATTGCTGATTTGGCTTTGGATTTAATTTTGAGAGGAACTTGGTTAGCACTGTGAATTCTTGATCTAATGGAATAAAATATTTTAAAAGAAAATACCTAGACTTTTATTGCAATAATCTTTTTTTATAAATAATATCCTATAAGAACCAAGTCCTTAATGCAGTAAGTAATTAAATATAAAACTTTAGTATTATATTTAGATTAGTTATGCTAGCAAATTCACACTATTTTACCCATCCTATATCTTGTGTTTGCTGTCATTTCCTCTTTTTCACCAAAATATGTGGCTCTGATAGTAATTGTAATAGTAATAGTTAGATAGTAATCCCATCTGTCCAACTGTTTTATGCCAAGTTGTACCCTAAATGGCCAGCTTTCACAATGCAGTATGCTTTCTTGTTGTTATTCTTTGAGCCACAGCTTCTAGTTCTTTCTGCCCACAAGATGCAGTTCCTGCCAAGAAATGACAATTATTGTTTTTCAGTTGAATCTGGATTATCCATCTCACCCCGTGCCGTTGGATGATCTCATCCAGCGGTTTCATGTAAATGTTAAATAGGAAGGGGGAGAGGACTGACCCCTGAGGCCCCCCACAAAGAAGGGGACCTATGAGAGGACCTCTGACCTCCCACGAGCACTGACTGTGAGCGGCTGGAGAGGTAGGAGGAGAACCACCACAGAAATGTGCCTTCCATTCCCAACCCCTCCAACTGTCACAGAAAGATACCATGGTCAATGGTATTGAAAGCCACTGAGAACCAATATAGACCCCCTATCTCGGGCTCACCAGAGATCATCCATCAGCATGACCAAAGCAGTTTCAGCACTGTAACCAGGTCTGAAACCAGACTGATAAGGGTTCAGATAATTGGCTTCATCCAAAGACTGCAGGATTTGGAGCACAACCAACTTCTCAACAACCTTCCCAATAAAGGGTAGATTGGAGACAAGATGGATGTTAAATTAGCTGAATCCAGGGATGGCTTCCTGAGGATGGATTGTACAACCAACTCCTTTAAAGGCTGCTGAAAGGACCTCTCACCCAAGGAGGTTTTGACCAACAACTGAATTCAGCCTCGTGTCACCTCCCTACTGACTGAAACCAGCCAAGAGGGCATAGGTCCAACAAACAGGTGGAGGAGCTCATCGCTCCAATGGCTTTGTCCACTTCATCAGGAGTAAGATTTTCAAATCCCACACAATTGGACTAAGACTTGCCCCAATCATCTCGGTCGATATTGCTCAATTAAGCAGGGGTTGAAGTAGAGGACCTTGAAGATCCCTTCCATTTCTATCTGTTTTGATCCATCCATCTATCCATCTATTTATTTATTTATTCAGTCATTTAATAATTTGTACAATCCAAAAACCTTTACTTGAAATGTTGTTTTTTTCTAACAGAAATAATTTTAAGAGCCTATCAGTTTCCATTACATTAATTTTGCACCAATAATTAAATGACCTCAGTTCAAACAAAGAAGTTTTTTATTAGAAGTTTTTTATTTTTTATTTTCAAATAGAGCAAAATTTAGAAAATATGTGGAGGGGGTTTATACTTTTATTTCTTTAGGGCTAATATTACAAGGAAGGACATGAAGAAGAAATAGAGAGACAAGCTTTGCAATAAATCCCCAAGTACTAGGATTTGGGATGTTTTTACTGACCAGGAGACATAAAGCTGTCTAACTGCAGCTTTTTTTAGAAATTCCAATACTGATGATAGACTTTTAAATATTAAATGTCAGATTGCATGTGTATGGCATATTGAAAAAGGTTTTAGATAACACAATCCACCAAAAATGTTATGAAAGTATTTTTAGCCCTATGTCATCATGCATATTTTGGATACTCTGTTTGGCATTATTCAATAGGTAATGTAGTATGCTTAACAAATGCATTTTAAAAGAATATTCTCACATAAATAAGGTTTGAGGTTTTTAGAAAGAAAAGATTTCATATTTGAATTCTCTTTTTAAATTAAAGAGATTCGTAAGAAGAAAAAAAATTGAATTCTGACAATGGCATAGCATCTCTTCTTCCCGATTCTCTTCACTCTGAACCATAATGTTTTTTACTATCATTTACACTTTTGGAATTTTAAAAATGATAATATATGTAAACCATTGGATAGGTTCTAGCTGTTAACAGTAAAACAATATTTAAAATTTAGGGTGAAGAAATTTTTCTTTTTACTTCATGTTAATTTGATTTAACACATTTTCCTAATTCCATCTATTCCATGATGCCCTGAATACTGTATATAGGAAGCAAGTAGACAGTCATTATGATATTAATATTGATAGAGATTTTTCTTCTTTTAAGTTTTTAATCCTGTGCTGTGAGTGGCTAGGAATTCAGAAATGAATTGGTTGTAAGAGAGCGTTTAAGCCTTTAAGCTCAGAAATCTAATTGCTACAATAATATACCATGATGTCCTTCTGAAGACACTCTAGTTAAGTGCTGTGGATCAGCTACCAACTCGTCTTGGCTGTGGGGAATATATGTAAGAAAATAGTTGCAAGAAAATAATGGAGATTGTTTGATGAAAGTTTGAGTGAATAAAATGTAGTTAGTGTGTAAGAGAGAAAGAGGATTCAATGAGCAATTGAAAGAGAAACATGGAGAAGAAATAGAGAGACAAGCTTTGCAATAAATCCCCAAGTACTAGGGTTTGGGATGGTTTTATTTTATTTTATTGTTTGCAGAAATCTCACAAATACTACATATCTAGATTAGTCTCTTTATAGCAGAAAAGAATGGAACCACATACACAATATGCTATTGTAGTGTACTGTTGGTTGTTTATATAGGTCCGTGCTACATGGTTAAATGCAAGGGCTTTTCCAGTTCCCTAATATTTTCAAGATCACAGAAGACCTCTGGGATGTGTTGATGCTTAGGAATGCCTTAGCAGCTTCCAGACAGTACTACTACTTCATCTTCATTCTTTGCCTTGACTTAAAATAGTCTTCACTATACGCAATCATTCCGGTGTATCCAATTGCATTATTTCTTTAATAATTTTTGTGTCACTCCGTTACTGCAATCCACTATCAGTGCCAATGATGCAGAATTAAGTTTGTAGGATTGGCTTATGAAATGTTGATATTCTTACTTTTACATGTAAGTGCTGAAACTATTGTCTATTTTTATGCATAAGAAGGTAAAAGAACAAACAGTAGATTTTTGGGGTAGTTACGAATTTCTGATTGACTTCAGAATGTACTCTACTGCTTATCTGAATAAACATAATAAAACTTTTCTTCACCATCACCTAAGATATAATTGGAATCTCAGTCCTGACAGGGAAAAAAATTAAGATCAGGTTTTTTAAAATAGAAAACAGAGAGAAACCTTGACTATACAGATAATTTTCAAGTTATGACTATTCATTGGTGATCATTCAGAGTTAGGGTGATGGTGAAAAACTGGCTTATAACCAGCTCTCACATAACTATCTAAGATTCCCTGTGGTCATGTGATCAAAATTCAGGAAGCTGGCAATTGGCATGTACAGTATTTAGGGTGCACTACTTAAGAATAAAATATACATTGTAATTGCAATTGCATTGGCATAGTAATTGCAATTCTAATGCTAAGAGGTGTTCTTTCAACTAATACAGTATACAGAATAGCAGGATAAGGAAAATTAATAACTGCTTTGCCTTAGGATAATATGCAAATCAACCCAGTTCAAAGAAGCTAAAAATTATCTGAGAAGGAGGAATCTAATTCAAAGTGACAGCAGTTTCTGTAAAAAGCCCCACTTAAGCTAATATCTTAAGGCTTTATAGTATTTAGCCCAATGAACCTAATAGTTTACATTTCATCAATGATTAGCAAAATGTTACTAATATGAATAATTAAATGCAAGTTCATACGTTAATTTTAATTCAGAGTTCTATATATTTAATTTGAAGCACAGTACTGGATACAATTTTTATTAATGAAAGAAAGGTGTCTATTTCTACATTGATCTACCAACATACACACACACACACGTGTGTGTGTGTGTGTGTGTGTGTGTGTGTGTGTGTATAGGGAGGGAGGGAGAGAGGGAGGGAGGGAGAGAGAGAGAATGAGATTTCTGGTTTTAGACAGGTTCAAGTATTTGACTATTTCTTTATTAATGTACTAATACATTTCATAAAGGGGCTGTTATTATATATTCTGGGGATGGTGCTTCTATTCTATCCTTTTCAACAGTGCATTCTTGGCTATTTCTTTATATTTCTCTTTACGTTTATATTCCTTTCTTTTTTAACATACTGCCAAGCTTGAGAGATACTGGTGACATGCTGATAAAAACCAACTAGTGATTTTTAAATAGCATTTTATAGTACTTGAAGAAAGGATCCTTCAAGTACTATAAAATTTAGCAGGAAACTAATTATTTAGATTCATCTGTATGAAAAATGAAAAATTCAAAGGTCAAAGTAATATAGAGAGTATAATGTTGGGCAAGGATTAGATAACCCCTTTAAATCCTGATTTGACCACGTTTCTTTGGATAACTTTAGGCCAGTTATTCTTTCTTTCCTAAATTTATCTCTCAAGTCTCTTTCTCTGCTATGGTCAGAGAAACATTCCCCAAGGTTTATGAGAAGCAAAGCTGCATTGTAAAGAATTTATGTGGACATAGGAAGAGTCAATCTTGTTACTCTTCCTATAGGATGATCAACTCATTTGTACAATGAATTACCACTCACTTCTGTAGTTTTGACTAGGACCTGTGGGAGCCATTTTGCTCTTTTCAGACTGAAGAGAACTTGTAGGTTGAATTATGTATGATACAATGTTTATTCACATTTTTAAGACAGCTCATATAGGATCATCCTATTGGTTGACAACAACAGTTTCCAGACTCATAAAGAAGTTACAAATAGGAACTGCAGCAAGTATAATCTCATATATTCCATTTAAAATAATCATTTATTTAGAGTAAACTGACATTTGGAAAAAATTCAGAAGGTAGAAGATGAATGAGCAGATCCTAAAGGAATACTCCATTATAGATGATAGATGATAGATGATAGATGATAGATGATAGATTATGTGTTTCTTCTCTATATTCTCTATTTGTCACTGGCATTTAGGGATGCTAAACAGTCAAGAAACCTTTATTCTCTTGAGGAATATTGTTCCAAGTTTTGAAAACACTGAACAATATATTTCTGTAAAATTTACAATTTCCCTGAGCATTTAAATCTCTCTTGTTCTTTAATGGCCATAATTTTGACCATGTCCTTTTAATTTGCCCTATACTCTAGAGCAGTATGTAGAATTTGAATGTCTACATACTAAAATGTGCTTTGAACTCTGATTTACATTTAGCCAAATAAAACAATAATCAATTTTGGTAATCTCTCATTAATCTTCAATGTCTTCACTAGGAATTTACTACAAAGTTTGAAGAAGGTAATAGGATTTCTAGGCGGAATGTAAAATTTTACTTGGGACATTGGGAAAAAGGACAAATTCCTATCTACAAGATAGCAAACGTTTTAAAAAATAGCATTTGCCTATTTAATGGCATTTAAAAGTAGCAATAATAAGGGCAATAATCATAGAAATGAAAAATAATTAAGAAATATAAAGTATAAACAAATATAAATATATAAAAATATTTAATAAATTGTATCAAGTCTGCATTTCTCTGTACACTTTCATATGATTAAACCATATTAATTTACATATATCAACCATTATTTTGTAGCAGGTAATAAGTAACATTTCAAAATAAGTTTGTTGTTAACTAAAAACAAAAATGTATTGTGTAATAAGGATACAATGTTTTTTGGTGAAAGGAGTGAAATATAGTTACTACTCTAGTGCAATAGCAGAGCAAAAAAATGCTTTATATATTCTTTTATTATCCATAATAGTTTGCGGAGAGGGGCAGCATATAAATCCAATAAATCGAATCTAATCTAATATAATTTGTGATGTATCAGAGCATTTCAACAGAAATTTTAAACCTGGAATATAATATTGATAACATCTTTTCTTATTGCACATCTTTATAAAAAATGAAGTGCAATCGTTCTGCATGAATAGTTTTCATATTAATTATGGACAAAGATATAGTTATTTTTGGAGTATAAGACAAATCTTTTTCCACCCTAAAAGAGGCTGAAAGTTTTGATTTTGTCTTAAGCTTTTTTCCCCAGCCCTAACTAGGTGCTAATTATCTCTCCAGCTTCTTACTCCCTCCGAATAAGGTTTTTTTCCTAGCCCTAAATATTTGCAGGTTTCTTTTCATTTCTACTCCCTCTGAAAAAGGCTTTTTCAGCCCTAACCAGGGGGATAAAACAATGTGCTGAAGGCTGAAGCTGAAAAGACTAAGGACACTAGGCAGATAACTACCTGGTAGGTAGATTTTTTTCCTCCTATTTTCCATCCCAATAAAGTAAGGGGCATCTTATATTCCAGTGTGTTTTATACTCTGAAAATATGATATATCTCATTTCACACCCAATTTAGTATTGGGACCTAGCAAAAAATCTAGAGAATATAATTGAACCTGGCAAGCTATTCTATACAGTCAAGATTTCAGTCTTGGCTAATCAGTTTAAAAAACATGTTTTAGAAACTGATACTCACCAAACCCAAGAATTTAAACTAATAATTTAAATATTTGGGCTTGGGTATATTTTGTCCCATCTGCCTAAATTCATTTTAAAGCCCAAGAAATGATAGCCCACATAATATATTTTTCTTATCAGTGTACTTTAAACAAAATAAATTTATAGAAATAATAAGGCATAAAAATACATTGTGTAAAAATACACATTACATTGCAAAGAGTAAACACAATTTACATAGGAGAGTTAAAGTGTGGATATGTTATAGATTATTTTGCTAATACATGACTTGAAATGGCAACCTTAAAAATCAATAGAAGGAAAGAAAACTAAACCATTTTAGTTCCCTTTTGTACTTCTTTACTATTTCCTCTCTTTCCTTCCCAGGACAAGAGAAGGTCTTTCTTTTGGCTTGTGCCTAATTTATGCAGCTTCAGAAACTCATCTTCAGATAATCTGTCAGATATCAACGAGATACCACCACCTCAGAGGAAAATGTCTGAAATCCACATCACCACAGAAGATACCACAAGAAGCCGCAGCAAAGGGGTTAATCAGAGCCCCTGGGCTAAAATCTGCAGTGTTTTTAAAATATAGCAATTCAATTGAAATTTAGCTATAATCTTTGCCAGAATATTTTTGACATTATTTCAGGATGAGAATTACTAAAATCCTGGATTTATTTTATTTTACTTTTTAAATTTTCTATATGTCACAACAAGTACTGGCACATGATGGACTTTAATTAGTTTTGAAAAGCAAAGCTAGGTATAGCACAAAGAAACAAAGAAATGATTTGGAATCTAAAAAAAACTTTCTGACAGATGGCAGTGCCAAATCACTAGATCTAGTCCTCAACTTAAAAACACAATTAAGACCAGAATTACAGTTATAAGTTATGATGGTCATTAAATGAATCAGCTCATGACTGCACTGTAATTTTATGACTTTTTCTCATCAAACATTAACTGAATTTAAATGAATACAGTTTAGCCAATGGCTATTTTTTAACAGAGATCTAAAGAAATACTGATTTTGGGAAGAGGCATCCAAAAATTGCAAATACATGACACAGGAAGTTGCAAACTTCAGTAAATGCCAGTCGGTCACTAAATACACAAACTGCAATCAAGTGTCTGCAGGGGAAGCAGTTGTCTGAACTTCAAAACTGGGTTGTGGATACAGTAGTGCTGGAGAGATCTACTATAATTTTTAACTTACAACTAGTCATTAAGTGACTACTTGTAAATTGGGAATTACCCTTATTGTGCAATTGTCAAGAAAACAAAAAGGATTTTTCCCAGTCCAGGAGTTGAGTTCAGTTTCATAATTTCAAATAAAATTTTCAAGGCAAGTTCAATTCCAGAAAAAAAAAATCTAAGGGAGCACCCTGTATCTTTTTGCATTCTCCTCAAACATTGGTGCTATCTATCCATTTCCAAAATTACTGCATGTCTTTTTATTAATATAGTACTTAATCATAATTTTAACAGTTCATCATAATATTTCATATAGTAGTCTGGGAAATGAGGTATCAAAGTGTTAATAATTTTTAATACAGTTAATAATGCTACATGTCTTTGAAAACTGGACAAATATCTAAATTATAAACTGATGATTCAAGTATTTTGTGTTCCATTTTGTCTGTTCTCCAAGAAAGTGTGTTAATTAAATCCAGACATCTCATAGTTTGAGTGTGGTCAACATGGACCTGGCTCACCTCAACGTACACATCATTTTAGGGCATGGTTTCACTCATTTTCTATTTGCTATGTTGCATTTTCACTGGAGGTTGTTCTTGACTTGCAATCATTCATTTATAAATCATTCTACTTTACAACAGCAGTGGAAAAAAATACACATGACCCATCCTAACACATATGACATCACAACATCCTTCCATCACATAAATTAAAGTTGAGTGTTGGGCAACCAGCATGTACTTTCAACAGCATTCTAGAGCCATGTGATTGCTATCTGGAACCTTTGCATCCAGCTTCTGACAAGCAATGGGGAAATCCAGATTTGATTCACTGGACTACAGTTATTCACTTACTAAACTTGACAAAAAGGTCTATCCTATCTTCTCCTATCTATTCCATTCCATTTTCTGTTCCATTCTATTCTGCTCTGTTGTATTCTATTCTATTCCCATTCTATTACACTCCATCTTCTGTTCCATTCCATTTCATTCTCTTTTCTGTTCTGTTCTGTTCTGTTCTATTCTTCCCTTCTCCTATTCTATTCTACTCTACTTTACTCATTTATTTTATCTAACGTATCAAATGTATGTGTCACTCAGGAGATTAGTGAAGGAAAGCCTAACTATTATTGGACAATTTGGTGAGTCAACCTTAGCATATATTTTATTTTAAATACTCAACTCTCGGAAAAGTGGAGAATAGGAATCAACCGTTCTTTGGCTGATTAATTGGAAGTATACTTTAAAATAAAAATAAAAATCTCCAATATACGTTAGACCATTTACGTACCATTTTCAAAGGCTGAAAAAGGTGAATTCTGCCCCACAAAAATGATGGAACAATAAACCCATAGATTATAGAACAGCACAAGCTTTTTCTTCTGTAAAATAACATGGTTACATTAGGAAAAATCATTAACTACAGTGGCTGATTGGATATACAGCACTAAGCTATATTTTATTTTAATAATAGCTAAGTTCTTCTTGCCACGGGATCCAAAACTAAACAAACCAGTTAACTGGCTTCCACTTTAAGGACTCCATTGAGCCTTTGAGAAATTTACCAGGCATTCAGTTCCAAACATGTAACCAGGCCTTAGATAAAGAATTTAAAGCTAAGCTTGCATTAAATTCTATTAAATTGATTCAATACAGCTGATCGTTTCCCACGACTCTAATAGTTCCGTATTTAGTGTCAGCATTTGGTCCAAACCCCAAATAATTTTAGGCCTTGTGAATCTTAAAAATGCTACATGGGTCTCAAAAATGCGCCTTGAAGAAATCTGGGCTATTTTTGCTAAGAGAGCAGTTCAGTTGATGTTAAGGAACAGAGGCAAAATAAATTAGTGTGTCACATGTGAGCTGGAAAGCTGATGAGAGGTTTTGACTCCAAATGTGCAGACGGGCTGCATATTTCAGGAGAATCTGTGGCCAATTCTGTTTTGTTCTGTTCTGTTCCCATTCTATTCCATTCCAAGTTTTGTTCTGTTTCGTTCCATTCCATTCCATCCCATTCTATTCTATTCTGTTCTGTTCCTTTCTGTTCAGTTCTGTTCCATTCTATTCTAGTCTAGTCTAGTCTAGTCTAGTCCAGTCCATTTTCTGTTCCATTCCGTCCCGTTCTGTTCTGTTCTTTTTTGTTCTGTTCTGTTCCATTCTGTCCTGTCCTGTCCTATCCTATTCTATTCTATTATATCCTATCGTATTTTCTATTCTATTCCCATTCCATTCCATTTTCTGTTACATTCCATTCTATTCTATTCTCTGTTACATTCCATTCTAATCCATTCCATTCTCTGTTCTGTTCCATTCAATGCCATTCTCTGTTCCATTCCATTCCATTTGTTTCTATTCTACAAGATAAGGAAGAAAACTGATGTTAAAAACAATGCAGAACCGGAACTGCCTTCTACCGCACGAATCCCAGCAGCCGATAAGGTCCCACAGAGTGGGCCTTCTCCGGGTCCCATCGACTAAACAATGTCGTTTGACGGGCCCCAGGGGAAGAGCCTTCTCTGTGGCGGCCCTGGCCCTCTGGAATCAACTCCCCCCAGAGATTAGAACTGCCCCCACCCTCCTTGTCTTTCGCAAATTACTTAAGACCCACCTGTATCACCAGGCATGGGGGAATTGAGACATCTCCCCCAGGCTTTTATATTTATGTATGGTATGCGTGTGGTGCATGGGTTTTAAATGATGGGGTTTTTTAGCTGTTTTTTAATATTAAATTTGTTTCCATTGTAACATTGCTATTATTATTGTTGTGAGCCACCCCGAGTCTTCGGAGAGGGGTGGCATACAAATCTAATAAATTATTATTATTATTATTATTATTATTATTATTATTATTATTATTATTATTATTCTATGTTATCAACTAACCTTTTTTTTTTTTAGATCTATGGGTTACTGATAGAGGGTTTTTTTCAGAAGGAGGTCAAGGACATCTTTGAATTGCAACCACTTGTTTAGAGAAAGGAAAAACAGAGTATCCAGTATAAAGGTTTAAACATGATATTTCTTTGCAGAAACATATCCATACTGTGATAAATTAGTTTAGTTGGTACTTTTAGTAAGAAGTACCAATAATGAATAGATAAGCTATCAAAATGGTCTCTGATAGAACTAACAGTCTCAGGGAGGGAGGGAGAGAGAGAGAGAAAGCAAGAGGGAGGGAAGGAGGGAGAGAGAGAGAAAGAGAGAGGGAAGAAAGGAGAGAGCAAAATTTAGTTTGAAACTATGAGTTTAGTCAAATAAAGGTTCAGTCCTGCATATTCTGCCGAAATTAAGTGACAAGATTTTGATTGAAAAAAGTCCAAATGACTGCCAGAAAGTTAAGACCTTTGCAATGACCATGTGGATTTTTGCAGTCCAGGCAGACTTGTAGATTTACCTTAAGAAATTTGGTGTGCAACAGAAATAAAGTAACATTCATCCTCTTAGCTTTTTAAAAAATATAAATGTTTGTATTGTTTGCAATATAAAGCAAAAATCCCCAGTTTGAATTGATACTGCCAAATCAAGTCCACATATTATCATAGACAAGCTACCGTGTTTCCCCGATAGTAAGACAGTGTCTTACTTTCTTTTTACCCCCAAAAGCCCACTAGGTCTTACTTTCGGGGTATGTCTTACATACCCCCCCCCCGCCGTTTCCCGCCTCCACTCACCAAATTGACAGGGTGAAGTCGGGAAGACCCAGGGAAGGTTTCTTCGGCCGCCCAGCAGCTGATCTGCTCGGCAGCGCGGCAGCAGCCCTGGCGGCGGTTCCCTCCGCTTTGACGGCGCTGGTCCGCTCGCTCGTCCCCGCAACCGACCCGTTTCCCCGACACGCGTCTGGAGGGGAGGAGCCGCTCTGCGCAGTTGGGCAGCCCTGCCTGCCGGAAAGGAGGCGGGCGAAGGAGGGCGCAGCTCCGGCCGCCCGCTCGGCTCGCTTCTACAACTTCGGACCAGCGCCGTCCTTCGCCTCGCATTTCCGGGTTAGCGAGCCTGGATAAATGCCTCCCGGGCGCTCCGCATCCACTTGCGCTTCTCCTTCCCTCTCGCCTCGACGAGTCAGGCGCAGAAGGCTTAGCGGGGACCAGCGCTCGCAGGAAAAACAATCCAGGCTCGCCAACCCGGAAATGCGAGGCGAAGGACGGCACTGGTCCGAAGTTGTAGAAGCGAGCCGAGCGGGCGGCCGGAGCTGCGCCCTCCTTCGCCCGCCTCCTTTCCGGCAGGCAGGGCTGCCCAACTGCGCAGAGCGGCTCCTCCCCTCCAGATGCGTGTCGGGGAAACGGGTCGGTTGCAGGGACGAGCGAGCGGACCAGCGCCGTCAAAGCGGAGGGAACCGCCACCAGGGTGCCGCGAACTGCTCCAACGCTTCCCTCGCTTTTAGTACCGTGTTTCCACGAAAGTAAGACATATGTCTTACTTTCGGGGTATGGCTTATATTAGCCGACCCCCCTGAAACCCCCCATATGTCTTACAATCGGGGGGGTCTTACTATCGGGGAAACACGGTATTACTACATTGGCCAGATTCATCCTTGGTTTTATGGCTGCAGTTTTTAAACTTCCCAATATCAAGTCCTAAATTCTGGTTTCTTCTGAATGCTTTTATCCATGCATCTTTTTAGATTTCCAAGTAATTTTCTATTTCCAGTTGTTCTGTACCTCTTTCAATTTTTTAAAAATCTAACATTTAACTCTCAAATGCAAAAATCATCTAGATTTGACTTACTTATCAAATTTCTATACTACCATCACTCTTACAGAGGCTTTTACAATTTAGACCAAATTTTTAATCAAGAAACACCCCACCCCAATAAATGGTGTCCCACTTTACTAATGTTAAAATCTGGTCACCTTACTTTCAAAGGGCCTATTAATTTATCTAAACCACTCCGAGTCTGCGGAGAGGGGTGGCATACAAATCTAAATAATAAATAAATAAATAAATAAATTCCAACTTGTAAAAATCATCTCTCTATTCCTTATCCCATTAACCTCCTTTTCCAACTTAACTCATTTATTTTCACATACATGCAGCTCCATTAATCTTTCAATTTGGAATGCATCTCTATACAATTCTAAGCAAGAGTTGCCATAACCTCCATCTTTCTCAACTGTGATTAGCCATTTTTTAAAAAATTCTTGGCCTTTTATCCTCTTCTACCCCAAAATTTAGTCTTCTATCCCAATCCTTTAATTTTATCCCAGATAAAACACCCGGCATTACCTGAAACAGATACATCATCTTTGGGATTATCATCACTTTTAATGCCCTTATCTTTGCCATCTTCTTTAACCCTTTCTTTTTCCAACATTTCATCTGTTTTATCATTTTCATCCATATCTGTGTATAGTTAAACTTCACCATTTTCTCCGTATTCCTTAATAATCATATTCCCAGATATTTCATTTTCTTTAGTCCCAACTTCAATCCAGACTCTTTCCTAATAACTATCTGTTCTCTTGGACCAACATTCAAACACATAATCTCTGATTTTGCCATATTGACAAATAGCCCCGATTGCTGTTTAAAATCTTGTAATACTGTATACTCTTTATTCCTTTAATCATTTCTATTGGAGTCTGAGTCAATATAATTACATCATTTGCAAATAAATTTTATTTTATTTCTAAATCTCCAATTTTATATCTTTTTCAATTATTATCCTGTCTCATCATATTGGCTAATGTCTCTATTGCCATTACAAATAGCATTGGAGATAGCAGGCAGCCCTACTTAGTCCCATTTTGGATTTTAAAACTATGCATTCTTTGTTTATTAATTTTTATATATGCTGCATTCTCACTATATATTCCCTTTATAATCTCACAAAATATATCCCCCATATTTAATTCCTTACATAATTTATATAAATGTGTGATTGACTTTATTAAAGGCTTTATACACATCTAATTTTAAAATACCCAATTTCCTCTTGGTTATGGTAACATGGTACATCACATTAACAACAGTTCTTATTGGTTCACTTATCTTCCTTCCCTTTAAAAACCCATATTTATCTTCCTCAATAATTTTCGGCAAAATATTCTCAAGTCTATTTGCCAATACTTCATAAATATTTTATAATCCTGATTTGCCAAACTGAGAGGACGAGAGGAACCCAGGTCCCTTAAACCTCGATCCTTTTTCAGGATGGTAACAATATCTGATGTCCTCAATGTCTGTGGGATATTATAAATTTTAAATATATCATTAAACAATTTTCCAAATGCGGGATCAATTCATTCATATAAGTCTTACAAAATTCCCTTATATACCCATCAGGGCCCGGTGCTTTGGCTGGTTTCAACCCTTTAATTACTCTGGCTATTTCATCTTGTGCAATTTCTGCATTTAACATTTGCCTATCTTCCCCATTCATTTTTTTTCCAACATTAATGACTCCCACATTCACCTGTGACCTGGGATTGTCTGAAGTTTCCAACAAATACTAAAAATCTTACAAGAATTGCATCTAAAAGGCATAATTATTAAATAATTGCAAGTTTTCATTAATAGGTTTAAATTATACTAGAGATATAAATGCATGAGTTTTTAGAATAAAATATGCTATTTTCTAACCAGTATAAAACTATTTTTTCTGTTTTTTGTAATTACTTTGAATATTGATTAGTATGAACAAAGATACAAATGTTGCTTTATTGGATTCAGTGATTTACAATAAATGTCTTCTATAGCAAATAGTCCCTAAAGATAATATAGTTCACTTTAGTTTAAATAAAAACTTAAAAGACAAACCAGCAGGAAGCCATAGCTTGCATAGTCTGGCAATGAGGATTCCTGTAATGTTTAATGTTTATATTAGGTCTGTCTTTCCAAAGCCATGGAAAACACAAATGAAACCGCAGATTGATGTATTTCATAAGAGATGACTCTGCTCTTAATCATGTATCATACTAAGCATTTCATCTGGTTCTAAAACTTACTTTTAGAATTGTTGTTTGCTTTGTTTTTAATGAAAAAAATCTACATATTTATTAAATTTGTTTGTCATCCATATAGCAGCAAGGTGACTCTGAAGATACCGTATCAGGCATTAATGTGTACATAACGAGTTATCAGATGATGGAACTTTTTATTCAGTCTGAAACCCATGTTCACAATTATTAATTCATATATTAATTAAAGCAATTTTCATTTTTTATATCTTTATGCTGGATTTATACCTAATAACTACATATTATGTAGTTATATTGGGTTATATTCATCATATAGGACCATGCTTGTGCATACATAATCTAGCTTATACTTTGTATTTTAAGGAAAAAATAAGACCGGGTTTAATATTGAATGTAATTAATTCCTAAAATAAATAAAGAATTGAAGGAAAAAATATATGTTCCCTTAGAACTATCACTGATGTACTGTATATTGTGATACTGATAAAAATCAAAGGGCAGACTTGATCGATCACTACGACTTTCTGCCACCACTTTTGCGGAGTGGTGGTGCAAAATCAATGGAGAAATCAGGATTCATTGAATAATTGTATGATAAGACAAGGAGGTCTTTTGCTCTTTATTCTAAAGGAGAAGCTTACCTTTTATTTCAGAAATATTGGCTAGATTCTATCTCACTGATTCCAGAAATAACATAAGATATTTTGGAAATAAATTTCTGTGATGTTTGGACAAATTCACTCTGATTTGTTTCATATCAGGAAATTTGTATAGAATTTGTTTGACCATGTAACAGATAAAACAAGAACAACATTATTTGCAGGGAGGGGCTGCAAAACTATTTCAACATGTGATTGGATTTAACTGAAAATTACAAATTTTAGTAACAAAGCGTTTTATTGTTAAAACAGATACATGTTTTTGAGACTAGCAGAAGAATTGTATTATATTTTTAAAATAATATATTAACTATAAATAGAACATTTTTTAAAAAGCCAGGATTTTTTTTTAAACCATCATTGAAAAACTTGTATATCATATGATGTTTCAGGATTTTCCACAGTAGAAGATTTTCATTATATTTTATTGCAAATGCACATTAATAAATAATGCATGTGCCATAAATCTTTTCTCTGATAGGTGTCTTTAGAATTCATTTATCTTCAGCAATTTTGCTTGCAGGGCAAATCTCATGATATTTGTTGTTATTTCCACTGAAGCCAGAGTAGTCTTTCATTCTGTCTGCTTTGCCCAAAGTTGCTTATACAATATGTCCAGAGGTCAGAAAAGTGGTTGCTGGCTCAGAACAGAAGTTCTATTTATATCTAGGTCTGTGATTTCTGGGAAACGTTTCTGAAAAACTATTATCCTCTTCATCTGGTCATAATCCCACAAGGCCTGGATCTTTAGATTTTCAATGCACATCAAGGTTTGGTTTTGGCAATGAGGATCTTGAAAGGAGTGTGACTATGTAACAAGACTTCTCATTTAGGGATTTTCTTCAAGAAGGTTTAACCGTAACATTGCTGAATCCTGAAATGACAACCTATTATGGGCAAATTTAGGTTCTCCAACAAACTATTTCCAAAAGGATTTTGGAGAATAAACCAAAGCTTAATGTTTCAAATGCCAAAGTTAACCCACAAAAGTGGCCCTTTGCTGCATTTTCATGAATGGGTAACTGCTGCCAACCAATGCTAGCATCCAGTTTCTGATTTTTAAAGCTGTACTATATAGCAATAGAACAAATGAAAATTATAATATTCATTTTAAATGTATAATATGCATTTTAAACTGGCAGACAGTGAAGAAGTTAGAGTTTTCAAAGGCTGGCTTAAGGTGTACATAATAGTACATACTTTTGGAAGAATTATATTACTTGAAGAAAAGAAATAAAAATTAGTTTGTGACTATGAAATAGTTGGAGAAGTCTTACAAATTACAAATTACGGAGCCTTTTAGTCTCTGGGGATATATGGATTGGGTCATCCAGATCTTGAAACAATTATGACAGATTAACAATTTTACAGATTTTTTTAAATTAATAATGAAGTCAGCATGGTTTGGAACAAGATTTTGAACAATTTTGAAACATCACTGGAATCTGTGTTCATCTACAAAAATATTTTGGATTGTTCCTCCTCATATTTGGAGTTCCAAAATTACTAGTACTGGAAGTAGCATGCCAATTAATGAAGTGGTAATATTTTAAACTATTTTTTAAAAAATTGCCTTATCTTTTTCAAATTATTATATTCCTTACGTACCTGGCTTCCTCAACTTTTATCATATAGTGCTAATATTTTACATGTGCTTAATGTTACAAACATTTTTCTTCAGTTCTAGACTAGGTTATAACTAGGCTGTTACTAATTGAGTAGTGCAAATGTTTAAGATGTTTTTGCTGAAAGATTATCAAATTATACCCCAAAGAAAATTTATTTCAGTTATTACCTGTAATTTCTTCTCAAGATAATGTACTATAGAAATATTTTCCCTTTTTAGAATATTTTACTGACTTATTACAAAAGAAAATATAAATATTCTGTACAGAATGGATTGAAGCAAATTAACATTCTCCATTACACTGATTATCATGGAAATGTTGGTTAAACTTAAGCCTACAGATATCTCCCTAATTTAGATACCCATTTGAAAATGAAAATAATATTACTGACAACTGTCAGCTGCATAAATTATACAGCAATAAAATTAATATACATTTAAAAAAATATATTTAACTAAAACAGAATAATGGTCCATTAATTGAATCTAGAAATAGGAAAAGGGAGACAAAACGTTGGCAGAAGCAGTAGATGAAGTACAGTATTTTACCAAGTAAAAAGAATTACAGTGAATTTTCTCAAGAAACAAATTGCTGATTGATGGCAACAATGCTGGGATAAATTGAAGAGGATGGAAGGGAAAGTGAGAGGATAAGAGATGAAAGTAAAAATAGAAAAAATTATTATGAAGAGTAAAGAGATTACTTATGTACATCCAGTGCTTTTACAAGGACAGCCTTTGCTGTAATTACTGAGCCCCAGATGTCTGGCTGTAATTGTTGTGTGGGACTGCAATAATTCATTGTTCTCATCATTATTATTATTTCAACCGAAAGTAATTTCTCTTAAGTTACAGATAGCAGAGTCCACTGGTTACATTACAATGCCACAGTCCCACTTTATTATTCTCCTTGCCTCTTAAATATTGTTAAGATAAAAGTAAAGGTTTTCCTATTCAGTTGTATACAACTCTAGGATGTGGTTCTCATTTCTATTTCTTGGCCCAGGGAAACAGTATTGTTGAAAAACATTTTCCATGGTCAGGAACACAGAATGTTGCTAAATTCCCACTATTAATTTGCTCCATTTGCATGCTTTAGAACTGGTAGGTAGGTAGAAGCTGGGGAAAAGAACAGAAGCTCACTCTGTTGCACAGCATTCTGGTCTCAAACCCAGACTGTCAGCTTGTTAGTTGACAAGGTCAGCGTTTTTAACCTCTGAACTATTCTGTCCATCTATCCCCCCAGACACTGCTACCCAGAGATTTTAGAAACACAGGGAGTAATCCTGTAATTAGTTTTAGGTGCAGCATTACATAAACTTTATATACTGCTCAAAAAAATAAAGGGAACATTCAAAGAACACATCCTAGATCTGAATGAATGAAATATTCTCATTGAATGTTCTGTACAAAGTTGAATGTGCTGACAACATGTGAAATTGATTGTCAATCAGAGTTGCTTCCTAAGTGGACGGTTTGATTTCACAGAAGTTTGATTTACTTGGAGTTATACTGTGTGGTTTCAATGTTTCCTTTATTTTTTGAGTAGCATATGTTCAAAAAGCATAGTAACTGAGATTTGTTTTGAAATTTTGCAAATTAGGAAGCAGTAAACTAATACTGAATTGTGTGTGTTTAGCTTATTCTGATTTATAATGTTCTATAATATTTGTAAGCATAAATTCCCTTTCACATGCTACTACTTTTTACTATAGGGCCAGGGATGGGCTGCTGCCTGAATGGGGGGCGGGATGCAGTGGGTAGCAAAAATGGAGCTCCACCCCAGAGCACCCAATTTGCACTGAAAGGTGTTGTAAGAAAATGTAGGGCATCTTGCATAAGTCACGCCCACAGTGTGGTAGTAAAAATTTTGGTAGCCCTTAACTGTATAGGGTCAACTATAAACTACATCATCTTTTTAGTAGTACTATACCTTGATTTCCTTACTAGGTGTAGATGTTATCAGGAAGTAGCCATGTTTTAAGGTGCATTTGCTAGCTAAGGCATGTAGAAATTTTCTATATAGCCAAATAGTTCCCATTTAGATTGGGAATGATTGTTTTCGGGTATTTCGGAAAAATTTAAAAGGTAGATATTTTTACTAAAATTTGAGAAAGAGAGGATGATATGAGGATAGGAACACAGATCAATAATTTTGCAGACTGCTCAGCTACCCAAAGATTTGGCATGGTAATGATGAGTCTAAGGAATTTAAGCAATTGTTATATGGTAAGCTAGAAGGAACCAATTATCTATAATTATTTTGTTGCCTGTTACTTTTGCAGATGAATGTTGACTTTCAGAATTGTTAAGTATTGATTAATTAATTAAATGTGATTAAATCTGTTAACAATTAGGAAACCACTTTAATGTGTGAACATCCTAACACTTGCCTCTTAGCGAAGGCCTATGCATTACCATCAAATTAAATCAAATGTTTATTATGATCTTAGCTCAGCATAAAAAGAATAAAAGATGCATCAAAAGTAACAATAGAAAACAAAAAATATGGAAAGCCAGAAGACATAAAGCAAAGTATATTTTAAAAGCAAGTATCTAAAAAAAGAGAGAGGAGCTACATCAAATATGGGTGCAGTGAGAAAAAAAATGCATGTGAAATATATCAAGTTGCAGAGCATTCTATTATGGTGAACTATCTGCTCATTAAATCTAGTTTGTAGGATAGGTCATCATCCAACAAATTTTGGATGTTGATGCACAGAAGCTGGCAACATTGCTTGGCCGCATGGTCGGTGTCTAAAAATGTATGCATTATCACAAGATTCCCAAGAGAAATGTTTTTTTCTTAAACAGAAAATATTTCAGTGATCAAACTTTTTAATCCTAACAAAAATGGGCTATTTTCACAAGACAATTTTAGACAAGTAAAGAATGCTTAGAGGCAAGGGGAGCTTAAGAATAAGAGTAATTTTGGGGTTTTTTAACCAAAAAAAAGCATGCCAAAAATGTGGTTTAGAACTGATCTTTAGAGTAAAATTTTGGAAGTAGTATGACTAGTGTACTTGCAAGATAAATGTAACACTATATAATAAATAAATTTTATTACAATCATTTCATTATATTCTGCAGCATATACAGTATTTTGTAAATATTGCAAATAGTAATATAAAATTAGGTATTATAATCTTTCATAAGTATCCAGATCATTACATTACTTGACCAATGTATTCATTCTTCTAGACATAGAGACATCAGGTAAGTCCTCAGAATTGACTTGAAACAGCTAGAGAAAATTTAACAATTTACCATGTAATTCTAGAATCTTAGTGCAATAGCCAGCAAAAAAAAAATCATCTACCCAACTAGAGATTTTGCAAATTATAGGATACATCAAAGTAATATGAAAATTCCTCCAAAGGGAGCAATACTGCAGGATCCAAATTAGCTTTTTGATTATACCCTGTGCACAAGGGCAAACTCTTTCATAATAGGGGATATTTTATTTTGGAGAACTGCTGAGAGAAGAATATTTTTTAAAATGCCAAAATAAACAACATATAATATTTCATTATATTATTATTTATTAGATTTGCATGCCACCCCCCTCCGCAGACTCGGAAAGGGATATTCCTACTTCCTATTTCACTGGGTCCACTGGGTCCCATCCCTTGCTTCCCAACCCCCTCATCTTTCCATCCCATTTCACTTCACTTACTTTTTCTGACTATCACTTTTAGGAATGAGAACTAGACAATCTGCCACAAAACTTTCCTATATGGAGGCCACAGGATGCTGGATGAAGTGGGCACTATTTTGGAAGGGGCTTCTTTAATCCCCCAATTGTCTCATCTTGCCTTATGTCTTATTCAATATTTCAAGAATTAAACAGGAAATAAAACAATAGGCATCCCTTTGTTGTCTCATTTTGTATCTTACAGGGCATTATTAGACTGCCATTGACATTCACTTCTTTTCCAGGGAAATATAAATCAATCATACCCATTTAATGTAATGTCCAAAATTCATATCTTCCAAAAATTTTAACAGGAAGGGGTCCAGTTCTTCTTTTATTTACCTTTTATTTTGTTTCTCCAAGTGTTCCAAAATATCCAACATATTTGTTATATCATCTGTCTTTTAGGTGACATTGTTCCTCATGAATAAATTGTTTTCAACCTCTGAGCCAAAATCATGATAAACAACTTTTAATCATTATTTAATAATAATAATATCAGTCAATAGTTTCTTGTTAAAGAAAATCTTGTTCATCTTTAACTATTACTAATATATTATCTTCTTTTCTCTGACATCTTTCTCCTCTCTGACATCTTTCTCCTCTCTGGCATCTTTCTTCTCTCTGAAATAGGATTCCTCATATTTTGTAATTGTAAAAATTCATGTTCAAAGCATTTATACTAAGATAGCCTGGCACTATTCCTATTTTAATCTTTTTTATAGTGTTTAAAGTTTAAAGCAATCTGTTTCTGTTTTTCAAATTTTCAGCAAATTTTGGCAGAATTGGAAGAGAGCTTGGAAGTCTTCTTGTCCAATCGCTTGCTTAGGCAGGAAACCTTACATTACTTCAGACAAATGGTTACATCTTTTTAAAAACTTCCAGTGTTGTAGCATTCACAACTTGTCCTTTATATAAATTCAGATAATAATCAAAATATTACTCTGACTATGCATTTTGCCACTGTTTGTTAAGATTGTGTGTCTTAACATACATATGGATTCTATACCTATGTTGCTATATTCTCTAAACTTAATTCTATGCTACAAACAATTGGTTCCAAAAGTTTGTGATGAACAGTTTAAATGCAGCTGTAATGAATTTATATATTTTTATATAAAAACAGGAAAAGTCCCAATACTCCTCTGTGGTTTTTGCATAGTGAAAGAACATCTTCTTAATAAAATTATATCAATTTGTGGGATAAGTAACCATGCCTTCTATATTGCTGTCCTGCTCTCTGGGATAGCATCTTCCCAGAAATATGGATAGTGTACTTCACCTGGGGTTCTTAAAGGTCCTTACAAACTAGCTGTGTGTGTGTGTGTATGATGTGTGTGTGTTTCCCACTCTCTCCTCTTTCAATGCTCAATTGTAGAAATTCAGTGTTACAATTACAAGTAAACACAATACCAGGTCTGAGATGAGTGGTGGGCTCCTACGGGAACAGTCAGGAATGTAGTTCCGGCAGCAAAATTTGGAGTTCCACCCCAGAGCACCCAATTTGCACTGAAAGATGTTGAAACAAAATGCATAAACCACGCCGACAGTGTGGTAGTAAAATTATGGGTAACCCATCACTGTCTGAGATGCTGTTACCATAGGCTACCTCATCAAAATGCTTTTAAATTTTTTAATTAATTTTTATTTATTTATTTAATTTTGTCCAATACACAATAATACACAATGAAGGTAGTAGAGGGCACCTTCAAGGAAATAAAATTAGAGAAGGAGTAGAAGAGAGAGTATACGATAAAACAAATCAATGAGAGAATAGAAGAAAGATAAAATGATAGAAGAGAAGATATATGGGATATAGGAAAGACAATAGGACAGGGGTCAGAAGGCACTCTAATGTTCTTATGCACGCCCCTTACTGACCTCTTAGGAATCTGGAGAGGTCCACCGTGGACAGTCTAAGGGTAAAATGTTGGGGGTTGGGGGATGATACTATGGAGTCAGGTAATGAGTTCCACGCTTCAACAACTCTATTACTAAAGTCGTATTTTTTACAGTCAAGTTTGGAGCGGTTAATATTGAGCTTGAATCTGTTACGTGCTCTTGT
The DNA here is from genome assembly GCF_031021105.1 of Erythrolamprus reginae. Taxonomy (NCBI): domain Eukaryota; kingdom Metazoa; phylum Chordata; class Lepidosauria; order Squamata; family Dipsadidae; genus Erythrolamprus; species Erythrolamprus reginae. Next base: position 47,708,409 of record NC_091963.1, read on the forward strand.
GTTGTTGTTCCCTAACTTGAAATACTGAGGGGTATATGTGGATGTCCAAGTGCATCATGTGACTTTCTCATAGTACCAATCCTTTGAAAACTTTGAGTTTGAAGGGTATTATTATATTATTTTTGTATATCAGATATATCCAGCTAATATTATGAATAGTATATTCAAATATACAGAAATGTGTGTTTGCCAGAACACGATCAAGGTTTTAGTTCTGATGCAACCAATTTCAGAATCTGTTTTCATTTTAGTCCAGTGAGAAGATGAAGATAATCAAGAGAGGTACATCACCAATGTTTAAACAGCAGCTGCCCCTGTTACTAAGCAACTGTCCTTTTTATCCCACAAGTCAGATACTAAGGCATCTGAGGCTTTCTTTCTCACACCTCTATGAATGAAAAAGGTTAGACACAATTGTCTTTGCACTCCTCATGAAACCAGCATACAATTTTCTGTTTTGCACAAACACCATTTAGCTGTAGCCTGTTCCTGCAATGTCATGTCTTGAGCATCTAACAGAAAGGTGTTTTAAAATAAGCAAACAAATATTGTTGCCAAACAAACTACATGGATATTTTCATGAAGAGCTAGATTCTTAGTAAAATACAATAAGACAACTTAAACTGGACTCTTAATAAAAAAACAGCAGACTTTCAGAGTCCATGAGGTTCTATAAATAGATCCATATAGATTAGACACCCTAGTTGAATAGATACTTTGATGCTTATCACAAATTACAGAGACATATTGATGAACATTATATCTTAATGAAAGTAGGAGAAACAGCTTTTCTCGCTACTGGAATTTTCTCCTAAGATTATCTCATTAAAGTAAGGATTCTAATAAGATGTTTTAGCCTGTATTTGGAGCAGAGTAACTGCAGTATTGCATAATGATGTGCTGCACCTTATATAATAGGATTTTCTAATTTGACCTCACTCTCAGAGTTTTATATTGGTGCTGTTGACCTATTTAAATTATTCCAGCAATGGCACAAAATATTTCTATCTCCAGAGCACACAAGCAAACAAGTATATTGCAACGTATCACTCTTGCTTGTAAGTTAGTTCTTTAGCAGTATTCATTGTGTAGTCAAAAGAAAATCGAATATAATAAAGCAAATATTAGAAGCTAATATTTCCTTTTTTTAAATATCTATTTAACACAATTAATCACTGAATTGTGTAACTTTAAGACACATAATTTCATTCTTCATCAACTTAAAGAAGAAAATGTGCAAATAAGATGTTAAAAATTTATCAACTGGTGGATATTTATTTATTTATTTATTTATTTATTTATTTTTTAGATTTGTATGCCGCCCCTCTCCACAGACTCGGGGCGGCTCACAACAAGTGAAAAAACAATCTACAACAAATCTAAATTACTGTTTAAAAATATTTAAAAGACCCCATATTCTAAACACACATACATACAAACATACCATTCATAAATTGTATCTGACCGGGGGAGATGTTTCAGTTCCCCCATGCCTGACGACAGAGGTGGGTCTTAAGGAATTTACGAAAGGCAAGGAGAGTAGGGGCAGTTCTAATCTCCAGGGGGAGTTGATTCCAGAGGGCCGGGGCCGCCACAGAGAAAGCTCTTCCCCTGGGGCCCGCCAACCGACATTGTTTAGTTGATGGGACCCAGAGAAGGCCCACTCTGTGGGACCTAATCGGTCGCTGGGATTCGTGCGGCAGCAGGCGGTCTCGGAGATATTCTGGTCCAGTGCCATGAAGGGCTTTAAAGGTCATAACCAACACTTTGAATTGTGACCGGAAGTTGATCGGCAACCAATGCAGACTGCGGAGTGTTGGTGAAACATGGGCATACCTAGGTAAGCCCATGACTGCTCTCGCAGCTGCATTCTGCATGATCTGAAGTTTCCGAACACTTTTCAAAGGTAGCCCCATGTAGAGAGCATTACAGTAGTCGAACCTCGAGGTGATGAGGGCATGAGTGACTGTGAGCAATGAGTCCCGGTCCAGATAGGGCCGCAACTGGTGCACCAGGCGAACCTGGGCAAACGCCCCCCTCGCCACAAATAGCCTTGCCTAATGCAATGTACTATGTAATCCCAAGCAAATCTTTTCAGCAAAAAATAACTGAATTCAATTATGTTAGTTGTCCGAGACAAATGAGCATAGGATTTCTGCCATATTGTTCAGGTAAAGTAGTGTTTTTCAATCTTGGCAATTTTAAGATGCATGGACCTAAGTTCCCATATTTGTCCAGTCGGTATGCTGGAGCAAGACAAGGAGGAGGTGAAGTCCCATTTTAAGATGCTAACTGCAATAACAGAAGCTTTTTTTAAAAAAAAGAAGCTAGTATCTACTAACTATTGGCCCATGAGGGTAGGACAGAAGAGTATGAAATATTATCCCTGATGGGGACCAAACCTTTCTAGTAGCCTACCTAAAAGTAGCTCTCAGCTGTCTTATCAGCTCGAAAATGGATTTAATTAGCAGCAGAATGTTGTGGATATTTCAGCAGTGAGATCTGTAGAAATTGTTGAAAGCAAAAAAGAACAACAAGAAAAAGCAACCAGGAATGTGATCTCCAAGCTAAAGAAATAATTTCAACAGCAGACTTTCAGAGTCCATGAGGTTCTATAAATAGATCCATATAGATTAGAATAACATGGAACATTCTCTTCTGTGACTTTTTAAAAATAAGACCAGCCCAATAAGATTTGTCCTAATAATAAATTGCCCTAATATGTAAAGGTTTAATATTTTAAATTTAATATAATAATAAATTTATTATTTATATTATTCAGATAACAATGTTATATACTTTTACATATTAATACTTTGTAAACTATCAATCTAATTGACAAACCTATTAACATAATAATTTAAAATGCCAAGCTTAGCCAAAACACAAAACAGTAAGCTTATAGTTAATAAATTATTTTATATACAATGGTACCTCTACTTACAAACTTAATTTGTTCCATGACCAGGTTCTTAAATAGAAAAGTTTGTAAGAAGAAGCTATTTTTCCCATAGGAATCAATGTAAAAGCAAATAATGTGTGCAACTGGGGAAACCACAGGGAGGGGGGAGGCCCTGCTTCCTCCCAGGAGACTCCTAGAGAGGCCCCATGGAAGCTTCTCCCTGCCTTTTCTGGTCATGGTTTCAGAGGCTTGGGTTTGTAAGTGGAAAATGGTTCTTGAGAAGAAGCAAAAAAAATCTTGAATACCCAGTTCTTATCTAGAAAAGTTTGTAAGTAGAGGCGTTCTTAAGTAAAGGTACCATTGTACATTCTAATTTTCTAGTGGAATATCTTGGCTTGTTTCCAAAAGGAAATGAGAGAAGACAAGAAGATTTAGCAGAGAGTTTCTTGAGAAATCCTAGCAATGATCAGTTTAATTGAACTACAAAATGATAAAATGAAATTGATCTTAATAAGCTTTAAAGTCTTGGGGAAATGCCAGGATTTATGCCACATAGACTTTAAGTATTAAGATTTAATATCTTGAAGTAGATCTTGAAATCTAATAGAAATTTGTAAAAGTATAGGTTAGAGTTGTCATTAAATGGGCAGGAGTTCTGTAGTGATTAGCTAGGGTTTTACTTTCATTTGGCCAGATAAAATAGTTTTTAAGAAATACCTTGAATTGCATTACATGCACATATTGTGTCATGTTAATGACCATCACTTACATTAGTGTACATTGTCTACTTGACTTTTAAAATGCTCATCAATGGGCATTCTGATTCACTTGTCCGCAGTCCACTGGAGTCCTTGGTGGCAGCCTGGAACAAGACTTAATGGGGGGGGGGAAGCTGGACCAGATTGCACCTCGGCAATCTTTCTGTGGCCGTGAATCCAGGAGAGCTCCTCGGTTTACTGAGGAGCTCTGGGAGAAGTGCCAGAAGAGATGTTTGAAGCGGTGTTGGAGGGCCAGTAAATCTGAAACTGACCAAACACTATTAAGAATCTTCATTAGATCTTATGTAGTGGCGATTCAGGTGGCAAAATGTTCACAGTTTTCTGCTGTAATTTCATCTGCAGAATCACTGACCCACTCCCTCCTTAAAACAAAGCAGACGCAGAGGAACCCTTTGAGGGTAGTGCTGGGGATTTTGTACAGTTTCTGATAGATAAAGTTGCTCAGATTCAGACATACCTGGATTCCGACTGGGCAGTATCGACAGAGATGACAGGGGTAAGCCTTAGTCCAATTGTGTGGCATGAGTTTGATCTGGCAGCTCCTGATGAAGTGGACAAGGACATGGAAGCTGTTAGTTCCTCTAGCTGTTTATTGGACTCATGCCTCTCCTGACTGGTTTCGTCTGGCAGGGAGGTGACACGAGGCTGGGTTCAGGCATTGATCAACATTTCCTGGAGTGAGGGTTTCTTTCTGCACTCGCTGAAGGAAGTGATTGTGCGACCCCTCCTCAAGAAGCCTTCCCTAGATCCAGGTAATTTGAAAAAACTATCCTGTCTCCAATCTTCCTTTTACAGGGAAGGTTGTTGAGAAAGTGGTGTCGCTTCAGCTCCTACAGTCATTGGATGAAGCTGATTATCTAGACCCTTATCAGTTGGGATTCAGGCTCAGCTACAGCACTGAAATTGCTTTGGTCACACTGATGGATGATCTCTGGCAGGCCCAAGATAGAGGGCATTTCTCTATCTTGGTGCTCCTTGACTTCTCAGCTTCTTTCTATACCATTGACCATGGTATCCTTCTGCGTCGACTGGAGGAATTGGGAGTGGGACATACTCCTCTTACCTCTCTGGTCAATCACAGTTGGTGTTGGTAGGGAAACAGAGGTCAAATCCCAGTCCCATCTTTTGTGGGTGCCTTAGGGGTCGGCCCTCTCTCCTTACTATTTAACATATATATGGAACCACTGGGTGAGTCATCCAAAAGCATGGGGTGAGTTTCCAGCAGTACATTTCCACCCCATGTCAATTCAGTGAAGCAGTGGAAGTAATGTACTAGTGCCTGAAGGCTATGAGGGGTCTGGATGGGAGTTAACAGACTTAAGTTCAACCCCAACAAGATTGAGTTGCTGTGGTATTGCCTCCCAAGGACTATTCCATCTGTCCATCCTTAACTCTGGGGGGAGAAATATTTACCTCATCAGAACTAGTCCACAATCTGGGAGTCCCCCTAGACCCATAGCTGAAATTAGAACATCTCTCAGCTGTGGCTAAGGGGACTTTTCCCCAGGTCCACCTGGTGCACTAGTTGCAGCCCTTTTTGGATTAGGAATCTTTGCTCACAGTCACTCATGCCTTTGTCACTTCGCGGCTCGACTACTGCAATGCACTCTACATGGGTCTACCCATGAAGAGTATTCAGAGACTACGATTAATCCAGAATGTTGCCACACAAGCTGTGATGGGTGTGCCTCGGTACATCCATATAACACCAATGCTCCGTGAACTGCACTGGCTGCCAATCAGTACTAGACACAGTTGAAAGTGTTGGTTATTACCTATAAAGCCTTACATGGCTTACGGCTAGATTATTTATGGACCATCTTCTGCCTTATAATTTCTAGAGACCAGTTAGAGCCCACAGGGTCAGCCTTCTCCAGGTCCCATTGGCCAAACAGTGCCACTTGGCAGGACCGTGGGGGAAGGCCTTCTCTGTGGCAGCTCTGACTCTCTGGAACCAACTACCTCCAGAGATCCACACTGCTCCCACTCTCTTGGCCTTCCAGAAAGCCTTAAAAACCTGGCTTTGCCAGCAGACCTGGGGCTGTTAAGCAATAGCATCCAGCTCTGGCCCAGAAGTGCAAATGTTTTTATTAATGAGGTTTTATACTGTTGTATATCATTTTTATCGGTTGTATGCCACCCAGAGTCCGAAAGGAATTGGGCGGCTCACAAATCCAATAAATTAAATTAAATTAATACCTCCATAGAATGAGTTCTGATAATGTTCCATTTCCCAGATATTGAAACTTAGACTAGAGAAGGAAATTGGCAGGTTTGTTCACCCAAGTTCTCTAAGAACAAAAAGAAGAAGAATTTTGGTAGGAAACAGTCAAATGAGAAATGAATGCATTTTGAAGTCATAAAACCTTTAAGGTATTTTCTTAAGCCTAATAATTCTCAGTCTTGGCAACTTTAAGATATATGGATTTTAATTCCCAGAATTCTGGCTGAAGAAATCTGGGAATTGAAATCCATATATCTTAAAGTTGCCACGATTGAGAAACACTGTCCCAGCCTCTTAGTCTTATTAACAATTTTGCACCACAGGCTCTTTCTTCTGTAGTTCATCCTCTTGTGTTTTCAATCAACAGTTCTTTCACTGAGAGCACATAAAATGCTTACAGCTGCCAGCTTGCTTCTGTGTAATACATCCCCCCACAAGAGGGTGGGGAAGGACTCATACTTGTCACATTTGCTTTCTGTGATTAAAAAAAAAGAATGAGGAAAATCCTGGTATGTTGACAATAAGAGGGTGGAAAGAAGTGCCAGACGATAGGAGAATCAGGAATTCCTGCCAATGGAAGCCCCTTCCCTCTCCACATGCTCAGGCCAAATTCGCTTTGCTGAATTTTGTTCCAAAGCAAAGTTCAAATTTTGTTCTGCAACCCACTAATTATTCAGTTGAGGTTCAGTAACTCAACATTGTACAGGTAGTCAGTCCTTGATTTATTATAGTTCATTTAATGACTGTTTGAAGTTGCAACAGCATTGAAAAAAGTGATTTATGACCACTTTTCACAATGATTATAGCGTCCCCGTAATCATGGGATCAAAATTCAGATGATTGGTAAGCTTACTCCTATTTATGACGGTTACAGCAAGCTAGGATCATGTGATCTGTTTTTGTGATTTTCTAACAAGCAAAGTGTTGTGATTTAGTCTGAGGCTCCTCAGGGAACGGCTGAAACTCTGCCGGCTCCATGCTCCGAGGGGGAGGACGAGGAACGGGAAGAGGAGGAGGACCAGGCAGACGGGGAAGAGGAATGTCAGGACGAGGAGGAGGGAGAACAGCCTGAGACCCCCGGGGGGGAGCTCTCCCCAGCAAGTAGCCTGGAGTCATTAGATGAGAACGCACAAGCCATCATAGATATGAGGCAGAGAAGGGCAGCACAAAGAAGGGGACAATTAGCCAGGTATTTTCATCCCTAATAGGCAACAGCTGGGTTTGGGTGTGGTTCTCCTCAGAAAGGTTGAAAAGGCAGGCCCGCCCTTCCTGTATTGTGGAGAGTTATCTTTTGGGAGTCCTGTGACCTTGCTTCGATCCTTGGCGTCTCTGATTCTGGCTTGTGGCCTCGAAGGCTGAAAACTTGGGGGAGGCGTGGGTTTTATTATCTACAGTGGTGTGTGTGCCAGCAAGAAGCCTGTTGTATTGTCTGGCCGTCGTGACTCTTCTGTGAAGCTTCATAGCATTCCAGTTTGTAAGAACAGTTTTTGTTATCTGTGTTTGTTTTCAAAGATATAAAATGACTTTGCTTTTTACCAGCGTGTCTGGCTACTCTTTTTAGTTGGTGTTGACATCTGGGGGAACCCAGACAGAACACAAAGTTAATTGGGGAACCCATATTCACTTAACAGCTGTATTACCAACTTAACAACTGCTGTGATTCACTTAACAACTGTGGTAAGAAAGAAAGGTCGTAGAATGAGGCAAAATTCACTTAACAACTATCTCCGCAACAGAAATTTTAGGACAAATTTGTGGTTATAAGTCAAGAACTAACTGTAGAAGAATCTATGGATGGATATTTAGTTTCACTTTGCAAGGAGGAAAGCATTGAGAAATTGGAATAGAGGAATACATCCGGAGGAAATACAGGATTGACTGGTTCAATACTGAAACATTTTGTTGTAGACAGCATTTGGACTGAATTATTTTTCAATTCTACAGTATTCTCATAATAGTATTTTACACACACACACACACACACACATGCACACAATAGAAGGAATCTCAACTGTACCATAAAAATTATATGGCTAGCTGAATTTTTATACTTCACATTAATCTTTCTGTTTTCTTCCGAGATTCTCTTTTTCTCTCTCTTTTCCCCTTCCCTAAGCCTTTTAATAGCCTGAAATTCTTTTAAATGTTATTTTAAAATAATGAAGAGGAAAACTGCAATTTATTTTATGTATTGCAAAAGTAGAGAATGCCAAAAACAATCTTCATTTAATGTGCTGGCAGGCACGGCTACTAATCTTTCAAGTGCTACTGGATTGTACAGGATATGAAAAAGAGGAGTGTATCCCCCCCCCCCAAGATTAAAGAATCACTGAGGTTTAAAGGCTTAATATGATGATGTTTGTACTGGAAGAGCTCAGAGGTCTCCAGTTCTGCACACAATTGGATGCAGCATTAGAGTTATTTATGAAAACAAACAAAAAGTGCTCCCGGGTAGATGTGATCTATCCTTGGAGATGTGTTGTGGCATGAAACTGTAAAGCTGTCAGTATTTCTTCAGCGCCTGGCAGGATCCTCTGCTCTGGGGAGGGCCAGCAGCCTGAGTCGTTCTGTACATGAATCCAGGCTATTGTTCTGTGCATACTTCGGTGGTTTTTTTTTAAAGTATCACAAAGCAGGCTGTTACTTATTCAAATGCAGGAGCTCCTTCCATCATGCAAGACAGCCCATTCAAGTCACATGCCAGAGGTCTCCTCAGAATGGGCTGCTGCAGCTGCTTCAAATCTGCTGTCTAACATAAGAAGCAGTTGGACCAAGCTGACAGCAGTCAGCTTCCCAGCCTCTGCAGAAGACAAGGAAAAGATTTGGGATCCAAGCAGTATGTTTGCCGAAGAGCTGTGGCTTGACAATGAGAAAGCCCATGCTGTGGTTCACAAATCAAAGCAAGGACGGAAGCGCCAAGAACTCCTGGCAGTAGCCTTGGGGGTTAAGATGGGAGTAAAAGGGGCACTCTTGTGGCAACCGTTGAAACTCTTTGCCTATTCACAGATCACCTCCTTGGTCAGAAGAGCAGCACTGACCCAGAACGGCAACAATTTCAACTATGAAAAAGCACACAATTTTAAGGTAAGGACCTTTATGCTGTAGATCGTTTGTGCACTGAAAGCTTACCTATCTTTTACTATATCAGGTTATTTTCTTGCTATCGATGTCTCTGGGTGACTTCTATTTTAGATGAAATAAGATTAATTTAATATAGATAGGAAATACTGGCTGGCTTAGAAATGCAAGTGTAGGGCAAAGATGCAGAATCTAATTGAAGTTGATATTGCTGGAACAAACATTTCTCCTCCTTGTGACTCACTGGTCATAGGGCTTCTCGTGGGAAACAAAGTCTCATTAAATCAGTAATAACTCAGTGCTGTATTTTCAAATATACGCCAATAGAATTCAACTCAAAATTGCAACTTTATTCTTTGAAAGTGCATTTCTCTGATTCATGATTGTTCTACTATATGTATTTTAAAATTAATAACTAAACAATTCTGCCAGATTTTTACTTCTGCCTATGAAGTATAATCCTTACGTTCACTGTTCATGTCAAAGAGAATACGAAATTATGGGACACATAAAAAGTTATTAGCTTTTCTGATCTCTATGTAATCAGAGCTGTTGCAATAAAGGAAAGCTTCCTGACTTTGGTTTTATATTTGGAAAGAATCATTTTCCCATTGAGGCACCATTTGGAATGACGTGCATATGTATGAAAGGTGACTCATTTTCTAGTACTGGGCTTCCAAGCATCTGGATCTGCGTCTATAGTGGGAGCAGCTGCATCCATTCCATAATGAGACATTATCCAATTCTGCAGTTAAAGTATCTGAATTTTAGATGAGAATAAATTTTTAAATTTATCAGGTTTGGGAACATATTCTGTGACAACTTATTTATTGGCAATGAAATTACGGTTGTGCTAATCACTGCTTTTAAAATAGCTCTGGAATTCTGAATGTATTGATTTCTTGTTTGAATATATGTATTTGATTTTGTACAAATATTGAGCAATAAATGTTCAGACATCATCCCAGTACTAGAGTTAAGAAAAACAAAAATCTATTGCCAGAGGATTTGTTAAATGGACGATTTATTCTTCAAGGGACAGATGGTAGCTCATTTGGAGAATATCCAAGAACAAACATAATGTGTTCACAAACCATACTCTTTATACATATACTGTATTTGTATGCATACCTGCATTTTTAAAACAATGGCAGTCATTTGAATAAGAACACCTATATAAAGATATTTTTTAATTTTCCAGCATGTGTGGACATAGCAATATTTTATTTTGATTCAAACAGTATACAAAAGATAGTGTAATTACAGAAAACAAACCTATAAAGCCTATTACTTTGCAATCATTTATTCAAAAACAAATTATCAGACATATAATTTTCTTTTATGACAAGCCCTTCAATGCATTTTAAATTATTTAGCAAATGGTTCATTTTTGTATAGGTGGAAATATGTGTTTGATTTTGAACTGTTTACAAATATTGAACAATAATATTAAAACATTATCCTAGTACTTTTAATTTGAAGAATGTAAAAGTACTAAAATAATGTTTTAATTATCCGTGTCATTGTTTTTTCCCAAGAGAGAAAGGGGCAATCCTTTTTAAAATCTTTTAAGTATTTTTAATACTTATAAATCTCTCCTTAACAATCATTCTTTATGAAAAATTATTTCATTTTAGCTGAAAAAATATTTTCTCGTGACTTAGGATATATATTTACGCATTGACCTATGCATTATTTCTTCCATCTTTGAAATTCTTTTTTTTATCCCTGATTTAAAACTGGATGTGTGCCCAGTTTTAGTTATAAAGGTATTTAAAAATCTTTTGTTCACTCTAGCTGTTTAGCATACTCTTTTGCTTCCTATTTAAAAAGTTTAAGTTTAAGCAGTAATTCAGATGATTTATAACTTTTAAAAGTTTGTAAAAGAAGTCTTTTTTTAGGATTGCCTAAAAATTAGATATGTGTTTTTGCCAGTATAAGTTTTAAAATGTGAAATGGACATATAGCTAATACAATATATTTCGGAGTCTAAGATGCACTTTTCCCCCCTCTAAAAGAGGGTGAAAATTTGGGTGTGTCTTATACACTGAATGTAGCCCCACCCAACCTCTAAAAGGGAGGATTCAGGGGCTGAAAACAACCCTGTGAAACCTCTGTTTCAGAAGCTTTTTTCCCAGCCTCTGAAAGCTCCATTTGAGCGGATGGCTGGAGCTACAATGGAGGTTTCACAGGCTGGAAAAATGCCTCTGAAATGGAGGCTTCACAGTCTGATAAAGCAAGGGAAAGAGCTCACAACCAGTGAACCTGTTGGTAAAGTTCATTTCTGGGAACAGCTGATTGAGGATATTTAGGTAGGCCATCTAACTCTCCCCCCTCCATCAGCTTTTTTCTTATTTTCGTCCCAAAAAATAAGGTACAGCTTATTCTCAGGTGAATCTTATAGTCCGAAAAATACGGTACCTAATAGAGATCATATTATATAAAAAACGTAAATTATTTTGAAAAAATTAAGACATTTTTATGCAATGTAACATTTACTATTTACTCACCTCATTATGATTACTTACGATTAATTATGAGATCACTCTCATTATGAGAGTAATCTTATTATATATATGAGACCCAGTTTGATATAAAAGTTAAAATGCCAGGCTAAAAGCCAGAGAACCATTAGTTTTAGACCCACTTTAGGCATAAAAGGCACCACAGGCTCAAAGGTTGTGGGGAAAAGAGGCGGATGGAAGATTTTTGTGTTTGTTGACTGCTTTGAATTATAAAATATAATGTGGTACATAAGTAAAATTAATATTGACATATAAAGACAAATTATATAGTAATTTGCCTTAATATAAAGAGTTTAGCCAAGGTGGTATTTAATTCATTTATTTAAAATAAAGATTTACAGATACAGACGTTGAAAAGCAAAGAGTTGCAATTAAAATAGGTAACCTTTTATTAAAAATGGATAGTGCTGTGTCTGCATAGACAAGGCCATTATTTCACAATCTAGTGCTAACATTGAGAGGGGAAATGTTCCTTCATAATAGAATGATAACCAGTTCAGGTTACTTCAACACTCCGTGGCTTGCATTGGCTGCCGATCCGTTTCCGGTCACAATTCAAAGTGTTGGTCATGACCTTTAAAGCCCTACATGGCAATGGACCAGATTACCTCCGGAACCGCCTGCTACCGCATGAATCCCAGCGACCGATAAGGTCCCACAGAGTTGGCCTTCTCTGGGTCCCGTCGACTAAACAATGTCATTTGGCGGGCCCCAGGGGAAGAGCCCCGGCCCTCTGGAACCAACTCCCCCCGAAGATTAGAACTGCCCCCACCCTCCCTGTCTTTCGTAAACTACTCAAGACTCATTTATACCACCAGGCATGGGGGAGTTGAGATAGCTCTTCCCCCTAGGCCATTACAAGTTATACATGGTATGTTTGTGTGTATGTTTGGTTTTATAATAGGGGTTTTTAGTTGTTTTTTATTATTGGATTGTACATGTTGTGTTTATTATTGTTGTTAGCCACCCTGATTCTACGGAGAGGGGCGGCATACAAATCCAATAAATTATTATTATTATTATTATTATTATTATTATTATTACCATTTTACAATGCTATATAGCTTCTCTAAGTGGTTTACAGAGTAAGCCTATTGCCCCCAACTCAAAATAAAAATAGAGGTAGTATTTCCTCTAGTATGATTTTTGCATAAACTAAATGACAAAGATTACACAAAAATTAGCCCATGGATAACTGATATTCTTGGTACAGTCAAGTTAACTGCTCAGGAATCTCAAAATGGTCTTCCATCAAAATACTGACCAAACCCTACTTTGTTTTGTGTTTAGAATTTTGCATACATTATCAAATTATTTATTATCATGTTTCCCCGAAAATAAAACAAAGTCTTATATTAATTTTTGCTCTAAAAGACGCTTTATGGCTTATTTTCAGGGGGAAATACAATATTAAATGAATCTGACTGCTTGACTATTTTAACTTATATCTGGGACAAGGACAGGGGTGGGCTGCTGCCTGTACGGGGTAGAACGCAGTGGGGTAGCAAAAATGGAGCTCCACCCCAGAGCACCCAATTTGCACTGAAAGATGTTGAAAGAAAATGCACCCCATTTTTATGAAGTGTTTCTTTTAGTTTGTTATGTTTTAACCTCAGTTAACTGTTCAACTTCTTTTACTGTTTTGTATTTAGTCTTATTTTATTTGTTCCGCTGTTGTAAGCCACCCTGAGTCCATCGGGATTGGGTGGCACAGAAGTCGAATAAATAAATAAATAAGCCACGCCCACAGTGTGGTAGTAAATATTGGCATTAAAGTTGTAATTCGCATCAATGTCAGATCAATGACCAGACTAAATATATAATTAATGATTGGAAAGAATTGTAGTTTTCTCCAGATTGCTGAAGAGGTTGACTTTTTCAACTAGCTCAATGAAATTTATTCAAATACACTGGTACCTCTATTTAAGAACGCCTCTACTTAAGAACTTTTCTAGATAAGAACCGGGTGTTCAAGATTTTTTTGCCTCTTCTTAAGAACCATTTTCTACTTAAGAATCCAAGCATGGAAAAATTTCCCAGGAAATTTGAGAGCGGCATAAAGGCCCAGCCACTTTTCTGCCATTCCCTCTTTAATCTCGGCCATCTCAGGCTTTTCTGGGCTGCCAGAAGAGCCTTTCGGTGGCGCTTAAGGAGGCTTTGGCAGTCCAGAATGAATGAAGCATTTTATTTATTTAGTTAGTTAGTTAGTTAGTTAGTTACTTACTTACTTACTTACTTAGTTAGTTAGTTAGTTAGTTAGTTAGTTAGTTAGTTAGTTAGTTAGTTAGTTAGTTAGTTAGTTATTAGATTTGTATGCCGCCCCTTTCCGTAGACTAGGAGCAGCTCACAACAGAATAAAAACAGTTTATAACAAATCTAATAATTTACAATTTAAAATATTTTAAAAATCCATTATTAAACAGACATACACACAAGCATACCATGCATAAATTGTATAGGCCCGGGGGAGATATCTCAGTTCCACCCATGCCTGACGACAAAGATGGGTTTTAAGGAGTTTGCAAAAGGCGAGGAGGGTAGGGGCAGTTCTAATCTCTGGGGGGAGCTGTTCCAGAGGGCCAGGGCCGCCACAGAGAAGGCTCTTCCCCTGGGGCCCACCAACCGACATTGTTTAGTTGACGGGACCCGGAGAAGGCCCACTCTGTGGGACCTAATCGGTCGCTGGGATTCGTGCGGCAGAAGGTGGTCTCGGAGATATTCTGGTCCGATGCCATGAAGGGCTTTAAAGGTCATAACCAACACTTTGAATTGTGATCGGAAATTGATCGGCAACCAATGCAGACTGTGGAGTGTTGGTGTAACATGGGCATACCTAGGGAAGCCCATGACTGCTCTCGCAGCTGCATTCTGCACGATCTGAAGTTTCTGAACACTTTTCAAAGGTAGCCCCATGTAGAGAGCATTACAGTAGTCGAACCTCGAGGTGATGAGGGCATGAGGGACTGTGAGTAGTGAGTCCCGGTCCAAATAGGGCCGCAACTGGTACACCAGATGAACCTGGGCAAACGCCCCCCTCGCCACAGCTGAAAGATGGTTCTCTAATGTGAGCTGTGGATCGAGGAGGACACCCAAGTTGCGAAGGGGTCAATAATTCCCCCCCAGGGTGATGGACGGACAGGTGGGATTGTCCTTGGGAGGCAAAACCCACAGCCACTCCGTCTTATCAGGGTTGAGTTTGAGTCTGTTGGCACCCATCCAGGCCCCAACAGCCTCCAGACACCGGCACATCACTTCCACTGCTTCGTTGATTGGACATGGGGTGGAGATGTAAAGCTGGGTATCATCAGCGTACTGATGATACCTTACCCTATGCCCTTGGATGATCTCACCCAGCGGTTTCATGTAGATATTGAATAGCAGGGGGGAGAGGACCAACCCCTGAGGCACCCCACAAGGGAGAGACCTCGGGGTTGACCTCTGGCCCCCCACTAACACCGACTATGACCGGCCGGAGAGGTAGGAGGAGAACCACTGAAGAACAGTGCCTCCCACTCCCAACCCCTCCAGCCGGCGCAGAAGAATACCATGGTCGATGGTGTTGAAAGCCACTGAGAGGTCAAGAAGCACCAGGACAGAGGATAAACCCCTGTCCCGGGCCCGCCAGAGATCATCCATCAATGCGACCAAAGCAGTTTCCGTGCTGTAACCAGGCCCGAAACCCGACTGCTGGGGACCTAGATAATCGGCTTCTTCCAAGGACCATTGGAGCACTTGCAGAGGGAATAAACTTCTTCCAGTGCCCAGAGAAAAGAAACGTTCCCTTTGCTCTGGGCAGCCCAGAGTAAACGGAGCGTTTTCCTTACTCTGGACGCTTGGGGAGGGAATAAACCACTTCACTGTGGTGACTCCTTCAGCTCCTCCCATACACCCAGTGCCTCCCATACACCCAAAGCATCTGGGTGTGGAAAGACAAAAGGTGCACTTCGCCCCGGCCGGATCAACTCAGCTTCAGCCAAACCAATTAGTCACCACAGTGAAGGAAAGGCGCTGGCTACAAAGCGAGCAAGCAAGAGAAGAGGGGAGCCCTTCAGAATGGGAAGGAAGAGGAAGCAGGTAGCAGCAGCAGCAGCCGTCTTTCGATCAAAGGAGCGGGAGGTTCCCCCCTCTCACCCGCCTGGGTTTCTGTCTCTGGCGCAGTGCATAGGAGGTAGCCTTGTGCCGGGTGTATGGGAGGTGTGTGCTCCTTCTCACCACCTCAGAGTCCTTCTTTTTTTTTTTAAGCCTTAAAGTTTTGGATTTTTTTGATTCCACTCACCTCACCTTCTTCCTTCAGCAGTGACTGTCCTCCTCTTCTTCCTCCTCCTCCTTCCACCCATTTCTTCCCAATGGGTTTGCACACATTATTTGCTTTTACATTGATTCCTAAGGTTAAAAATTGCTTCTACTTACAAACTTTTCTATTTAAGAACCTAGTAACGGCACGAATTTAGTTCTTAAGTAGAGGTACCACTGTACAATTAGATTACAAATAAGAAAAAGAAAATGAAATGATCTTTTTGTATCTGGCATCAGTTTCTTTGAAATATGTTGGAACAGTTTCATTGGTCTAACTTTCTCTTAAACATTAAAAAAATCAAACTTAGAATATAGGACAACTTAAATAAAGTTTGCCCATGCCCAGTCAAAGAAGCGGTGGAAGTGATATGCCGGTGCCTGGAGGCAGTTGGGGCCTGGATGGGTGTCAACAGACTCAAACTCAACCCGGATAAGACGGAGTGGCTGTGGGTTCTGCCTCCCAAGGACAATCCCATCTGTCCGTCCATTACTCTGGGGGGGAATTACTGACCCCCTCAGAGAGGGTCCGCAACTTGGGCGTCCTCCTCGATCCACAGCTCACATTAGAAAACCATCTCTCAGCTGTGGCGAGGGGGGCGTTTGCCCAGGTTCGCCTGGTGCACCAGTTGCGGCCCTATCTGGACCGGGACTCATTGCTCACAGTCACTCATGCCCTCATCACCTCGAGGTTCGACTACTGTAATGCTCTCTACATGGGGCTACCTTTGAAAAGTGTTCGGAAACTTCAGATCGTGCAGAATGCAGCTGCGAGAGCAGTCATGGGCTTACCCAGGTATGCCCATGTTTCACCATCACTCCGCAGTCTGCATTGGCTCCCGATCAGTTTCCGGTCACAATTCAAAGTGTTGGTTATGACCTTTAAAGCCCTTCATGGCATCGGACCAGAATATCTCCGAGACCGCCTTCTGCCGCACGAATCCCAGCGACCGATTAGGTCCCACAGAGTGGGCCTCCTCCGGGTCCCGTCAACTAAACAATGTCGGTTGGCGGGCCCCAGGGGGAGAGCCTTCTCTGTGGCGCACCGACTCTCTGGAACCAACTCCCCCCGGAGATCAGAACTGCCCCTACTCTTCCTGCCTTCCGTAAACTCCTCAAAACCCACCTTTGCCGTCAGGCATGGGGGAACTAAACATCTCCCCCTGGGCACATTTAATTTATACATGGTATGCCTGTGTGTGTGTCTGTTAGTATATGGGGTTTTTTAAATCTTTAAATATTTTAATTAATTGAATTATTTATGATTTGTTTTACACTTGTTGTGAGCCGCCCCGAGTCTTCGGAGAGGGGCGGCATACAAATCCAAATAATAAATAATAAATAATAAATAAAGTTAGTTATTAACTAACTTTGGAAGACAACTTGAAATTGAGGTCTTTTTTTCAGAGAGACAATGATGAAAAATTAGGCAAACCTATCACTTTATAAACAGACCTTCAGTATGTTTTTAGAATGAGTGTAAACAAAGTTTTTAAACAGCCAACAATCTCCTACGCTTGATTCACATGCTATTTTTCCCCACAAAAGTTATGCTCTTCTGGCCCCAGTAATTCCATCTGTTATTCAGAGTGCTTTATCTGCCAAGGTCATGAGCAAATTTGAGTGGGAGAGGAAATGAACAAAATCATTAAGGGCTTTCCACCTGTTTTTCCCCCTGTTGTTAAATCATCATTGTATTAGCTTCAATTTATTCTGATGAATTTAAATTCCCACAAGATGCCTAGGAAGAGGTAGTCTCCTTTATGTCATCTTTCCAGGATATCTTCCTTGTAAATGAAATTTTTCCTTCCCCCCTCCCACACACACACTTTCCATTGATAGTTTTCCTGGTTGCCTTCATTGAACTTTTTTGAAGAAACCCTTTTTTACAAGCTACCTCATATGAGAACAAAAACCCATTGAATAAACACTTTTGATTTAGTCTTTAGGAACTTGCAAAACTTTATTTTTCACTTATTTATTGTAAAACACTGAGAATAGCTGGGAGATTTTGTGCTACAGAGATGTAATAAGTGCAGCCATAAGGCAATTTTGCTAATGCCTTCTTATTTCCTCAGATTCTTCACATTTAGTAGTTTTTCAGGACCCAAATGTTAGATTACTCCTAGCTATTACCTTTTTAGAGTGACCTAGGCTTCAACTTAGTTTCCTAAGTTCCTAAAAAGCAATGTATGTATATTTGGAGAGGGTTTAAAACATATTTATTTCAGTTTGGGAAGAAACTAACTACAGCCTGGGCAATTGGAATCATGGACTCTACAAGGGGCTGCCCTTGAAGAACATTGGGAAGTGCCATAGTTAATAACATTGGTTATTCGGCACATGTAAGGTCATATTTTGCATGCTATATTGGTTTACAGTATCCATCTAGATGCAATTGAAGGTTCAGTAATACCTCATGATACGAACTTAATTGGTGCAAGGAGGAGGTTCGTAAGTCGAAAGGTTCGTAAGACGAAACATTGTTTCCCATAGGAAACAATGTAAAGTCAATTAATCCGTGCAACCAAAAAAACCCCCGCAAAAAACCGGCGTTCGGCGACTGCTGGGAAGCTGTGCGGCTGTTTTAAAAGGTGACAGCTGGCCTGGGGGGCTTCCCAGCAACCTCCCGAACCCCGAACCCGGAGGTTTGGCAAAAGTTCGGGGTTCGGGGGGTGCTGGGAAGCCCCCCAAGCCGGCTGTGACCTTTTAAAACAGCCACGCCGGCTTTGGCGTTCGGCTTAAATTGCCTCAGTGGGCCACATCCGGCTCCCGGGCCGTAGTTTGGGGACCACTGCTTTATAGGGTTTCTTATGGGACCATTTCTTCCAAATTGCTTCTAACATCTTACTTGGTCTGGAAGGCGAGGCTGTATTGGCTAGCGGAGGCCAGTACAAGGATCTTTTCTGCCACTGCATCTGCCCTGAGAACATTATTCCAGCTGTGACTAGGTTAACCTGACCCATCCATTTTTTCATAAGAGTCCCAGAGAGACCATCTATTGGCCTTGTTGATAGTTATTTATTTTATGATGATCAGCCGTTGTGTGTTTTATTTCACATTCACCAATTTAGTGACTATAAATTGGTGGCTTATAAGTAAACTTTTAATTTGTAATATTTGTGTTCTTACTGTATAGATTTATATTTACTAATTTGTTTTAATATTTCAATATTTTAATTGGTAATTATATATTAACAATTTGAAGTCAAAATAGACCACAGTAGACTATTTCTTGTTTAGCAATATCTGACAAAAGCATTTCATTTTGCAATATTTTATTGCAAAGTTGTGAAGAAACATCTAATTTTAATTATTATAGTCCTTGACCAAGATGAGGTTGGTTTTTTTTTTAATGCAGTGAAGATTCTGGCCTAAAGTCCTTGCCCACAGATATTTAATGACCACTGATGTTGCCAAATATCTTGACAAATGTGCTTAAGTAACCTCCAAAATAATTAGAATTGTAGCCAGATTAAACTGGAATATAACTAGAGATTTCATATCATGACATTGAACTAATCAGTTTAACATTCTTTATTAAATTATGTCATAATACAGCTGGTACATTGTGCAGCCATGCCGCTGTCCCTATGTTACATGAGAGTCCCATGTAAATTTACAGCTGTCAGTAGGGTTCAAACTTCCTAATCTGAATATATTGTTTTATATACATATGTGCCTATATATTGTACATTCATGCTTATGCATTGTAGCAGAATTAGCATTTCTTTTTAAAAAAATGTTTTTTTTATTAAATTGCAAAGACAAACATAACATACATTACATATAACACTTAGTGGAGCAACAATTGCTCCGCTCAGAGTAGAAGTCATCCTTGTATTTATAATAAGAAAAAAAATCTTATCATTATTTAACACCATCTATGAAATACTTAAAAATATCAATTATGAGATGATACGTAAAAACATATCTAAAGTATTTAAGAATATATAGATATTTTAAAATTATGACTTAAATTGAACTAAAAGAAAGAAGAAAATAGTAGAAGAAGAAAAAAGGAATTTACATTTGTATTGTAAATAGTCACTATCTAATACAATATAACTACAGTACTAGGTACGAATATATTTAAAATAGTATAAGAATAAAGTTATCTCTGTTTCTTTGTATCCCACCAGATGTATAACTTTTGCCAAACATCATAGAATTCTGATTCTTCCTGATTTTTTAACCTTCTCGTCATCATGTCAAGCTCAGCACATTCTAAAACTTTCTTAAGTATGTCTGTTTCTTTTGGGGTCTCAAATTCTTTCCATTTTTGAGCAAAAGCTATCCTAGCTGCTACTAATATATGGATTATTAAATAACATATACCTGTTTTATATTTCTCATTTGAAATACCTAATAAAAAGAATTCTGGTGTTTTCTTAATTTCTTGCTGGGTTATTTCTTTTAACCATTTTTCTATTAGATTCCAATATTCTTTTGCTTTTGGGCATGTCCACCAAACATGGTAATAAGTACCTATTTCTACCTTACATTCCAGCAGTTGGGTGACTTAGTTTGGAACATTTTTGAGATTCTATTTGGCGGCAGATGCCATCTACAAAACATTTTAATTTGGTTTTCTTTAAAGGAGGTTGACTTTGTTATTCTCCAGTTATATGTCCATATCTTTTCCCAAGTATTTAAATCTATCTCTTTGTTTAGGTTTCTGCACCAGCTAATCATATTGTCCTTTAATGTCCATTCTGTAGAATTAGCATTTCTAACCACCTTGACCAGCTGCTTGAGATCAGTATGAGATTAAAGCATCTTTTAGGGGGGAAATCTAGAAGCAAATGATGTAGATTAGCAAGTGAATAAATGATTTAGCCATGGCCAAACTTTAAATTTTAAAACGTCCTTTTATTATTAATTCCCCTATTGCAGAATTAAGACCAATATAATATTTCATCTCTTTCCTCATTCGGTTTTTTCTGCATATTTGCAATCAAATGGCACTTTCTGTTATTTTGTTGAATAAGAATCTGTCTGTTTATTGGAGTTTGAATGAAACAAGTTTACTCATGCAACTTGGAAAAGACAAGAAAACAAAAAAAGTGTGTGTTTGCATAATTGGTTGAAATGTTCAAGAATCAGTATTGGTAAACTGTCCCTAAAGATCTGCACAAATATCCTGTTATTCATTTTGAGCAAAGTCATAATAAGCCTCTTATCTATTTTCCATAGATTATGTGTTGCTATTAATTTTTTAACTGAAAATTGATGGTACTGCTTTCTGCCATTCAGAAACAAGCAAACACATAGAAACTTTTGTGAAGGCACAATAAGACCAAATCGCAAAACCTCTAAAAAATACAAACCCTACCATGTATATGACATTGTATGGCTCACCCTCAGATATAAGGTTCTTGCCCGTCATTATTATCCTGTAATATAATATTTTGTACAACAGTTGCATTATTCATTTTCATTGGAATTTATTAAATATTGAAAAACATTCCAAATTTAAGAAATGATCCAGTACAAGTAATCTTCAGCTTACAAGAGTTCATTTAGAGACTATTCAAAGTTAACCCAGCACTGAAAAAAGTGCTTTCTGACTGTTTTTCACACTTATGACCAATGCAGTATCCCCATGGTCATATGATTCAGAGGCTTGGCAATTGGTTCATATTGATGATGGTTGCCTAGGGTCAAGTGATTACTTTTTGTAATCTTCAAATAAGCAACATCCATAGAAAAACCAGCAGAAGTTTTTAACACAGGGATTGCCTCCAAACCCTTGGAGAAGGGCGGCATACAAATCCAATTAATAAATAAATAAACCCAACAAGTACAATAAAAAAACTCTCACATGATTAAACTGTTAGTTGTAAATAGATTCCAAAGCATTTTCTTACTTAACTCTGAATTCAGTAAGCAGTAAGCAGTAAGGTATACTGTTGAGGGTAGAGGAGTGGTGGGCTCTTCTCGTAAAGTATATGTGGACACTTTCTAATGTATTTATGTCCGATAATGTGCTGTGAGTTCCAGACAGATGAGCTGTATTCAAGGATTGGTCTGGTGAATGTTTTATATGCTCTGGTTAGTAGTTTGATATTATTGGAGAAGAAGCTCCATAACATTAGGTTAAAGCCTCTTTGACAATGTTGTACAGTGGGCTTTGGCACTTAGGTCATTTGATATGGGTATTCCAAAGTCTTTGACAGAATGAGGTCATTTTATATGAGTATTTCAAGATATTTGACAGAGTGAGGGTAGTCTGCAAGGTCTTGTTTATTCAGCTTGTATTTTATATTCTGACTTTTTTTGCCAATGTGTGTTGTGTATACTCCCTTGCAGTTTGAGGAATTTTCAGACTCAGAGGAGGAGGGAGATTTAGATATCGTAAGTTTGCCAGCTTTACCCACAGAGGGCAGGGTTAGTGAAGACCACAGAGCTAATGATATTCATATAAGTTCTGATGAATCAAATGGGGAAGATAACAGATGGAGAGATGCTCGTTTTAGATGCTTTCACAAATGCTTAGAAGAAAGGGGGAGGAGATATTAGAGTGAGGAATTAATTAATCAATTACCTCATGTCCGGGTGTGAAACGGAAGAGAAGCTGATTTCGTCAATCTTGTCGTTCCAAGATGGGCTCGTCCACGAATCCAATTGTGTGATTTATTTGCCTGCTTTTATGACTTCTGGCTAGCCCTGATTAGCCCATAAATTTTAGAATGACTTGTGGAATGCATTTAAGTTACTACCAAGCTAATCTACTTAATTGCTAAGGATAGAGATGGGGAAGAAAAACACTGTGGGCAATGTAAGCGTAATTCACAAGAGAACAAAGAGAAATAAAGAAGTTGTGTTTTGCTATCAGATGCATTGAGCAATCATTTATTCCAATTATTATCTGCATGAGCCTGAAATCAGAACAATGTGTAGGACAAAGCATTTGTTGGTTGAGATTTGGTGTTGCCAGATGTTTGACCATTCTGACACAAAGTCAAGGTCTTTTTTGAGGGTAGCAGTGTTTGTCAGTGGTTATCATTCATTCATTAAATTTATATAGCTGCCTATCTCATACTTTTGTACAAGAGGTGCATAAAATTTTTAAAAACCCATTAAAATAGTTAAAAGTTTAAACTATCATAAGAACAAAAGTAGCCGGGCCTGAAGCTGGAGTGCTGATGGCCGAGATAATCGGCTAAGTACATTTGTTCTTAACTAAATTTATGTATTTGTTTGTTGTTCAATTTTATTGCCACCCAACTCCCTAGGGACTCTAGATGGCTCACAACCAAAAATATAAAACATCCAAATAATACTAAAAATTCTAAAAACAGTTTAAAAACAATTTAAATATAACAATAAAATCCATGCACACCACTTATGGCCAGATATTGATGATTATCACCATCATATCAATGGCCCCAGGTCTTTGCTACTTTCTAGAAGGCCAGTGGGTGGGGGTTGTTCAGATCTCAGGAGGTAACAGGTTCCAGAGAGTCAGAGCAGCCACAGAGAAGGCATTCCCCTATGGTCCTGCCAGCCAACACTGTTTAGCTGACGGGCCCTGGAGAAGACCAACTCTGTGGACCCTTACCAGTCTCTGGGAGCTAGAAGACGGTCTCAAAGATAATCTGGCCCTAAGCCATGTAGGGCTTTAAAGGTAATGACCAACACCTTGAATTGCGTAAGGAAACCAATCAGGAGCCAGTGCAGTCCGCAGAGGATTGAGTGGGTGTACCTAAGCGCACCCACAATAGCTCGCACAGTTGCATTCTGGACCAACTGTAGTCTCTGAACACTCCATTGTTATTTCTGTTTCTTCATATTGCATCTGCTAGGCCATCTGTCACTCAATGACCTTGGATTTTTGTTTCTCGTTTCTTTTGCAGGTCCACACATTTCGGGGTCCACATTGGTGCGAATACTGTGCCAATTTCATGTGGGGGCTTATTGCTCAGGGTGTAAGATGTTCAGGTAATTATAAATACTGCATTGTCCTAATCAGGCTTTATTTAAAAATAATAGAAATGTAAATTTATTTATTTTATTGATTGATTTTGTCCAATACACAATGAGGGTTTTAGTGGGTATACACATAGTAAAATACATAATGAAGGTTATAGAGGATATACTCATAATAAAATATATCTAAGAAAGAAGAGAAGAGAAGATATAGGAATAAAACATGTCAATGAAAGAATAGAAGGAGAGGTATAGGAATAGAAGAAAGGTATAGGAGATATAGGAGAGCAATAGGACAGGGAATGGAAGGCACTCTAGTGCACTTGTACTCGCCCCTTACTTACCTCTTAGGAATCTGGATAGGTCAACTATGAATAATCTAAGGGTAAAGTGTTGGGGGTTTGGGGATGACACTATGGAGTCCGGTAATGAGTTCCACGCTTTGACAACTCGGTTACTGAAGTCATATTTTTTACAGTCAAGTTTGGAGCGGTTAATATTAAGTTTAAATCTGTTGTGTGCTCTTGTGTTGTTGTGGTTGAAGCTGAAGTAGTCACCGATAGGCAGGACGTTGCAGCATATGATCTTGTGGGCAATACTTAGATCATGTTTAAGGCGTCTTAGTTGTAAGCTTTCTAGGCCAAGGATTGAAAGTCTAGTCTCGTAGGGTATTCTATTTTGAGTGGAGGAGTGAAGGGTTCTTCTGGTGAAGTATCTTTGGACATTAATGTCTGTGATGCGATATGGGTTCCAAACAGATGAGCTGTATTCGAGGATGGGTCTGGCAAAAGTTTTGTAAGCTCTGGTAAGTAGTGAGAGATTGCCAGAGCAGAAGCTACGTAGGATTAGCTTTACAACTCTTGAAGCCTTCTTGGCTATGTTTTTGCAGTGGGCTTTGGCACTTAAATCTTTTGTTATTAGTATACCAAGGTCTTTAACCGAGTGGGTGTTATCTGTGATAATTTGATTATTCGGTTCGTTTTTGGAGTTCAGGTTCTTTTTCCCAATGTGTAGGACAGAGCATTTGCTAGTTGAGATTTGGAGTTGCCATATGTTAGACAACTCAGAAACAGAGTTCAGGTCTTTTTGGAAAGTAGTTGTGTTATCAGTGGTGTTGAAGAGTTTTACATCATCGGCGAAAAAGACACAGTTGCTTGTGATGTAATCGCAAAGGTCATTGATGTAGAGAATGAAGAGTGTTGGTCCCAGTGCACTACCTTGGGAAACACCGCTTGTAACTGGGACAGGGGTGGATATGGTGCTTCCTATTTTGACCACAGGTATGAGTATAAACAATATTAGCACAGAGACAGCAGGCACACTGGTGCACTTATGCAAGCCCCTTAAAGACCTCTTAGGAATGGGATGAGGTCGACAGTAGACAGTGTAAGGTTAAAGTTTTGAAAGTTTGGGGAAGAAACCACAGTGTCGGTAGTGCATTCCAAGCATTGATCACTCTGTTACTAAAGTCATATTTTCTGCAATCAATTTTGGAGCAATTTACTATATACTTGTGTCTATTATGTGCTTGTGTATTGTTGTGTTGAAGCTGAAGTATTCATTGACAGGTATGACATTGTAGGGATAATTTTATGTACTATACTTAGTTGTATCAAAGATATGAAGTTTTAAGTTGTCTAATCCCAAAATTTCAAGCCTGGTAGCGTTAGGTATTCTGCTGCGAGTAGATGAGTGAAGTACTCTTCTGGTGAAATATCTCTGGACTTGTTCAATTATATTAATGTCTGATATGCAGTGTGGGTTTCAGACAGATGAGCTATATTCAAAAATTGGTCTAGCAAAAGTTTTGTATACCCTAGTTTGCAGTTCTATATTCCTGGAGAAGAAGCTATGTAAGATTAGGTTAACATCTCTTAATGCCTTTTTTTAATTCTTTCACATTGGTATTAATTGGCACTGAAATACCTACAGATACCCAGAATCCATCAATAGTAGTTTTTCTCATGTCTTGAACTTTTAACAAAGGTCTTATGTGAAAAGAATTAAAGCCTAAAGCTTTATATGCCATGTAGCTAAATGAGAACATCTACTGAACGTATTAATTAAATCTTAATAGGTCAGGTCCAAAGACAAAATATTTCTTCTCCCAAAGATAAAACTTTCTAAAACAAAACTAGCAATCTTAGGGATATGTATTTATAACTATGCAGATGACCATACTTGGCATTAGCTGATTATTAAATAAGTTGCATTTGATTTCACATGATTGTTAAGTGAATCCAGCTTCTTCCATTAACTTTTCTGGTTAGAAGTCAGCTGAGAAGGTTGCATGTGACAACCACATGACCTACTGTCGTTGTAAATATCTGCCAGTTGCCAAGAACCCAAATTTGGATAATCTGATTGTGGGATTGCTCTGAGCAAGAGGACCAGTTGTAAATCACCAATTTCAGTGTCAATTATAATTTTGAAAGATTACTACATGAATGGTTGTATCTAACAGTACAACTTACACTTGTTTTCTTGCAAGAATTCAAAAGTCGTTGCCATTTTCTCAACCCAGATAGTTTTTGAAATTCTAGTCTTATCTATAGACCTGGAATTGAAGCATGAACCAGGTCCAAAGTTACCAGCTTTATTGAGCTCAAACAAGGTAATAAAGAGTTGCCATTTCCTGTAACATTTTCACTAAAACAAGGTGGCTCATACTCAGATTTGGCAAAGTTGCTGTAGTTATAGAGGTCTTTCCTGACAGTAAAAATGTAACCATAATAATGGCATAATATATTTCTTCCTTTTCTGACAAGTTTAACTGACCAAAGGGATCGCTTCAGCTTATCTAAAAATAACATGCTTATAAAGGAAAAGGAGGGAGGGGGAGATTAAGATTTTCAATTAATTGAACAGGTCCAATGATTAAGTGCCCAGGGTAGAAATTGTGTCTTGCTTAGCCATTAAAGCTGACTGTGTGACTTTGGGCCAGTCACCCTTTATCGGGTCTACTCACCTCAGAGGGTTGTTTTGAGATAAATAGGAAGAAAGAATGTCAGCAGTGGTCACTGCCTTGAGTTATTGTAAATCATTAGGGTTAAGGTTAGGGTTAAATAAATCCACCTATACAATAGTGCCAATATTTACAGCCCCAGATGTGCTAGAATTTACAAATTCCAAAATTCCTAATTAATATATTTGTATCTCAAAATACTGAGATGCCATTAGAAATGAAGAAGTGAAGTATTACATGGATATGAGCATATGAGAAATTGTTTTCTATGTATGAAAGATAGTAATAAAAGTGTTAAATATACAGTACTATGTATTGCTAGGTTTTTTATTTTAAAAGTATAACTAAAAAATAATAAGTTGCATACAAATGTAATGTTCTGATTAATTAATTCCTAATATTAACTCTAAAAAGGCAAACAAATTTCTAGTGAGAATTCTTATGCTGACCAGGCTTATTTAGATTTAACATACATTATATGATACTGGACTAAAATAATATAAATTTTATTTATGGATGTAAAACTATTTTTTTTAAAAAATAATTCAAGTGAATGGACTGTGTTTCATGTGCTCATATAAACACTGTATTATTATCATGGTTAGTTATATTGTCATCCAGATGTTCAGGCTGGATTTGACATTTTTATCATATCTAGTCCTTCACAAGTACCTGGGACAAACAAATGTTGTTCTTTTATTGAATTAAATGTTTTGTTGCAGTATGTAAGCTGTTAGGAAAAAAACCTTTCCTTTTATAATTATTTTGAACTATTATTATGTGGAACATAAATTTTCTGAGCTGAAAGCCACACTCCTAAGTGAATGGGACAAAATTTAATTTTCATATTATTATTATTTTAAATAATTAAACCTAGTTAATATGATAACTTTCCATCAATCAATAAACAAGTGCAATGAGAAGGTGTTCCAAGATTTTCAGATGGTAATGTCCCTCATTGATCTATCAGACTCTTTTCTACAAATGTACAGGAGAGATTTTATCCAACCATTCACTAAAGAAATTAAATACAATCGTATGAATCAATCTTACAAAATTAAGACTCATTGAAATCACTGAGCTTATTTCTAGATACAAAGGTGTAAGATGGCATGCTTAAGCTGTTCCCACCTAATAGTTTTATAGGCAAGGAGTGCAGGATCTTCAAATTATAAATGAATCTAACGTAAAGGAACTTACTAAGCATACTTACATGTATTGATATTTATGCACAGATACACACATAAGAATCACAAACTTTTCCCTATAGCATTTTTCATGGAAAATGGAAAGATATCTCCGCTCCCCCCCTCCCTCTTTTTTTTTAATCACTCCAACATTTAAAGAAGAATTAAGAGAATGAAAATCTCATTTCTTCCTTGGTCCTGAAAAAGCTCCATAATTGCTTTTACGTCTAGATCAAGTCAACTCTCTTTCCTAACAGGTGCTGTTTAGTACTATTGTTTTTCTTAGCTGAAAGCAATTTTTAGCTCAGATGTGCACTTTTTGTGATTCTTCAGGCCTTTATGGTAGTCCCATGGAGTTTTTGCAGCTGTCTCATAAATCCAATGACAGCTGAAAATTAAGAGCCCTTCTAGACTTAGAATCTTTTCTTTCATGAAGAATGCAACAAAGCCAAGCTAAACTTCAGTCTTCAAGTCTAGCATCCTATTTACTGACTGCACATGTGTCTTGTCTAAATTGAATTTCAACTGATCACTTTAAAATATCAAATGGCTTCCATAATGTATTTTTGAATATGTTTACTAATTTTATAGAAAGAGTGATATTAGTCCATTGAATACAATTCTGATTGAATGCATCCAGCTATGATTAATTTCTTTATCAATTATCCCTTGTTTCATTCTTCCAACAATTTTGTCCTTTTTCTACATAGATACTTTGCATAATGTCTTCAGCTTCAGTAACTTAATATGCGCAAGTTCCTACATTAAAAACTTTATTTCATAACCTCCTGCAAACATTTTTGTCATTTGAAGCAGGGGGAGGGTAATAATCAAGGAAAAAGATTCTCTTAGACAATAGTCTAATTGTGGAATGGTCTTTACAACATATAAGTAATTTAAGGTGACCAGATCTTAACATTGATAAAGTGATGGGGGGGGGGGGTTTCCTTGATTAAAAATTTGGTCTAAATTGTAAAAGCATCTGTAAAAGCCTTCAGAGGCATGCAATAGTGATTGGTGGTAGAAAAATTTCATAAGTAAGTCAAATCTAGATGATCTTTGCATTTGACAGATAAATGTTAGATTTTTTTAAAAATTGAAGGAGGTACAGAACAATTAGAAATAGAAAATTACTTGGAAATCTAAAAAGATGCATGGATAAAAGCATTCAGAAGAAACCAGAATTTAGGACTTGATACTGGGAAGTTTAAAAACTGCAGCCAGAAAACCAAGGATGAATCTGGCCATTGTAGTAATTAGCTTGTCTATGATAAGATGTGGACTTGATTTGTCAGTATCAATTTAAACTGGGGGGGGGGGTGCTTTATATTACAAACATTACAAACATTTATATTTTTTTAAAAGCTAAGAGGATCAATCTTACTTTATTTCTGTTGCACACTAACTCTCTTAAGGTAAACCAACAAGTCTGCCTGGATTGCAAAAATCCACATGACCACTGCAAAAGACTTAACTTTCCAGCGGTCATTCTGATTTTTTGCAGCCCAGGCCCTGTCACGTAATTTTGGCAGAATACGCAGGACTGAACCTTTAATTGACTAAACTCATAGTTTCAAACTCTTGCTCTCTTTCTACCTCTCTCTCCCTCCCTTTTTTTCTATTTCTCTCTCCCTCCCTTTCTCTTTCTTTCACTTTCTCTCTCTTCCTTTCTTCCTCTCTCTCTTTCTCTCTCTTCCTTTCTTCCTCTCTATTTTCTCTCTCTCATTCTCTCTCTCTCTTCCTTCCTCCCTCTCTCTTTCTTTCTCTCTTTCCCTCCTTCCCTCCCTCTTGCTCGCTTTCTCTCTTCCCCTCTCTTTCTTTCTCTCTTTTTCTCTCTCTCCCTTCCTCTTTCTTTCTCTCTTCCTTTTTTCCTCTCTCTTTCTCTCTTCCTCCCTCCCTCTCTCTTTCCCTCTCTCTCTCCCTCCTTCCCCCTCTCTTTCTCTCTTTCCCTCCCTCTGTCTCTCTCTCTCTCCCTCCCTCTCTCTTTCTTTCTTTCCTTCTTTCTCTCTCTTCCTTCCTTCCTCTCTCTCTTTTTCTCTCTGTGGAGGCAGTCAGAGTGCAACAGCCAGCCTAGCACCTGGGTGGGCTTCCTCCTGGGGGGCTGCGGGGATGGCAGGTGGGGGCTCTCTGCATCTCAAAAACTGGGATTTTTTAAATGTTATATCCATTGCCTTGCAACTACATTTCAATCTCCATATTGCCTTTTCTTCAGAGTAAAGATTAAGTTTGATCTTTAAAAGGTGTTCCTATCAATAGTCCACATGGGAGTTGTGGCTCCAGAGGCTTCCCCCCCCCCGCCAATGGAAGAGAGCGGCTGCAAGGAGAGCTTCTTCTGGCACCTCCCCACTGTAGACTCTGCAAGGCAGGCAGGTGGGTGCTGCAGCAGGGAAGCAGGTCTTGGGGGGGGGCAGATCAGGCACCACCAGTTGCAGCCATCGGGCGGGGAGAAACAGCGCCTGGCTCCACTCCCAGGGTAGGAGAGGCGAGGAGCAGTGGTGGCTGTGAAGTTGGAGACTCTTGGAAGGGGGCAGGAGGGAAGAGAATCCTTTTGTGGCCATGGGTGTTTTTATGTGTGAGAGAGAGAGAGAGAGGGAAGAGAGAGAATTGGAACATTTTTTAAACAACACAAGAACATGGGACAAATTATTATAAAGCAAGACTGTCCCGTCCAAAGCGGGATGTCTGGTCACCTTAACATAATTGTTGAAGCGATAAAATTGTTAAATTGATAATTGTTGTACATAATGTTGAAGTAATAACATTTTAAGATCTGGATTATTTTGTGTTATTGTGCTTTTAGTCTGCTTTCTAACATTTGGAATTTTTAAATTTTAATTGATTTTAACTGTTTTATATTGGTGTAAATTGACTTTTGTTGAATAAAGTAGCACTTAATCTAGTTTTCAGGTAATGATGTCTAACATTTTTCCAAGACTGGGAACATTGAGAGCATATATGTCTCAGCTGTAGATTATGAGCTTTAATTAAAATCTCAATGCAGTGTACCATCTGCGGTTTGTTTTGATAACAGCCAAATATGACCCCTTTGCTTTTGCGTAAGAACCGAGTCTGCGGAGAGGGGCGGCATACAAATCTAAATAATAAATAAATAAATAAATAAATAGCAGTAGAATTTTGTTCTTAGTATTAACTTAATCTATAGGTTAGATATGTTTAAAATAATTTTGGAGATGCAAACATTTACAGTATAATACAGTATATATCATTTTATATCCATGTTCACTCTTGTCAACTATTTATTTATTGAATTTATATAGCCAATTATCTCAAACTTGAGTTCACAATACAAAAAAAAAAATCATTAACCCTAATTTTTTTTTTTACAGACTGTGGATTAAATGTTCACAAGCAATGTTCAAAGTATGTTCCCAATGACTGCCAACCAGATCTTAAGAGAATCAAGCGGGTCTATTGCTGTGATCTCACTACGCTAGTCAAGGCCCACAACGCACAGAGACCCATGGTGGTGGACATATGCATACGCGAAATTGAATCAAGAGGTATAGTTTTTTATGTTTTGATTAAACAGAATTCTAATTTCTCAATTACTGAAATTCTGATACCATTTCATATTTTGATAAATCATTACCAGATACCATCAAGCCTAAATAATACTCTGTTAAGTATTTCAATAATATATCAATGTTGTTTGTATTTTGTTTTCTTTTTTAATAATTTTTTGTAAATGAAAGATTAAGAACCTATACTTTAAATTTCAAACAGCTGAGTAAATTGAGGTTAAAGTTTAAAGATAGATCTATAGATGATTTGTAATAGGTCTGAATGTGTTCCTATTTATAATACTCCAATTACAATAATTAGAGCTTTAAAAAGCTTTTACTTTTTAAATCTGATATCTCCATATAGAACTGACAAAGGAGAAAACTAGAAGGGAATTTTAATGTAAAATAATTTCTAAAATTGGTTTTGGCATCAATCAAAAATTCCACATTGGTGAGCTTTGGTTAAGAAATATCCTTTTGTTTTTAATTATTAGTGCAGATTTCCCTGATCTCATGCTCTCCATGTGGGTTGAGATTGTAGCACCCAGAATTTTAGTTGGCATTTTGACTGGGAATTCCAACGCTTGTGGCCATAATACATTTGGAGGGAGTGAAGTTGAGAAATGATACTTGAAATGATAGATGTGAATCTGGCTAGTGCAACTGGTTCTAACTGGGAAACATCACAACTTTAATTAGATATTTAAAAGCTTGAAATATTTTTATTCCATCTTAAACAATCTAAAAAACATTTTTTGCTATTTTTTCATTTGCTAATGTAGGTTATTTAATTTAAATAAATTTGCATACTTAAATTTTTCTTTCCAATATTTTATTCTGAAAACTTCTATTAAATTTAAAATTATTGAATGATAATTGAAAATCAAAAGAATTACATACTTAATGTTAAGGCTATATTTAAGGGTATATTAAGTTATATACATTATCATTCATTATCAGCAAAAATATGTTACACACACACACACGTATGTACATATGTTTGCACATATGTATGTAACATGTTTTTTGCTGATAATGAAAATGAAAGGAGAGTAGTATAGATCTATTTTGAGCTTATTTGCTCTCGTCAGCTACCCATACCCTTACTGGGATTTAAACCTGCAGCCTCTTCTTTGCACTCGACAAAAAAAAAAATCACGCACACACAAACATCACTTAAAATATATTTTCTTATAAATCAAACCAATTCCGAAAATATTTCACTTTGTAAATAAGTTTGTAGTTTTTATTTTTATTTAGTTCAAAAGGAGCACGGGGAGCTACTTTAGATTGGGATGATTTCATAGGGACGGTTAATTTACCTCTATAGTGTAATAATTCTTCAGAAGAAATTAGTAGTTATCTTGTAATTTTTTCTCTGAAGTAGGCACTGTAGGAGACTACCCTTGCGGATGATGTAGAGGCTGTGTCTCAAGCAAAATATGGCAGCTAAGTTGCTATCAAAAGCCACTTGAAAACAATTCTTCTTATAATTGCTGCTTTTACAAAATCTATACTGATTGCCAATATGCTTCCAGGATGAGTATGCTAATGATTTGTGGTCTTCTAAGAGATTTCAGGCTTAAGAGATTCTATTAAAGAAGGATAATCAAAAATCTTCCTTTTCATGAATGTAATTGTTTTTAGAATCCAGCCATCAGTTTCAAAGAACCCTTCTTATTAAGTTTAAAATTGAGTTCCAATCACTATCATGCAACTATATCTACAGTGACTGTACCCATTTTACATGCAACAATTCTACACTAGTCTCTGGTCTGTCCATTAGAAAGGATTACCAAGCTAAGAAAACCTCTGTTTAGTGCAATTTCTAAACAAAAAAAAGGAACAATGATCAATAAACTATGTCTAATCTAGCAAAATATAATTCTGTAGTTTATTAAATTAAATGAAAATTTTTAAATTAAATGAAAGCCAAACTCTCCATTTGAAATGAAAACTCCATCAAAAGATACATTGCCAAAAAAACACTAAGAGTCACAAACTTAATTTTACATAGCTTCTTCTCTAGAAACAGCAATCTACTAACCAGAGCATACAAAACATTTGTCAGACCAATTCTTGAATACAGCTCACCTGTATGGAATCCACACTGTATAACAGACATTAATTGAAGAAGTCCAGAAATATTTCACAAGAGTCCTCCACTCCTCCTCACACAACAAATTACCTTATTCCTCCAGACTTCAATTACTACGTTTAGAAAATTTACAGCTACGCCGCCTCCAAACTGATTTAACTATTATTCATAAAATCATTCATCACAATGTACTCCCTGTTAGCGACTACTTCACCTTTAACAACAACACAAGAGCATGTGATAGATATAAACTAAATGTAAATCGCTCCAAACTAGACTGCAGAAAATACAATTTCAGCAATAGAGCGGTCAACGCATGGAATTCACTACTGAACTCTGTTGTTTCCTCCCCCAATCCCAAAATCTTCAACCTTACATTATCTACAACAGACCTCTCCCCTTTTCTAAGAGGTCTGTAAGGGGTGTGTATAAGTGCACCTTCGTGCCTACCGTCCCTGTCCTAATGTCTTTTTATCTTTTCCATCTCTACTTTATACTTATATTTTGTTAAACATAGTACAATACTATATTTGTATGACAAATAAATAAATAATAAATAAATAAATAGAACCTCTAGTCATGGCCATAATTTGTTCCATAACTTTGGTCACAAACTGATTTGGTCATAACCCGAACCCAATTCTGAAAATTTGGTGCTTACAAAATAATGGCGCTGGAGTGGAAATCAGCTGTGGGGGAAAAATGTGAATATTTTGGTCGGAATCCGATTCGGTCGTTGTCAAAAGCATTTGTGACCAGAGGTTTTAATGTAATGGCAAACTAACCTGGGAAAATATGGAAGAAGAAAAAATACATAGAGTGAAAATGTATCTGTAGACAGCAATTGATAGAAATTTGGTTTGCAGGTTTGAAGTCAGAAGGCATTTACAGAGTTTCAGGGTTCACTGAACACATTGAAGATGCCAAAATGGCCTTTGATCGAGGTAACAATATATTTTAGCTTTGAAAATGATATTTATTGTTTTATTTTACTCTCTCATAGGTTTGAGAGCTTTTTGTACCAAAGATGTAAATTTTACTTCTTACAAAGGTTGTATATTTCATGATTCTTTTATTTTCTGCTTATATTTACCACATGGAATAAAAATAAATCCTACTTAGAGAATGCATAGTATCCCAAAATATACAGCAGAGCTCATTATTTAACAATAAAGAAATAATAATGGTATTGTAAATAAAGATTCTGATCTACATTGTGAAGCTTTCTGAAGTTACATCATGAATTACCAGATGAAACTACCATATTTTTTGAAGTATAAAATGCACTGGAATGTAAGACGCACCTTAATTTGGGGGGAGGAAAATAGGGGGGGAAATCTGCTTACCAGGTATTTATCTAGCTAGCGTCGTTAGTCTGGTCAGCTTCAGCACATTATTTTATACCCTGCTTAAGGGCTTTAAAAAAATTATTCTGAGAGAATAACAATGAACTAACTTGCAAGCCAGTAAGAGCTGGGAACATCATTAGCACTGGAAAGAAACAGTCTGAGCAAATTAAAAAAAACCTGTAAAGACTTAGGGCTTGGAAAACATTCTTCTTTGCAGAGAGTAACAATGAAAGAGCTTGTAAGTGGGTAAGAGCTGGGAACCTTGTTAGCACCTGTTAAAGCTAGAAAGAAACATTTGTAGCAAGTTAGACCAATGGGGGGGGGGGGGAGACCTGCAAAGACTTAGGCTTGGAAAACTTCCTTCACAGAGAGTAACAATGAAGGAGCTTGGGTACATTAATAACACCTGGTTAGGGCTGGAAATAAATATCTGGAGCAAGCAAAACAATGGGGAAAAAAACCCTACAAAGACAGGGTTTAGAATACATTCTTGGCAGAGAGTAACAATGAAAGAGCTTGCAAACTGGTAAGAGCTGGGAACATTGTTAGCACTTAGTTAGGGTTGGAAAGAAACTTACTCAGCGCAAGTTAGGGTAATGGAACAAACTCTGCAAAGACATAGGACTTGGAAAACATTCTTCACAGAGAGAAACAAGAAAATAGCCTGCAAGGTAAGAGCTGGGAAGATCGTTAGCAGCTAGTTAGGGCTGGGGGGGAAAAAACTACATTTAGAGTATAAGATGCACCCTAATTATCAGTCTCTTTTAGGGAGGAAAAAGGTGCGTCTTATACACCGAAAGATACGGCTAAATTACATTTTTAGTAGATTGAATTTAGTAGTAGATATTCCACCGGAATCCTCATTTGTGCCTACAGCCTTGCTCATATAATCCTTTGCTGTAGACAAGAATGAATCCTTTTGCATTCTACCACACTTGAATTTCTTCTTCCTAGATGTGCTGTATCATATGCTATTTCTACACTTTCTGTAAAATGAGGATAAGGTTCTGATATTTTAAAAAATCAAGACTTTTGATTTAGTACTATTGATTTCTGTAACATCTTAGTAAGAATGCAAGAATGATTGTTTATTCTTCTACTGAATGAAAATGAATGTTATACAGCAACAGTTGCTCACTGTGCTGAATTGCTATTCAATTCTGTTTCTGCCAGCATATTTATCTATTTATTTATTTATTCAATTTCTATGCTGCCCTTCTCCCGAGACTCAAAAACCTTTTTGTGTAGCTTGTTCATAATGGCCTCATTGTGTTTACTAATATCTGAGCTTTTGTTTGCTTCTTTGTCCTGCTTCATATTAAATATTTCATATGTAATGTTGTCCTACTACTAAGAGATAATTGCACAATTATACTTCCTACCTATTTGATTTTTATGGACATCTTTATTCATCTTTGTCTTGTGAATATTTCAGCAACACAATTTATCCTAGAGATTAGAATGAGCAGAAAACACCTGGTTTATACCATGTACGGCATGTCTTCCGATTGACTACAAATGGCATAGTGCAATGATTTATAACAAGTCCTACATGTACCACAGATAGCACTTACAAACAATCTGAGTACAGTGGTACCTCTACTTACGAATGCCTCTACATACAAACTATTCGAAATACGAACCGGGTGTCCAAGGTTTTTTTGCCTCTACCCACGAACCATTTTCAACTTACGAACCCTCGCTTTTCACTCGGCTGCCAAAACAAGCGCTTTTAAGTTTGCAGGCTCTTGTGATCACAAGGGAACTGGAGCCAGACTTTGCCGTGTGGGGTCTCCACCCACCCATCCCTTCTTCTAGAAAACAGCGTGTCCAAGAAGCTCTCCGTAGCCGCCCCGGGGTGGCAGGTGGATAAAACAAGGCTAGTGGGGTGCTTGGAGGGGCAGCAAAAGGGGACGTATGGAGGAAGCAAGGCATCCAGCTGCCCACTTTGCTGCCCCTACAAGCACCCCGCTAGCCTTACTTCCTCCATACATCCCCTTTTGGTGCTTGTCCAAGCCCCCCCCCCTTCCCTTTACAGTCTCCTGGCTTCTATCATTAACCACTAGACCAATGAATGCAACAATTTGGACAATAATTACCCATTACATATCATGAATTGAATTTGTACACTGCACACACATACAGAAATGTGCACACAATGCATTCATTCCTTATTTCCTAGCTTACATTTACACTATCAACACACTTTAATTCTATTATTTATTTAAAGAATAAACAAAATAATTCATAACAAGAAGGTTTTCTATTCACTACAAAAAGAGGAAAAAAGAAAAGAAATGAAATCTGCAGGTTGCTATAAGTAATTTTTGAGCCCTTTCCTTTGCTCTATCTTGATTAATGTTTTAAAATTGCAGCTTTCACAGTGTCATTGTTTTGTTTTAATTGCACTACTATTTTTCACATCCAGTTTCTCTTAATATTATATTTGTATAGAGATAAAATAACCCAATTTTCAGAGTAAGCAATTATTTTCACATGTAAAAAGTTGCTTTTTACTTATGTTCATAATTCATAAAAGGAAATTGAAGCTGATTAGATACTGATTTCTGCAATAATATGATTTGCTTTTATAATCTATCAATGTCCTCTCTATTTAATATTAGTGAAATCTGGATAACAGAAAATTTATGTTTATCATCTCTTCAATAATGTAGAGGCAGCTGCAATGTTTAAAAAATCATTTCTTTTCACGTTTGTAGTAGTTTAAGATTCATTGTACTATGAAGCAATAAACTGTCAAACAATATTTTATACTTCCAATTCTACAATGTCACAAATATGAGATAAATAGGAGGAGACTATTTATAGTATAGCAAAATAAATATTGTGATGATAAGAGTAGCAGTGAATAGATGCTAATGTGTAAATACACTCTGCTATAACAAATAATGTTATAAAGAATTGTTTCCCAATTTCAATACACTGAATTGGAGATAATAGGATTTAATTCAATTTTGTTCCAAATTAATTTGCTAATATGATAAAGTTACAGCTTGTTTCTGTTGAGAAAGAAATGTGGATCTATTCCTTCAAGTCTAGTGGCCAGTTAATCTGCAAAATCAGAAAGCTAATAAAAATATAAAAGATCCTTACAGTCACTTAAGCAAAGTGGGAAAGATAAAAAAGAAATGATACATTTCTACATATTTAATTTTTATTTTATCAGAGGCTAGCCTGATACTGTCTCAAAACTCCCACTTGTACAAAATATCACAATGTTAACTAGTGCTACCCACCTAAAATTTGAATCATTTTTAGTTTAGAAGCACTGTTTAGCAAAGAGCCGGGGTAGTGCAGCAGGTAGAGTGCTGTACTGCAGGCCACTGAAGCTGACTGTAGATCTGCAGGTCAGCGGTTCAAATCTCATTACCAGCTCAAGGTTGACTCAGCCTTCCATCCTTCCGAGGTGGGTAAAGTGAGGACCCAGATTGTGGGGGCAATATGCTGGCTCTGTTTTAAAAAGTGTTATTGCTAACATGTTGTAAGCCGCCCTAAGTCTAAGGAGAAGGACAGCATAAAAATCGAATAAATAAATAATAAATAAATGTTTATCTACAGTTACAGTAAATGATCACCATATTTTTCGGTGTATAAAACGCAGCTTTTTGTTTCAAAAAAGTGTGCCAAAAACTGGGTACGTCTTATACACCGAATGCAGTTGGATGGTGGTCAGCAGCAGCATGTAGTCCTATAGTCCAGTGGTGGCGGCTTCTATGGTGGTGGTTGGCAGCAGCAGCAACAGCCTTCCCGCAGTCCAGTGGTGGTGGCTTTTCCCGCAGTTTGGCGGCTGGCGCCTGCCATTACTACCAAACTGGGAGAAGCCGCTATCACCAGACTACAAGAAGACTGCTGCTGCTGCCAACCGCTACTGCAAAAGCTGCCACCACCAGACTACAGGACTATATGCCAAGTTTCAAGACAAAGGGGAAAGCAGAGCTTCAGATCTCCATCGCATGGGCGCTTCTCTCCCTTTGTAGGTTCATCTCGTGCAGAGAGACTGAGCGCGCCCATCTTTCCTTCCCCCTCCCAGCCACTGAGGAGAGCAGTGCGGGCACTTGCAACTCTTTTCCCTGGTCTTGAAGCAACAGTGGCTGCAGCTGCTGCTGCTGCTTCCTCCTTGGCCTTGACATTGTTTCCTTCCAACATAGCGAGGATGGGAGGCTGCTACTTTCACCACTGTCACTGGTTCTAATGGAGCCTGAGGTAAACGGGCAGTGCTGCATTTTCATGTGGACCTGCTTCATCCTTCCTCCACAGCAATGAGCAGGGTCTGCCATAAGACGCCCAGGTTTCAGTTCCAGGTGG
The DNA here is from genome assembly GCF_031021105.1 of Erythrolamprus reginae. NCBI lineage: Eukaryota > Metazoa > Chordata > Lepidosauria > Squamata > Dipsadidae > Erythrolamprus > Erythrolamprus reginae. The sequence goes on from NC_091963.1 coordinate 47,747,591, forward strand.
GGATGGCAGTGAAGGAAAGTGTGTGTGTGGCGGCTTATGGCAGCCCTTGCTCATCGCTATGGAGGAAGGGCAAAGCAGGTCCACATGAGAATGCAGTGCTGCCCGTTTGCCTCAGCCTCTATTAAAAGCAGCGGCAGCAGTGAAAGGAGCAGCCTCCCGTCCTCACTATGTTGGAAGAAAACGACGTCAAGGCCGAAGAGGAAGCGACAGCAGCAGCTACAGCCACTGTTGCTTCAAGGCCGGGTAAAAGAGTTGCAAACGCTGTGCTGCTCTCTTCAGTGGTGAGGAGGGGGAAGGAAAGGTGGGCATTCTCAGTTTCTCCACGCAAGACAAACTTACAAAGGGAGAGAGGAGAATAGGGTGCCTGCGGCAGGCAAGGCTGGGGCTTACAATTGAACCAGGCAGTTATCAGTGGCGGGCGACAGAGAAGTGCGATAGTCAGGTTTTCACTAGAGTTGGGAGAAGGGGATGAGGAGGAGCTGCCTTGGCCCTTTGGAGACACGGAGCCAGGCCTTTGTGATCTGGCAATGCAGCAAGTCACTTTCAGAGGTGGATCCCGGCAGCGTAGGAATTCTGGGAGTTGAAGTCTTAAAGCTGGCAAGTTTGAAGACTAGGAGTTAGGGGTGCAAGGGTCTTTAAACCTGGCAGGCTTAAGGCTTGTGGACTTCAACTCCCATTTCTGAGCTAGCATGACTGGTGGAGGAATTCTGGGAGTTGGAGTCCACAAGTCTTGGAACTGTGAAGTTTGAAGTTTTTAAAAAGTGTACATTGTTTTAAAAAGTGTACATGCTTTTTAAAAGTATACATGGTTGTAAAAAGTATTCTGCTTCGCTGGTATTTTATTAAACAATATAATACTACACCATTTGGTTCAGAATAATTTTTTCCTTGTTTTCCTCCTCTAAAATCTAGGTGCGTCTTATACACCGAAAAATATGGTAGTTATCAGTTTTAAAGCTATATTAGGTTTTAAAGCAGGGTACAAAAGTATAATTTCTTCCCATGTGGTTTTATATGTCTAATTGACATAGGAAAATCCTGTCATCTTATTTTCTGCACCATCCTATTTTCATGAGAACTATGCAAATCTGGCTAGAGGCTGAACAGTCTTTTCTCATCTATTTTTAATTTGTGCTGTTTTAAAACATATTGTTCATTTATTATAATCAAAACAGTAGCAACCTTGGACATTAAAAAAACAGATTGGTGAAATCATAAGGAACAGATTCTCTGTTGTACTCAGAATAATAATATGTATTAGATAAGTCAGCGTTTCCCAACCGGTGTTCCGCGGCACACTGGTGTGCCGCGAGACATGGCCAGGTGTGCCGCCTAGCTTCAGCTGGGCGGGGCACTGCCGGTACTTCCGTCCTGGGGCTCCCGCTCGCAGCTGTCTCCTGCTCGATGCCGCGGTTTTCGGCGCTCTCCTGCTGGGCCCCAAAGAAGGAAGGCAGAGAGAAGGAGAGCTCCATTCTTCGCACCTTTTTCCCGCCTTCTTTCTTTGGGGCCCAGCAGGAGAGCGCCGAAAACCGCGGCATCGAGCAGGAGGCGGGGGACAGCTGCGAGCGGGAGCCCCAGGACGGAAGTACCGGCAGCGCCCCGCCCAGCTGGAGCTCCTCTTTCGTCGACGGCAAGTGTCCGATGGGAGGGGGGGTGGCCGCAGCGGCCGCAGGCAGTCGGGGGAGATGGCGGCGGCGAGAGGGATCGCTCGCTCGCTCGCTCTCAGCTGACTGAAAGTGGGAGCCCTGACGGTGGCGGTTGGACGTTCTGCTGGACGTCGTACATGCTGGCGCTGCGTGCCTGGCATATACGGTGTCCAGCACCACGTCCAGCTGCCACCGTCAGGGCTCCCGCTTGCAGTCAGCTGAGAGAGAGAGAGAAAGAGAGACATATAAGAGGCAGAGAGAGAGAGAAAGAGAGACATAGCAAGAGAGGCAGAGAAAGAGAGACAGAGCAAGAAAGAGAGACAGCAAGAGAGGCAGAGAAAGAGAGATAGAGAAAGAGAGAGAGAAAGAGAGACATAGCAAGAGAGGCAGAGAGAGAGAAAAAGAAAGAGAGACATAGCAAGAGAAAAAGAGAGACTTAGCAAGAGAGGCACAGAGAGAGAGAGAAAGAGAAAGAAAGAGAGACATAGCAAGAGAGACAGAGAGAGAAAGAGAGATAGCAAGAGAGGCAAAGAGAAAGAAAGAGACATATAGCAAGACAGTGAAAGAGAGAGAGAGAGCAAGAGAGAGAGAAAAAAGCAAGAAAGAGATAGCAAGAGAGACAGAGAGAGAGAGCAAGGGAGAGAGAAAGACATAGAGGAAGGGAAGGAGGGAGAGAGAAAGAGAGCAAAAAAGAGAGGAAGAAAGGAAGAAAGAGGGATGGAGAGAGAGAATGAAGGGAAGGAAGGAAAAGAGAGAAAGAGGGAGAAATAGAGCAAAAGGGAGGAAGAGAGAGGGTTTTTTTGTCCAAACTTTTCTTTAGCCCGCCCCCCCCCCCCTTTTAGTGTTCCCCAGGATTTTGAAAATACGAATAATGTGCCGCGGCTCAAAAAAGGTTGGGAAACACTGAGATAAGTAACAGTGCTATGATGTATCAGGATTGTGTAAGAACATATACACACATAATATTGTGTGTAATTCAGGCAACTAAGGAAAGCAGAGACAATAAACTATGATATAGGTAGATTTTTTATGATTGTCCAAAGCCATTTTAGATTCCACGACAAACTTCTTCTGAAACTCAAATCCTACGGCATCTGTAGACTACTACACAATTGGTTAACAGCATTCCTATCTAACAGACAACAAGTGGTCAAAATAGGAAGTGCCACTACTACTCTTCCTGCTCCTGTTAACAATGGTGTCCCTCAAGGGAGTGTTTTAGGACCCACACTATTCATACTATACATAAACGATCTTTGCGATTGCATCACTAGCAATTGCGTTCTCTTTGCAGATGATGTTAAACTATTTAATACTACCGACAATGCTGCTACCCTTCAAAAAGACCTTGACCACGTAGCAGAATGGTCTAAAACCTGGCAACTGTGCCTACTGTCCCTGTCCTATTGTGTTCTTTTGTTACTTTTTATCATTACTTATCTAATGTTTTATTTGTACAAATTATCACCCTATAATTGTTTGACAATGGTTTTACACCAAATGTCTGGTGTGTGGGCTGCATGTCTATATAGGTAGATAGGTCTATCGATCAATATTTGAAAATGCTATGACAAGAAATAGTTAACTTTGCCCCCAGGAAAAAATAATCTTTAAATCCACCCTCATTCTTTTTCCAGATGGTGACAAGGCAGATGTGTCTGCTAATATATATCCTGACATAAATATTATTGCTGGCGCACTAAAACTGTATTTCAGAGATTTGCCAATTCCTGTTATCACTTATGATACTTACTCTAAATTCATAGAGGCAGCAAGTAAGTATTAAGACAGATTTCTTATATTAATCACTTATTACATTCTAAAATTATTACAATATAAAATTCCAAGTAGGATTTTTATTTAATGCTGGCATTGACCCTTAATGAAATTGACTGTGTCTCACAGAAATATGCAATGCTGATGAAAGACTAGAAGCTATACATGAAGTGTTAATGTTACTTCCTGCTGCACACTATGAGACTCTTAGATACTTGATGATTCATCTCAAAAAGTAAGATATATTGCTTTATTTAAAGGAGCTTGTGCATATGTGGTGTGTATGTGTATGTATGTAAAAGTAGTCAATGTATGATCGCAATTGAACCCAAAATTTCTGTTGGTAAGTCAAACATTTGTAAAGTGAATTTTGGCCCATTTTATGACTTTCCATGCCACTGTTATTAACTGAATCACTGCAGTTGATACGTTAATAACCCAGCTGTTAAAAAAAACCTGGTTTCCCCATTGAGAAGGTTCCCCTTAAAAAAAAAACCAAAATAAGATGGCAATGCACGCACAGTGCTGGATACAGAAAATTCCCCAAAAAAAATTCAAAGAAAAAATCTTCAATTTTTTTTAAAAAAGATGGCAGCATCCTTTTTTGATGACACCAGTGGGTTGCTACCAGATTGTGTGAACTGGGAGGAACCCACCTTTGGTGTGACCTTGGGACACAGCAACAGTCATAAATATAAATCCATTGCCAAGCATCTGAATTTTGAGCATATGATCATAGGGATGCTGCAAAGATCATAATTGTAAAAAACAGTCCATAAGTCACATTTTAGTGCTATTGTAACTGAATAGGAATTTCTATATAGGCCCATATTCTTTCAGGTTATTGCTATGAGGGACTTTTAAAAAGTGAGACTTTTAAGACAGATGGAAGCAATTAACATATGCATGAATATTCTTTATCTTAGATACAGTAAGGAACTGCAAGTAAAATTGAAATTTCATGGAATTCACTGCTAGAGAGTACTCTAAGGACAGAAAAATAATAATATTTATTTGGGTAGCAGAACATAGGAACAGATTTAAAAGAGGGAATGAGTAGTAATAAATCAGTTTATTTGGAAAATTATGTGTGGTTCTGGTCATTGTTGCACCTGACAATTTGTTATATTTCTTGATAGAATAACTAAACAACTAAAAATGATAATAAATAAAATTAGGAAGCTTATGCACTGCTTGGAGTGGTACGTTTAGATGATGTCACTGGATGTATTAGAAGTTAGGAGATGAAAAGATGAAGGTCATGGAGAATCTTGTAAGGTAATGAAGTAAATAAGTACGGTATAAGGGTCTGTGAAACAGCAAAATAATTTTGGCAGCTGAGTTGTAAAAACATATATAAATTATTGGTCCTGTAAACTAAAAATAATATTTTAAAAAGCAATTCTAAGAAATATATATATGTATATTGTCTTCCCATTATAGGATTACCATGAATGAAAAGGAAAATTTTATGAATGCTGAAAATCTGGGAATAGTGTTTGGACCTACTTTAATGAGGCCCCCAGAAGATAGTACTCTTGCTACACTCAATGATATGCGGTACCAGAAGCTAATTGTGCAGATACTAATAGAAAATGAAGATGTTTTGTTTTAGACCATCACAGCTCTTAATTTTTAACCATCGGCAATAAAAATTAAATTCAAATAAATCCTCATGAAAAGAATTGTGAGAAATTTTTCATTTTATGTATCTTGTAAATGTATACTAAAATATTTACTAAAAGCTATGTTTCACCAAGATAGGAAAACAAAAGTTAAAAATAAAAACTTCCCTTTTCATCTTTCACATTGCTTCCAATTTGTCCCTGTGTAGAAAGATTGCAGATTTCTTCAGTTAACTTATTGAAAGAAAAGAAACTATATTTTTTAGATCACTAAAACAAAAAAAGTACAATTGAGTTGGATCCCGAATCTTATCCTGGCTCAATTTCTACTAAAATTAACTCTCTCAGCCCATCAACTTGTAAAAGTTCATATGTGTAGCAAACATATTTTGCTACAAATTTTAGATTTCTTTTTTAAAAAAGCTTTGAACATAATTATTCACAAATAGATCATGTCTACATGCAGAAACAGGGAGCAATTAATGCAGTGAGATTCTTGTTCACATAAGATACTTTCAAGATATGAATTGATATGTTTAGTCATTATAACATTGAAGAAGTTAATGGCAAGGTTGCAACAAATGGTTATCATTCAGAATTTTGAATCAGAAGGCAATAGCTTAGTTTGTCCAAGATATTAGCACAAGGATGTTCATTAGTGTTATTTCTATATGGATATACATTTTTCCATATATGACATAATTATATATGTATGAGTGAAAGAAAACATGTATTTATAAATATATTTTATACTTATGTTAGCTTTAGGAATGTCTTTTTATTAAGCTAAAATATAATTCAATGCGGTGCATTGATTATTTTCTGTATATTTTTCTTAAGCATTATTGCTATACTATATTGAAAACATTTACCACTGTTGTAGCATTATCCTGACATATTTCTTTAATTGCAAATGTTTTTTAAAAAATATTTTACTTCAAATCTGTGTGAACATTTACTGTAGAGATGTGGCAAATGAAGTAATTTTTGTTTTAATTTTACCTCCCAAAGAGGTATGTTTTAAAAAATAATTAAATATTATTGGCAATACCATCAACTACCATATTTAACATTTATTTCTTGAAATACAGTATAATTATGCCAGATTCTTGCATATTTCTGAACTTAGTAAAATGTTTACACTTATTTAAATTTTTGTTATTTTTAAATGCCAATGAGTTCAATATTTATAAAAGTAAAGCTGTTTAAATTAAGCCTTTTCTCTTCACTGTATTTTAGCAAATGTGTTAATAATGGAGATAGAATGAATGAAAGATAAATGGGACATTTTCAAATTACACAAAAGTTTTATTCTGTCTTTCTAGAGATTGATCTGTCAATATAATAAATGCAATTCATTCTAATACTTCTCATCATGAGATTTTCATACAGATATTTCAAACACAGGTAGATAGTATAGTGTAAATCAGAATTTTCTCTATGGAAAGATGTTAAACTATACTCTTGATTTGTATGGATTACAAATTTTGAAAGCCAATTATGCTGCTTTCTGAATTATTTCAGGGAGCATAGGTTTCTATACAAATGTGTGTAATTTTGATAATGAAATAAGAGTAAAGACCAAATGGGGCAGGAAAACAATGTACAGTATATTAATTATTCTTTACCTAAATCAACAAGGGCTAGATAGGTAGAAATAGGCTGTGGGACAGATGACAGCACGGTATAATTTTGGTGGTCTAATAGTCCAAGAAAATCTCTTCAGTTACACAAATTTAAATGTTGTAGGCTATATACTAAATACTGTTATGAAATGGTTTATTTTGTGAAGTGGAACATGCTTTGTTATTTATGATAGTGTAAATGAAAAGAAAAAATAAACCTGTTTAGTCCATTTGTTATTTTCACTGTAAAACATACTTTCTCTATATCTTTTTGAGGTTTTATAACTTATATGCAAGAGTTAATCTGTGTGACACTCATTCATGCATTTATCATCTTCCACTTGGATATTAAGATAATACCCTCTTCTTGGTATTGCTTCTGAAGATTATTCAGAACCTGAGTTTACCTCAAAATGCAACAACTGTTGGCTGATGAAGGCTGCTGCATCTCAATACATTGATGCTGCAAGAAGGATACAATTTCAAGTACTACTTTTAATCAATAAAGCCCTTGTGGCTCAGTTCTTATGGTAGGAGCACCTCCTCTTCAAGATTGAAACTCCCCTTCCTATATGTGTGATGTAATAGGCTATGTGAAACTAGGATAAAGTGACCAGATTGTAATTTAGGTAAAGCAGGATACCATTGCCGGGGAGGGGTGACTGTGTGTGTGTGTGTGTGTGTGTGTAAAAATACCTTTGGGACAGTGGCCATGGGCAGGGGTGTGGTTCCTACTGGCCTGGATGGTACAGGACCACTTGCTGAGGAGGGTGGCTGCTTTGGTGGCATCCGCGGGGAGGCTCAGGCCCCCGTATTGTAGGTGTGGACAAGCAGGAGGGCCAGGCAGGAAAGGGGCGATTCCCATGCACATTCCATATGGTCAACGTATATCAGGGATCTGTACCTTCATTTAAGGAGGCAGGGGCGGGGAGGAAGAAAAATCCTCAGCCACTCCACCGAATGGGGAAAGAATTGGGTAGATTTATTTATTTACTGCCAAATGTAGGAGAGAGAAGTTGGAAACATATTCGAGCGAAAGCCATGAGTGACAGCCACGATGCCTCAAAGCAACCCTGACCGGCCTCCCCTAATCTCTTCCAGTCTATTCCCCTCATTCTGTTTCATTCCTCCATTTAATTTTTGGCATGGTGCGGCGAAGCTTCCGTTGACATTGGGCACTCCCAGGCAATCATAATCGTACGTTATATTCTCCAAACCTAAGGTGACCAGATGTCCCATTTTTTAAAAATCAGGACTTTGTAAAAACGCTGTGGGACATAGGTCAAATTGCTCAAAAGCGGGACTGTCCCACCAAAAGCGGAATGTCTGGTCATCTTAAACTATAAAGCTCTGGTGGTAAAGTCAGACTTCTTTGTTGGCTGTTCCAGCTGCGTAGAACAGCTTGATTCCCTGGATGAGATAGGCCTCTCTTTTTTATATTTTTTTTTACCCTCAAATGATAGTTAACTTGAGCAGCATGGTGCCCTAGTAGTAAAGATACTCATCTTCCAGATGGAACATTGAGTGTTTAGTTCTAGATAGCAAATGATGTTTTTCTCTTAGGTCACTAACAGAAAATATTTGCTGCAAACTCCACATGGGAACTAGGAAGGGCATCCAGCCAGTATGTTAAGACACATATTCCAGTGTGCTTGGAATACAGGTGATTCATCCCAACATACAGTACTGGTTGTTGATCCTGTGAATGGTTTTTAATTTTTTGATTTTATTGATGATTATTTATTTTTATTGACCATACTATATGTTACGTTATTTAGGGCTACTCAGATATATATCACAAGATAACTATACACAGTTTCAGTAAATAAATGTAAGTAAATAGCTCAAATTACTAATATTTTGTCAAACATCCAATATTTAACCAGTTTCATGTTTTTCCCTACGGGTAGTCCTCAACTTATTTATTTATTTGATTCGAATTCTATGCCGCCCAGTCCTGAAGGATTCAGGGCAAAATGAACTTACAATACTTCATTTAGTGACTGTTCAAAGTTGCAATGGCATTGAAAAAACTGACTTATAACCATTTTCATTTTCAAGTTACAACTGTTGCAGTGTCCCCATAATCGCATGATCAAATTTCACATACAGTATTGTTTTTTGGTGTATAACATGCACCAATGTATAAGACGGACCTAGATTTTAGAGGAGGAAAACAAGGAAAAAAGTATTCTGAACCAAATGGTGTACAGTAGTCCCTCGCTATACCGCGCTTCACCTACTGCGGCTTCACTTCACCACGGGTTTCTGAGGAAGTCGATCAGCAGATTTAAACAGCCCACTGAACTCGATCGGCAGGTTTTTAAAAAAAAAAAATATCTAAAATTGTAAATACTGTATTTAAATACAGTATCTAAAATAAATACTGTGTGGGAAAGGTTTATAAACACTTAAAACAATGAAAACTTACCAAACAATTACAATATAAATACTTAAATAAGTATTATCAGTCGATAAATTCCCCATCGCGGATTTCACCTATCGCGGCCAGGTCTGGAACGTAACACCAGCGATAGGTGAGGGACTACTGTAGTATTAAATAGTAATAGTAATGTGGCTCACAGTGTTTTTTGTGGGTCTTCCTTCCTTCCCTCCCTCCCACCCTCCCTCCTTCCTTCCTCTCCACTTCTCTCTTTCCCTCCCTCTTTCCCTTTTCTTTCTTTCTCTCCACTTCTCTCTCTCTTTTTTCCTTCTCTCATTCTCTCCCTCCAGGTCTCTCTCATTTCTGTGTATCTCTCCCTCTCTCCCCGCTTTTCTCTCTCATTTGTTTCTCTGCCTCCCCCCCCTTTTTTTTGCTCTGGTCCCTTCAGAGCAGAACAAACAGGAGGGCAATTCCTTTCCACTTCCCCCTTGCCCCACCCGAGCATGCTTTTTTGGCATGTGACTGGGCACGCGGTTTGATTTGCCCATTTGGTGAATCGATTCTTAACCTAGCAGTCCCTGAAAGCTCTGCTGGGTGGGAAAGGGCGCTTTCTGCCATGGTAGGGAAAGGATAACCAGAATACCTGCTGGTGGAAATGGGAAAGGCTCAGCTAATTTTGTCCTCCAGTTTGTGAATGTTTCTCAACATTCTACAGAAAAGTCACTACCAACGCTGCTGACTACTGAGAGAAGCCGGTCTCTCTCAGTGGTTAGCAGCGGTACCTTCCCTAGTCTGCTGGTGGTGGCTTCTCATGTGCTATGGTGGCGGCGGTCAACAGTGGTGGCAGCAGCCTTTCCATAGACCAGCGTTGGTGGCTTCTCATGCAGTTTGGCAGCAGCACTGGCAGCAGCTCTTTCTCCACAGCTTTCCCATGTTTTCATGGCCACAGAGGCATCCAGCCACCAAACTGCATGAAAAGACACCGCCACAGGACTACAGGAAGTCTGATGCCATCACTGATGACTGCCGCCCAACTCCCCCCCAGGCAACATTTGGGGTATAAGGTGCACCCAGTTTTTGATGCACTTTTTGAGGTAAAAAGGTCCATCTTATACACCAGAAAAAATGGTATCTGTTAATTTGCTCATATTTATCAAGTTTGCAGTGTCCCAGAGTCATGTGATCACCTTTTGTGACCTTCTGACAAGCAAAGTCAATGGGGAAGCCAGATTCACTTAACAACCATGTTACTAGCTTAACTGAAGTGATTCACTTAATATCTCTAGCAAGAAAGGCCATAAAATGGGACAAAATTCACTTAACAACTGTCTCATTTATCAACATAAATATTTTGATTCAATTGTGGTCATAAGTCAATAACTACCTGTACTAAATTACTACCAAATTCCTAATATGATGAAAGACAAAATACTAAACTACAACGTTCTGTAGATATTACCCAGTTAGCTGAAATGAAATATATAGTAGTCCATCATGTTTTCTCAATATATTTCTGCATAATATCCAGTATGAAAAATACTATAAGAAATGCATTTTCTTACTCTTTTCGTTACATACAGTATGTCTCCATATATGCTGACTCCAGTGCTCAAATACTTACTAAAGACAAACACAATATATGTTGTGTGGTACAAATTTATTATTGTACTGTTATAAGTAAAAAAAAATGGTGATTTATGTACATTATTTATAATATATATTGTAAAAAATACATTATGCACATTCTGAACACTCCAAACTAAATCTCCCAATACTAAATATTTAACCATATTTTTCTCTATGGCAAGCTCACACCAGAATCATTTTAAGATATTTATTTGGGTATATCATTTTGTCCATGTTTGTAAAATTTAAAGTTTTCAAAGTATTGAGACCATTCACTTAAAATTTACAAAAATATACAATTTATATAAATTATAAAATAACAATAGCTTGCAATGGGTGACATTGCTTTCATTATTTTGATAAAAGCAGAAAATTCTTGGGTACAGCTTCAGACAGATTTCAGTACTGAAAATTTGTGCAAAATCCTCCTCTTCTACTAACAAGATATCAAAAATGTAACAATATGAAAATACTCAATAATGATCTGTAGCCTCAAATGTGGCTTGAATTAAATTCTTTTTTCTATTTGAAGTCTTATTAAACACAACATCTATATAACTTTAAATTAAAAGTGTTATTATTTAAAAATTATCAGGATTGTAAATAAACCTAGGTTCCTAAAATAGAGCAAGGAAACGAAATAAAATGAAGTGAAAGGATACATGTTCTGCTACTAAATATTTTCTTGCTATATTGTAAAGGTCATTTTTACACACGGTTTTCGATTTACCACCAAACTCGTGGTTAAAAACTTTGTTGTAAAGCAATACTTTTGCCTCACTTTACCACTTTCTTGCCACAGATACTATGTGAATCATTGCAACTATTAAGTTATTAACACAGTTAAGTCAATCTGGCTTCACCATTGTCAAAAGCTAACAAAAGGTCATACATCACCTGACCCTGGGAAACTATAACCAGCATAAATTTGAAAGCGTTACCTAGTATCCTTATTCTCATCAGCAAAGGGATGTTCAATGGTTATACGTGTGAAAACCCGTAATCAGTAACTTTTTCAGTTCCCTTGTAACTTTGAATAGTCCTTAAATGAATTATAGTAAGTCAAAAACTACTGGTAATTGAGTAGGCAAGTTTTCTGATTACTCCAATTTGCTTTGGAGACTGAGGCAGTTACTATGTATTACCTATTGTTTAAAAGAGTCAATTATAGTAAACCAACAAAATGGAGCTTGGGCAAAATCATTTTTCACTTCTCCTAGAACATGTAGCTGTCAGAGAGCAACAGCAAAAAGCATAATACAGTATCAATTTTTACCACTCCACCTCAGCCTTCCTTAACCTGGTGCTCTTCAGGTGTGTTCAACTATAAGTCTTATCAAAGGGAACACTGCACGTTGCACTTACATAATGACATTGTGGTAGTAAGGACACTATGAAGTGATAGTTTTGCACATCTTTCAGGTCATCATTTGTATTATTTGCATGATTACAAAGGAACCAGATTCAAAGACTGCTTCAGAAAGTTATCACCTGCTGCTGCTGCAGTCCGTGATATAACACATTTTTACTCCCAAAATGGCTACACAGAAGGCAAGATAGGAAATAGTAAAACAAAGAAGAGGGATGTCTATGAACATTTTTAGTCATCTAAGTCATGGTTGTCCCAAAGATGTCTCCCCCCCCCCCAAAAAAAAAAGGCAATTGGACTTTTTTTGGGTTTTTTTCTCTGAAAATATTTCACTTCTCATCCAAGAAGCTTCTTCAGTTCTGAAAAAGGAGGAGGATGTTTGGGAAGTACTGCAGGTGACAGAGTCATTGACATGACCAAATTTCACTGAAATCAATTCAGGATATAAATAAACACAAGCATAGGGAAAGAGAAGAAAAGAAGATCCAGTAAGTAAAATTTATCTTTTTGATTATTCTAAAATACTAATGTTGGTATTTAAGTAGGATTAAATATGTCCTTACAATGACATATGGCCATGAGACAGAGCAGCCCCCAAAACAGGCAGCACCTGTGCTTTTTTCTTTTCAAGGCCTCTCCTGAGCAGCAGCAACGTAAAATAAACTATAAAAGCTAGCTGCAAAACAGCTGGGGGAGTACTGAAGTAGCGGTAACCAGAGAGAGACAGACAGAGAGGAGGAGGAGGAGGAGGAGGAGGAGGAGGAGGAGGAGGAGGAAGAAGAAGAAGAAGAAGAAGAAGAAGAAGAAGAAGAAGAAGAAGAAGAAGAAGAAGAAGAAAGTAATGTACTTTGTGTGTTTTTTGTTGGCTCTTTTGTGTCTTAAACCTACCAAGTTGGTTATAGTTTAAAAGAGCTCATCTCATATTCTTTTTATTTTTTTAAAAAATCATTTTTTAATTTTTTTTAATTAATGCCTTTACTAAGAAGAAGAGACAGATCTTTAGTATTAAAAGAAACATGGAAAAGTGGCAGTCTTATAAAAGAGCATACAAGAACTGGGGAAAGTTTGTACTTTGTAGATTTTGGGGGTGGACAAGGGATGAGTTCAAAAGTTTTGTTTTTAAAAGCCACGCTATGATCAGTCTGAAATGAAATATGCCAATGGAAAAACAGAAAATAAGATTAATTGTTTATTAGTACCTTTACCATTGACTCTGAATGCAGAGAAAACTTAAATCTCTGATTTAAGTCATGATAAAGTATCAATGTTAATATGTTAAGAAACAAAAAAAATCCTGTAATGCAAGGGCCTTCTGTTCTCTCTTTTAAAGTCTATGCTTGAACATAATGTTTAATGCTAAACTATAATTTCCTTTCCAGAAGGCAAAAAACTAAACTATACTGCAAACAGCTATGAATAATATTCAGATATGAAAATAAACTAAAAATATAGCTATCTATGTGATGAGTTCCAGTCCCTCTTCTCTTCATTTTTTGGTGCTTTCTTCAATTCCAGAGGCTTTCAGGTGCATTTTATTACTAATGCTTCCTTTTAGTGAGTCCCAATACTACTTCTATTCAATTTACAAGGGAGATGAAAAGAAAACCAATTGGTCAACTGCCAGTTCCAACCTCCAATTAAATCGACAATGATAAATTTTACACTGCTCTCTGTTACAGCTATTTTTGCCAGTTATTTGAAATGTTAGAGCTTGCTGAATTTTCACTTATTGCTGACCAAAGCTTGTCAAATTGCTTTTTTATAGGAACCAATCATTTTTCTTAGGAAGAAAAGGGCGGATTCCACTCGAGGACTCACCTTCACCTGCCTCCTAGTTGTTTTACCAAGAAGTACCCAGCACAGTTTCTACTGCTGAAGAAAGTGAGTCGGGCGGGTTACTTTGTACGTACTACGTTGCATTTAAAAATAGTGGACGAAAGTATTTTCGTGACGGTACATTCCTCCCCCCTCCCCCCCCAGCTGCCTTCCGCCCACTCTAAAGGCTGTTCGGGGTAAGTTAGCTTCTTCTACGGAGCGACCCTACATGGTTCACCTGGGAAAGTTGATCTCTCCCATTTGGAACGTGCGGGCGCTTCAAGAGGCTGACTCTGAGACAGCCTGTTGCTGAGGTAGCGAGATTCTCAGGAAAGGCAGGTAACTACAATTGCTCCGCGGAACGCGGAGGTGATGGTCTAAAGGTTTATTCCCGTTTACTTGGTGATCGGCAACAGCGAGCGTGAGTTCCAAAAGGAACAGGTGAGAGTCCAGCTTTGCCTCCCCTTCTTGCCCGTCATAGGTAGGTCCCACAAGTGTTGCCTGGGAGAAGCGCCCTGCTTCCATCTCACACTCTCGCTTCCCGGAAAAGAGGAAAGGTGGGGGTATGACCTGCGGCGCCCACCTATCTCGCGGCGCCGAGTGTTTGCCGGTCGTAACACCCTCCCGCCCGCCCCTCCACCAGCGCCTTGTATTAAAAGTCGCGGGAGGTGGAGGGCTCAGTGAAATAAAGAGTTTCTTTGCGGCGCGGTTGCGCTGCATGAGGTGGAACAGAGGTGGCTTTCAGCTCCGGGCTCTTGAATAGTCCTGCCAGTAGAAGAGGATTTCCGTCCGGTGTTTTCAAGAATCCCTGCGGATTTGCACCTTACCGGTGGGTTCTTCAATCCTACATACGTCTCTTCGTAAAACAATCGCCTGAACTCAGAGAAAATCACCTTAAATATCTTTGGAATTACTTCTGAGCAAAGACGCATGGAGCTGCACTTCAAATTTCATGGGAGTTAAAGCAATCCCCATGAAACGTATACATCAGCCTCCCCCCACTATCTTTTCAATTGTTCTGAAACATGCCTCTCTCTTTGACTTCTACCATTCCTCAACAGCCTTCTACACCTACAGCAAGCAAGCAGAAATACCATAGAATTCTTTTCTACTCGGACTATCCTGAAGGACCCAGCAGAAAAATATAGGAAATATTGGTGAGTACGGTTTGATTTGAGACAGTAGCACTGTGTGAACACTACAGGGTTTATTTTAAAGTTCATAAATTTAAAGCTAGAGCGTTGTGCCAATTTAAGAGTTGAACATACCTTTTACTATAAAGTGTATTTTGCCAAGTCCTCTGTAGTATCTGCCTTAAGGGCAAATCCTGGTTAAAAAAAAAAAAAAGCAATAAGGGCCCTGTAGCTATGACTAGCAAAAAGCACACTTTACTAATGGAAACAGGTGGTTTTTGCCTCATCTAATTACCAGGAGACATTAGGAATCTATCACCATTGCTTAGATATATGCAATTATTTTCAGTTGAGAGTTTCTCACTTTACATGATGCTGAAAGGAAGATGCCCCATTCTGTTACAATATACAGTAATTCATTCAGTATGTTGTATCCTGTTTGATAATCCTAAAGTCTATAAACAGTGGGCTCTGCTACTATAAATATATTTGTTGGTTAATTAACAGGATATTTTTCTTAAATGATTGGAATGCACTTCAAATTACTTGCAGGTCAGTTATGGTTGCCTGCAAGTAAAAAAGGAATTCTTCCCTTCATTTGGGGTGGGAAATTGCATTGGATGTTACGTGAGTCCATCAAGGATGAAAAATAAAACTGTTCACAGGGAAATATTCTGTGATTGGAAGACTTTGCAAACATTTATTGGCTGCCAATCAGTTTCTGGTCACAATTCAAAGTGTTGGTCATGACCTTTAAAGCCCTACATGGCATTGGACCAGATTATCTCCAGAACCGCCTGCTACCGCACGAATCCCAGTGACCGATAAGGTCCCACAGAGTTGGCCTTCTCTGGGTTCCGTCGACTAAACAATGTCATTTGGCGGGCCCCAGGGTAAGAGCCTTCTCTGTGGTGGCCCCGTCCCTCTGGAACCAACTCCCCCCGAAGATTAGAACTGCCCCCACCCTCCCTTTCTTTCGTAAACTACTCAAGACTCACTTATACCACCAGGCATGGGGGAGTTGAGATATTCCTTCCCCCTAGGCCATTACAAGTTATGCATGGTATGTTTGTGTGTATGTTTGGTTTTATAATAAGGGTTTTTAGTTGTTTTATTATTGGATTGTTACATGTTGTTTTTATCATTGTTGATAGCCGCCCCGAGTCTACGGAGAGGGGCGGCATACAAATCCAATAAATTATTATTAATTATTATTATTATTGTTATTAATGTTCTTTTTAAGGACTAGGTTCTTTTTTCTCAATTAGAACTAAGTGACATTTCTAGTGCACTCTTACAAAGCATTTATGAGCCTTGAATAAAATTTAGTTTCTCCTACAGAACTGTTTTATTTTTTCTCTCAATTCAATCTTTGTACATGTCTATTAACAAGTAGTGTAAAAAAGAGAGTACAGCCCTTTCCCTATTTAAACTGGAAGAATATTATTAGTTTTCAAATTTTATTGTTGGTACAGCTCATCATACAAGGCAACATACAAGACAAAATTACTAAACCTGAAAGCTTACAATTTTAGCTACATTTTGTTAATCTCTACAAATTGACAGCAATGAACTTTGCTACAAGTCTGCCACTACAGCTGAACTTATCAGGAGGCACTGTGCATTGTAAACCCCCTGTACTGAAAATACCCTGTGCTTAAATCTTCCTACTAAAGAAGCTTTGGATGAATAGTGCTAGGCAACTAAATTCTTGGTTGCTGAGCCCAATCTTGGAAAGGTTTAACTATGGCTAATGATTTCATGAGTATAAAAGGAAGCTATGTCATATGGAAAGGTTTTAACTTTCCAAAGCACCTTGGCTGAATTAAAGTTTACATAGTTTCTCTGCTCTTGTGTTTAGGCATGGACACAGCCTTTCTTGAATAAATCTGATACTGAAAAAGTCTGCACACTTGAGAAAAATCAAGTTCTTGACAGTAAGATGCTAGACAGCTTCACACCCTCCAATTCTACAGATTGGATAGTCATATCCTCCTTCCTTTACACCCCAATTGCATTTTATAATAGCCTCCCATAAATAGTTTGTCAATATTTGCATGTCCTTTGCCAATCAATTTCTGGATTAAAAACTTAGTGCAGCAACTTATTTTTCATGAGCTTCATTTGAATGTCTTGCTTAGGACTGAGAAAAAGTAAATATTAGCCATACTAAAGAAATATGTTGTTAGGTGAACCTGAGGTTACTGCACATTTGAAAAAAATTAAAAATCAGGTTTACGTTGCTGATGAGCACAGGAGTACAGATTAATTCTTCAAGCCCTAATGGATGATTGGAGGGTAGGGATACATCCAAATTGGGAGGTGATAGGAAATATGGCTTTTCTGGAGTAAAATAACAAACCTATTGGCAGAGAGAACTGGGTTCGATGGTACCAAATCGTGATCCCTTGTCAGAGTTGACTTTATAGATTCTGGGGGAAGCAACGTTGCTTTGCACGGAAGGCCCTGGCAAATTCGCTGAAAAGTTTCCCTTTTTTTTTTTTATCCCCTAGGAATTTCGGACTGCCTCTTGCCCCTCCGAACGG
The DNA here is from genome assembly GCF_031021105.1 of Erythrolamprus reginae. Taxonomy (NCBI): domain Eukaryota; kingdom Metazoa; phylum Chordata; class Lepidosauria; order Squamata; family Dipsadidae; genus Erythrolamprus; species Erythrolamprus reginae. Next base: position 47,765,135 of record NC_091963.1, read on the forward strand.
GGAAGGAAAGGCCCGAAGGTTTTCTGCCTTCAGAACATGGCAGAGAGTGGTAGTGCCGCCAAAGCCCCTCCGGGGGGAACCGGGCCCAAAAGTTCTCCGAGCAGCTGGTGGAAATCTTTATCCAGTAGAAAGAAGAGCAAAGAAATCCCGCCGTTGGATCCCTCTGAGCTCCTCTTCGCTCCTCCCAACTCTTCAGACGCTTGGGAGAAAAAGTCGCCTATTGGCAACCGTCGCAATCTCAAGATTTCCCACTCGGGCCGCTTCAAGGAAAAGAGGAAACCTCGCACAAGCTTGCTCGCCGAAAGTCCGCAAAAGCTGTTTGAAGATGCGGATGGAGGCAGCGCTGCGCCCGCTAGCCCCGCGCCTGCGCATCCTAGCGAAGAGACTCGGGGCGAGTGACCAACTCTCTCCCCACTACTCCGCCCTGCTTGACTGCCATTTGCCAGTTTGGGCATGGAGGGGGGAGTAGGAATAAGAGTAGGACTTGTCTTTACCGGCGACTGCTGCTTATTTCGTACCTCGCCCTCCTTCCAGCGGAATTGGTTTTGCTCCATGAACAAGGAGCTTTGGCGCTGCATTTATTACTAAATAAGTTTGGAAAATGTCCCCTCTTGCTGGCAGGATGGAGGCATCTCCATTTTAGTTGAAGACGTGCCTTTCATTTAAGCGGCAACAAAACGATGTAAGACGAGACCAGCGAATTACACAATGAAGGGTAAAGGCACCAGTTCGTTATTTTTAGTTATATCTCCATGAAATTAATGCATGCAGGGTCAATATTCCCAATGAAGTTGTCACTATGAATTATTTACTCTCTTGCAGGAAGCGTTCTAGTTTCAGTTGCATTCATGTATGAAACAATAGATGAAATATTGCTTTCATTTTTTAAAAAAACCCTGTACTTTTTAATTTAATATTTGTGCCAAATATAGGCATACTTTCTTGGTTTCTGTTCTCCGCTTAGCTTTTTTCACTTTATGTCAGGCTTATCATTGCAATCATTTTGTGAATTGAAGGTGTCCCCCACCCAGTGAAGGGCTACCAAAATTTTACTACCACACTGTGGACGTGGCTTATGCAGGATGCCCTGCATTTTCTTTCAACATCTTTCAGTGCAAATTGGGTGCTCTGGGGTAGAGTTCCATTTTCGCTACCCCACTGCATTCACACACACACCTGTCCAGGCACTAGCCCACCCTTGCCCCCACCTCTTTCATATAGGATATGGAATTATAAATGATATAGAAACATATACTATCAGTCTGTTTTTCAATCTAGGAATCCAACTTAATGCATCTGCCAATAATGATTCTTTGATCGCTGCTTGAACATACTGAGAAAAGGGAAAACCCACTATCTAGAAAATTGCAATTTTTTTAGGGAATCCCAGACAGAATTATATCCTAAGAAATACTGGCATACTGTAAAGCTAAAGCCCACCAGTGAATTACCCATCCTGGACATGACTACAAAAATTCACATTTTTGCACAAATTACATCTGATTGCAATTGCAGTGCATCTGGAATGCAATGGATAAGTTAAAATTATGATTATTATTTGACGATACATAAATCACTAATGATGAGAGGAAGTCTTGGTGAGGTTGATCATAGCATCTCTAAAACTGTTTGAAGGCATATGATATAAGGAGAAGCTCATATTACATGTGCAGTTTTGAAATATTTTGCAACAAAGTCAAAGGACCTTGTGTAGTTCCAGATGAAGGTTTTATAATATCTTTGACGTACAACCACAATTAAATCCAAAATTTCTGTAGTTAGGTGAAACATTTCTTAAGTGAGTTGTTCACTTATTTAAGTGAATCTGGCTTCCCACTGACCTTGCTGGTCAAAAGATTACAAAATGGAATCACATGACCTTTTGCACCCAACAAAAAATGCCGTGCAGTATTGGAAAACACTGGAGCCATGAGATTTCGCCTTCTCCAGGTCCCATCAGCTAGACAATGTTGCTTGGCGGGGCCACGTTGGAGGGGCCTTCTCTGTGGCAGCTCCAGTTCTCTGGAACCAACTGCCCCCAGAGGCCCGTACTGCCCCCGCCCTACTGGCTTTCTGGAAAACCATTAAAACCTGGCTCTGCCGGCAAGCCTGGGGCTGGTGAGTATGATGCTACCTAGATCAAGCCGAAGGTGTGAATGATTTTCTATTTTTTTTCTATGGGGTTTCTTAACTGTTATTATATTGTTTTTATATATATATATATATGCTGTGTGCAGCCCAGAGTCTGGAAGGAGTTGGGCAGCCTATGGATTAAATAAATTAAATTAAATTAAAATTAAAATCTGAACTGTTGTTTTAATGAGGCCTTACAATCTTATTCCAGAGCAGCTTTTGCAATTAGTAACTGTCTTAAAATTTAACTGTATCAAATTCTTTCATTGCACAAAAAAAGGCATCTAAATTTCTCAAAAGCATATTTTCCCTTTATGTTGCAGACCCTTTATTGCCCAATAGAGTTTTAATAGAGTACCTTTTGAAAGGGAAAGAAGAAATGCTTTCTTCTACCTTGTCTTCCGGTCCAACTGTGAAATCTGTAGAGGAGACAGAATAGCTATACTGTATTCTACAAAAAGACACTAAATCTAAAAATAAATTGCACAATTTCACCCTTCCTGAAATCATTGTCTGTGATCTGCCCTTAAATACCACACTTTGCTTCCTACTTTGTTACGAGCCCCAGACTATAACATTACACATGCGAACAAATTAACCTCACTGCTAATGTGAGCAGCCTCCTGCCCATACTCCTTATCTTTCTAGGAGACCTCAAGATACCTCTCATTAACTGGACCCTAAATAAATGCACGACTAAAACCATCCATACAACCCTATACAATTCTGTTACCAATCTAGGATTCTACCAATTAATAACGAACATTACTAAACTCAACAACTGCCTTGACCTCATATTCTGCAACAGCAAAACTGCAATTTATGGATGACAAATAAAAGAACTCTTTTCCAACAGTGACCACAATATGATAGACTTCAGCCTCAATCCACACCATTGCAAGAATTACTTTAATAATGGGATGCCCAAGTACAACTTTAAAAAAGCCAATTATAAACTCATAGACCCCGACCTCTCAACTCTTGCCTGGCAAACTGGATGTAACACTGCCGATGACCTCCAACATCTTCTTGCTCCTAGTCAAAAGAACCATCCGATTACATGTACCACTAATAACCATCATAACCAAGAAAAACAAACTACTCATATCAATAAGGAAGCTACAATCCTCTCCCCAAAAATCCCTCTGCCAGCACCCAGAGAAAAGAAATATTCTCTTTGCTCTGGGTAGCTGAGAGCGAACAGAGCGTTTTCCTTTCTCTGGGCGCTTGGAAAGGGAATAAACCACTTCGCTGTGGTGACTCCCTCGCGCTGCCTCCCACCCACCTGGCGTGAGGTTGCCTCCCGGAGCGTCTTGGATTGGAAAGGCAAAAGGGGGCGCTTCGCACCAGTTGAATCAAAGGAGTCACCACAGTGAAGGAAAGGTTCCAGCTACAAAGCGAGCGAGTGAGAGAAGAGGGGAGCCCTTCAGCATGTGAAAGAAGAGTAAGCATGTAGCAGCAGCAGCATCCGCCTTTCAGTCAAAGGAGCGGGAGGTTCCCACCTCTCACCCACCTGGCTTTCTCTCTCTGCTGCAGTGTATGGGAGGCAGCCTCATGCTGGGTGTATGGGAGTCCTGTGCTCCTTCTCGCCGCCTCAGAGTCCCTCTTTTTTTTTTAAGCCTTAAAGTTTGGGATTTATTTTGATTCCCCTGATCTTACCTTCTTCCTTTGGGAGCAATTGTCCTCCTCCTCTTCTTCCTCCTCCTCCTCCCACCCAAATTCCAAGCTTTTATTTCTTTCCTATTAGGTTTGCACGCATTATTTGCTTTTACATTGATTCCTATGGGAAAAATTGCTTCTACTTACAAACTTTTTTACTTAAGAACCGAGTCATGGAACGAATTAAGTTCTTAAGTAGAGGTACCACTGTACAAGCTGAATAAACAAGACCTTGCAGATGACACTCACTCTGTCAAAGATCTTGGAATACTCATATCAAATAACCTAAATGACAAAGTCCACTGCAATTACATCACCAAAAAGGCTAACCTAATCTTATGTAGCTTCTCCTCCTAACCAGAGCATACAAAACATTCACCAGACCAATCCTCGAATACAGCTCATCTGTCTGGAGCCCACAGCATATATCGGACATAAATACATTCAAAAGTTTTCAGAGATACTTTACTAGAAGAGCCCTCCACTCCTCTACTCGTAATAGAATACCTTACGCAACCAGACTTGAAATCCTAGGCTTAGAAAGCTTAGAACCACTTCGCCTTCAGAATGACATAAGCATAGCTCATAAAATTATCTGCTACAACATCCTACCTATCAATGACTAATTCAGCTTCAACCACAACACACGAGCACACAACAGATACAAACTCAAAGTGAACCATCCCAAACCTGACTTTAGAAAATACAACTTTAGCAACAGAGTGGTTAATGCCTGGAATGGACTACCTGACTCTAGTTTTGTCACCAAACCCCCAAACTTTACCCTTAGATTGTTTACTGTTGACTTCACCATTTCCTAGGTGGTCAGTAAGGGGCATACATAAGCGTATCAGCCTGCCTACCATCCCTGTCCAATTGTTCCCTCTTATCAGAACTCATGTATATAACAATGTTCTATCTATGTATATTACAGATATGTACTTGAGTGAGTAAGTGAGTGAGTGAGTAAAATGCTCTGTCTTATCTTATTTCAAGGCTAAACTTTCTGGTAGCATCTGCAAATTCTTAACAATTATGTTCCTATTGGTAGAAATAATAGTAACGGAATCTAGAAATGAATAGAGAGGGAGGGAGAAGATTATGTCTGAAAGCATTTATACTGCATTTGCGACTCCCGGGTTTATTTACTTCAAGAGAGCAAAAAAAAGTGAAAGCATAATTTTATTTTGCTTGTGCAGTTGCTTATAGAGTTGCTCCTCCTATACCTGTAGCATCAGGATACTTGTAGTTTCTATTAAACGTATAGCATGATGCATTGTAATAGTAGAGTACAATTGTTAAGTTACTAATTGCTATTCTAGAGACACTGATCTAAAAGGTTTCAGGCTAAATAGGCCAGCCTGCTTAATTCAATATAAATTATCTTACATCTTTAATTCTCAGTTACTGAGATAGGGTTTTTTAGATTTCACGTGATATGGTAATGCAGCATTCCTATGACACACTGACAATCTTAGAGCATATAGTAAAGCTTAATATTTGCTTTGGATCATTCTATATACTGTATTTTTTTTTTTACTGATCATCAAATGTCTTTGAGTTGGATGACTAAACATTGAATAAATGATGCACAATTCTAACTCTGATAAAAAAAATTATTTCATAACCTAGAACAGCAATCCCCAACTTTTCTGGCTTTATGCACTGGCGGCAGCAGCAGAGAGGAGGACAGGGTGGTATCACATGCACAGTCTAATTATGTATGTGCAAGTGGAACTGTGTAGACCGGTTCTCAATGGCCTACAGTCCAATAGCAGTTTGGGGCTGAGGATCCCTCACCTGGAATAGCATGGGGTCAGAATTACTGTAAAAGCACAATATTTAAAAATTATGTTTAGCAATATAGGGCTTTATATTAGCATTTGCTCTTTCATTTAAGAGAAGCTATAATATTAAGCAAGGTTATTTTTTTTCAGTTATGTACAAAAGGGCTCACAGTTAAAATTGTCAAAAAGCTATAACAGGCGCACTTCAAAAGAAACAGAAAAGGAGTCCCTAGTGCACTGAGCTAGCTTGCTTCCTGGCAGATATTTCATTATTTATTTATTTATTTATTTATTTATTACTTAGATTTGTATGCCGCCCCTCTCCGAAGACTCATTAGCCTAACTAGGTAACATCATCATCAAATGGCAACTCCAAATCTCAATCAGCAAATGCTCTGTCCTATACATCGGCAAAAAGAATCAGAACACCAAATACAAACTGAATAAACAAATTATCACACATAACCCCCACTCAGTTAAAGACCTCGGAATACTAATAACAAAAGACCTAAGTGCCAAAGCCCACTGCAACAACATCGCCAAGAAGGCTTTAAGAGTTGTTAACCTAATCCTACATAGCTTCTGCTCTGGCAATCTCACACTACTTACCAGAGCTTACAAAACTTTCGCCAGACCCATCCTCGAATACAGCTCATCTGTTTGGAACCCATACTGCATCTCGGACATTAACACCCTCAAAAATGTCCAAAGATACTTCACCAGATGAGCCCTTCACTCCTCCACTCGAAACAGAATACCCTACAAAACTAGACTTACAATCCTGGGTCTAAAAAGCCTAGAAACTACGACACCTTAAACATGATCTAAGCATTGCCCACAAGATCATATGCTGCAGCAGCCTGCATGTCAATGAATACTTCAGCTTCAACCACAACAACACAAGAGCATACAACAGATTCAAACTTAATATCAACCGCTCCAAACTTGACTGTAAAAATACGACTTTAGTAATCGAGTTGACAAAGTGTGAAACTCAGTACTGGACTCCGTAGTGTCATCACCTAATCCCCAACATTTTACCCTTAGACTATCCACAGTTGACCCCTACAGATTCCTAAGAGGTCAGCAAGGGGCATGCATAAGTGCACTAGCGTGCCTTCTGTCCCCTGTCCTATTGTCTCTATTGTATCTCCTATATCTTTTCTTCTATTCCTATATATTTTGTTCTATTCTCTCATTGATATATTTTATTCCTATATTTTCTATTCTTTCTTTGATATATCTTACTTCGAGTGTATCCTCTGTAACCTTCATTGTGTATTATTCTGTATTGGACAAAATAAATAAATAAATAAGAATAAATAACCTAGTTAGAAACATCTGCAAGAAAACAAGCAAGCTCAGAAAGCACCACGGACCCCTCATTTCAACCCTGAGCTACAAATATTGTCCTTTATTAGAAGCAGTATAGCTTAATATTGAAATGAGTCTGAACAGATCGCAGCACCCAGTCAATCATGTCTCACTTATGGGTGCAAGAGATCTGCAGTGAAAGACTTCTAGGATTAGTCAGCACAGCCAGCTGTAGGTGACCAGCTGGGGATGGCCCCCTCGCCACCACCACCAAATCACCTTGCCAACTCATGCTTCCATTGCAGGATTCCTCAAAGGGGGCAATTTGGCTGTGGGGACAACTAGGATGGAGAGCTGGATGAGTAGGTGGTCAAATGAGGAGACCCAGATAGAAGAGTGAGTAAGTGGGAAAAGTGCACAGTGGGGGCATAGCAACTGGAGGCTTCCCATTCTCATACAACCCACCATAACTACTATGTCTCTGTGCTGATCTCCAGGCCAGAGTTTAGTCTGGTGGTGGTATGGGTGGGCAGGGTGGTGAGGGGCGAGAAATGGCAGCCAGGGGAGGTGAGAATGGGTAGCCCATAGTTGCTACCTCATCCCCACCCACTGCCACTGCCAAATGGTCTGAATTCTGAACAGCCCAGATATCAGCAGTGGCAGCTGCTGCTGTTGTGAACTCAGATGGCTCTCCAACTGAGAGCTTGTTCCAAAATGTTCCTGCCAAGAATTATCCGGGTTGAGTTATCCTGCAATGGTTATAGTGGCAGTAGGTTGGTAGAGGAGGCTTTGCACTGGCAAGAGATCTCTCTCCAGCCCTACTTCTATGTTTCATTATGATGCTTCACTTCAAGTAATATTTCTAAAATATTCCTAGTGGTAGTATCTCGTGCAAAAGCTGATTCATCTGGCTTTCCACAAGCTGCTGTATTGAACTTTGATTGGGCTCTGGCAAATAAAGCAAAGCAGAAGAAAATTTGATAAAACCCCCCCCCCCCCCCCCCCAAGAAATTGATTTATAGTACAATCTCATCCTGGAAAATGTTATCTATCTGGTCACTTAAGAGTGGTACTATATTAATGGGACATCATCAGTAATTTTAACCAAATAACAAACTTCTGCAAACTACCCAAAAAACTTTCATGGGAGAAGTATGTTTTCAATCTTCATACACTCATAGGTTAAAAATACCAGTGAGGTTTTTGCAGAAGCAATCTAGAAGGAAAGTACACCTTGATATTATAAATGGTTATATTAGTTATTTGGATGTCCACTGGCTTTTTATTTAGTTTGCTAACAATTAGCTGTAATAAATTGAAATTAAATTGAGGAATGCTGGGAAAAATAATTACGAAGTCTACAGATATCCCATCCTTAATATAAATCTTGGAGGCAGTAGTACTGTACATCTTAACTAGGAATGCTTATGACTAAATGTCATTCTTCCAGGCATTGGAAAATTCTTACTACAGTACATAGCCAACCTTTATGCTACTGCTGTTCATTGCATTCCCTGTGACCTCTTTTGGTTGCCATTGGCAATAATCATAAACATATGCTTTAAATGTCTGATGTTCCCAGTCCTACTTTTACACAAAAAATTCTCATCAGGATATAATTAATAGTGAAGCCACATGGCATAAAATAAAAAGCTTAATAGAGTCTCTGTGACCTTAATAGAAATTTATTGGCTTTTAATAATTTGTGGCTCTAGTTCAATTCTTATGTGAAAGCTTTTTGCAATGAAAATACTACTATGGAAAAAGGTTGTATTAAAAAAAAGTTTAATTACATATGCCTCATTTTCTTAGTGCTTCATTATTTTATTATTCTAAAATGTCCTAAATGTTATTTATAAAAATGACTGAGAAACTTCAATTAGATAAAAACAATGATGTAAATTTTGAGATTCTAATTCTAATTCTTTCTACATATTTTATGAAACCATCATGCTCTAGAAAAGTGCTTTCATAATTAAAAATGCATATCAGAAAGTCCTTGTTTAAATGTACCTATTGTTATTAGGTTTGCATGTCATTACATGAAGAAAAACCATTTTTAGCCAATTTGAGATAATTTATCAAGGTTTGGAAAGTACTGTTCTAGTTATTGATTAAAATAATAAGGGCAGGCTAAAAACAAACAAATAAAAATTGTCACCCTCTTTCCACCTGCAAAAGAGAAGATAAGAATTGTATTTATACTTCATTAAATTGTTCCGTTAAGCTTCTTCAAAATCTTTGCGGGTGGATCTTTAATTTAAGTATAGTGTGTAAGTAAAAATTTAACACTCTGAAACAATTTTGTAGCCCTATTTTCACTGCAAGCTACTCAAATTGCTTTGCTATTTATTTACTGATAAGGAAACCAAATAAGATGATAAAAAATTTGGATGCCTTCAAGTAAATCTTATTCCTGGAAATTCCATGATATTCTCTTGGCAAAAATTGTTTGCCACTACCTTTCTCTTTTAGGGCAAATATGACTGGCCCAAGCTCACACAGTTGGCTTTGTGCCTAAGGAAGGACTAGAAACCATGATGTCCTAGTTTGTAGTTTGGTTTTAATCACTACATCACTACGCTTGTCAATACCCGGTATACAAAAGAATTTGGCATGAACATGTTTTAGGGAGCATGTAGACAACCTTGGCCTAACTCAGAATAACTCAAGGCTGTAGGATAGACTAAGGAATTAATAACTTTACAAGCATCCCAAGTCCAAAGCAAATTATTCTCTTCTCTGGCACAATCGCTGCATAAAGTTTACAAAACCATTCAGCTTGACTCCAAGAAGACTGTCTTCTCACAAAGCTATGTAACTAACAGTGGAAGAAAGACAGGCAGCCACAATAATTTGGATCATTTTCTTCCAACCACAATTTCACATATGCAACTTGCTTTATTTGTGGGAACTGTTTCCTCCTCCCCCTCCCCCATCTGCAAACAACTCCTTCTTTGATGCCAAGAACACACTGCTGCTTTTCTCTTCCTATGATGCATTCCCACAAGCTCACCAATTTTAACCTGTTCCCTTATACCAGAAAGAATGCTTCCCTGTTGCCTAAATAAACCACTGCAACGTTATATCACTCTGTTTTCATTACTAGTCAACAATACATGACAAGACCAATATGAATCTTACTAAAGAACTTTTCAAGAAACAGTAACATCGGTAAGCCCAATAATTTGAAACACTAAATCGTTTCTAACTAGAGTGTGTTGCAAATTAAATTACAAAACAATTGTGTATTTATCCTAGAATGATTCTACCTTTCACAAGACTGATAGTTGCTGAAGTCTTAAATATTTGAATGACATCAATGGGCATTTTTCTAGTTTAGATATGCAGGTAGAAAGTTCCACATAAACAAAAACACTGGTTATCCAATATTTGAATAAACTTCACTGAAAATGAGAATGCTACCTCTGCCCTGTTTCCAGAAGCTTTTTCTACTATTGAGTTTTGCTACGCCCACTCAGCTTCAAGTCAGCAAAAACAAGTAAAATTTACCAATTCCTATTTGCTATTTTTAAGCTTGATATTCTTGCAATAGAACTGGAACTGGTCTGATTTCAAATCTCTTCCTAGGTTTCTCTATACTCACTCATATTTTTCTTTCCCCCCCCCAAAAAAAAATAACTTCCTTGAGAAATTTCCAAGTTAAAAGTAATGCAGACTAGGGAAACCATTGGAAAGATACAAGATTAAAAAAAACAGTACTGAAACAGATTTTGCTATTGTGTAGCTAGTTGGGTCTATTAAGGTGAGATAACTGGAACTGGATAATCACTGTCTTATTTTATAGGTGGAATTGACTTTAAAAAGGGGGGGAAATATCGGGTTACCAAATATCTGAATAAACAATTGAAAAAGAGGGCACATGAACCAATTAACTTTCTTAGCATTTGTAACAAAAATTACAAATTGCAAAAAAAAAGAGTTTAAGCCGACAAGAACATGGAATTTAGAGGAACGGTGGCTCAGTAACTTAATGAAGGTCTTTGCTCTAGCAGTTCAAATCCCAGCATTGTACTTCAAAAGCATGTTCTATGCAAGTAGATAAATAGGTAGGGCTATTGGTGTGGTGATGAGTTGGTACCACATGCAGGTAGTCAGAGTCCTGCTGATTCTGAACCTTCCTGGTTGTGATGCCCAGTTGTGAGACAGCTCCAGACAGGAAGCTATAGGAAGAGCTTCTCACTTTTTTGTTGCAAAGCTGTCTCACCATCCAGGGGTGCATCCTGGGAAGCATATGAGCATTTCCTACAACATATCTGGCAAGTTGGCAGCAAACTACTACTCTGCAAATGCATTGTGATCTAGCTAATGTAACAATGTCATATGCTAATGATAATAATGAAACATGGAATTACTTTTTCCAGAACCAAAAAGATTGGTTTTTACAACAAATTTTTACTTTCAAGAACATGTTAGCAATCATATAGTATTAATAATAACATGATTCCAAATTTCATCATAAAAATCTATAAGTCATGTGATCTATGGACTATAGTGATCATAGATTTGAAGGTGCAAGAATGAAGTTTATTATTGATTTCATGAATTAAGCTTATTATTAATTTCATAATAAATAATATAAATCCAAGTAATTGAATCTGTCTATATACTTAAATGAGGAAAAGAGAGCAGTTTACAGTAACCAAAATTTTGAATGGCTACTGCTCCAAAATTTTAAAAATACTCAAAAATCTGGGAAATATTTGACTTTAAGGCCATGCTTGGCATATGGAAAACATGAGGACAAAATGAAGATTATGTCCTTCTTTTTCAGGGCATCTGGTAATCCAAGAACAGTGGCAAAATAGCTACAACCCAGCTTCTTTATTTTCCAAATGCAGTTATAAATTCTGTTCACATGTTTCGTGTAGAAACCTGGGGAAATATGAAGCTGGGGGAGGTGACAACAGTCAGACAGAAATGAAGTAAATGTGGTGATAATGAAGAGGACAGTGGACAATAAATGATGTGGAAGCAGACCAATGACCAGATTAGGGGCCTGTTTAACATTCCCAAAGCACAACTCTGATCACACCCATAATTTGTCACATGACTTAATCTCCAAAGTTAAGAGTGGCAAAACGTTACAAAATGTATCTTCTTTGAATCGCTGATCTAAAGCACAGTATAGAAATGACACTTTAAATGTATTTCATTCAACTCTGGCAATAATAGACAGTAATAAAGGCAGGTGATGAAGACATATAGATAGATATATAAACATCTGGAGGAATCAGAGCAAAACTTACATTGTCAGGACACAAGTCCGCTTATTTATTGGTCTCATGTTAGCTCTCATCTTTTATCTAGAAGCTCAAGTGACATGGCATAGCTGTTCTAGACCATTTTTCCATACAACAATTAGTCTGACAGAGTAGATTAAATGGAAAAATATTGATAACATCAAAGTGACTCAATACTTCTTTCATACCAAAATCTGATCACGAACTTGAATTCTCAGCCTTTGTCCAATACCTTAACCGTTACAAAATATATTGTTACGATTAAGTACAACTGGGCAAAGCTAATCAGTTATTTATAGATTAGATTAGATTAGCACACTGTGTTTAACTATGATTTTAACCAAAACATTCATTTATTCATTAATGCAATAGCACTTGGATTTATATATTACTTCACAGTGCTTTAGAATTATTCTGCAATACTGCATTGTAACTATCATACTACCATGGCTCCATAGTGCATGTTAATCCATAAAATATATGTATTTATTATTATTTATTTATTGGATTTCTATGCCGCCCCTCTCCAAGGACATCGGGGCGGCTCACAACACATAAAATATACAATACACAATATCTTAATCCAATAACTAATTAAAAATCTTTTTTTAAAAAACCCAGAAACCATGAAAACTATCATTCCATTCACTCCACATTCTCTCAATACACTCATTGGGCAGGGGGCAAAGATCTAATGGCCCCAGGCCTGGTGGCATCAGTGAGTCTTCAGACTCTTATGGAAGGCAAGGAGGGTGGGGGCCGTACGAATCTCTGGGGGGAGCTGATTCAAGTGGGCCAGGCCCCCCACAGAGAAGGCTCTCCCCCAAGGCCAAGCCAAATGACATTGTCTAGTTGATGGAACCTGGAAAAGGCTGACTCTGTGGGACCTGACCGGTCGCTGGGATTCATGTGGCAGAAGGCGGTCTCGAAGGTTTTCTGGTCCCATGCCATGTAGGGCTTTATAGGTTATAACCAACACTTTGAATTGTGTCCAGAAACCAATTGGCAGCCAATGCAGACCGCAGAATATTGGAGAAATATGCGAATGTCTTGGCAAGCCTGTGCCTGCACAATTTGTAGTTTTCGAACGCTTTTCAAAGGTAGACGCATGTAGAGAACATTGCAGTAGTCGAATATAATAATATTGCACAACAGCTAATTCTATATTGACCTATTATATATTATCTGAGCAGTGGACAAACTAGGTACTGCAAATATTTATAAATTACAATTGAATAAATAGCTGCTATATTCTGCCCATTCAAGTACACAAAATTAATATTTCTAACTCTTCCTGTAAAAATGCATTGCTACTGTGAATTTTCTACAAATTTATATATTAATTTATTTATTTAGTCAAGTACGTATTATATACGTAAGATGAGTACTGATAAGAAGGAAAAATTGGACAGGGATGGTAGGCACGCTGGTGTGCGTATACACACTTACTGACCTCCTAGGAATCAGGTGAGGTCAACTATGGACAGACTAGGGCAGGGGTAGGCAAAGTTGGCTTTTTTATGACATATGGACTTCAGTTCTCAGAATTCCTGAACTAGCATGATTGGCTCAGGAATTCTGGGAGATGAAGCCCATAAATCATAGAAGAGCCAACTTTGTCTACCCCTGGTCTAGGGTAATGTTTTGGGGGTTTGGTAACAAAACCAGAGTCGGGTAGTGAGTTCCAAGGCATTAACCATTCTGTTGCTAAAGTTATATATTTTCTACTGTCAGGTTTGGGGCTGTTCACTTTGAGTTTGTAATTGTTGTGTGCTCATGTATTGTTGTGATTGAAGCTGAAGTAGTCGTTGACAGGTAGGACCTTGTAGCAGATAATTTTATGAGCTATGTTTAGGTCATACCGAAGGCGACATAGTTCTAAGATTTCTAAGTCCAGGATTTCAAGTCTGGTTGCATTGTGAGTAGATGAGTGGAAATATCTCTGGACACTTTCTAATGTATTTATGTCTGATATGTGGTGTGTGTTTCCAGACAAATGAGCTGTATTCAAGCATTGGTCTGGTGAATATTTTGTATGCTCGGGTTAGTAGTGTAATATTATTGGAGAAGAAGCTACATAAAATTAGGTTAACAACTCTTGAAGCCTTTTTGGCAATGTTGTTAAAGTGGGTTTTGACATTTATGTCAGTTGATATGAGTATTAAAAGATCTTTGACAAAGTGAAGGTAATCTGCAAGGTTTATTTATCTTGTATTTGTCCTCCTGAATGTATTTGTAACTGTACAAATTACAAATACAGAATATATTTGTAATTGTTCTCCAGAATGTCCTTTTTCCTATGTGGACTTCATTTGTTTATCTTCTTTCTTTTCTTTTGCCCCTACCAATATACTATAAGGGGAAAAACTTTTTAATTAGAGGTGCTTAGAGTCATTTTTACTGCATTGGTTTTTACAACTTCTGTTTGCCAAGCAGGATGAGGCACACCCTCAGCCAACATAATGGAGCACTATTTTTTTTTAATCAACTATTTAAATAGGCTCAAAACAGTATATCCCAGTAATAGAAAGAGTAACATGATGCTTTTTAAAGTGCTCTCAACTTAGATGATAAAATGGCAAAAATATTCTGCTCACATTTAGAGCATGAAAAAAACCCAGGAATGGATTCCAAAATAAGCTAATTGAAGGAAGTTGACAGAAAGAACTCTCCTCTTCTTCTATAAAAGCAGCAAATATATACTGCTCAAAAAAATAAAGGTAACACTCAAATAACACATCCTAGATCTGAATGAATGAAATATTCTCTTTACAAAGTTGAATGTGCACAACAAAATATGAAATTGATTGTCAATCAGTGTTGCTTCCTAAGTGGACAGTTTGGTTTCACAGAAGTTTGATTTACTTGAAGTTATATTGTGTTGTTTAAGTGTTCCCTTTATTTTTTTGAGCAGTGTATTATTTACAGCCAAGAAACCTGAAGATTTTTTAGAATCGCAATCATATTTTACAAATTGTTCCCCAAAAAATCTTTATACATTTTAAATATAATCAAAAGGGGGAATTAATTTCATTAGTTATAAATAAGCCAGGAATTTAAACTAGTTTCAGAACTTACAGAATCATTAAGGCTGAAGGACCATTTAATTGGCATGGAGAAAATATTTGTAGATTCTTGATTTACAGAGTCAAGATTGTTGGTATATCTATTTTAATTTTCTATTTATGGGAGCCATTATGTCAGGGGTGGGTTCCTACTTTCCTCGCTGCCAGTTTGCTTCCTCTCATGCTGCGTGGATGTGCCTCGTGGGCACACGTGTAAAGTGTGCTCATGCACAGTCACAAAAAATCTTTTTAAAAAATTAAAAAGCCAAAAACAAGATAGCGACCACATGCACCAGAAATTACGGTTCTGCACATGCTCAGAACAAAAAATAAATAAAAATAAAAGATGGCGGCATCCACCGAGTGTCACTGACCAAACTGATGTCATCGTGATGTCATCAGCATTCACCCAAACTTGGAGGAACCAAACCCATTTAATATGTAAATATAAAGAACTGTAAGAACCTGCTAAACATAATCTGTAGAGAGCTAGTTTGATTTAGTGGCTATTAATTTGCCCTAGAAGTCCAAGATTGTGAAATCTAGGCCTCCTAGACCCAAGTTATCAGGGTGTCAGTTCCTCTTTTTCCACCCAGCTTTTTTTTCTTTTTATTTCTTGTTTCTTTCTTCTTTATATGACTTCTCAAATAACATTAAAAATTCTTGTTTCTTTTCTTTCTTTCTTTCTTTCTTTCTTTCTTCCTTTCTTTTTCTTTCTTTCTTTCCTTCTTTTTTCCTTTTTCCTTTCTTTTCCTTTCTTTTGTATTTGTATTGAATTATGTATTACTTTTTACATAGAATTATTTTTAACTTTATAAAATTTCTGCTTAGTTAGATATTTCTCTAGGTTTAAGTCAGTTAAAATCAGTTAATTTTTCAGGTTTATTCTGCAATAATTAGCTTTTATCTTTTTTTATGCACCTATCTTCCTCTTCCTTCTTTGTTTTCTGTTAGCTATTTCTTTAATTCTGTTTTTCAAAGAGCTAAAACTTTCTTCCATTTTCCATGTCTTCTCTACAGTGATAGGTAAAAAGCCCACAATCAGCTGACATTTAGAATTCTATGACTGTGATTATCAGCTTTGATATTGGCTACTTGAATTATAATCAGAATCCATGGCAATAAGAGAGGTGCAATGATTAAAATGCAGTACTGCAAGCTAACTTTGCCCACAGGCAGGAATTTGATCCTTATTAAGGTTGACTCAGCCTTCCATCCTTCTGAGGTCAGTAAAATGAGGACCATCTTCTGAAATTACTAAAATGAGGATCCCTATCCACTGAGAAACAATATGTTGATTCTATAAATCACCCCAAAAGTGATGTAAAGCACTATGAAAGGTATGTAAGATTAAGTGCAATTGCTGTTGCTAATAAGATATAGATGACAGGATAAATTAATGCATTTTATCCAAAAATTTTCTTTTGATTCAGTGATACATTCGAATAGGAACAAAAATGTGTTTGGGGAAGAATAAACTGTTGCAATATTAATTCAAAGATATACATCCAATTATATTTCAGCTGTTACCTACCTGACATTTGGTAGCAGACGTCTGAGAGAAACAAAAATTAATAACCAATACAGTGGTACCTCAAGATACGAACCCCTCGTCTTACGAACAACTCGTGATACGAACCCGGGGTTCAGAAAAATTTTGCCTCTTCTTACGAACTTTTTTCGAGTTACGAACCGGCGTTCGGAGACTGCTGGGAAGCCGCGCAGCTGTTTTAAAAGGTGACAGCCGGGCGGCGGGGCTTCCCAGAAGCCTCCCGAACGCCGGTTCGTAACTCGAACAAAGTTCGTAAGAAGAGGCAAAATTTTTCTGAACCCAGGGTTCGGTTCGGGAGGTTGCTGGGAAGCCGCACAGGCCGGCTGCAACCTTTTAAAACAGCCGCGCCGCTTCCCAGCTGTCTCCCGAAGCCGAACGCGGAAGTTCGGCTTTAGCGTTCGGCTTCAGGAGACAGCTGGGAAGCAGCGCGGCTGTTTTAAAAGGTCACAGCCGGCCTGGGGGGCTTGCCAGCACCCCCCCGAACCCGGGTTCAGGGTTCGGGGGGTGCTGGGAAGCCCCCCAGGCCGGCTGCGAGCTTTTAAAACAGCTGCGCCACTTCCCAGCTGTCTCCCGAAGCTGAACGCGGAAGTTCGGCTTCAGCGTTCGGCTTCAGGAGACAGCTGGGAAGTGGCGCAGCTGTTTTAAAAGGTCGCAGCCGGCCTGGGGGGCTTCCCAGCACCCCCCCGAAGCCCAAACCCAAGTTTCGGGGGGTGCTGGGAAGCCCCCCAGGCCGGCTGTCACCTTTTAAAACAGCCGCGCGGCTTCCCAGCAGTCGCCGAAAGCCGTTTTTTTGCGGGGGTTTTTTGGTTGCACGGATTAATTGACTTTACATTGTTTCCTATGGGAAACAATGTTTCGTCTTACGAACCTTTCGTCTTACGAACCTCCTCCTTGCACCAATTAAGTTCGTATCATGAGGTATTACTGTAGTTGTATTATACAGCTATCAAATATGTAGACTATCATTTGATGGCAAACATTCACAAATGGTTAAAACAACTGCCTAAGTTCCACACCTTTAGAAATTGATCTGATAATTTCATAGGTTTACACCCTTAGAAGAAACTCACACCCTCAATGTTTTTCTCAGTGTTAGCTTTTAGGGATTTTGTTGTTCTTTCTGATAAGTCATTTTAGTTTGCATGTACACTGTTTCTTTTGACTCCCAAATGCAAGCACTTATGTTTGAAACAGCATTTATGATATATGTTATTTGTTCGCTTGTGTTTATAACATTTGTATACTACCATTCTTAAAGTGCAAGATGTTGGCAAGATGTCTGGAATCAGTCCACAAAACAGAAGCCAAAACAGATAAGCTGAGCAGAGGTTTTCCAAACAAGAGGCATACAAACAAACAAACAATCAAGAGAGTTGTTTCCTGCAGAGTGTTTTCCATCTCTGTTATTCCTTAAGTAGGCCTGGGAGTGGCCAATTAGCCCCAAACAGTGAAGGGATACCAAAAAATTTTCTACCACACTGTGGGTGTGGCTTATTTTGTGGGTCTGGCTTGCCAGCTGTGTGATCAGGTGGGAGTGGCTTGATCATGTGGCTGGGAGTGGCTTAAAGGTCATGTGACTGGCTTAAAGGTGGCCAACTTGACCTCCCTCACGTCAAAGGTTTGGGTTAGGGTGCCTGGCCTCTCCTCACCTCAAAGAGATACAATTCCCCAATCTATCTATTATTACTGGACATCCAAAATATACTATTTAATTCTATATATATATATATGCCATATGTGTACATACATATTACATAGAGGCACACAAAAATATACATTATCTACTATATAAACTGTATGTGTACACACACACACACACACAAACAAACAAACACAAAATTATACACATTCAACCTCATTTACTGCAATAGAAAAAACATACCAAAAGCCCCGAAGGGAAAAAAGAAAAAAATTCAAAATTTTTCAACCGGTTCTGCGTTCCTGACCAAAATCTTTCTATCAGTACTGTGTACCTGACCATATCCATAGGAGCCCATCACTGGCCCCAAGCCTACTCCCAAGGAGACTGCCTCCTGAGAAGCCATTCCTATCTTTTGGCAGCTCTGCGTGCTCATGCATTAAGAAGAGACTTCTCCTCTTCTTCCTCATCACTACTGTGAGGTTATGGAGGTTCCGAAGGCCAAGGCTGAACCTCTGCCTCTGGCATTAAATCCTCACCAGCCTCCGCACTGTTAGACTCGGGTGCCAATTGCACAGGCCTCTTGCATATCACTTCATCGGCCCCATCTCGGCTGGGATCCAATACCAGCTGCATGGGCTGCTGGCAGATTACAACATTTTTCCTGCTTGGGTTTAGGACACCTTTATGTAAATGCCGCCACTGGCCAGCTAATTTGCCTGCCTGCCTGCCTGCCTGCCTGCCAGCCTGCAACACAATTGTCACAAAGAGAGCAAGATCCAAAAGGCTCCATTGAGGAATGGAAGACTACAGCCAGGCCCACCTGCCATTCGGGTCTCCCTCTCCTTACTGGGAGGCTTGGTTTGGGCTCATTTTCTCCTTTTTCCTGCTTGAGTTTTCGGACACCTTCGTGGAAACCCTGGCATGGCTAAAGGAAAACTGACAAGGAAGAAATAGAAGGTGAGAGGAAGCACAGGCGGTGCTTGGCAGCTCAGATTTTGCTCTTCACCTTCTTGTGGTTTGGCAGTCCAGCAGGATGGGAAGGGGAGGTGGCAGGTTGTGTGCCGATGTGGGTGGAGTGTTGCATTATGTATACTGCCACACATGTACGCAATAGCATGTGCACTGCCAATTTTAGCACACAACAATAAAAAGGTTCACCATCACCGTAATATATGGTACATTGTTGTTGTTGTTGTTGTTGTTATTCACCCACATACATATGTAAGCCATATATTTGCAGAAACTGGTAGACAGAGTAGCACTAATCTTCATTTTTCATTTTTCCAAGTTTGGAAGTAAAAAAAATACTGATTTATTATGAAGATTTAATATACAAAAAGAGAAGTACTTTTCACAGCTATTTGGTTATGTGCTGTGCTGTTTCAGAAAACAGCAAGACATACGACAAGAATAGCATTGCTACTGAGATTCAAGTTCACCATGTTCCAAGTCACAGTGACCCATGTTCCAATGTGCTTCGCAAGCCTAAATTGCTTGGCAGATTAGAGAGCTGAAACTGAGGTTGATTCACAAGGAACTTTAGATCAGTAGGTAACCTTTATGACAGTTCTATAAAAGGTTTGCAGCCTAGCATATCAGTGTGATGCAAAAATATTGCAAAGCAGGTATCATAAAATAATCTGCTTGACTCTTATCTACTTGCTAATTACAATTAAAGTTCTGTACAATTCTAATGTAGGTCAAACCAAAGTCAAAATTTCTGATTAACATATGACTTATCATTTTAAAAAAAATTATATTTTCAGAAAAAAAAATTTCAGAATAATTCACTCTTTAATAAATTAATTCAGTAAGATCTGTATATCAATCCAATAAATTCTGTTACCTATCTTGCAACAGTTTTTGTGTATACTTTACCAATTAATTTGCATTTCTGAATTCCAGAAGATTGTGGGAAAGTTCTAGAATACTCAGTTTGCTTCTAGGGGAGATTTAATAATGAGAAAATTCCTCTGTCTTATAAAAAATAAAAAATCATGATCAGTTCTGCAAGGCAACCTGAAAACCAGAGGAAAAAAATCTAAATATTGTATGAATTTATTTTGTACATAAAAACATGCCACAATAAGTAATAGTTAAATTAAACATTTGACAACCTTGTGAGGTAATCCAGACAAGCATATTTAGGTGAAATAATTTTAATTTATTGTAAGGCTACATCAATTGTGTGTTGCATAAATTGGATAATGTGGTAGAATTACTCAGAAGAAAAAGAGCTGAATGCCAATAAATACTTATTACATGGCACATCTGCAGCAATTCAATGGGTTACCTCCTATCAAATGCCTAATCCAATTGGCATGTCTTTCTAATGATGTATCTTGGGAAACTCATTTTAATTTCTCATATTGAACTTTTGATTGTTGAAAGTTAGAGGGCAATATTAGAGGCATTAAGTGAATTTAAAATGCTGGCTCTAGGTCAATAGTGATATTATTGCTTCTAGTAAGTTTTCACTCTCCAACCCTCACAAATTTTCAGCAGGCTGAATTTGGAAACTATTTGTTATCATTGTTCAGATGCTAACCAAGGCTTCTTCCACCTGGAAAAGGGAAAATGTCAAAAAAAGGAGGAGGGGTGGTGGTAGAGAACTAGAAACACCCCTCTCTCTTCTAAACAGTCAAGTGAAAAGATGCTAATGCATTTTGGCTTTAGTTACAAAGAGGAAGGATTAAGATGAGGCAACAAGATGAGGCAACAAGGCAGCATTTCTATTGATAGGGAATTATTCATCTCCATCCTCTGAAGTTTCAGTGTCTAAAGATGAATTATAGAATATTTGTGGTTCTTTTTGCACCATAGCTGATCTGAAACAAATTTGGTTGAGCTGCTGGTACAAATGACAACATGAGCTACAGGGATAACCCTGCACTTGGTGCCAAAGATTCCAGTAATATTCAGGCTTGCTTATAAGGGAAAAATGACCTCTCATTACATCTTCCTTATATAGAGAAATGTAGATGTTATCTATGCAGTTACCACCATTTTATCATTTATCTTTGTCATCATCATCATCATTTAGCAATGTGAAATCACAGCTATCAGTTCTTCAACTGATATTTGCCTTTATGGAATAGAATAGAATTCTTTATTGGCCAAGTGTGATTGGACACACAAGGAATTTGTCTCAGTGTACATAAAAGAAAAAGATACATTTGTCAAGAATCATGTTGTACAACAATTAATGAGAAACAATCAATACAAGCAACAAGTTACAGTCATACAGTCCTAAGTGGGAGGAAAGGGATGATAGGAATGATAAGAAAAAACTAGTAGAAATAGAAGAGCAGATTTAGTAAAAAGTTTGACAGTGTTGAGGGAATTATTTGTTTAGTAGAGTGATGGTGTTCAGGAAAAAACTGTTCTTGTGTCTAGGTGTCCTGGCGTGCAGTGCTCTGTAGCAACGTTTTGACATTATGCATTGAGTTATTCCCAAGTACCTAGAGTACCAAGTACCTGATACTGTATCAGTGCAATATATGTGCCAATCCAACGAGTATATAATTGACAGATTAAAATTTTGTCAATGTGGCAATTTTTCTAAGTGTCATCCAAGATTTTTTGGTATACAGTACAGTGGTACCCAGTGTGTCATAACAATTGGGAACACTCAGACAGTATATGCCACAATCTTTCAACTTTGATTTTCAGATGTTTAAATACTTTTTGATCTTTTATTCTACTATCCCTGGTACTGCTATCCACACTTTCTTCTTTTCAACCACAATTGAATGTGCCGGGCTATGAAAAATCAGTTTGAATTTAGATTTCCACAATATTTTAATCTGCTCACTTTGACTATTTTTTTTCCAACTATATATTCTTGACAATGTTTTAGTACTGATATAGGATAATTGTTAAGTATGGTTCACTGAATAATTTTGATGATTATGTTATCCTGTGGTTCAGTTTGTGCAATCTTTAGTTTTTGTGATCCACAGTTTTTTCTGGTTCTTTGCACAAGTTGTACTTTGACTCATTTGATTCTGGCCTGATTGCATTAGTTAAAATAGCTTATTGGCCTGATTACATTAATTAAAAATAGCTTATTCAAGTAGCCAAAGTCAACTTTTTTTTCAATGTTCCAGTTGAAGGTCACTACCATTATTATTTTTTAAATGATTATGCTGATCAACACCCAGGAGTAATTTAAAAGAAGGGAAAACAAAGAAATATATTTAATTGTTATGGACCAACATCAGGTTGTTCACAGTGTAGGAATAGAATAGAATATAATTTTATTGGCCAAGTGTGTATAAAATGAGACAGAAGGAGGCGAAACAGATAATATATGCTGCTGAAGCATCAAAAGAGGAAGAAATAGCCAAATCTTAAAGAAGGGGGATAAAACCTTCTTCAGATATATTAGTGATAGGAAGAAGAAAAACTGCAGCATCACGAAGCTTAGTACCGGCAATAATACATACATTGATGGGAATAAGGAGGTCGCTGACCATTTCAATAGCTACTTCTGTTCAGTTTTCTCAAAAGACACGTTACAATATAATACTATAGATGGATATAGCATTGCTTCCAGCTGTACGGATTCAGCACCAGTGATCTTAGAAGCCGATGTCTTAGAAGAACTTGAACGATTAAAGTTAAATAAGGCAATGGGTCCAGATGGTATCCACCCCAGAGTTCTTAAAGAACTCAGATTTGTCATTGCTACCCCCCTGACTGATTTGTTTAACCAATCCCTGTTAACAGGAGATGTTCCTGAGGATTGGAGAATGGCCAGTGTTGTGCCTATCCACAAGAAGGGCAGTAGAGAAGAAGCTGGTAACTACAGGCCAGTTAGCTTGACATCAGTAATAGTTAAAATGATGGAGACTCTACTCAAAAAGAAGATAAATCAGCACCTAAAAAACAATAACTTATTGGACCCAAATCAGCAAGGCTTTACTGAAGGCAAATCATGTCAGACTAATCTCGTTGATTTCTTTGACTATGTCACAAATGTATTGGATCAAGGTGGTGGATATTGCCTATCTGGACTTCAGCAAAGCCTTTGATACGGTTCCACATAAAGAGCTGATAGATAAATTAGTGAAGATTGGACTTAATCCCTGGATAGTTCAGTGGATTTGCAGCTGGCTGAAGTGTAGACATCAGAAAGTTATTGTTAAGTATTCTGAGCAGAGATAGGTTACAAGCGGTGTGCCACAAGGGTCTGTTCTGGGTCCTATTCTTTTAATATGTTTGTGAGTGATCTAATGTTTGCCTATCATAAGATAAATTTTACTCTCAAGATAATAAAAAGTGAAACACTGGATTAGAATATATAGATAATCCTGGGATGAAAAGAAAGAACTGCATTGAAAGTTATGACTGAAAGGTTATTAAACATATTTAAAGTGTTGTTCTTTCATAGCAAAATATAGGTGCCTGACATGTCTGAGAATTATGATGGAGAATGCTATAAATATGTTGCCACATTTTGATTTAACACGATTATAATATTAACATACGTTATAGCTTCCAAATGGTAACAGTTGGAGTTGATATAACATGTGAGTCCAGAAATAGACAAGGTGCATTATATGACTCATATCCAATTTGGATGGTTGTATTGTCTATGGCACTGTTTCCCAACCTTGGCAACTTAAAGATATCTGGACTTCAACTCCCAGAATTCCCAAGCCAACATTCGCTGGCTGGGGAATTCTGGGAGTCGAAGTCCAGATATCTTCAAGTTGCCAAGGTTGGGAAACACTGGTCTATGGAGTATTCCTTAAATTCAGCAACTATAAAATATGTAGACTTCATCTACAATTTCCCAGCCAGCATGCTGGGAATTGGAGTCCCCACATCTTAAAGCTGTTGAGGTTGAGAGAAATACTGACCTAATGTTGTGTTCCGGGTGATCAAAATATCTTCCATAATCCATTTTAGTATGCCAAATGAAAGCAATCAGTACTCATAAAAAGTTTCAACAGTAGTTTTATTGCTAGTCAAGGATGTTACAAGAATCTCACCAGACTGGTTGCATTCCCTTGGGAAGGACAAGATAAGGATTCAGGGATTCTGGGAAAGGTTTGGCCTTTGTCCCTTTCTGCAACTCTAAACTTGACCTCTCTCCCCAGTTTAACTGGACATTCCATCATATTATACCTATTCATGCAAGGAGATCCAGTTATTTTAATACTGTTAACATAACATTGATATTCAGATATAAAAATAGTCAGGGAAATGAAACCATCACGTTTGAAAGTGTAATGTCTTAATACACTGACTAGCTTTGAAGCCAAGTAATGAATTTCATCATATGGCTTTTATTTTTAAAGCAAACATAGAAACATAGAAGTCTGACGGCAGAAAAAGACCTCATGGTCCATCTAGTCTGCCCTTATACTATTTTCTGTATTTTATCTTAGGATGGATATATGTTTATCCCAGGCATGTTTAAATTCAGTTACTGTGGATTTATCTACCACGTCTGCTGGAAGTTTGTTCCAAGGATCTACTACTCTTTCAATAAAATAATATTTTCTCATGTTGCTTTTGATCTTTCCCCCAACTAACTTCAGATTGTGTCCCCTGGTTCTTGTGTTCACTTTCCTATTAAAAACACTTCCCTCTGGACTTTATTTAACCCTTTAATATATTTAAATGTTTCGATCATGTCCCCCCTTTTCCTTCTGTCCTCCAGACTATACAGATTGAGTTCATTAAGTCTTTCCTGATACGTTTTATGCTTAAGACCTTCCACCATTCTTGTAGCCCGTTCAATTTTGTCAATATCTTTTTGTAGGTGAGGTCTCCAGAATTGAACACAGTATTCCAAATGTGGTCTCACCAGCATTCTATATAGCGGGATCATAATCTCCCTCTTCCTGCTTGTTATACTTCTAGCTATGCAGCCAAGCATCCTACTTGCTTTCCCTACCGCCTGACTGCACTGTTCACCCATTTTGAGACTGTCAGAAATCACTACCCCTAAATCCTTTTCTTCTGAAGTATTTGCTAACACAGAACTGCCAATACAATACTCAGATTGAGGATTCCTTTTCCCCAAGTGCATTATTTTACATTTGGAAACATTAAACTGCAGTTTCCATTGCTTTGACCATTTATCTAGTAAAGCTAATTCATTTACCATATTACAGACGCCACCAGGAATATCAACCCTATTGCACACTTTAGAGTCATTGGCAAATAGGCAAACCTTCACTACCAAACATTATGGAGAGTTTAGTGGTGGATGGAATCATTATTGTTACATTATACATTATAGATTATACCATTAGTTGTATTTAGATCAGTAAATGGGGTGTAAGAACTGGAACACCACCTGTGAAACTTGTTGCATCATGTTACTATCACGTAACACTCATGTAGCCGTCACGTTACCATAACATGATGTTTTGCAATATTTTTCCCCTTCACAGAACTGGGGTGAACGTGGCCTGTATATGATGAATCTGGCCCACGGGCCACCTCTGACCTACAGGCAATCAAACATATGCTTTTTGGAAGCAAGGTATTCTGACATAAAAGCAGTAAGTGTGTCCAAATATAATAGCATTCCAGGTTATTTGTTAATTAATCTAATATCAATTATATACAAAATTGCACCAATAATTCATGTATTTGGAATTAGAGCATTCGGAGCTAAAATTCAAACATTTAAACCTAAAGCTGAGGAAGTATTTCAAATTGCCTTAAGTACCTGTTTCACCCCAATTTTGCAGCTTTCAGATATTATCAGGGCTGCAATTCACAAAATTATCTAGGAATTTGGGAAACAGGAGTTCTAAATACCTACA
This sequence comes from Erythrolamprus reginae, assembly GCF_031021105.1. Taxonomy (NCBI): domain Eukaryota; kingdom Metazoa; phylum Chordata; class Lepidosauria; order Squamata; family Dipsadidae; genus Erythrolamprus; species Erythrolamprus reginae. The sequence goes on from NC_091963.1 coordinate 47,791,341, forward strand.
GAAAAGCAACAGGTTGTAGAAAAATGGCTGTATTTCAGTCATTCACAAGTTGTTCTAGGAATACAGCTATGGAAGCCAAACCAATTTTACAGATTTTCTTGGAGAAAAGCAAAAATGACTGGTAGTCTACTGGGACTCAGCACTGAAGCTGCTTCTTAATTATTTAAGGAAAGACTCTTTTTATATCTCCAATGATATACAGCATATGATTATCAACTGTTACACTACCTGAATAAATGGAACAAATGATTTCTGCAATGCTTCTTAGCACTATATTTATATTTTTGTTTCTAATAACTATGCATATTAAGGATAACGGCTTATACTGAGTGAATGTGGATCATAGAGCAACGTTAAGAAAAAATGGTATTTATTTTTTCTTCCAAGCTGGAGCAACTTCAGCCTATTTAGTCTCTTTATTCCTCCTCCTCCTCCTTTTCAAAAAAACCCCCAACCCCTATAAGAAAATTCTGTACGTTTTCAATTCTATTTTTCTCTTTTGTATTTTTCAAAAAAATATTAAAACATCTGATTTCGACAAGTGCTAGAGACCAAATACTTGTGTGGAAAACAAGATAAATTGTCATATTTTGTACAGTTGTTTTCCCTGTATTATCCATTCAGTTAGTTGGGCTTATTATTTAGTTAACATAGCTTTTGATTGTTTCTCTGTCATTTTTTCCTCCATCCATTAGAATTATGCTGGAAGGCAGCCAGCTAAGAATCCAGGCCAGAGAGCAAAAAATCAGGATAAGCATTTCCGGATTAGACTGCTTTCAAAGATATTGGAATTGCCCCAGGCCCCTATTAAGGGATTTCAATTTTAATCCAATCCCCAAACTGGTAGTTATCTCCTTTTGCCTTTGGAAAATGGCACTGCACACATTCACAGAGGTGCTTTCAGGGATTTCCAAAAAGCCAAGATGGCAGGCTTGGCTATGAAAAGCTCCACTCTTTTCTACTTATGCATATGATGTTCGTATAAAGGGGTAGGCAGTTTCAACTGCACAGGTGAAGCTGCTAATTTGACTTTTTTTTAAAAAAAATCCCCCACAGATATTCCTGCAAATGACAATTAATTGTCTTCTTCCCAGCCTGTCCACCTTGAAACACAATATAGGAATTCTACTGTGGTATAAGTCATCTTTCTTGTCTTGGCAATTTGAAGATCTGTGGACTTCAACTCTCACAATCTCTCAGCCAGCAAGATTGATTGGGGAATTCTGCAAGTAAATGACCATGCATCTTCAAATTACCTGCTGCTCTAGTGGAGAAACCTAATATAGTATACTTGGAGGGTACCATAGTGGAGAAATACAGGTTATCCCTTTATATGCTGATACGAATCAGCATATAGCATTTCTAACTCCATAAGAAATATATATTCCTTATAATGCATCACTTTAATGAATAATGCATAAGTACGTTAGGGAATAAAAAAAAGTTCTCAGAGTGAATAATACATTAGGGTTTCCATAAATGAGAATGCAACATTTTTAGACTGCATTATTTTTATTTATTCAATATTTTAAATATATATAGGTCCGTGATGGTGAACCTATGGTACACATTTATTTATTTATTTTATTGATTGATTGATTTTGTCCAATACACAATGAGGGTTTTAGTGGGTATGCACATAGTAAAATGCATGATGAGTTACTCAAGTATGTGTGTGGGCAGGGGGAGCGTGGAGATATATGTGAGAAAAGTAGCCAGCAGGGAAGCCATGGATAACCTTATCCTAACTCCAAAGAAACGAGAAAGCAATGATCAGAAAGAGATGGACATTCCTTAGAGGGAAACAGAACTAGTCCCCAAAGGGCATGCAATTAAGGCAGAGAGACATTTAAATCACAAATGTATCTATAGCCTAAACAAATCACCCTGCAAACCTGTTCTCTGCAGAAGAACTCTGTTTACTCCTCAATAATCTGGCTTGACCACTTGAGTTTAGATAACCTCAAGGACACTTTATCAGTTTTGCACTAAGATGATTCCCCAGGCGAATAATTTGCTCTACCCACAGCAAGTCCTTGTGGGGGGACGGGACAGTGATTAACACTTTAGTGCCCTATCAGACTCAGAACAAGCTGATATTATTAAAATACTATTCGATTTTAGAGACATCTTAATGATTTGGTTTTACCAAGGCAATTACCATCACTTTGAGAAAAGACCTATTGGCAGTTAAGTTCCCCTCCTCTGACCTATATATTTTATGCAGATCATCAACACTGAGGCCTGGAGTGAATCCAAATTCCTTCATCCTGCTCCTGTTCAAATAACACAATATCCAGAAACTTCAAAGAATTAGAAGCTGACTGTTGTTAATCAACAAGATGAAGGTTTTGATTGCCTAAAACCTTGGAAACCACAGCCTGAATTAGCTGGTCCTCTGCACCAATTATATAATATGAACATTTGCTTAATACATCCAATAATTGTATTTTGTACTACAGTCTTCTAGGCAATTTTTTGCCACAGGAATCACAGGAAATAATGAGAATGGCAGCCTCTGAGGTAGGGGAAAAAAGTCACCACCCAGGATGGAACAATCCCTCTAATTACATTGACATGAAAAAAATTACATTGACATGAAAAAAAAAATAACCTGCTAATATTCAATATGTTAAGGGCAAGCCACCAAAAGTTGCCTGACTTTGTAGAGAAATATGAGAACAAAAAGGCTGGCCAAATTACAACCAGTGTGTCTTCCTAGATACTGAAGAACTTTGGACTTCATTTCATCTCTAGAATGACTGCATGAACCATATCATTCATTCACAGACCTCAATACATTGCCAGTCACTCCCTTGGTCAACAAACAAGGAAGTTCTACACCAGAATTGCTATCCTTGTTCTCTCGTGATATCGTTGAATAGGAAGCCAGAAATAAAGACTGTATAACCATGATGGCGAAACTTTTTTGGCTCGGGTGTCAAAAGGGTGAGTGAGCATCGCGTGCCCTCACTCCTAATGCAATGCGCATACCCCCATGCATGCGCATACCCCTGTGCTGACCCCCACCCACATGCACCCAACTACCACCTGCATGCACCCAGACCTCACTGAAGCTTCTGGACTTGCTGTAGGTACGCTGGGCCATTTTTCATCATCCCCAGAGTTCAGGAAAGTCTCCTAAAGTCTGAGGATGGGAAAAAACGCCAAATAGGAGTTTGGAAACGAACTTCTGGTTGGTCCATTGGTTTGTTTTTTTTGCCATCCCCAGACTTCAGGAGGCTTTTCTGAAGCTTGGAGAAAGCAAAACTGGCCGAAAAGAAGGCCAAAAATCAGAGAGTTTGGAGACTTCACCTGGTGCAAAATGCAGCGGCGCATGCAATTACGGGTGTACCAAGGGTTTATGCCCAGAAGCTGAATCTTGAGCAGGGACATGTGAGAGATTTCGCTAATTTCTGGAATTTCTTTGTTTCCGCGCATCTGCAAGACCAAGAAAATCCCAAAATCAGCGGAAAAAAATGCAGTGCCGCGTGATTAAGCAGCTGGTTTGGAGCGCCACTAGCCTGGTTTTCGGGAGCACAAGCCTGGAGGCTTGGTAGTACTGCTTGGAGAGCAACAGGAGCAGCACTACCAGCAGCCATTCATTGTCAGCCTAGGCAAGCTCAGCGGTGAGCAGCGTGTCACTTGCTCCTCTTCCTCCCCCTGGCCTCCTGCCCTACTTTTGCATAGATGAGAGACCTCCGGCCGTCCCCCCACCTTATTAACTCCACGTCCCTGCCACTCACAGCCTGCCTGCTCCAGTCCTCCTCCCTCCTCCAAATGCAGATGCTCCCATCCCATCCCTGCACCCATTTTACCTTTAGAAAGAGGCCACTGCTTGCTTGCTCATTTGCCCTCCTTTCTCTGACCTTCTCTCAAGAAGGGGGTCAGTAGCAACCTCTTCTTTCTGTCTCACCACGCTAAGAAAATGGCATGCAGTGCGGGGAATAGGGCGGGTGGCCGGAGCATGCAGGCTGTTGCTGCTGGGGTTCTAGGCCGCCGTGTTAGCCTCGACATCCCCCCCCCGAAAGAAGAGGGTTTCGCTCCCAAAATCTCTCACACAAGTGCCCTCACACGAGATTTCACTTGCAGCCAAATCTTACATGGGGACGCGTTGGGGACTGTGTGTGTATCTCAAAAATTGCTACCGGAACAAAGCCATTCCGGTAGCAGTCCTTTACTGCCTTAGACTATCCACTGTTGACCTCACCTTATTCCTAAGAGGTCAGTAAGGGGCATGCATAAGTGCACCAGTATGCCTACCGCCTCTGTCCTTATGTTCCATATTATGCATACAAGCAGTGTTATATCTATGTACAGTATACTATCAATACGTACTTGACAAATAATAAATAAACAAATCAGAGATCTTTTAAACAACCCTTGCCGCCCTAGTTTCCTACTCAATGGTGACGCAAATGCAGCTGCTATTTCATGTGTGAAACAAAATGGCAGCCACTTTCACAATTGAATCATGCAGCTGCATAAAGAAGGAAATCATTGGCATTCTGGAAGACTTCAGCAGAGATCTTCAAAAAGTAAGTGAAGAGGCTGCTTGGCCTGATGAGGTGGGAAGCAGGCCTAAGTCCTGGAAGGAGCCAGTAGGAATGGGGAAAGGCCTGTGGAGATGCAAGGCATGGGAAGCAGAGCATGGGAATGGTTGGAGATATGTTGAGAGGGCAACGCAGGTGCCTCTCCAATATCATAGCTCCAATATCTAGGCTTCCAATATCAGATACACACCAAGGTACCTCGTGTTTCTCTTAACAACCTGAACATTACATTTCACTGGGAGAATCATTAGATGAGACATTTCACCTAAAGTCTGCTGTGACATGCAACTGGATGGACAGAGTTGTTAAGGTTGTATCTCAAGGATTATCAAAAACCAAAACCAAAAACATTCCTTGAACATTTGATTTATTCAAAAAATATGTTTTCTAAATATGGACAATAATACATGTTTTGCTTTGTTCTTGTTTCTTTTGAGAACTGTGTTGCAAAAATCAGATGAATAAAAAGAAAAGTCTTTTTCTAAGAAAAAGAAAAGTCTATTTTCTAATCTATAAATTAAACTGGATTCAATAAGCTTGTTACAAACTGCAGACTGATTAAACTCCCTATGAATCCACAGCTGAATCCACAGGTACTATTGTTTCAGCTATGTCTGCAGAGATTTCAGCTCTCAGAGTTCTCAAGGTAGCAAGCTCAAGAGAACTGTCTTCCTTCAACAAGTGGTCTAGTTCAGAACTTAACAATGATAATGAGTCAGAAATAATCTTCTGCCTTTACATAATCCCTATAGAAATAAGTCGGAGTTTATTATGCAAGTTCTTAGATGAGGAAATTGCTATGTTGTACTGCATGTTCTCCCTCTAGTGGAATAAAATAAAATGAAAATTTGTGTTAAGTTTTTAAAATAGCATTTAACCATACAAAAACCAACAGGACTTTATTATTATTGTTGTTGTGGTAGTGGTGGTTGTGGTTGTTGTGGTTGTTATTATCCGTCTGTCTGTCTGTCTGTCTGTCTGTCTGTCTGTCTGTCTGTCTGTCTGTCTGTCTGTCTGTCTGTCTATCTATCTATCTATCTATCTATCTATCTATCTATCTATCTTGCCACCCAATTCCCAAAGGACTCTGGGAAGCTTCCGGAAAGTAAAAGACAATTTTTAAAAGCAGCATAAAAAAGCATTCGTACATAAACATACATTATCTCTGTCACGCTGAATATTGCCAGCCACAGAGACATTCAGTAATTAAAGAGTTAACATGTGAGCCTTGTCATTAATCACTCCCATATTTTATGTCATATCCTCCTATGTCATTTTCGTCTTCTTCATCCCGTACTTAATCTTGTTGTTCTGTTTGATCCTGTTGTTCTTAAGACTCCATGATGTGAGCTTTTGTTTTGCCGAGGATTTTAACACGTTTTTGCCGAGGATTTTAACACGTTTTTCGCTGATAAAGTCGCTCGGATTCGGGCCGACCTCGACTCCAATTGTGAAACAGAGTCGACTGACAATGAGTCAGTCGAGGTGACTGGGGCTAAACGTCTTTGTCCATCTGTCTGGGAGGAGTTTGACTTGGTGACACCTAATGAAGTGGACAAGACCATTGGAGCTGTGAGTTCCGCCACCTGTTTACTGGATCCGTGTTCCCTCTTGGCTGGTTTCGGCCAGTCGAGGGGTGACACGGAGCTGGGTCCAGGAGATTGTCAATGCCTCCTTGGGGAGGGGGTCCTTTCCGCCCCTTTATAAGGAGGCGGTTGTGCGCCCCCTCCTCAAGAAGCCTTCCCTGGACCCAGCCATGTTTAATAACTACCGTCCAGTCTCCAACCTTCCCTTCATGGGGAAGGTTGTCGAGAAGGTGGTGGCACTTCAACTCCAGCGGTCCTTGGATGAAGCTGATTATCTAGGTCCTCAACAGTCTGGATTCAGGCCCGGCTACAGCACGGAAACTGCTTTGGTCGCGTTGATGGATGATCTCTGGCAGGCCCGGGACAGGGGCTTGTCCTCTGTTCTGGTGCTCCTTGACCTCTCAGCGGCTTTCTATACCATCGACCATGGTATCCTTCTGCGCCGGCTGGAGGGGTTGGGAGTGGGAGGCACTGTTCTTCAGTGGTTCTCCTCCTACCTCTCCGGTCGGTCGCAGTCGGTGTTAGTGGGGGGTCAGAGGTCGACCCCGAGGTTTCTCCCTTGTGGGGTGCCTCAGGGGTCGGTCCTCTCCCCCCTGCTATTTAATATCTACATGAAACCGCTGGGTGAGATCATCCAAGGGCATGGGGTGAGGTATCATCAATATGCCGATGATACCCAGTTGTACATCTCCACCCCATGTCCAGTCAACGAAGCAGTGGAAGTGATGTGCCGGTGCCTGGAGGCTGTTGGGGCCTGGATGGGTGTCAACAAACTCAAACTCAACCCAGACAAGACGGAGTGGCTGTGGGTTTTGCCTCCCAAGGACAATTCTATCTGTCCGTCCATTACCCTGGGGGGGGAATTATTGACTCCCTCAGAGAGGGTCCGCAACTTGGGCGTCCTCCTCGATCCACAGCTCACATTAGAAAAACACCTTTCAGCTGTGGCAAGGGGGGCGTTTGCCCAGGTTCGCCTGGTGCGCCAGTTGCGGCCCGAGTCATTGCTCACAGTCACTCATGCCCTCATCACCTCGAGGCTCGACTACTGTAACGCTCTCTACATGGGGCTACCTTTGAAAAGTGTTCGGAAACTTCAGATCATGCAGAATGCAGCTGCGAGAGCAATTATGGGCTTCTCCAAGTATGCCCATATCACTCCAACACTCCGCAGTCTGCATTGGCTGCCGATCAGTTTCCGGTCACAATTCAAAGTGCTGGTTATGACCTATAAAGCCCTTCCTGGCACCAGACCAGAATATCTTCGGGACCGCCTCCTGCCGCATGAATCCCAGCGACCGGTTAGGTCCCACAGAGTTGGCCTTCTCCGGGTCCCGTCGACTAAACAATGTTGTCTGGCGGGACCCAGGGGAAGAGCCTTCTCTTTGGGGGCCCCGACCCTCTGGAACCAGCTCCCCCCTGAGATTAGGATTGCCCCCACCCTCCCTGCCTTTCGTAAACTCCTTATGACCCACCTTTGCCGTCAGGCATGGGGGAACTAAAACACCTCCCCCTTGCCCATGTTGTTTTGTTGATTGATTGACTGTGTGCCTGTTTTTTTATATATACTGTTTTTATGAGATTATTAATTTTAAATTGTAACTAGATGGGTGGGCATTGGATTTGGTATTATGTACTGTACTGTTTTTTATTATTGTTGTGAGCCGCCCCGAGTTTGCGGAGAGGGGCGGCATATAAATCCAATAAACCTAACCTAACCTAACCTAACCTTTCTACTTTTATAATAAAAGAAAGCTTGTTTTGAAATAACAATGCTTGGATCTCTTAAATCCATCACCTCCGCGGTGTAAAGTTCAAACAGACTTTTACTATCCATGACAATCTCACATTCACACATGGCCGGATCTAGGCAGTATTTCATTCGATCAATGGCCCCAGGACTTCTGGAAGAGCCAAGTCTTTACAGCTGTGCAGTAGGCTGGTAGGTTGGGGAGGATACGAATCTCTGGAGGCAGTTGATTCCATAGAGCAATAGAGAAGGCCCTTCCCTGTAGACCCGCCAACCAACATTGTTTGGCTGACGGGACCCAGAGAAGGCCAACTTTGTAGGCTCTTATTTATTTATTTATTTATAGAGTTGAAAGGGACCGTTAGGTCATCGAGTCCAACCCCCTGCCTGAGCAGGAAACCCTACAGCACCCCAGCCAAATGGAAGTCCAATCTCCTCTTGAAGGTGTCCAGAGTTGGGGAGTTCACCACCTCCCCTGGCAGGCAGTTCCATTGGTTGATCGCTCTGACCGTCAGGAAGTTCTTCCTTATTTCCAGGTTGAATCTCTCCTTGGTCAGCTTCCAACCATTGTTCCTCGTCCGGCCCTCTGGTGTCCTGGGGAATAAAGAGACCCCCCCTCCTCACCGTGGCAACCCCTCAAGTATCTGTAAACTGCTATCATGTCCCCTCTAGACCTTCTTTTTTCTAGGCTGTCCATGCCCAGTTCTCTCAATCTCTCTTCGTAAGTCTTGGTTTCGAGTCCCCTAATCATTTTGGTTGCTCTTTTTTGCACCTTCTCCAGAGTTTCGATGTCTTTTTTGTAGTGAGGTGACCAGAATTGGATGCAGTACTCCAGGTGGGGTCTGACCAGGGCATAGTAGAGTGGTATTAGTACTTCCCTGGTCTTGGAGCGTATTCCTCTGTTGATGCAGCTTAGGATTGAGTTGGCTTTTTTGGCTGCTGCTGCACATTGCTGACTCATGTTTAGTTGATTGTCCACCAAGACTCCAAGATCTCTTTCGCAGTCACTACTGCTGAGTGGGGTATCTCCCAGGATGTATGTATGTCTAGGGTTCTTTTTGCCGAGGTGGAGGACTCTGCATTTGTCGGTGTTGAACCTCATTTTGTTGGTATGGGCCCACTGTGATAGTCTGTCTAAGTCTTCTTGTACTCTGAGCCTGTCCTCAAGGGTGTTGGCTACCCCCGCCAGCTTGGTGTCATCTGCAAATTTTATTAGTTCCCCTTTTATTCCCTCGTCCAGGTCATTGATCAAGATGTTAAAGAGTACAGGACCCAGGACAGAGCCCTGTGGTACTCCACTGTCTACTTTTTTCCATGTGGATTTGGTGCCATTGAGGACAACTCGTTGGGTGCGGTTGGTCAGCCAACTGTTTATCCATCTACATGTGTAGTAATGTACTCCATTTTTTTCTAGTTTGTGGATTAGGAGATTGTGGTCGATTTTATCGAAAGCCTTACTGAAGTCCAAGTATATGAGGTCCACTGAGTTGCGTTGGTCAACTGACTTGGTTATGGTGTTGAAAAATGATATGAGATTGGTTTGGCATGATTTGTTTCTGATGAATCCGTGCTGGCTATTGGATATGATCTTGTTTGTTTCTAGGAAGTGGGTAAGTTGTTTTTTGATTATTTTCTCCAGTATTTTTCCAGGTATAGAGGTCAGACTGATTGGTCTGTAGTTACCTGGGTCGGTCTTTTTGCCTTTTTTGTGGATGGGGACTACGTCAGCTCGCTTCCAGTCTTCCGGTAGGTCTCCAGTGATCCAGGATATTTGGTAGATGAGGAGGAGTGATTCCGCTATGGTGTCTGCCAAGTCTTTTAGGACTTTGGGGTGAAGTCCGTCTGGCCCTGGTGATTTGTATTCGTTGAGTTCCCTCAGGTAGTCCCTCACTGTGCTTTTGTCTATGTTGAGTTCGATTCTGGGGCAGTTTGTTGCAGTTAAATTGCAGATTGGTTGGAGGGAGGTTCCCTTTTGTGTGAAGACTGTTGCAAAGTAGGCGTTGAGTAGCTGTGCTTGGTTATTGCTGTCTGTGATTTCTCTACCCTCTTCGTTTTTTAGTGTGACGATTGTTTCTTTGATTTTCTTCTTATTGTTGATGTGTTGGAAGAATCTTTTTTTGTTGTCTTTGACTTCCGCTGCAAGGTGTTGTTCATATTGTGCCTTTGCTGTTTTTATTTTTGGTTTGCAGGAACTGGCTGTTTGCTGATATTCCGCTTTGGTTATGAGTCCTTCTTTCCATTGTTTGTACTTAGCTTTTTTTCCTTTTATGTCATCTGCGAGGGCTTTGTTTAGCCATGCAGGTTTAGTTTTGGTTTTCCTGTTTTTCCTTTTCATGGGGATTGCGTTGTTTTGGGCGTCTATGATGCTGTTTTTTAGGATCACCCAGGCTTCCTGAGTGGTTTTTCCTTCTAAGAGTTCGTTCCAGGGGCATTGTTCAAGGTTCGCTCTGAGCTTGTTAAAGTCCGCTTTTCTGAAGTCTGGGACTGTAGTGGTGTTGGGTATAGTAGCTAGTGATTGCACTATGTTGAATTTGAGGATGACATGGTCGCTCTCTCCCAGTTTCCTTTCTTCTTCTGTTCCCTCTATTGTTTCTTCCCTGTTTGTTAGTATTAGGTCTAATATAGCATTCCCTCTGGTTCCTGTTTCAACTTTTTGGGTTAGAAAGTTGTCAGCTAGACTGGAAAGAAATTTGGCAGACTTTCCGCTTGGTGCTGAGTTAGTTTTCCAGTTGATGTCTGGGTAGTTGAAGTCCCCCATTATTGTCGTGCTGTGTTTGTTGCATATGTCTGTTAGTTGGCATGTGAAGAGGTCGTCCATTGTGTCTGTTTGATTGGGTGGTCTGTAGTATACTCCAATTGTGGTGTTGCTCTTTTTTTCTTTTATGTTGACCCATATGATTTCTAGGGGGTTATCATCTTTGGTTGGATGTAGTTCTGTGGCAGTGTAGTGGTCTTTTATGTATAGTGCAACACCTCCTCCTTTCTTGTTTGACCTGTTCTTCTTGAAGAGGTTGTAACCCATTATCTGTGTGTTCCAGGCGTGTGTTTCGTCCCACCAGGTTTCTGTGATTCCAATTAGATCATATTGGCCCTCGTGTATTAATAATTCCAGTTCGTCCTGTTTGTTTCCCAAGCTTTGTGCGTTCGTGTACAGGCATTTTAGATGTTTGTGTTTGTTTGCAGGTAGAAATTTTTTAATCTCAGGTTTGTTTGTAGGCTTGTCCCGTTCCCCTTCCTTGTTTTGTTCAGTGTTTTGTCGTATAGTTTGGTCACCCTCCCCTCTCAGAGCTAGTTTAAAGCCCTCCTGATGAGTTGGGCTAGTTGGTTGCCTAGGAGGTTCTTCCCCGCTCTAGTGAGGTGTAGCCCGTCGCTTGCTAGAAGCCCTTCTTGGAGATAGTGCAGGCCATGGTCGAGGAAACCGAAGTTCTTATGGCGACACCATCCTTTAAGCCAGTGATTTATCTGCGGGATTTTGCGTTCTCTGGCGGGGTGTCGTCCTCTAGTGGGGAGGATGGAGGAAAAAACAACCTGAGCACCTGTTTTTCTGATTGTGTTGCCCAAGTGGTCATAGTCTTTCATAATTTGGTTCATGTCTTTCCCTGTGTCGTTGATTCCCGCATGAATCACCAATAGTGGGTAGTAGTCCGTGGGTTTGAGTATTTTGGTGAGGTTTTCAGTTATGTCAGAGATTTTAGCTCCAGGGAGGCAGCACACCTCTCTAGATTGGTTGTCTGGTCTGCAGATGGGAGGCTCAGTTCCCCTGAGGATTGAGTCTCCAATTACCAGTACTCTCCTTTTCTTTTGGGCTGGCTTGGAGTGAGGGAGGTTAGCTTCTGTTGTTGAGGCTTTTGGTGGAGTTGTGTTGTGCTTGGTTCTTGGTGGTTCTTTGTCAGATGTTTGCAGGTTTTCTTGTTCCGAGAGTACTGAATATTTGTTGCTTGTAGGCAGTGGGGTTGGGAGGAGGAGGGTTGGAGTTGGTGGAGGCTTGTTTTTTCGTCTTAGGGTGATGTGTGTCCAGCTATTTACTGCTTCTGGGGCGTGGATTCGGCTTAGCTCCTCTGGGGTGTTGGTTTTGTTGGGAGTCTGATGGATTTTCTCGTTGTGATGTTGGTGCTTCAGGGTTGTTAGGATTTTCTCTAGGTTTTCGATTTTTTCCTCAAGTAGCTGGATGAGTTTGCATTTGTTGCAGGTAAAGTTTTGGAGGTTCGAGGGGAGGAGTGAGTACATGGAGCACAAACTGCAGCACACCATGGATTCAGTTCCGTCTTCATCTATGCTTGTTCGGGGAGTGACTTCTGTGTGCATGGTTGGTGTATCTTCTCTCTCACTCTCTGTGTTGTTCTTTATGTGTGTGGTAGGTTGCAGGGTGGGTGCGGGAGAGTGCAGAGGTGACATATCTGCTCTTGTTGCTGGGTTGGTGATTTCCTCTGCTTCCCTGGTCAGCAAACCCGGTGTTCTTTTGCCTCGCTTTTAGCTTCTTCCCAGCATGCACCAGGAGTATGCAAATTACCCCCTGAAGCTCAGATTCCTCTTATTGGCTGCTGGGAGAAATGCAGCAGAAGGCAGTCCCGAAGATGGTCTGGGCCCTGACCCATGTAGGGCTCAGAATAAATAAAACTATTCTAAATAATCAAATATATCTACTATAGCCATCTATTAATACAGTCTGCCTAAAGAAGCTTTTCAAAACTGACAATCCCAAATATTATGGACTTGTTTTGTTATGGATTGCACCAGTAGAGGCTAAATCAATTTTGTTGCATATATATGTACAATGACAATAAAGGTTTTAATTTATAACTATGAACCCTATCAACCTGGGGGCCCGGGACAGGGGCTTGTTCTCTGTCCTGGTGCTTCTTGACCTCTCAACGGCTTTCGATACCATTGACCATGGTATCCTTCTGCACCGGCTGGAGGGGTTGGGAGTGGGAGGCACTGTTCTTCAATGGTTCTCCTCCTACCACTCCAGTCAGTCACAGACGATGTTAGTGGGGGGGGGGGTCAGAGGTTGACCTTTAGGTCTCTCCCTTGTGGGGTGCCTCAGGGGTCGGTCCTCTCCCCCCTGCTATTCAATATCTACATGAAACTGCTGGGCGAGATCATCCAAGGGCATGGGGTGAGGTATCATCAGTATGTTGATGATACCCAGCTGTACATCTCCACCCCATGTCCAATCAGTGAAGCAGTGGAAGTGATGTGCTGGTGCCTGCAGGCTGTTAGTGTCTGGATGGGTGTCAACAGGCTCAGACTCAACCCTGACAAGACTGAGTGGCTGTGGGTTTTGCCTCCTAAGGACAATTCCATCTGTCCATCCATTACCCTGGAGGGGGAATTATTGAACCCCTTGGAGAGGGTCCACAACTTGGGCATCCTCCTCAATCCACAGCTCACATTAGAACACTATCTTTCAGCTGTGACAAGGAGGACGTTTGCCCAGGTTTGCCTGGTGCACCTGTTGCGGCTCACAGTCACTCATGCCCTCATCACCTCGAGGTTCGACTACTATAACGCACTCTACATGGGGCTACCTTTGAAAAGTGTTCGGAAACTTCAGATCATGCAGAATGCAGCTGCGAGAGCAATCATGAGCTTGCCCAAATATGCCCATGTTACAACAACCCTCTGCAGCCTGCATTGGCTGCTGATCAGTTTCCAGTCACAATTCAAAGTGTTGGTTATGACCTATAAAGCCCTTCAGGGCATCGGACCAGAATATCTCCGGGACCGCCTTCTGCCGCACAAATCCCAGCGACCGATTAGGTCCCATAGAGTTGGCCTTGTCTGGGTCCTGTTGACTAAACAATGTCGTTTGGCGGATCCCAGGGGAAGAGCCTTCTCTGTGGTGGCCCCGACTCTCTGGAACCAGCTCCCCCCTGAGATTAGAACTGCTCCCACCCTCCTTGCCTTTCGTAAACTCCTTAAAACCCACCTCTGCCATCAGGCATGGGGAAATTGAGACATCTCCCCCGGGCCTATACAATTCATGTATATTATGTTTGTGTGTATGTCTGCTTTAATAACGGGGTCTTTTAATGTTTTTAAATTATTAGATTTGTCTTGAATTGTTCTATTGTTGTGAGCCGCCCCGAGTCTACGGAGAGGAGTGGCATACAAATCTAATAAATAAAATAAAATAATAAATAAAATTCTGAAGAAATGAAATGCAAATAAAGGATGAAGTATTAACATTATCTGCAATCATTTGGATGGCAATTGCTATGATAAAACTCTGATTATCTTTAGATTTCATTCATTCTCCAATAGATGTGGTATTACAAAGTTTCACATAACTTCTGATTTGCCCCTCCCTTTTGCTATGAAATGGGACACAGTAAGACGTGGTTCAAAAGTCTTTAGAATATCACCTACTGGTTTAAAATGGAAAATTTATGAACCACAAAGAATCTTCAATAAAGGCTTGCTTAAATATATGCTGGCTTATTGTTAATAGTGAACCTTAACTTGCAGAGATGGTATTTAGTCCTACTGCTAAATAATATGGTATAAATGCTTGATACTCCCATACTGTGAAGGCTAGCCAAATAAAGTACAATTATACCTTCTTTGATGGGTAATTGTTAGCCTATGAAAGGAACTGAGGGGGAGGAATAAAAAATCCCTACTGCACTGTGACAAGAGGTTTGAAAAGTTTATTGTGGTTTTTCTTTGAAATATATTCAGGTTACAGTGGAATCATAAGGTCCTGGACAAGCAAACTGTAGTATATATTTGTGGGTGGGGTGAGAGTTTGGCTTGCACGTTGAGTCTGCATCAATAAAAAGGATGGTCTGTATTTGGACGGAGTACTTAATAGCGTTAAAGAGGGGGTAGGATCTGTGCAAGAGAGTTCTGCAGAAGAAGCCTTGCCTGGAGAAGAAAGGAAGGAAGAATTTGTTCTACAAAAATACATGAGAACATCACGATTCTTTATTAAGTATAGAAACTGAGAGCGCAATTAAATCAAGGCAAATGAAAAAGAAGAAAATAAAAGTGCCTATACAGAATAAGGACAACTGTGGTTATTTAAAACAGTGAATGAGTGGCATGCAATTGTTAAGATTTGGCAAAACATTCTAACAAGCAATTGCAGCTATGTTATTATCTAGAGCAATGTTTCTTAACCTTGAAGATGTATGGACTTTAATTCTCAGAATTCCCCTGCCAGCTCAAATAATCGTGTCTCTTTCGGGAAATCAAGAGTTCCAATATTGGAACAGAGGGAGTTTCTTTGCTCTTTGATCATACTGGGTGCTGTTGTTGGTATTTATTTTAGTTCAACAATATCCTTTTAAGGTCTAGCAATGTCAATCCTTTAAAGTATACTGGACTAAGAAATAGGAACTCAGAGATTCTGTGGATTATTATAGCAAGATAGAATAACAGAATCTTTTCTATTCCAACTTATTCTAAACACAATCAAGATGGGACTATTTTAAATTTCCTTATCTTGGTTTCCTTTTTCTCAGGATCGTCACAAACCATCATTGTGGCAAATCATCATAATAAATTAGTATCACTGAAATGGCTGGATATCTCTAGGGCAGAAATGCCCATTATAGAAGCTTTGTTTTTTGTTATTAAATTGACTGTATAAATTTCCCCAATAGATTAATCACATACTTGATTAACATTTTCCTAGAACAGTTCACTGCAAAATTTCTTTTGTGGTTTGCAATCAATTCCAGCAGTTAAACCATGTGGCAGTATACCAAGAGAGAAATCAATTTTATAATTGTTCCTTTTAATATTGTTTTTGTTGTCTCAGAATTGCCATATTTTTAAGAGCAGTGTTTCCCAACCTTTTTTGAGCCGCGGCACATGATTCATATTTTCAAAATTCTGGGGAACACTGAACGGGGGGGGGCGGGGGAGGCGGGGGGGGGGGGCTAAAGAAAAGTTTGGACAAAAAAAAATCTCTTCCTCCATTTCACTCTATTTCTCCCTCCCTCTTTCTCTCTCTTCCTTCCTTCCCTTCTTTCTCTCTCCATCCCTCTTTCTTTCTTCCTCTCTTTTTTGCTCTCTTTCTCTCTCCCTCCTTCCCTCCCTTTATGTCTTTCCCTCTCCCTCCTTCCCCCCTCTCTTTCTCTCTCTCTCTTGCTTTCTTTCCCTCTCTTTCTCTTGCTTTCTTTCTCTCTCATTATCTTTCCCCTCCTTTTTCTCTCTCTCTCTTTCACCACGCCGGCAACAGAGAGAAAAAGAGAGAGAGCCGGAGAGAGAGTGGAGGGCGCCGTTGTCTTCGCCTCCACCCGCCGGCTCTGCAGCTAAGATGCAGCAGCCATCAGCCCCCTCGCCCTCCCAGACGTCCCCAGCGCCCGGCCATGCACCACCTCCCGTTAGCCCGGCCGACTTTTCCCTGCTGCCGTTTTCTCTTCATGGCGCAAAGCCACACAGTCCCAGACTCCTGGATCGCTCGCTTCTCCGGCCAGCAAGCCGGGTGCCCGGAAAACCATCGCGCTTTTTCAATGCGCGGGGCTTTCCTGGGCAGATGGCTTTGCTGACCGGAGAAGCAAGCAATCCGGGAGTCCGGGACTGTGTGGCTTTGCGCCATGAAGAGAAAACGGCTCCGCCAGCAGGGAAAAGTCAGCCGTTTTCTCTTCATGGCGCAAAGCCACACAGTCCCGGACACCCGGATTGCTCGCCCCAAGGCAGGAGGCAGCGGAGGAGGGGAGTGGGCGGATCGGGCAGGCAATGGGGCAGGGCGGAGAAGCCAGGGGCGTGTTTGGCCGGAGGCACCGTGGGGAGGCAGGGGCGGCGCGGCTCCCTTTACTCCTACTGCCGCACCTCTCCGCCCCTGCCTCCTTTTTCCCGCCTTCCTTCTTTGGGGCCCAGCAGGAGAGCGCCATCGGGCAGTAGCCGCGGGACAGCTGTGAGTGGGAGCTCCAGGTCGGAGACACTGGTGGTCCGGCACCGGCAGCGCCCCGCCCAGCTGGAGCTTCCCTAGGAGCTTCGCGGCACACCGGTTGGGAAACGCTGTTTTAGAGTATAAGACGCACTGGAGCATACGATGCACTTTAGTTTTGGGGAAGGAAAATAGGGAAAAGAATCTGCTTACCAGATATTCATCTGGCTAGCATCCTTAGTCTGGTCAGTTTCAGCACATTATTTTATCCCCTAGTTAGTACTTTAAAAAAAACTTATTTGGAGAGAGTAACAATGAAAGAGCTTGCAAAACAGTAAGAGCTGGGACCATTGTTGGCACCTGGTTAGGGCTGGAGAAAAAATAATTCTGAGCAAGTAGAGTAATAAAAAATACCTGCAAAGACTTAGGGCTTGGAAAACATGCTTCAGAGAGAATAAAATGAAAGACCTTGCAAGCTGGTAAGAACTGGGAACATTATTAGCACCTGGTTAGGGATGGAGAGAAAAATTCGGAGCAAGTAGAACAATAAAAAATCTACAAACGCAGGGTTTGCAAAACATTATTCACAGAGAGTAACAGTGAAAGAGCTTGCAAGTGGGAACATCATTAGCACCTGGTTAGGGCTGGAAAGAAACTTACTTGGAGCAAGTTAGTGTAATAAAAAAACCTCTGCAAAGACTTAGAGCTTGGAAAACATTCTTTGTAGACAGTAACAAAGAAAGAACCTGCAAGATAAGAGCTGGGAAGATTGTTAGCACCTAATTAGGGCTGGAGGAAAAAAGCTGCATTCAAAGCTGCATTCAGACGCACCTGAATTTTCAGCCTTTTTTAGGGAGGAAAAAAGTGTGTCTTATACTCCAAAAAATATGGTAGTTTTATGCATGAAGCTGTGAAGTTAGAATTTCTTTTTAAAAGATCCTTTAATTCTTTTTGGTCTCAATAGCTAGAAGGCTTTCCTTTCACTGTATCAAAACATATTTGCAATTAGAAACCCAGTTTAATGTATTAATTAAGATAAAAGCCAGCCTCAGCCAGTAAACTTACCAAGTGCTTTTGGACCAGCATCTCACCCCAATCTAAAAGCTATTCTGGTGGAGGAAAATGGAAGAAGATAGTTATATTGAGATGACTTCTGAGGAAATGCAGGATATACATCAAGGGGTCAAACAAATAAACACTAAATTAAACCAGATATCTTTGCAGTTTTTGTGAACTTTACACATTTAATGGCTTTCTGCTATTTCTACAAATATTGCAGAGAATACACAATGTTTTTTGTATAGAAAATATTGAGAATTTCTAAACTCTATACTGGATTGAACTAGACTCTCCAACACTGATATCAATAATCAGCTAATGACTTCTCAATTATCTCTCAGATGTACAATCATTTATGTAATATTATATTTGTATACTACTTCCACCAACCCAAACTGAAGTGTATTCAGCTTTCAAACATCAACTCAAGATTAGCCCTCATTTGGCTCTAATCTTACTTTTAAATTCTGAATGATTGTGGCAATATTAAGCCTATGGACAGTCTCTGAAAGTACGCCAGAATAACAGAATTGTCTCACCAAATACTACTTTTTTCTTTACCAACCTCTGTCATGTAGCCTTTAATCTCACTCATGCCAGCCTTCTTTCTATTGCTTCTGCTATAACTAAGGTACAGTAGATTACTGTTAGCAATCTACAAGTTTGTTCTAACAGAGTCCCACCAGAAAAAGTACTTGGCCTTTCTAGTAAAGGCCAAACTGACCAATAAGCAATACCAATAGCACAATACTACAAGGGCACCTGTTTGGATCATGTCAAGTCTGGTACTCAGAAAAACAAATGGGCAAGAAGTATTTACTTTTTAAAATACTTTGGGAAGTGTTTGCTGTTATATTTGTAAAAAATGCTTTCCTGATTCAATAGAATTCAGATTTTTCACTGGAAAATTTAGCAATTACTATGCTGTTTGTCTTGAAAGGGAGAACTGAAATACATAGAGTGTTACCTCTACTTACAAACTTAATTCATTCTGTGACCAGGTTCTTAAGTAGAAAGGTTTGTAAGAAGAAGCAATTTTCCCATAGGAATCCATGTAAAAGCAAATAAGGTGTGCGATTGGGGAAACCACAGGGAGGATGAAAGCCGTTTCCTCCCAAGAGATTCCTAGAGAGGCCCTATGTAGGCTTCTCCCCACCTTTTCCAGCTCTGCTTCCTCCCAGAAGATTCCTAGAGTGGCCCCACAGATACTTCTCCTTGCCTTTCCCGGCCCTGTTTTGTCCCAGGAGATTCCTAGAGAGGCCCCATGGAGGCTTCTCACTGCTTTTTCCATTTACAGTTTCAGAGGTTCGGGTTTGTAAGTGGGAAATGGTTCTTGAGAAAAGGCAAAAAAATCTTGAACACCCAGTTCTTATCTAGAAAAGTCCATAAGTACAGTGGTACCTCTACTTAAGAACTTAATTCGTTCCGTGACCAGGTTCTTAAGTAGAAACGTTCTTAAGCAGAAGCAATTTTTCCCATAGGAATCAATGTAAAAGCAAATAATGCGTGCAAACCCATTAGGAAAGAAATAAAAGCTCAGAATTTGGGTGGCAGGAGAAGGAGGAAGAAGAGGAGGAAGAGAGTCACTGCCAAAGGAAGAAGGTGAGGGGAGGGGAATCAAAAAAAAATTCAAAACTTTAAGGCTTAAAAAAAGAGAGAGACTCTGAGGCGGCAAGGAGGAGCATGCGCCTCCAATACACCCGGCGTGAGGCTGCCTCCCATACACTGCTTCCAATAACTGGCGGCAGCTGCTGTTACCTGCTGCCTCTTCCTTTCCATGCTGAAAGGCTTCCCCTCTCCTCTTGCTCACTCACTTTGTAGCAGGCGCCTTTCCTTTGCTGTGGTGACTCCTTGGCTGTCCAGAGTGAAGGCAGCGTTTCTTTTCTCTGGGCGCTGGCAGAGGTTTATTCCCTGCCCAAGCGTCCAGAGAAAGGAAAATGCTTTGTTTGCTCTGGACTGCCAAAGCGTCCTTAAGCACAAACAAAAGGCTCCTCTGGCAGCCCAGATGGCCGGGATTATAGGGGGAGTGGCAGAAAACTGGCTGAGCCTTCGCGCCACTCTCAAATTTCCTGGGAGATTTTTCCGGGCTCAGGTTCTTAAGTAGAAAATGGTTCTTAAGTAGTGACAAAAAAATCTTGAACACCCAGTTCTAATCTAGAAAAGTTCTTAAGTAGAGGCATTCTTAAGTAGAGGTACCACTGTAGAGGCGTTTGTAGGTAGAGGTACCACTGTATATGAATACACACACACATACGTAGAGGAAGGAATTCCTAACAATATTCACCTTGGATACACTGATGGTCTATTGTCTCTACCTGTCATTCCATCAAAAAAAAATTAAGCAGCTGAAAAAATAATCTCAGTGCTTTTCCATTAAGACCTATGGTTTTTTCTTCATATTCAAATAGGCTCTAATATTTTTAATCTCAATTGCAGACTCAAAGAGAATCCAAAATCATCACTTTAAATAGGATCACATACAATTCATATAAATTTACTAGGAGATGCCCAGGGCCGACAGGTAGAGGACAGATAATAATCTTTGAGAAATTCAGGATAACAGGAAGAGTGCTAGTTGATCAGATAATAAATTTTGTGACTACTAAGTGTCATTTGTATTGGCTGGAAGTTTCTAATTGGGATCCATTTGTAAGAATCTGCAAATGCTGAAAAACATGTACTATAAATCTGTAGAAATTCTCAGTCATCCAGGCTATGGTTGTCCCAAAGATACTTTTTCAGAAGGTAACTGGACTTTCTTGGTTTTTTTTTTCTTTTGAAGATGTTTGACTTCTGATCCATGAAGCTTCTTTAACAGGACAGTGGGGAATAGAAGGATTTAAATCAGAGCTGTTAGAGTTGAAGAAGCTTCTTGGATGAGAAGTGAAACATCTTCAAAAGAAAAAAGAAATAATAATAATAATAATAATAATAATAATAATAATAATTTATTAGATTTGTATGCCGCCCCTCTCCGAG
Organism: Erythrolamprus reginae; assembly: GCF_031021105.1. NCBI lineage: Eukaryota > Metazoa > Chordata > Lepidosauria > Squamata > Dipsadidae > Erythrolamprus > Erythrolamprus reginae. The sequence continues at coordinate 47,812,107 of NC_091963.1, forward strand.
GACTCTTAGGACAACATATACTGTAATAAAATATTATCAAATTAATTTGATTTTGCTTCTCAAGCAGGTAAGTGCCTTAACAGATTGGGAAAATATTGTAAATATCCAGAAAACAGGACACCGATTACACATAGTCCTTGACTTACAACCATTTGTTCAGAGTTATAATAGCATTCAAAAAAAGTGACCATTAGGGCCATTTTTAAACATAGAAACATAGAAGATTGAGGGCAGAAAAAGACCATCTAGTCTGCCCTTATACTATTTCCTGTATTTTATCTTAGGATGGATATATGTTTATCCCAGGCATGTTTAAATTCAGTTACTGTGGATTTACCAACCACGTCTACTGGAAGTTTGTTCCAAGGATCTACTACTCTTTCAGTAATATAATATTTTCTCATGTTGCTTTTGATTTCCCCCCCAACTAACTTCAGATTGTGCCCCCTTATTCTTGTGTTCACTTTCCTATTAAAAGCACTTCCCTGCTGAACCTTATTTAACCCTTTAACATATTTAAATGTTTCGATCATGTTTGCTCATGACTATTGCAGCATCCCTGTAGTTACCTGATCAAAATTTGGATGCTTAGCAAATGGCTCATACTTATGTCCTAGGATCATGTCATCACTTTTTACAATCTTCTAACAAGCAAAATAAACAGGAAGACAGATTCACTTTATTAATAACCTAACTGCAGCAATTCACTTAACCGCTGCAAGATCATAAAATGGGGCAAAGCTCGTTTAACAACTGTCTCGCTTAGCAATAGAAATTTTGGTCATGGTCATAAGTTGAGGTCTACCTGTAGTGGATTTAATTGCAGGAAAGCAGCTTCTGTACCAATGTTAGGGGGATGGAGAGTTGGACCAATGACTCAGAGACAGATGGTGGGTTCCCCTGTGCTTGTAGAGAATGGACACTTGGGATTCCTGCTTGGTCCTAAATCAGTGTTTTTAAACTTTAATAACATGAAGATGTGGGTGCACACTTCAATTCAAAATTCCTCAGACATTTAAACAGTACCTTGCAGCTGTAGGATTCTAGGAACCGTAGCACACAGCACATTCGGAGGCCCTCCTGTAAGTTGTCTCTCCTAGGTGCATTCACACCTCATGTTTCGAAGGTGGAATTCAAAACTATCTGCAGACCACTCGTTTGATTGCACAAATGGGCGGTCCTCTGCCCAGGCTCAGAAGCAAGCTCCATTTAATCGGAATTCTAGAAATGCTGAACAACAATCAAGCTACTATCTCCTGAAGCCGGTAAAATATTCTCCAATGGCAACAGAAAGAGGCCCTGCTGGTTCTAGCGCTGTTTAAGAAAACCAAAGTTAAAGGAAACCAAGTTAAAAATTTAACCGAACTTAAGGCAGTGCTAAAATCCTCCTTCTAATGTGGATCTATCGCGGATCCCAAAGCTCCTTGCCAACGATCGCGCCTGTCTGTTTCGCCTCTTAGCTTGGTCTCCTAAGTTTACTCCCCAGTTCCGCAAATAGCCCCTTCCCCGCCGCAACTTGGAAGCGGCTGCATCAGAACTCCAGGCATAAATGAGAGCGTGCGGACGACGCTGCATCGACGCCCCGCCTACCTTCCCACGCTGTTGCTGGATCGAGGGAAACCGGATTCGGGAGCTTTGGAGTCGCTGCGCTGGTGCTGGTGGATAACGAAGACCGGCCGATTGGGCTTTCTTTCTATCTTATTCCAGGTCAGTGAAAATCAACTCATGCCTCACTAATTCTTTTATTTCTGTCTTGATACGGGAGCTGGGAGAGCGGTGTGGCCATTTGCCTTTCTAGCCAAAGGGTTTTATCTCCCTCCTTCGTCCCCTTTCCTCCCGCCCCACTTTTCTCAACCTCATCCTAAATAAAGTCCGCCTTGTGCCGCCTGGATGCCGTTTTTCTTTCTGCTGGGGTTTACCCATGACCCTGAACCATATGTGGCTTATCGTACAGTTTAAACCCCAATGTAGAGAATCTAGACCCGAAAGCTATTCAACAAGCCATCGTATAGAGCGCGACGGGGAAGCATTTCAGCTAAAAACGCTATTGCGATTTTAAATTAGCACAATCCCGAACATATCTACAAAGAATTAAGTTACATTTAGTTGCGGAAAGGGGGCTAAGTGATGAGTTATATAACAGTTCATCTGTTCTTAATACCCATCTCCCATGGGCAGGATACATATTAGCCAGAAGCTATGGGTATTATAGTGTGAGATTTTTGGAGGACATAAAGTAGGGTTGCATTCATGACTTCCACAGAGGAAGACAGGTGTTTACGCATTAAGTTGGTGTTCCCTGACAAACGGTTAGGTAGTAAAAGAGAAGATAGTGCGGGAGAATTATGTTAAGGCAAGGTGATTGTGGAGTGAAGATCTTATCCGTAACATATTAAGAAAGAAAAAGTGGAATAATTGTAAAATTCCTTTTCATTGCTAATACTGAGAATTGCATGCCTCCAAGCATCTCCAGTTTAATGCACCAGACTCCAGCAGTATCCAAACTCTCTTGATTTTTTTAACTGGGTGGAAAAAGAACATGGGACCTTGAAAGTATTCCCTTGAAGATGCATCAATTTAGTAAGTTGTCAAGCCTTACAGATGCTTGAAATAGAGCAATGTTGGTTTGTTTTATAAACTGCCTGGATTTGGTTTTTGAAAATACCTTGAACGCTCTTGGCAGAAAATACATTTTCCCCTCTGGTTTGACCACGGGAGCTTCTGTAGGTGGATCTATATATGCAAGTTGCTATATTGGCCAATGCATTTAATTATTACTTGCTCATTGTAGCCATAACTATGTGATTTCTGTCTTTCAGTCGCACTTACTTAAAAATAGATTTTCTGAAAATTAACTAGGTCTAGATCTAAATGAGAAGCTTTGGAAGAGTTACAAAGGTTTATTTAGCCATAGTCAAATGAATTAGTGTATAGCACCTAGGAGTGCCCAAATGGATTGAATTCTTAGACTTATTGGTTCAGAATTTTGACAACTGCGAGAGGGAGCCTATCTTAAACCAAGATGTTTTTATTCCCAGTTTATTCACAGAAAATAAAGTTGCAAAAATAAAATATTTCCATGCCACTCGATTCACATCATCTGCTGAACTCCCAGTTTTGTTATTAAGTAATTGTGTACTTTTGTTATTAAGTACTTGGGTACTTAATAACATTTGATTGTGTAATTTCTGCTTTCCAGTTTTAGACCTGAGTTAAAGCTTCTTTAATCCACCACCTCTCTAGCTAATGCCCTCTAGTATTGAATTGTTCTTCACATGAGGAAGTTTCCCCACTTCCCAACATTTAATCAGAATCTACCTTCTTAAAGGTTAATACCAGTACTGTATTCTATATTCTACAACCTGGAAAAATAGAAACTAAATATTGGTCATCTTCAGTGTGAGATCCTTTTAAGAACAGGTAATCCTCGACTTAACAACCACGATTTCTGTTGCTAATGGTAATTATATTGAAATGGAACTATTACTAGCTATGATTTAGAACCTAGGCTTCACGTATCACATTGCATTTGATTTTTTGGTAGCATTAGCACTCAGGGTCATTCTCACTTTGTAATTAATAATCCAAGATCTTTTAGGAAAGTACAGTGGTACCTCTACTTAACAACTTAATTTGTTCCATGACCAGATTCTTAAGTAGAGACGTTCTTAAGTAGAAGCAATTTTTCCCATAGAAATCAATGTAAAAGCAAATACTGTGTGCAAAACCATTAGGAAATAAATAAAAGCTCGGAATTTGGGTGGGAGGAGGAGGAGGAAGAAGAGGAGGAGGAGGACAGTCGCTGCCGAAGGAAGAAGGTGAGGTGAGGGGAATCAAAAAAATCCAAAACTTTAAGTCTTTAAAAAAAAAAGGGACTCTGAAGCTGTGAGGAGGAACACATGCCTCCCATACACCCATCATGAGGCTGCCTCCCATACACTGCACCAGAGAGAGAAACCAAGGTGGGCGAGAGGGAGGAACCTCCCGCTCCTTTGATCGAAAGGCAGCTGTTGCTGCTATCTGCTGCCTTTTTGGTCCCATGCTGAAGGGCTCCCTTCTCTTCTCACTTGTTTGCTTTATAGCCGGTACCTTTCCTTCACTATGGTGACTCCTTGGTTTGGATGAAGCTGAGTTGATCTGGCCGGGATGAGACACCCAGACGCTCCTGGAGGCAACCTTGTGCCAGGTGTATGGGAGGCAGTGTGAGGGAGCCACCACAGCGCCCAGAGAAAGGAAAATGCTTTGTTTACTCTGGATTGCCAAAGCCTCCTTGAGTGCCATCGAAAGGCTCCTCTGGCAGCCCAGAAAAGCCCGACATGGCTGGGATTAAAGGGGGAATGGCAGGAAACTGGCCGGGCCTTTGTGCAGCTCTCAAATTTTCCTGGAAATTTTTCCAGGCTCAGGTTCTTAAGTAGAAAATGGTTCTTAAGTAGAGGCAAAAAATTCTTGAACACCCGGTTCTTATCTAGAAAAGTTCTTAAGTAGAGGTATCACTGTACTTGTCATCAAGCCAAATATCCCCACCCTATGTATATTTGTTTTGTTTCCTAAGCAAAAAAGAAAAGTAAAAATTCGCCTTCTATTAAATGTCATTCTGCTGTTTTCAACTTATTTTTCTTAATATATGAAGGCTGTTCTAAATGTTATTTCTGTCTACTGGTTATCCTACCTAAGATGGTATCATCTTCAAATTAGTAAGCATTCCTTCTACCTCTTTCACCAGACTATTAATAAAGTATTCAAGAAAAAGTTAAACCTACTACCGTATTACCTGACCCAGTACTTCTCTATGATATTTGAGATAACTATGTATCCACTTAAGGGTCATATCATTTAACCATCATTTAACTAGCTTGTTAATCAAAATTGTATTTTTTTTCTAATTTATTTTGTTAAACTATACAAATGGTGCATCCATAGCACTCCCACTGCCAAATAAATGTTTAGATTAAAAAGGGGTTAAATTTGAAAAGACTGGTGCTTAGTAAATTCATGCTGGTATCTAATAATTACCACTTGATCTCTGGAGGTTTCAAACAATATTTTTATAATTGTTTATGTTTTTAAGATCAATGATTAATGTCAGGTTGATTGGCTTACAGATTCCTGAATCCCCTTCCAGGTATTCATTTACTTGGATTTCTGTACATAGGTAAGATTCATTTGTCACATAACGTGCACATCATGACAACATTACATATTGTCATTTTTGGGCTGCATTCTAGTTTATTTTTTCATTTTGCACACATTCGGTGCATTATTATATATACTTTGATCCAATTAATGAGCTAATCCAATTTGTAAACTAATTTTCTGATTTGTATTGAGTGGATTGATATATTCCACAAAAGCTACACTCTTCCTCCTTTTTTTTTTTAGCATGTAAGCCTACTGTGTATCTGAGATGTAGTCAATCTCATATAAGCAATCCATCAATCTCAGTAATTAAGATTATGATCTCAGAATCCAAATGTTTCCCATAAATATTATTAGTAATTCACTTCTTAATGTTCTTCTTTTGTTTTTCAGTCATGACCCAAAACCATTTGAGCCTCTAGATTAGGATTTATCCACATAGCAAACTTAAGATGTGAGGACTTCCAAACACTGGCCTAGATTTTGAACTTCTGTTCTGGACCTTCCAATTGCATACAAAGTGATTGTGGCTGTTTTTTCCAGTATCATTTGATCCACATGGAATAGGATGAAACAATAATTGGACTCTATTATCCTAGGACTTCAGCAATGAAATCACTGTTATTTTTTTTTTCTGTGCTCCAGGCAGACAACATGCTTTGCAGCCCAGAACCTGATTATTCCTGTTAGCAACCTTTTGTTTTGGCTTCTCATCCTAAGATGCTATCAAGTATCAGGATACTCTCTCTTAAATGCACTCACATCTCCTCTGCCCTCTGGGATTCCTTCATCTTTCTTCTTGTTCCTTTTTTTTTTTACTTCCTTGATAGCTCAAAGTTGGTATTCTTAATAAATCAACCTTTGCCACTATATCACTATCAAACACACACTTTATAATACTCCAACAATGGCTTGAGATTACCATAAATCACTAGTGAGGAAATGGTTTTAGCTCTCAGGTTAGCCAAGCACAAACTTGACGTATAGGGAAAATTTGTTAAGAACTTCCATAAATTCTTCTGTTGAACTCCACTGCCAAGCTCCTATTTCCTTTTCCTGTTCAGTAGCTCTTGAGCAAATGTAAACATAAGCAGACACATAATCAGGCTTGATGTGAGGCACTTAACATGATGTACCTGTATCTAATAGTTTGGGCATTGTTTAGTAACTAAATTTAAACTGAGTGAAGAACAAAATCTCTGCCAAAATTACATTGTTTTTTCCCCAGGAGCAGCAATCTTGCAAGCCTACAGATGCTGCTAAAGTGTAGTTTCCAGAATTTTAAAACAGTGTTCATATTAATTGGGACTATTGAGACTGAGTGATCACATGTTCTCTAATCATGTAGTGTGTAGCCTTTTCAATCTTACATGCTGTTGTGGAGATAAGTCAAGCTCCGAGGTCCTTTGAGGAAAATGGATGGATACTGAAGCCTTTGCTAAATAATTTATTTAGAGGTGAAATGTCTAAACAAATAATTCAGTAGGTATTTCTATATCTTTTAAAAATAATTAAATAACTTTTAAAATGTATTCAGTTGAGTATATAGTACTCATTAGAAATGTGGTTTGGAGGAATGATTGCTACAGGACACAAACAAGTTTTTAAAAATGGTGTGTGTGGTGAAATATGATTTTGTGATGGCTTTTGACTGCAAACAAAAATATTATGGAACTTGCCTCTGAAAGAACACCTCTTAGAAGCATCCATTTGAGAAAGCTCCAACAATGTAATTTTTTCAGAGATTTTTAGTGCCCGAAAACATTACAGTGTTTATTTAAAGTGTTCTTTTATTTGTTGCCTCTTTATTTCTCTTCTTCTTTCATCCCTGATTTCTGAGAAATTCAGAGTTTGAAAGTCATATGGGATATGGAATCCATACCTTGCTCAGTTAAGAGTCTAAATTAAAACACCCCTCTGTCCATGACATGAAGAAAAGCCATCTTCCTAAGCTGTTGATTAAACTGTTCTTACTGTTTAGTTATTTTGTAAAGTTCAAGTAGATTTTGACTTTTTAATAACTTTATTCTGTGTATCCTCATTGTGGGATAATGCAGAGAGGGTCTTGATTTCCTTCTGACAACCTTGAGCCTTGATTTACTTCCGACAACCTTTCAAGCACTTGAAAACTGGTTTTTCTCTCCTTACTTATTTTTGTTATCACTCATGCTCATGTCACACCATTTCTTCTCATGAAGCGTAGATTCCAGTTTCCTGATTCTCTTTATCTTCATTGAACTGATTAGTCTAACTTTTTAAAGTGTGGTGCATATAATAGAATGTAGTACTCAATATACCAAATGGAGTGAAACAACTACTACCTATGACTGTAATGAGAATAACAGAGACCACAGTCAGATAGAAGAAATCTGAGTCCAAAGCAGGAATGTAATTTGAGAAAATGTCTTAGACTTGACCCTCCCTAGTTCTCTTAAATATAAAGGCAAGAAAGGAAGACTTGCGGATTCTATTATTGTACCCTTATAATAAAATAGTATTAACATTCATAACTGGTCTTTGAACTATTCCAAAGTGATTTAGAAAATGTACTTTTTTATGCAACTGGCTTAGAAGACGTAATTTTTTTTTTGATGCAACCTAAAACGGCAGTTTAAGTTCCTCAGTTTGGATCTGATCAATAATATCAGAGCGGCTGGTGATCAGATTTTGTAAAAACTGTGTTTGGCTATTGTTAAAACAGTGGGGATATTCATATAGAAAATTTTAATGGAAATTTAAAGCATTCAAATTCAAGTGTATAATACCTGTGTTATGAGCATCAAAAACATGACAAAAAACAAATCATGACTAATTATGGTTGGCCAGTCTTTTGGTGATCAACAGGTGCAGATAATATGGGAGTTAAAGATCCCAAAATGGATAAGTTTACTTTAAATAACTGGGAAGATATGTCTGGTTTTGTTTGTGGAAGGGGAAATATTGTTAACCTTTTATTTGGGGGAATTGTTTTAATTTTGATCTTTCTAATCATTTCAAAATTGCAGGAACCTGTGCTTTTTATTTTCAAGAGTTGTAATGGGAGAATATTCCAAGGGCTTTAGAAAAGGAGTTGAGGGAATACAAATTGCCAGTCCAGGTCTAGCATGGCCTGTGAATCAGCCCTTGCATTTGATGTATGTTTCCAGGATTTTTCCCTAGAGGAATAAGTGCTTTCTTTTATCAAAATTTTGACCGATCCAAGTGAAGGCAATGTGTAGTCAAAGATAAAATTCCTAGGCAGTTTCACATTCTAAAGAGTCCCAACACCTGGGAGAGAATTTTGTTTTAATCTAGTCCTTGAAAATCTAATTGCTTTGAAGATAGAGTTGATCAGAAGCAAAAGTAAGAGCAATTTACTTAATTGTGAAAAGTGCAGCTGTGCTGCACAGCTATTTTTAATTCGAGGCTAATGTCAGAAGTGTTTGGTTGTTATCCTTTACTTGGATTTTTTATTTTTTTTTGCTAATCTAACCAATGAATTTAGGACTTCCTGGAAGTCTTTATTCCAGAATAACTCCAATCCTATCCTGCTTAGTAGCTTCCAAGTCCAGAAAAGGTCACATAGGAGTGTAACATGGAAATAAGATAAATCTGTGTGCATTTTTTTTATTTAAAGTGTAGTTCAAAATGAATATTAAGCAATTACAATTTTGCATCTTGTTTCTTAGTTTAAGCTCCTTTTTGCTAATTTTATAAATTGATCATTATTTTGCTTTATTAAGGCTCTTCTAACATAATGTTTATAAACCAGTTTGATATAGACTGTGAGTTCTGTCTTAGGCACAAAGCCAGCTGGATAATTGTGTGCCAGTCAGTTTCTTTCAGTTCTAGGAAAAGGGCAGTGGCAAACCACTTTTGAATAACCTTGCCCCCCAAAATTGCAGGGACCTATCCAGGCAATCTTCTACACGAGACATGTTTGATGTGGTTAAATTTAAAAAGTACATGACTGATAACATGGTGGGACTTAAAGGTCATGGGGGAGTTAAAGGTCACAAAGTGGATAGGTTTAATTCAGAAAACTGGGCAGGCATGGAAGAGGAAAGATCGCTAACCTTTTATTTGGCAGAATTTTCCTGATAAAATTTTGCCATTTAGCTAAACAGAAAAAAATATTCTTGCTATTCTTTACAGGAGCAAACTTGCCTTAACATAGGTAGGTAGTAACTCAAAGAATTAAATAAAACCATGTCTTTATTATTATATGTAAGAATACATACATGACAATCAATGTGTGTATGGTAATTGCCATCAGTTCAAAACTGGAGCCACTGACATATTCTTTGAGCCTCTTATGCATACCTAGATTTCCAATTTCTAGTATTTTCAACCTTCCTGTCTAAATTTCCTGAAGCTTCAGTTAAAGGAAAAATCTAATTTCATTCAGGAGTGGGTGCAAGTCTAAAAAAATATTTTTCCTAGAATATGTTGATTAGTAATAGCAATAGTTTTTCTTTGCAGAATAAGCCCCAGACACAGATGACTCAGTCTAGAGGCCATTAATGAGGTAAAGAAGGAACTGCTTAAAATAGTTGTGGAGTATTATGCAAGAATATAAAGAACCCTTCTGGATTATACCAAAAGGTTTTTTAGATGAAGCTCCTTCTTTCTCAAACTATCTAACCGGGTATCCTCAAAAGATCCGTATTTGTGATATGTGGGCAATAAACATTAGCCACCAGACTAGCTTCTTTGAGATCTAAGGGACTTTCTCTGACAAAAAGTTAGCTGATGCTCCACACTGTCTACAGGTCATTTTAAATTTTAAAGAAATGAACCTGTTGGGTGTCGCTGCAAGGCACTCTTGTTTCTGGTAGTAGTACCATTGGCAACTTCTTTGCTGCCAGTTGTATATAATGATGTTGTCCATCATGTAACTTACTGTTTCCCGGCAATAGACAGCATAACATTTTGATATCTTCACATTAGGTAATAAGATCTTCAGTTGGTTTACATGGTATCATAGACCATTATTTAAGAATGGTGCAGGAATGGTCTTTTGTTAGATAGGTGCTTTCTCCAGGAGAGGAAATTCTTAATAGTGATAGAAGCCAGGTAAACTCTGGAGTATATATTTATTTATTACTGAAATTGGTATCTTAGGGATGTGCAAGCCTTAAATCCTGTAGTCTTCTGAAAATGCAAAATGAACCTGCTGGAAAAGTTGGGCATAACTAATTCAGAGGCTTTGGATACCATGAAATTGTTCATGGCTTGCCTACTCTAATCTGTACTAAAGATCCCCATAATATACTTCTAGCCTAGGCCTCCTGAATAAATAGAGTTGCACTAACCACTACTTTCTTTGAGAGTATACCTGCTTGCCCTAAAAACCACCAGGTTAAAAACTGGATGTTAACTGTTTTCTTTTGCCTTAATAGTCATATATCTTCAAGTCCCTGATTTTTAATTTCTTTTTTCACTTTTGTATTTGGTATCAGAGGATTCTGGAAGTTGAAATCTCCATGTCTCAAAGATGCCCAAGCTGAAAACATTACTCTATATCTCATAATACATAGATATGATAGCATATACACTGTTCAAAAAAATAAAGGGAACATTTGAACAACACAATATAATTCCAAGTAAATCAAACTTATGTGAAATCAAACTGTCCACTTAGGAAGCAATACTGATTGACAATCAATTTCACATGCTGTTGTGTACATTGAGCTTTGTACGGAATAGAGTATTCAATGAGAATATTTCATTCATTCAGATCTAGGATGTGTTATTTGAGCGTTCCCTTTATTTTTTTTGAGCAGTATATTAATGCTAATAGAGTAAGGTGCAATTTCTACATTGTACAAAATTCATCCAAAAAATGTTACATTTGACAGTTCAAAGCTTGCTTATAGAGGTTGTTTTTAAATATACTTTTTCCTCTGAATAATAGTATACTTTTTCCTCTGTACAGCTATGTGTAGTTGCCATGGTGCAATTATGACACAAATAGAAAAGGGGGGAGTTAAATATTTCAAGGTTTTAAGGTTAAGTATAATGGGATCCAATTGTTCAAGACTAAATATCATGAGAGTCTAAAGCTTCTGTTGCCTATCCTACTTCCCTTGACTCACAGCAAGGTGCGGGGTAGTGAACATGTCCTCCATATGTCTTGCAGAAGAATAATCTGCAGAGATGGGTGTCATTAGCAAGTATGAAAGGAAGTGAGGGGGTGGAGGATAGATGAAATAACAGAAATTCTCTGAAAATACAGTTCAGGCGACAGGTTTATGATGAACTGTAGAACTTCTATTTTAATAAATTCAAGACCAGAAGAAAAAAGTGAAATAGTGACCTTCTTTTCATCTTTGAGGAATTTAGAAGATCAGAAACTGCATGCAGGTTTTGAAGAGGTCCAAGTACATGAGATGGTAATATATTATATGAAGAACTTTAGTCCCCAAAAGCTTTAGTGACAAATGGGAATAACACGAGATTGCTAGTACTATAGTAGATGCAATTTTATGAGACTAATATGAAACCTAGCCTCAAAGTTAAGAACTTAACAAAATACAGGCTATGGATAAAAAAAATGGAAACACTTGACTTTTTGGAATCATAATGTTTAAACATGTTCAAATCAATCAAAACTTGATGTATTTTAATGTTTTTTAAAATTCTGTTATTTGATATGTTTTTTAAACTACCTTTTTTTTACAGAAATTTAAGGAAATTGGTTATAACCTTCTAGAAATGGCAGACCTCTCAGATTTTCAAAGAGGCCAAATTGTTGGCGCTCGAATGACAGGCGCTAGTGTAACAGAAAGTGCCCTAATGTTTGGCGTTTCAAGAGGTAATGTCCCAAAAGTAATGACTGCTTTTGAAAGAGAAGGGAAAATGTCCTCAGCCAAGCACAGGTCTGGTCGAAAGTCAAAGCTGTTTGAGAGAGACCGTTGGACTCTAAAGTGAATTGTTAGAGCGGATCGCAAGACCACAGCTCCTAAAATCACTGCAGAGCTCAATAGACAAGTACAGAACCCAGTTTCCACAAAAACTGTTCGAAGGGAGCTTCACAAATCTGGATTCCATGGAAGAGCTGCAATTAGAAAACCCCTGCTCTCAAAGACAAATGTTTCAAAGCATTTAGAGTGGTGTAGAAACCACCAGAAATGGTCCCTCGAGCAGTGCCAAAATGTAATTTTCTCTGACAAATCATCGTTTACCATTTTTCCGACCTCCAACCATGTTTACGTTTGGAGACAGCCAAAAGACTCATTTCATCCAGACTGCCTTCTCCCAACCATCAAACATGGCAGGGGTTCAATGATTATCTGGGGTGCTATTTCTTGGAAATCCGCCGGGCCAAAGATTTCCCTTCATGGAAGAATTAACAGCCATCATTATTTAGGAATTTTGGCCGACCAAATTCATCCTATGGTTCAAGAACTGTTTCCAGAGTGGGATGCCATCTTTCAAGATGATAATGCACCAATCCATATACCAAGAATTGTTAAAGAATGGCACGAGGAACATTCTATTGAAGTTCAGCATCTCATCTGGCCACCACAATCACCAGACTTCAACATTATTGAGCATTTATGGTTGATTTTAGAAATTCAAGTAAGAAGACGATTTCCACCATCATCGTCTCTGAAAGAACTGGAGGGTGCTTTAACTGAAGAATGGGCTAAAATTCATTTGGAAACAATTCACAATTTCTATGAATCAATACCTCGGAGAATTGAGGCTGTATTTGCCGCAAAAGGTGGACCAACACTATATTAAAAGATATTTTGATGATTTTTCAAGGTGTTTCCATTGTTTTGTCCACCCCCCTGTATCACAGATGGAAGGGACCTTGGAGGGCTTATAGTCCAATCCCCTGTTCAAGCAAGGAACCCTATACTAGTGATGGTGAATCTTTTTTGGTTCATGTGCCAAAAGGGGTGTGTGCAGGTGTGCTAGCATGCATGTATGTGCCCACATCCCTTCCCCCCCACGCATGGGCATCCCCCCCAGTGTACTGGTTTTTGCACTCCGGGGCTTCAGGAAGCTTCCATGAACCCTCCAGAGTACAAAAAACAGCACAATGGCAAATCAAAAGTGTGTTTTCCTGAAATGCCACTTTGTCCGTTGGGGGGAGGGTGTTTTCCTCCTGGGCTTCAGGGAAGCTTCCCTGAAGCATCCAGAGGATGAAATGGCCTCTCACAAGGCCAAAAATCAGCTGGCCAGCACACGCATGCATGCTGGAGCTGAATCATGACAAAGTCTCATTTATTTATTATTATTATTTATTTATTTATTTCGATTTTTATGCCACCCTTCTCCTTAGACTCAGGGGGGCTTACAACATGTTAGCAATAGCACTTTTTTAAAGAGAGCTAGGCTATTGCCCCCACAATCTGGGTCCTCATGTGCCCTCCGATATGGCTCCGCGTGCTATTTGTGGCACATGTGCCATAGGTTTGCCATCACGGCCCTATACCATTTCAGATAAATGATTGTCCTATCTCTTCTTAAAAACATTCAGTATTGGAACACCCACAACTTCAGGAGGCAAGTCATTCCATTGATTAATTAAACTGTCAGGCAACTTCTTAGTTCTAGATTCAATCTCTCCTTGATTATTTTACATCCATTAGTTCATATTCTGCATTCAGGTGCAGAGGTGACAATATCTAAATGGTAGCATCTCTTTAGATATTGGAACACTGCTATCATGTCACCCTTAATCCTTCTTTTCACTAAACTAGATATGCTCAATTCCACAATCAATCTTCCTGTTTTAATTTCTAATTACCTAATCGTCTTTGTTGCTCTTCTCTGCACTTTTTCTGGAGTGTCAGCATTTTTTAAAATATAGTGGCGATCAAAATTGGATACCATATTCCAAGGTTTGTCTTATCAAGACATTATGAAGTGACATTAATACTTCATGTAATCTTGATCCTATCCCTCTGTTAATGCAACTTAGAAATGGGTTGGTTTTTTGGCAACTGCATAAAAAATGCTGGCTCATATCTAAGTGTCTACTAGGACACCAAGATCCCTTTCAGAGTTTCCACTATTGAGCCAGGTACTATCTATTCTATACCCATACAATTGTTTTTTCTTGCCTAAATGTAGAATCTTTTTTCACCATTGAATTTCCTTTTGTTAGATAGGGTCCAGTATTGAAGTCTGTCAAGATCCTTCTGTCTCTTGAGCCTGGTGTGTTGGCTATTCCTTGGTTATCAGCTGCAAATTTGATGAGTTCATTTTCTATCCCTTTGTCTTGGAGGTCAAATTACTTGTAATCAGATCAGTTTCAAAGTTTCAAAGAAATGAATGACAGACTGCTTTTACCCATAAAAACTCATGACCAATTGGACCTGAGGAGACATATTTCTGTCCTTAGTAGTGATACTTGGGCTTGTAGCTAAACAAAGTCAGAATTGGCTAATACCTGGGAAAAAAAGCTGTAATGGAATATTAAAGGTGATGGAGAGGTTGAGAAATTGAAAAATCATCCCAGAAAAAGGCAGTGGTAAATCTACATTGCTACCCAAAAAACTGCATGTACTGTATATGGATACATCATAATCAGGAATCATTCCAATTTAATAGCAGGTATGAAAGAACTTTAATTAAAACTATGATGAAGTACCATAGTGGCCACAAATACATTTGTCTCACAGGCTTTTAAAAAAATGCTTTGTAAAATAATTGAGTTTTTTGTGTGCATTATATACCATACTAAATTTGGTTGTTGTTTCAAGGTGATCATTCTTATTTTCATTCTGAGATGTATGTTTAACAGATCAATGCAGAATAAATGACTTGAAGGCAGAATCATGAAAGGGTAGAACTATGGATTAATATTGGGGGGGTTTTGCAGAATTGATTTGTGTCACTGTATTATTTATTTTAATTTGTGGCTTCCATTTAAATAAATACAGTGGTACCTCTACTTACGAACTTAATTCGTTCTGTGACCAGGTTCATAAGTAGAAAAGTTCTTAAGAAGAAGCAATTTTCCCCATAGGAATCAATGTAAAAGCAAATAATGCGTGCAAACCCACACCAAAAATAACCCCTTTTGCCTTGCGCTGCTGGGAATCCCTGCCTCCGGACTTTGTTGCCAGCCAAAGCGCCCGTTCTTTTGCTGCTGGGATTCCCCTCAGCCTCCCCTCACTGGGATTCAAAGCGGTGCCAGCAAAATCAAAGGTAATTCCAGTGAGGGGAGCCTCAGGGGAATCCCAGCAGCACAGGAACGAGCAATTTGGGTGGAGATGGAAATTCGGAGGTGGGGATTCCCAGCGAGCGGAGGCTCAGGGAAATCCCAGCAGTGCAAGAATGTGTGCTTCGGGTGGCAACAGAAGTCTGGAAGCGGGGATTCCCAGCGAGGGGAGTCTCAGGGAAATCCCAGCAGTGCAAGGACAGGCGCTTCCACTGGCAACGGAAGTCTGGAGGCGGGGCATCCCAGCAGTGGCGGCTCGGGTTTGTAAGGTGAAAATGGTTCTGAAGTAGAGACAAAAAAAATCTTAAACACAGGGTTCGTATCTCAAAAAGTTCGTCAGTAGAGGCGTTCATAAGTAGAGACACCATTGTACTTGCTTATATTTCCAAATTAGTTGATTGAATGGAATAATTACATTTAGTAAAGGAGGTTGTTGGTAGTCTGAAAGGGGGATCAGACAATGGGGAGAATGTATTTAATCTTTATTCCCACATCTTGAGAGAAGCTTCTTTCCAAATTCTCTAATTAGAAATGTCATTATTTTAACATTATTCCACATGCCACATTTGTAGTTTTGAATGCATAAAAATCTGTAATTCATTCTATTTTGTGTTACTTATTGGAAAAAGTATAATTCTTTGTGGGTTCACAGAATGCAGTATAAAGAATCTAACTTATAATTTGATTTGACTTTCAGGAAGAAATTTACTATAATATAAGAAAAATAGATTGACATATGTTGATATGAACATGTTCTGGCAGAAAACTTGGCATTGAAGATCAGTAAATTCATTCTATAGAACAACTACAATGTTAAAGGATTGGTCAGTCAATGTAACAGAGTAGCTAAATGCATCATTGCTATTCTGCTATACATGAATATATAGTATTTGGCCAATGATCTCAATCTGATGGCCTCTAATGTATGAGATTACAATTACTACAATATTGAATGAAGTAATTATTACTGTTTCGTTTTCACTGAATTATATGCTTAGAATGCAAAATAGTGTATAACCATAACATCCTCTCTTAAAGCCACCTTGAGTTAATGTGAAGAGCTACAATTGTTAAATCCATATTTTACTTAGAAACTAACTGGGATTTCTTTTGTTCATGCGATTTTTATGTGGAATGAAGTAAAGGACAGCTTATCTGCTTACCATTTAGAGATCTAAGATTTGTAAAAAGCTAAACAAATCAACCGCCTTATAACCTAAGTGAAAGGTAGCCCTGGGTATATCGTTATGTATATTGATTTTTCCCATAGAGCATTCGATCTCTGATTGTGGACAACAGATGCCTGTGTCACCGCCACCACCACCTCCACCTCCTCCTCCTCCTCCTCCTCTCCCACCCTCTTTCTCTGGAGGACCACCACCTCCACCTCCTCCTCCACCACCACCTCTTCCATCCTCTTCTGGAGGTCCTCCATCGCTAACTTCCCCTACTTCTTTTTCATCATCATCTGGAGAACATCCACCACCACCACCACTACCTTCATTTCCTGTGGTAAGTTCCCCCCCACCCCACTTCCTGGTTTGATTAGACTTTAAAGGGTGCTACTCTATTTGCCTTCCATAGATGGCAGCACCTAACTAGGTTTAGCTGATCTTGGAAAAAAAGGCCAGTTCATATCATATCTGTTTTGGTATTTAGATTTAAGGTCGCTGTGAAATCTGAGGTTCTAAGGCAGATCCAAAGTTGAAAAAAACTTCTTTGGATGTTAACAGGAGCTGTGCTTGATTATTGGAAAATTTTAGTACCGTAGTAACACTACTGTACATTTTAAAGCTGCATAAAGGAAACTAATGCTACTTGCAAAATCTAAAATGCAGGAGCTTTGTCAATAGCTGCATATTAAATGCATTTTGTTTGTTTGTTTGTTTAAAGTTATAGGCTGCCCTTCTCCTGACGGATTGAGGGCGGCTTACAGCAGTAAAATGATTGAAAAAATTAAAATACCCGGTACATAATATAAAAACAAATAGAAAAACCAAAACCCAATAAAACAGCACATAGTCATCACTCATACATATTAGTGGCCAGAGCAGAGAGCTATCACTCAGTGGTCCCAGGCCTGCCAAAATAAGTGTGTTTTTAATGCTTTTCGGAAGGCAAGAAGGGTGGGGGTGTTTCAAATCTCTGGGAGGAGTTCGTTTCAGAGGACTGGGGCTGCAACAGAGAAGGCTTTCCCCGTGGTCCCATTAGCCAGCATTGTTTGGCCGACAGGTTGCTGGGGCATATAATACAGAAGACAGTCCCGTAAATAAAAGACGGTCCTGTAAATTTAAAAATAAAAGTAAAAATAGAAGAAACCGTTCATTCATGAAAATAGATACATGTATTTGTTGAGTAAATGTTTATATTGTCTCTTTATTTAAAGTACAATGCAATTTTTAAAAAATTTCTATTTCCATTTAGTTGATCTTGCTTGGATTTTATTTTTATAATATTTTGCTTACACAGTTTATGTAATGATTGTTGCATTCTATCATATAGTTTATAGTTCACTTTCCGATCGTGAATGTATTATGTTCGTCAAGTTTACTATAAATCCAGTACAAATTCAGCTCACTTCTTTTGTACAAAGAATGTTGTGAAACTTCAAAGACCAGATTGTATGCATCAAGCATACAATCTGATCTTTCTAATAAAGATATAAGAATAAAAAATGGGTGGGGGTTATCTTGTTTTTCATTTTTCACAAATTACATTAAAAAAAATTGTAACTCTATTCAGGTTCACTAGCTTTAGAAATAGTTTATCTTTAAAAATACTTTATCTCATGTTTTTTTTCTTGAGTTGATTTCAGGTCAATAAATTGATAGGTATCAATTGAGTTCTGAGATTAAACAATCAGAGTGATGCTTACCAGGCCAGAAGGCAAGAATCTGGTCTACGGTGGACGGGACCTAAATACTAAGGCAGAAATCAAAGAAAAGGAAGCCGATAAATTCAAAACAAGGATTTAAGTTATCATTATAAAGTCATGTGCAGAAAAATTTAAATCATCCTCAATTTGGACAGGACCTGGCCTTTAAATGTACTTAAATGTTTTTAAAAAGTCATTAGATAGGAAGTTAAGGTATAGAAATTGCCCTTGGTAAATATGGACTGAATAGATATTTGGGTCAATTGATCTGATCAAAATTTTCCTCAGTTCCTTAGGTCAATTGGTTGACTTTTGTGTTTGCCTAATTTTAACTTCAGTTCATGCTTAGAAATCATCAAACAACCTCTGGGCAGCCACTTGGACATCTCCCACGCCTTCTTACAATACATATTAATGCAAGAATTTTCTAGATAGGATTTTCTGCACATTCAGAACTTTACAGGACTGAATTAAATGATTAGCCAATATGTTAATTGACTGAAAAGCTGTACAGATCAATATTTGCACTCTGTTAATCTGTGAAACTGAGAGATATGTTTCCATATTTTATTCACTTATCTGTGGATTTCATCAAATGTATGCACAAAGAATAATATCTTTCTCTTTCATGTTTTATTACCTTTCAAAAATAAGAATGTGAAAAGCCATATGCAGCCAGATCTAGAGTTCAATTTCTGAATAGTTGTACAATCATAAAAATTAAGGTGAAGAATCCAATTAGAAAAACTGTGTGGTGTGTGTGTACATATGCATGTGTACATGTATGATTTTTCAAATATCGCTCTGAAAATGTATTACAGTACAGTGTTCCCTCAATTTTCGCACGTTCGAACTTTGCGAAAAGTCTATACCACGGTTTTTCAAAAATATTAATTAAAAAATAATTCATGTTTTTTCCCCTATACAGTGGTACCTCGAGATACGAGTTTAATTCGTTCCGGACCTGGGCTCTTAAGTCGAGCAGCTCTTATCTCGAACGACTTTTCCCCATAGGAATTAATGTAAATAATTTTAATTGGTTCCAGCCCTCAAAAAACTCACAAAGTTAGTCTAAATTATGCAGAAAGACATGTTTTTAATGAAGAAATGTACATGTACATATAAATGAATAATGAAGTTTCTTTCACTTAACTTGTAAACTTTCTTAAACTTTTAAATTTACATATGTTCAACTTCTCTGCCACCCAATCCTGTAGGACAGAGGTCCCCAACCCTTTTTGCACCAGGGACCGGCTTTAAGCGATCAAGAGAGGAATGGGTGAATGAATGGACGGAGGGTGGGAAGGAAGGAAGGAAAGAGGGAAGGGACAGGAACATAGGAAGGAAGCAAGGAAACTTATGAAAGGGGAGAGTAAGAGAGGAATGAGTGAAGGGAGGGAGGGAGGGAAGAAGGTGGGAAGGAGAAAGAAAAGAAGAAATAGAGGAAGGGAAGGTAAAAGAGAGAAAGAAAAAGAGCAAGAAAGAAAGAAAGAAAGAAAGAAAGAAAGAAAGAAAGAAAGGGGGAAGGGACAGGAACAGAGGAAGGAAGCAAGGAAACTTATGAAAGGGGAGAGTAAGAGAGGAATGAGTGAAGGGAGGGAAGAAGGTGGGAAGGAGAAAGAAAAGAAGAAATAGAGGAAGGGAAGGTAAAAGAGAGAAAGAAAAAGAGCAAGAAAGAAAGCTGCAAGCACCCCCCCGAGCCCCCCAGGCCGGCTGCAACCTTTTAAAACACGCGCGCCGCTTCGCAGCTGTCTCCTGAAGCCGAACGCGGAAGTTAGCGTTTGGCTTCAGGAGACAGCTCCTTGGCGCTTGTATCTTGAATTTGGGCTTGTAAGTAGAACAAAAATATCTCTCCCCTCCCAGCTCTTATCTCGAGTTGCTCTTAAGTAGAGCAGCTCTTATGTCGGGGTTCCACTGTACCACGGTTTTTCCTCCCCGATGACATCATATGTCATCGCCAAACTTTTGTCTGCCTTTAATAAAAAAAAATTTAAGTAAACTTTAATAAATAACCCTGGTGAGTAATAATCTAAATGGTTGCTAAGGGAATGGGAAATTGCAATTTAGGGGTTTAAAGTGTTAAGGAAAGGCTTGTGATACTGTTCATAGCCAAAAATAGTGTATTTACTTCCGCATCTCTACTTCGCGGAAATTCGATTTTCGCGGACAGTCTCGGAATGCATCCCCTGCAAAAATTAAGGGAACACTGTATTTGACATAGTCATGTATTGCTCTCTGATTTTCAGAGATGTCCAGATTAACTTTGCATTTTCAGATCAAATTAGACAGTAGGCAAAATTGCGAAAGCGGGCACCGCATAGGTGAAGAACAGACACAAGTTCAACTGTTGATATAGTTAGTCTGCCCACACCATTCAGTACAATGCACGACCTTTAAAAAGCTAAAGTGAATTAGTTCACGGGGCTGCATCTACAAAACCTCAAGTAGACCATCTATCCTTTTCTGACATTCCTAAAAATGGATGATAAACATAATTTCCTTATGATGGTTTGTTTTTTATACACATTTTTATATCTTTCCTTATATTTACACAATGTAGTTTTTAACAATTGAAATTTACTTCACTAATATAAATTATAAACAAGCACCAAAAAATTCATTTCTGTTCCATCCAAAGATCATTACATCACTAATTGGCCTTCTGTAGCCATGCAGAAGTTTGGGATGCCCAACTATTGTTCAGCCCCATAAATACTACCTAACTTTTCCTAATATCTATATGGAATTTTTGGAGAGGGATAAATGTAGTGGCAATTATTCGATCTTAGTAAATCTAGATATTAAGAACTAGACTTTGGAGAAGTGTATGGATTGCATATGGCCACATCTCATATCTACATATTCACTGAACATACATGAATTGGCAATAAAAACCTGTAAACCAAATCAAACCAAACTAATATCAATTAGACTTTATTTGCCATTCTATTAAGATTTTGTATTTCTCCATTTAAGCATATTGGGAAGATTTTGTATGAGTTTGATAAAGAAAAAAGATTTACTGAGTCCTTTCTCCTGACAATCTAGCCTATTAAATACATGAGTCATTCCATTCTTTTTAAAAACTGTACTTGTTATTTAATGCAACATTCCTTACATAAGAAATAATAGAATATCCCCTAACTACTGCCAAAGAAAATGAGCACCAACTGTTCGTGTTCTGATTTCATAAAGGAAGGTCATGGAAATTAATTTTATTCTTCTTTGCAGAGGCATATGTTGGATTTAATGAAATAAGTAACCTTTTCTTTCCTGTTGCTTTTGAACTCTAGGAGGGAAATCAAGAAAGTGGGATTTTGGGGTGTTTGTTTATTTTTAACTCTTTATACACTGCTCAAAAAAATAAAGGGAACATTCAAGTAACACATCCTAGATTTGAATGAATGAAATATTCTCATTGAATACTTTGTTCTGTACAAAGTTGAATGTGCTGACAACAAAACCACACAAAAATCATCAATGGAAATCAAATTTATTAACCAATGGAGGCCTGGATTTGGAATCACACATAAAATTAAAATGGAAAAACACACTTCAGGCTGATCCAACTTTGATGTAATGTCCTTAAAACAAATCAAATGAGGCTCAATATTGTGTGTGGTCTCCATCTGCCTGTATGACCTCCCTACAATGCCTGGGCATGCTCCTGATGAGGTTGTGGATGGTCTCCTGAGGGATCTCCTCCCAGACCTGGACTAAAGCATCCGCCAACTCCTGGACAGTCTGTGGTGCAACTTGGTGGATGGAGCAAGACATAATGTCCCAGATGTGCTCAATCAGATTCAGGCCTGGGGAACAGATGGACCAGTCCATAGCTTCAATGTCTTCATCTTGCACGAACTGCTGACACACTCCAGCCACATGAGGCCTGGCATTATCCTGCATTAGGAGGAACCCAGGGCCAACCGCACCAACATATGGTCTGAAGGGATCTGAGGATCTCATCTCAGTACTTAATGGCAGTCAGGCTACCTCTGGCGAGCACATGGAGGGCTGTGCAGCCCTCCAAAGAAATTCCACCCCACACCATTACTGACCCCTGCTGAGCCAGTCATGCTGAAGGATGTTGCAGGCAACAGATTGCTCTCCATGGCTTTTCCAGACTTTGTCATGTCTGTCACATGTGCTCAGTGTGAACCTACTTTCATCTGTGAAGAGCACAGGGCGCCAATGGCTAATTTGCCAATCCTGGTGTTCTGTGGCAAATGCCAAGTGTCCTGCACGGTGTTGGGCTATGAGCAGAACCCCCATCTCTGGACGTCGGGCCCTCATACCATCCTCATGAAGTCAGTTTCTAACCGTTTGTGCAGACACATGCACATTTGTGGCCTGCTGGAGGTCATTTTTCAGGGTTCTGGCAGTGCTCCTCCAATTATGATTTAGCAGGATGTAGATACTGTGTTTCGGTGTATAAGACGCACCTTTTTCCTTCCTAAAAGAGGCTGATAATTAGGGTGCGGCTTATACTCTGAATGTAGCTTTTTTTCCCCAGCCCTAACTAGCTGCTAACGATTTTCCCAACTCTTATCTTGCAGGCTCTTTCATTGTTTCTTTCTGTGAAGAATGTTTTCCAAGCCCCAAGTCTTTGCAGGGTTTTTTCCATTACTCTAACTTGTTCCCAAGAAGTTTCTTTCCATCCCTAACCAGGTGCTAACGATATTCCTAGTTTTTACCAGCTTCAAAGCTCTTTCATTGTTACTCTCTGTGAGGAATGTTTTCCAAACCCTGTCTTTGTAGGGTTGTATTTTTTCATTGCTTTACTTGCTCCAGATATTTCTTTGCAGCCCTAACCAGATGCTATTAATGTTCCCAAGCTCTTTCATTGTTTCTCTCTGTGAAGAATGTTTTCCAAGCCCTAAGTCTTTGCAGGGTTTTTTCCATTTCTATTTTCTATTTCCTCCAAATGTTTCTTTCCAGCCCTAACCAGGTGCTAACAATGTTCCCAGCTCTTACCTGCTTGCAAGCTCTTTCATTACTTACTCTCTTACTTTCTGCGAAGAAGAATGTTTTCCAAGCCCAAAGTCTTTGCAGGTTTTTTTCCCATTGTTCTACTTGCTCCAACTGTTTCTTTCCAGGTGCTAATGATGTTCCCAGCTCTTACTGGCTTGCAAGCTCTTTCATTGCTACAGTCTCAGAATAAAGTTTTTTAAAAGCCCTTAACCAGGGGAGAAAATAATGTGCTGAAGCTGACCAGACTAAGGATGCTAGCCAGATGAATACCTGTAAGCAGATACTTTCCCCTATTTTCCTCCCCAAAAACTAAGGTCGTCTTACACTCCGGAAAATATGGTATATAAGCTGATAAAAAGCAAATTAAGTGATTAACGCAATGTACAAGTACATAAAGGGCTGACCCGGTTTGGCCAAACACCGAACAAGCTAATCTACCTGGAAATGTGGCATTCACTCTTGTTACCTGGAACTAGCAATAGGTAAAAGCATGTCAGGAGAAGATCCAGGCAGGAAATAAAGAAGAATTTTCTGGCAGTGAGAATTATTAAGCAATGGAATATCTTGCCTCCCAGAGTTGTGGGTGATTCATCAATGGAAGTTTTCAGGGGAAAAAATTGCCAACCATTTGTCCAAGATGGTTTGAATTTTCTTACTTTAGATAAGGGAGTTAGATAGAAGACCACAAAGTTCCCTTCTAGACCTATGTATGGCAACCAGAACTGTCTGGTATAAGAAACAGGAGGAGAAAATAGTATTAATGGAAATATAGTACATATATTTTGATTGCTGGGAAGCTAATTCAGATTTAAAACTAAAATGAAATATTGAGATTTTTTGCTACACCTATTTTCCCCCTTGTCGCACTCCAACAAATAGTATTCTTATGAGGAGAAAAAATAACTACTGTGTAGTACGTCCTTATGACACAACCGTGGACATATGAATAAAAAACATACCCCACAGCTGTTGGTTCTAAATTTAAACCAAGAGTTTGCCCAGGACTGGCCCTAGTCTTATAGCAGAGTTACAGCAAAACTATCAGGAAAGCTGTTGGAATCAGAAATTGAAGGGATTATTTTAAAAATAAGGAGTTATTCAAGTTATGTTTCTTCAGTTCTTCACAGTAAGTATTGCTTGATGCTCTCCAAAAGAAAAGTAATGTGTGATTCACTGTAATGTGTGCCATAACAGCATTTGAACATGGAACAGTCAGCTTTTGAACATAACATATATGTGTGTGAGAGAGAAAAAAATTTATCAAGGAATTTGAAGATGAATTATGTAGGTTAATTTGTCAGACAGCATTTCAAAATGACCCTCTCGTTGGCAACAAATGTAGTTATAATAGAAGCTATTAATAAGATTTTACATCATCGCCCAGGAAATCTTCTGGTGCCAATATTACCCCACCTGAATGTGCCATTTAGAAGAGCTAACACTGTATTTGTAGGAGAGAAAAGGACATTTTGTGACTAAACTTTCAAAATACTTATAGTATTTATATCCTAAACAGGGTCTGATTTTTCTGCATGAATATGTAAAAACAGTATGTGATATTTTCATTATGTTTCAGATTTTTAGTCAACTATAATTTAAAGTTAGAGAGATATTATATTATAGGATTGCATTCAGGAAATTATGTTGAACAGTGAATGGCACAGATATGATAGTAATGACTAAATCTGAATTTTGATTTAATTTTGCATATATTGTGTCATGTTTGTGAGTTGCAGAAATGAAAAACCTGGCAATCTACAGCCTGTAGATTCTGAGTTGCTCTCCCTACTATACTTTAACATTAAAGGCATTAGCCTTATTACCCTTTAAAAATGTTTTTGTCTTTCTTGTATTTATCACAGTATGCAACTGTTGAAAATGAAATTATTTCTTGAATCATAGCTCTCAAACGTTTCTGATTTTTGCTTTTATTAGGCCTGCTTTTAGGTGGGATAACTGCAAATTGGGAATGCTACAGAACAGCCAAAATGAAAGTCCTACCAAAAACTAATCGACTATATTGATAAATAGACAATTAAAAATAATTACACTTAAGGAAAATGGGATATATGACGTTCAAAAAGAAATTCAGTATTTAATATAAAACTATTCCCAAATGCTTATCTGGCCATTTAGGACAACATTCACCAGTAATTCTCTATTCTAGTAATGTATGGTACTGCTTAATTTCTAAAACAAAGGTTAAACATGTAATCTCTAGTAGATTTCCTTCCTTTCTATTGTGCAAGAAGTAAATTGTTGAACCATGTTTTTACATATGTTTACATGAGCATGTCTTGCTTATTTCAGAACAAAACCTTTTAGGACTAGTATTGAAACATAATTGATTCAAATCTTCAGGTTAGTAGTCAGTTGTCAGCCAATGCTAATTGACTATTTCAAGTTTCTATAGACATACCCTATCTCCTGAGTTTCCACTCCCTCTGGTGCCATATTATTTTTCTTTCTTCTGGGTAAGAGGAATTGGGCACAGTTGTTGAGTGAGTACACATTTGGTGTTTTTTGAACCATCAAAATAAGTTCATTGAACTTGTGCCTTTTGGCTGGCAATGTTTGTTTATTTAGTTAGTGATCACTTATTTCAATTTATTGATTGGTGGGTTGTGATGAGTGGGTGAATGGGTGGGCTTCCCACATTTTTCAAGGCCTTGTTCTGCTTTACCTGTCTGATGGGCATACTTTCATGATTTAACAAAGAAAGTGTAAAGTATGAGAGCGAGTCAACTTATTACTACAGTGGTACCTCTACCTACAAAAACCTCTACTTATGAACTTTTCTAGATAAGAACTGGGTGTTCAATTTTTTTTTGCCTCTTCTCAAGAATCATTTTCCACTTACAAACCCAAGCCTCCAAAGCTGTAACCAGAAAAGGCAAGGAGAAGCCTCCATGAGGCCTCTCTAGGAATCTCCTGGGAGGAAACAGGGCCGGAAATGGCAGGGAGAAGCCTCCGTGGGGCCTCTCTAGGAATCTCCTGGGAGGAAACAGGGTTGGAAAAGGCGGGGAGAAGCCTCTGTGGGGCCTCTCTAGGAATCTCCTGGGAGGAAACAGGGCCAGAAAACGTGTGGAGAAGCCTCCGTGGGGCTTCTCTAGGAATCTCCTGGGAGGAAACAGGACCTCCATCCGCCCTGTGGTTTCCCCAATTGTATGCATTATTAGCTTTTGTATTGATTCCTATGGGAAAAGTTGCTTCTTCTTACAAACTTTTCTACTTAAGAACCTTAAGAATAAATTAAGTTAGTAAGTAGAGGTGCCACTGTATATTATGTGGTTTGCAATAAAAAATGCCTGTTTTTTATTCGTAATTGGAAAAACAAGAATGCAGTATTCTACCAAATAGTATAGAAAAGTAAGTGAATTTGTAATGCCTCTAAACAGGTATAGTAGTGTACTTTGAATTCCTGGAGGTAAACATGAAGTATATCTAACAAATACAATTTCTGGCCCATGTTTGAAGATGCTGATGTTGACTGTCAAACTTCATATACAGTGTGGTGATCCTCAAGAAACCAAAATGTTGCTAGACACTTCTCCTTGTCCTGTCTCTCCTGATGTCTGGGATTTTGACCTATTATTTTGACAGACAAACACAGAACCACCCAAACTGAAAAGGGAGGAATCCAAAAGTCGTAGTGCTTTATTACATGAGATCCAAAGAGGGACTCGACTGAGAAGAGTAACCCAGACCAATGATCGCAGTGCTCCACAGATTGGTAATAAGTCTTCTGTTTATGCACATGCTCCAATGGCTCCTCAGTCATTTTTACGTTAAAAGACATTTCTTGGCAGAAATCTTTGTTTTTTCCTTACAAAACTGTTTCAATGACTCACTTTCATTTTTCTAATGAAAGTTTCTTATATTGGGTTGATTATTTGAAAACTGTTAATGCATATTATCAATCTAACATTTTTCTTCAATATTCTGAACAACTTATTAGAGGAATAATTTTAAAGTCTTCCAATTATCCCATATACAGTATTTTGGAATTTGGATTCATACTGTATTTTGGATTCATTCTTAAATCTGTTCTTAATTCCCGTTTATGACTTTAATTCTTGCACTTTTCATGGAGAAATAACACATTTTGAGCCTTTCTTTTCTCAGACATTCTGAGCACTTGGTGTCAGTTGTTCACTCCTATCTTTCACAAGGGAAATATACTGACAGTTTTCTATGAAACAAAATGTTTCCCAGTTAATTTAATTCTCTCCAGCCAAAATAAAGAAAGAAAATTGAAGCAAGGAATGCCTAAGATAAAAACTTTAAAATTAACAAGATAAAGAGGAAGCAGTGATTGAAAGAAGCAAAAAAGGGAAATATTTTAATCTCAGCAGTAATGTATTAGTTGAGATTATAGAAAGTCAGTGGTAACACCCAAGTTCCTGTTTTAAAAAACAATATATATGCACAGTTATATTATCTAAACTACAGGGAATATTTCTGTCTTAATTATGCAGCAGAAAGTCCTGGTTTTTGTTAATGTTCATAATTGTAAGACATAGAGATTTCATATTGAAACTAAGCCATAATACAGTTTGCACAGTTATATATTTTGCATTTAGTTATGTATTAAAAGCATTTAGTATTTTTTTTTTTGGCTTAGTTGTGTGAATTGTGTGAATCCAGCCACAGCATGTTATAGTCATGCTTACTGCATGAACCCTGGCAGTTATAGTTAAATTGTTTAATCATCACCATGTTGTATGTATGAAGCAATTAGCCTCTGTTCATTTTAGAAGAAAATGCAGAAAAACCAAAAGCTGAAATAATGCCCCTTCTCCTCCTCCTCCTTCACAGCTGATAAAGAAAGGCCCAGCAAAGATGGAGGAAACTCTGGAAATTGTGGCAGTGAAATACCTCAGGCATTAGGGAACCTTTTTGCAGAAGGATTCCCTGTTCTGAGACCAGTAGGCCAAAGAGACTTAGCAGGTAAAGAATCCAATTTTCAATGGAGTCACCAAAAAAAACCAACAACCCCACAGGGGTTTTTTGTGATATAAATTAGGACATACTAATTTGTACTTTGATATTAATATTCAAAGAAGAATTGAAGATTCTGTTTTCTTGTTGCATGTTAGTTATACTTAAAGAAAGTTCTCTTGGATCCTGTGAATTGCATAAAAGGCAAAATAATTTTGTTTTTCATTGAGCACAGATTGGTTGTTACATAATATTCATGTTTGCATTAACAACAAACATGTATATTCACATTGTTTGCAATATATTTTCTCTTATTTCATTATTTTAGGGGGGTTTTGGTTATCATTTTTGCTTTGTACAATAAATTAATTCACGAAACTTCAAGGCCTTTGAACGATGTAGTTATTTTAAAATAAGTATAACGAAGCCAGTTAATAATCAGGCTGCTATGATTCATGCTAGCTGTTATTCCTGGATTATTTTCTAAGAGAATCAAGGATAATGCAACTTAAAGTAATAAAAGTGGCCAAGACCTTAATCTTGGTCTTATAAAGATTGTTTGTCAACCAAACAGGGAAATCAAGATTAAACTACCAAATCAAGCAAGTAAGAGAGGTGTATGAGAAAAACAGATTTCAGGCACAATAGGTTAATAAGCTACAGTCCTGTGTGGAAAGACAGCTGTTCCTGAATCCACTAGAGTGTAGCTGTTGCCTGGAGACATTCATCTCACCTCTGCATGGTGTAATTGAGATGTGTAGGAACAATTCCTCCTTTCTGCTGTACTATTTTAATTTGGGGGGGGGGGGTTTGAGCTGGCAACAGAATGAAGCAAAATTTAGGTCTTCTAATTCAAGGGATAATGGAAGTGTTAGATCTGTAGTCTCTGAAAATGAATTGGCAGGATTGGAATAGTTTAAGAAGTTAAGTTAGAAAAAATCCTCTTGTTTTCTTTCATTTGAATCCAGTAATCTGAATTATTTAGATTTAATTACAATGAATTTAGACCATTCAAAGAATGAATTGTTGAATGTACTTTTCAAAATTATTTATTTGCGTGATTTATTTGCTTTTGCTTCATTTTCTCAGGCACTAGGACTGGAAAATCACCTATTGCCAAAACAGCCCCAGTCCCACTCAACAATAATGGGAAATCCAGTGGCAACTTTCAGATCTCCCCAAGTAGCCCTAAGCAAGCAGATGAGTCAGAACCATCCAAGATCCAGAGTGCCATGCCAACTCACTCCAATGTCCCTGCTCCTCCTACTACTTCAGTTCCATCTCCTCCTTCTCCACTTCCTCCTCCTCCACCACCACCATTACCATCTCCTTCTGGCAAACCATCACTTATCTTTCCCCCTCCTCCCCCTGTACCACCTCCTCCTTCTGAGCATCCTAATAAGTTCCCTTCCCCAGACTTTGCTGCTGGTGCATCTTCTCAGATTAGAACTCCTAAAAGTCACCTCCCCCCATTACACATACCACCTCCTCCACCATTACCTTTGTCTCCATCCCCCTCCTCTGAGCTTCCAGGCAAAATTAATGAGTGTTCCAGCCCAAGCTCCTCCCAGCTTGATCTAAATCATAATTCTCCCTCAATACCACCACCACCACCACCTCCTCTTCCAGGACCTTCTATGTCTACTTTTTCTTCACCTAGGAACTCAATGTTTTCACCACCATCACCAACCTGTAACAGTGCCTTGAACAGCAGCAGCAATTCTGCTCCCCTAATGACTCCTAAGAACCAGTTGCAAAAGCTCCCCTTTCAATCCGTGACTCTTCCCCCTACTTCCCCAAGCACACAGCAAGCTCCTGCAATGCAGAAAAGGAGACAAGGAAGAGGTGGAGGTAATTACTTTCAGTGGCATCCCTATTGGATTACGTCATGTGGGCCAGTAACTTACATTGGGTACGGATGTCCTTTCTATATACACTTAGGAGCTGAAGCTAGTTGGAATCGTTAGTGTTGTACATTGTTCAACTCAGAAATTGCTTTAGAATGTAACCTTCAATCTTTCTCTCTGTCTCTCTTTCTCTCTCTCTCTCTCTCATCCATGGAGGACTACATGCCTGCTTGGGTTGCACGGCTGAAAGAACATACAGCCTTTAACAGATTAGTTAGTTAATTCGTTAGTTAGTTAGTTAGTTAGTTAGTTAGTTAGTTAGTTAGTTAGTTAGTTAGTCCAAAACATAATGAAGGTTACAGAGGATATACTCATAGTAAAATATATCAAAGAAAGAATGGAGGAAAAGATATAGAAATAAAATATATAAATGAAAGAATAAAAGAAAAGATATAGGAATAGAAGAAAAGATATATAAAGAAATATAGGAGAGACAATAGGACAGGGGACAGAAGGCATGCTGGGGCACTTATGTACACCCCTTACTGACCTCTTAGGAATCTGGAGAGGTCAACCGTGGATAGTCTAAGGGTAAAATGTTGGGGATTAGGGGATGACACTACGGAGTCAGGTAAAGAGTTCCACGCTTCAACAACTCGATTACTAAAGTCATATTTTTTATAGCCATGTTTGGAGTGGTTAATATTAAGTTTGAATCTGTTTTGTGCTCTTGTGTTGTTGTGGTTGACGCTGAAGTAGTCATTGACAGGCAGGATGCCGCAGCACATGATTTAGTGGGTAATACTTAGATCAGGTTTAAGGCGTCATAGTTCTAAGCTTTCTAGACCCAGAATTGTAAGTCTAGTTTCGTAGGGTATTCTGTTTCAAGTGGATGCTCTTCTGGTGAAGTATCTTTGGACATTTTTGAGGGTGTTAATGTCCGAGGTGCAGTATGGGTTCCAAGCAGATGAGCTGTATTCAAAGATAGGTCTGGTGAAAGTTTTGTAAGCTCTAGTGAGTAGTGTGAGATTGCCGGAGCAGAAGCTACATAGGATTAGGTTAACAACTCTTGAAGCCTTTTTGGTGATGTTGTTGCAGTGGGCTTTGGCACTGATATTAGTATTCTGAGGTCTTTTACTGAGTGGGGTTTATCTGAGAGATTTTGTTTATTCAGTTTATATTTAAAGTTCTGATTCTTTTTGCCGATATGGAGGACAGAGCATTTGTTGGTTGAGATTTGGAGTTGCCAGGGACAGAGTCTAAGTCTAGACCAATCAGAGACAGAGAATAGCTGTGTTGGTGGTGGTGTTGAAGAGTTTTACATCGTCGGCGAAGAGAACATGGTTGCTTCTGATATGATCACAAAGGTCATTGATGTAGAGAATGAAGAGTGTTGGTCCCAGTACGCTGCCTTGTGGAACGCCGCTTTTAACAGGGAGGGGGGTGGATATGGTGCTTCCTATTTTGACAGCTTGTTGTCTGTTTATCTGCCCATAGGCTAAAATAAGTTTCCTATAAGCCATAGAAATTTATTTAAAAGTGCTAATGCTTCATTGAATCTGATGATTTGAACAGAATGTTATTATTATTTATATATGGAGATCTACATGCTGGACAAGATGGGAGATCTGTTTGCAATCCTACATTGATTAATTGTGATTAATCCACTGCCTAATTTTGAGAACGAATAGATTACATGTATGCATGTTTTTCTGGAATATTTTGGAACAAGAATGAGTGGTAAGAATGCAAATAAATGTTTTGTTCACTCTTCTCTTTTTCGCATGTTTATTTTTCTTAGCAAAATTGATGCCACCACCTGTTCCTCCTGCAAGGTCTCCCACAACTGAGCTCACAAGCAAATGCCAACTCACACAAGTATCTCCGTGGTCACCAGCTATTCAGGACCCAGGTATTATGGATAGCTCTGTGTCATTTATTTTTGACAAGTATTGTATATTCAAAAACATAAAACTTTTCTTATCACAAGGTTACAGAATTAATAATCTATGAAGGCATTATAAAACTAGTGTCTGCTTAGGAAAGGCAACACAAACTGCTGAAGAAAGTCAGTATGTACTCATCCATTGATTAGTTCTCTTCCAACTACCAAGTTGTTAAGCAAAATGGTCACTAAATTGGGGAGAGAGAAAGGGAGAGGACAGAGGCAGGCTGCAAAGATCATTGGTTGCTACTGCTTAATTCAGTCAAGGTTCTGTATAGCTACACCAGCATTACTCTTATTCTAACATGCATTATTACATGTTGTATGCCACCCCGAGTCTTCGGAAAATGACGGCATACAAATCTAATAAATTATTATTATTATTATTATTATTATTATTATTATTATTACTACTACTACTACTATCATCATCATCATCAGGCACACAGCCTTTAGTTATAATGCAAACGTTCAGAAAATAATGTTTTAAATTGCCATCATATTTATGAATGGTTACAAGCTGAAATAGTTGCTAAGTGAGGAACGGGTGCATTTAAGTATGTCAATTTAAACTTTTTTGGAGACAAATGGACATTTATACAGGAATTTTAAAGGCAGATACATTAATATGTTCTGCCGGGCTCTCTGGTAGAAGCCTCCCGAAAATTAATGGGTACAAATTTCAGACACACACACGTTTGAAAATTCAAAACAATGTCCTTTATCACAAAATTCAAAAGAAACAAAGCACCCTTTTTGTATTGCAAAGAGCACTCTTTCCCAAAACAACCTTGTAGGCTGTAGAAGTCCCTTAATCAGTCCTTAAGTACTTAGCTAGTAGCTGTGAAGAAACGTCACAGCCCTCCTTCTTCCCACAAAGTGAAACACACACACACTTTACTCTGCTTTGGTGTCAAAGGCGTGAAAAATCCACAAACAAAGTTCAGAAACAGAGAGGCACGATCCTGAAGAACTGCGATCAGATAATCTTCCACAACGACCAAACTAGCACACTGCTATTTATAGCAGCAGCTCTAATTACTGGAGCCCCACCCAAACATAGGTGGCCTCTCTTATCTCCTGTAATATTTCCTTAATTGGTCTCTTCGATGCATAAGTCTGCGCCTGCGTGGGTCTAACACTTCATCATCCGAATCGACCGAAGATAATGGTGATTGGCTTCCTGAGCTGTGTGCCAAGCCCCCCTCTTCCAAGTCACCCCCACTTTCTTCTTCGTACGAGGAAACTGCACTCCCTGACTCTGCCGGCAACAAAACAGGCCTAGGACATGTTGACGTTTCCCCTGCCTCCACCTCCACATTCCCTGGGGCAGGAGCTGGGCCAGAACCAACCACAACATAATAGTTAGCAACATACCTAGGAAAAAAACTCCAGGATCAATTATTATCATTATTTGTAAGAAAACGCTGGCAAACAATTTCAGTATTTTTATTAAGAAAACTACTTGAATATTTTACCAGACTGATCCATCATAGAATTTAAACTTTTTAAGTGAAGCAGTAAGATACAATAAAGGGGATTGGGAGAGACTGCTGCAATTCTAATATCTTCAGAATTGGTGGAAGTAGATGGGGCTAAACAAGCTTTAAGCAAAGCGTACAAAATTTTTAAAAATATGATAAAATGATGCGACTGAATTGAGAATATGGTAGATGGATTTTTTTTGTGTGCTCTTGTATAACATTCTATAATGGATATATATGTTGTACATACTTTCCTTACTGTAATTCAGTATGAATTTTTTAAAAATTAAACTCTTTCCAGATGATTTTGAATCAAAGTTTACTTTCCATTCCATGGAAGACTTTCCTCCACCAGAAGAGTTTAAACCTTTTAAGAAAATTTATCCTAGCCAAGAAGCGAGAAGTAAGTAAACATTTCTACCTCAATATTATCCATCTTGGCCCTCTAGTTTTGAGGGAGTTTTAGGCTTTCTTAGTGTAATGCATAGAATAGTGTTTCCATGTAGAGAAATGTCTGCTGATTAAATAGGGCAATTTTCAAAAACATTACAGAAGCCTCCATTGGTAACCACAATATTTGTTTTACATAGTGCTCATGTCTCCCTGTGGTATGATTTTGTCTAAATCATTAAGATTATACCATAGACTTCTTTGTCCTCTCCCATCTTGAGAACAATGTCAAAGCCACTGAAATACCTTTTTCTTTTTACAGATAAAGCAAGCAACCCCCCTTTACGGACACAAGCAAGATGAGATCAACAATTCAAGGATGTTCCCCCCCCCCAAAAAAAAATCAAGGATTCAGTATAAAATTGAGGGCATATTTTTGTTAGTGATGTGATAGGTACAGGCAGATATGGCACTCAAAAGAGTGCTGGATGCAGATAGGCCAGAATGGGAATGCATGTTCAGTTATAAAAAAGTTGCAACATAATGTATTTTAATTTAAATTGTTTTGAAACTGGCCTGAATTTTATTTTTAAATGCTATGGAGTATTTTAGTTTACATTGCTTTACATTCTTATATGGCATATTTTGGTAAAGTAAAATTGATTGCCTCTACTGTATACCGTTCAGTTGCTCATGAAGCTTCTGTTGTATTTAATTCATGATTTCCAAGTTTGATTTACTGATTAACATTATATAATATATATGTTCCTGGAAAGTCTTCTCTTTTGTTTTCTTGGATATAGCATTTCAGTGATGCAGATGTAGAGATATCCAAAAGAATGTCACATATAGACACAAATATACTTAAGCATGAAGAATGCAAACAAAATATTTTCCATTAGCTTCTTCTAAAGCCCCTCAGCCTAAGAACATAAAATGTTGTTACTTATAGTTCTCAACCTTCATGTACAATAGGGATTGTAAAATGTGTCATTTAGCAGTGGGGTTGTTAAGTGAGGTATCACATGACTGTACCTGATTTTATAACCTTTTTTGCCACATCATTAAGCAAATCATTTGCAATCCTTAAACAAAATGTCATATGAATATAACTTGCAACCTCCCTATGACTTGGGATTGTAGCAGGTAACCATGACATAATCACAAGTTATAACAAAAGTTGTAAATGTGACGCTATAGCCAACTGCCCGAATCAGAATCACATGACCATAATCAATAATCATAAGTGCAAGGACTTTTTTTTTCAGTGCCATCCTTGTAATATAGTGTGGTCATTCAAAGGCCGTTAAAAATTAAATGAGGACTGCTTGAATTAGCAAGTCCTCTCTGTGATTCTATGAAGGCTGGCCCATTTGATGCCGCTACCCATCAGAAGCATTAAAAAGATCTAAAATACAAGATCTACTTTGAATATTTTAAATCTAAAAAGCAAGTTCCTCTATCTCAAGCCATCTTTTTTTTAATACAAGGCTAAAACATGCCTTATAGTGCCTTATACACTGCCTTACAGAGAAGTGTATCTATCAGTATCTGAAGTCTTAAATTAGCTGCTATACATTTGGCCTTAAATACCCCCATTCCTGCTCACCCTTTATTGCTTTTTGTGGAAAGCAAAATTGTCTGAGGCAGGAAGCTATATTTGCCATATCCCCATTAGTTTGGTTCTTAAATTTTCTTTTATTCTAGAACTTTTTTCCAGAATAAAGGGCAAGGAATGAGACTTTTCTGCACCAAGAAAACCAAAAAGACATTATTTACTCAGTCAAACCTTATATTTAAAAACAAGACACGGAGCAGCAGTGTTTAGTCAATGATAGCTCAATTAGAAATGACATGTAGTAACCATCTTTATCTGCACCATGGCATTTAACTATGAAAATTATTGAAACATCTTAAACATTTCAGATATATCCTGAATTAATTTTAAAATGAATGGAGGAAAGGAAAAAATAGGATGATTCCCCATTTAAATAAGCTTATAACATATAATATGACATAATATAATGTGATTTAACTAACTAATTTTTAATTTATTAGTTTTCAAATTTTTATTTCTTACTGGAAAAAAGAAAAAAACCCACATCTCCAATGCACTTCAGGAAATAATATTAAAGTATTTAGTTTCCAGACATTCTTTCTGTGCAAAAATATTTTATTAATTTGGTCAATCATAAATGTCTAATACATATATCCCAAATGATGTCAAACTTCTTATAGTAATTTCCTACAAAAAAATTACAAATTCTGCTTTAATCAGGTATTATACATTCTAACACATCCTCAGGGAGAGAGCATGATCAAGTCTTGTAGCATAGCAGGAACACTTGGAATTTTGCAGGGAAAATGTCCACAAATCAATGCAATATTGATTTTTCCCTTTTCCAGCTGTCTTTTGATCACATAATTCTTTGATATTTTAAACCATAAAATAATAGCTGTTGCTGTACAAACTGCCCATATAAGATAAATTGCTTGACTAAGGAAAGTCTGTAGATCTCCATCGTGACAAAATATATTGGAAAAACCACAAGAAAATACTTTCCTTAGCTTTCTGCATAATTTTAAAAGCTATTATCTCACGAATCTGTATGTCATTCTTGACATCTGTTTTATGAGTGTCCCTAGTTAAGAACAATATAAACAGCATTTGTTATCTAATCAGAATAATTTAATTGGAATTTAATAGTTGGAAATGTTTATAACATCAGAATCCTGATGTTTTGAATTATAGGATTAGCACCATAGTTTTGAGATTAGAATCTGATCACCAGTCACTGCTTGATGGATTCACCTGCACAATCACTTTCTTCAATACATCCATCTTTTCATTAAAAAGTCAACAGTAGGAGGAATGACTTGCTGATGGCCAAGATGAACTTGGTAGTGTCCAACGTCATCTGGATGTATGGACAATAAACAATTTACATAAGGAAATGGATTCAGGATACAAAAATCTGGAGATAAATGACACTTCACTTTCAGTTGCTTTAAGAAAGTAACTCAAATTTATATTATTGGTGAACATGGAGTTATAAGGGAAATATGGATCATAACACAAAAACCATATCTGTGGCAGACATACCATTTTAACTCAATCTCGGTTTGCTGCAAATGCAGATATGTTGATCTCATTAATTTTCTGTTAATCTAAAGTGTGCAAATTTAACCTTACTCATCTGAGGCTATCTTAGTATTCATAATTATGTAAGAGTGGTAATTGTTTACTGGATTAGATCCTGTTCTATTTAAGTAGCTATAAATGACTGCTACTATTTGGCAAATTAGTAACAAACCTATTAGCTGCTTAAAGCAAAGGTGATAGAAGATATCCTCACATTCTTCCTCACTTGAATCCTTTCCAATAAATTTCCAAAAATATTGGGAACATTATGAATCAAACTTTTTGGGAAATGTTTCAAATGCAACACAAAGAAATATGAAATAATGTGGAATAGAGAACTAGGTGGACTATTTCTCTAAGGTTTATGTAAATTTATTTCATTCTCATTCAAACTAGCATTAGTGAGAAGGCATTCCATTGCTAAAAGTTATACCTTTTATAATTGAATTCCCTTTTTTAACATTTTCTATTTTCTATTCAAAAATATCATTTAGAAGTTATAAAGTGGACCATCTTTTCTTTGAAAATGAGTCAATATTTTGGAGGACGGTTCTCAAAAGATCCTGCTTAATTTGAAAACAACATTGAGACTTCTATAGTCTTTTCTAAAATTATTCATTTCTAAAGTTGTGTCACCAAAATAAATCAAAAATTCCAGCATTACACTGGCTAGCATGCATGAACCAATCAGTGAACCTTCTCTTTTAGCAATATACATGGGACAACACGTAATGAAAAAGGATGTTAATTGGATACAGCTACTGAGGAAATTTTCTCTAGAAAGATGAATACTTCCTTCCAAATTCGGCAATATGATGAGATTATCTTTCAAGGCTTGAAGAGTTCTATGTTCTTGTGCAAAGGCTAACAGTGATTATGAGCACTGAAATGAAAAAAAAAGCCTTTGTTTACAAATTACAAATGTTAATCTGAAATGCAGGAGAAATATATACATATAGCAAAATAACCATAATGCACTGAAGGTTGGCTTCTTGTTCTTATATGTGCCATAATTACTTTGAGCTCATTTAGATTCAGGAGATAGAGAAGAATATGAACATCTAAGATGACTTTTTTTTTTACTTTTAGAAGAACATTTATTTATTTTATTTATTTTATTCAACTTCTATGCTGCCCAATCCCAAAGGACTCAGGGCAGCTTACAACAACAATATAAATACAAAACGATAAAGAAGTCAAATTTAAGATCTAAAAAATTATAAAACCCTAATTAAAAACCCATAAATTAAACAATCACAACAACATGCATATTAAACATTCATAGGATTTGGCCATGATAGTTGTTAATTTGTGCCCCCCCCCCAGGCCTGTTGGCAAAGCCAGGACTTAGTGGCCTAGCAGAAGGCCAGTAGGGTGGGAGCAGTACGGACATCGGGGGGTGGGGAGTTGATTCCATACAGCCGGGGCAGCAACAGAGAAGGCTGAAATTTGCTAAAATAGGAATATAAATGTCAGGAAAAATATGAAGAAGACTCACTTCATTTGAAGAATTTAATTTCTGTATCTACACAGTCATAAAAAAGGTCTTCTATTTCTGAAGAATCAAGAATCTCAGAGCTAGAGAGAATGCCTTCCATTGCTTCCAAGCCCTGTTTTTCGAGGTTTAACATTATTCTTCTTAATGTCTCACCTTTCTCCTAAGGAATGCAAAGGCCAATAGGAAACACTGATTAAAAGGATTTAAGTTGTACTGTTATACAAATTCTTACAAATGCATTCATATAAAAATTCTTAGGAAACTCAAAAGGATTGAACTGCTTTGCATTAACCATAGGTATAATAAAATTTAAGTTATAAACCAGACTTTCCTAACTTATTACTTCCAGGTTTTGCAACATTCAGAATTAAACACTAAAAAGTGTGTAAGAATTGCAATTCAAAGAATTTCATGTCAAAATTCTGAAAGTTGCTGACTAAACACATGTGGAAGATGATAGATTGGAGATTGGAATATACAACATGAAATATACTTCAATCAGAATAGAGCTGGAAGGGATCTTGGAGGTCTTTCAGTCCAACCCCTGTTCAACAGGAGACCCTATACCAGTGATGGCAAACCTTTTTTTCCTCAGGTGCCAAAAGAGCATGCACAAGTGCCCACATCCATAATTCAATACCTAGGGAGGATAAAAACAGCTTCCCCTGCCCCCCAGAGGCCCTCTGGAGGCCAGAAATGGCCTGTTTCCCAACTTCTGGTGGGCCCGGTAGGTTCCTGTTTCAACCTCCCCGGAGGCTCTCTGAAAGCCAAAAACACCTTCCCAGAACCAAAAATAAGCTGGCCGGCACACACATGCTGAGCTAGGCTAGGGCAATGGCTGATGAAGCACCCACAACATCTGAAGGCAAGATTTTTTCACTGGCTAATTTTTCTCACTGTTAGGAAGAAGTTTCTCCTTAATTCCAGGTTGTTTCTCTTGTTGATTAGCTTCCATCCATTGTTTCTTGTCTTCTTGTCTTGCCTTCTGGTGCTTTGGAAAATAAGTTGACCCCCTCGTCTTTGTGACAACCCTTCAAATATTGGAATACTGCTATAATATCACCTATACTTGTCTTTTTCTCTAGATTATCCATACCCAATTCCTGCAACCATTCTACATATGTTTTAGTATCCAGGCCTTTAAAATCATCTTAGCTGCTGTTCTCTGTTCTTTTTCCAAAATCCCAACATCTGTTTTGTAATATGATAACCAAAACTGGATGCAGTATTCCAGGTGTGGTCTTACTAAGAATTTATAAAGCAGTACTAATAGATAATATGATTTTGATTCTGGGTCTCTGCTTCTACAACCAAGAATTCTGTTAGTTTTTCTGGCTGCTACTGTACACTGCTGGCTTATATTTAAGTGATTACAAAAACACTTTGCCATGAAAGAGATTAGGACAAATGGGAATTCCCCCAGAAAAACTATTTTTACAGTTATTTTTCTAATTTTTTTCAGCTATAATTAGCAGGGGTGGGGGTATCAAGCATCTTGCTTTGAAAAACTTCCAAATTCCTCTGGCCATTGGCATGCATTGTCCTTCAATTGACAATTAATGCTTAAAATTATAAAAGGAAGAATTTTAGGAAGAATAATTGGTGTTTGTTTTTTAACAATACTGCTATTCATTCATCTATGGAGATTCTCAGTCATCCTATTTATGGTTGTCCAAAAGGTGCTTTTTTTCAAGAGGCAAATGGTCTTTTTTTCCTTTGAAGATGTTTCATTTCTCACCCAAGAATGTTCTTTAGCTTTCTGGATGGCGGGGAATGGAAGGATTTATACTCCTAGCAGACAGGTTGTTAAGGGCACCTGGAGTTTTATCTGTGTCATCAGTGTCACCTGAGTGGTGCAAATTGGTGTGGAGCCTCCTTGGAACTGTTGAAAGGACTCAAGAAAGTCCAGTTGCCTCTTGAAAAAAAAGCACCTTTGGGATATTGATTGACTGGTTGGTTGGTTGGTTGGTTGGTTGGTTGGTTGGTTGGTTGGTTGGTTGATTCAGTTTTAGTGGCTGCCCATATTCTATAGTGCTCATGTTCACTTGGAAAAAAGTAGTTGAAGATACTATTATAAAGTATTTCAGATATAAATACAGATATAAATAAATATTTGCTTAGTGATGGTAATTGGAACTGAGATATCTGTAAGACGTAATGCCACATCACATTGCCAAATTGCAACAGCAGTTACAGCAGCCTCAGTTGCCAACATTAAATGAGTAACGTACAATCTCAGCATCTCATGATTATAGTAATAGCAATAGCATTTAGACTTATATACCGCTTCATAGTGCTTTTACAGCCCTGTGTAATGCCTGATAATTCCATTCGCAACTGCCTGCCCACTTCCTCATTGGCTTTGCTTGTCAGAAGTTGGCAGTGAAAGTTGCAATATTGTTCATGTGATTGTAGGTCGCTGCAACATTGTAATAGTCAGGCAGTTTCCCAGCATTCGACTTGTGATTGTGGGAATGCTGTGACAGCCACAATGGTGAGGATCTATTGTAAGTATTGTAGCACTATTTAGCACTATGGTACTCTCACTAAACAAGTAGGCATTAAGTGAAGGCTACTTGCTATATTGGACATGCATGGAAAAAAGCAGTTGGAGATAATATTTTACAATATTTCACCTATCAGTATAAAGATACAAAAAGCATAGAAGATAATATTCAGTTTTTAACTATGTGTGGAAAGTTACTTTTTTCCCATTACAATGTATGCCTCTTTCTGATCACAAAAGCATCAATATGTATAATATAAAATTAAGCTATCCTATAATTATGCAAAGAAGCACAGAAACATAGAAACATAGAAGACTGACGGCAGAAAAAGACCTCATGATCCATCTAGTCTGCCCTTATACTATTTTTTGTATTTTTTCTTAGGATGGATATATGTTTATCCCAGGCATGTTTAAATTCAGTTACTGTGGATTTACCAATCACGTCTGCTGGAAGAATATTATTATTATTGCAATCAGCAATAAAGAGAGCAGAACTTTTATATATTTTAACAGGAACTTTTATATATATTAACAGGAAAGTGAACACAAGAACAAGGGGACACAATCTGAAGTTAGTTGGGGGAAAGATCAAAGGCAACATGAGAAAGTATTATTTTACTGAAAGAGTAGTAGATCCTTGGAACAAACTTCCAGCAGACGTGGTTGGTAAATCCACAGTAACCGAATTTAAACATGCCTGGGATAAACATATATCCATTGTAAGATAAAATACAGGAAATAGTAAAAGGGCAGACTAGATGGACCATGGGGTCTTTTTCTGCCGTCAGTCTTCTATGTTTCTATGTTTCTATGTTATATAAGTACTGTATAAGAGAACTGCTTTTAAAATGCAAACCTGGAGTACTGAATAATTCAATCAGTTTAATAATAATATTCTAAAATCGAATTGGAAGCCTTACCTCATCACTGTCTAAGACTAATCGGGCCTGCTCTTGTACTTTGTATAGTTCATGTCTACGATCAGGTTTCTCCTGAAACCGAGGATTTTTTTTCACAGGATCTTCACTACCAAAAATGGGCGATTGAACTTTAGGTACTATTTTCACACCATCCACAAAGATAAAAGGTTTAAATATGGACCTGAAAAAAAGTTACATGAATAACCAACTAAATAATTATAATTATGGATTACATTGTAACCTGGCAGTTTATTTTCCTACAAACAAAAACAATACTGTATACCCAAAATAAATCTGATCACACAAATTAAATTCAAAGAAAAGGATAAATATATGCAAGTTTTTTGACAAATTCTATTTACTTTTGCTAATAACTATATTAAAATTTAAAGAATCATGTTAGGACATTTTTATTGCCACTGATCGCTCTTTCAATTGTTCTGCTTTGTCAGACCATTTTGCACAAATTAACACTTTATGTCACATAAAATATCTCTCCAGGGATGTAGGCTTTTAATATTGCAATTCTCTGTATGGAGTTGTTCATATCAACTGGAATAGACACTGGGCTACTTTAAGGAATTATCTGCAGGGGCTTTTTGCTGTTTCTGAATCCTTCTTCCCTTGAAACATCCTGTGATTAGAACTAATATCTGGAATTCACAAAACTATTTATAAACATTTCTATTACATCTAAAAATGAATTTAATTATTTTCAATTAAAATATTTTTATTGTTTTAATTCAAAAAGCTTGCAGATAATGGACAAACTACAACGTTGGAGCCACTATGATATTTATTGGTGCATTATAAAAGTTAAAGGTTTTCTCTGTTCCGTCATGACTGATTCAAGAGGTTGGTACTCATCTTTGATTCTTGGCCAAAGGAACCTGTGCTATCTGAGAGATCATGCATTTATTTATTTACACATTTATTATACATTTATTTATTTATTATACATTTATCATGTAGCCAGCATGAAGTATGAAACACAGTAACCTTCCTATTGAAGCGGTATCTATATATCTACTTGCATTTTCTTTTTTTCAAATTGCTAGCTGGGCAGGAGCTATGGCAAGTAATGGGAGCACGGTTCTTGGATCTCAAACTCAACTTTTTGGCTGACAAGCACAGAGTCTTAAAACACTGAGCCACCACTCCATCCCTGTTGAATTATACCTTTATATAAAAGTTTACCTATTTCCCTTTAGAAAGAAAAATCCAAACAATTGTATTCACAGAAAGGAAAGGAAAGATAAATATGCAGGAAATGCTGACATGGCTAAATTATGCATAAACAAAAAGAATTAGTACTAAAAGAGAACAATATTAATACAGCTCCAATGAAAACTTACCAATATACTGAAAATATTATGTTAAAGCTTATTCGTTTTAGTCTCTTTCATTAGTTTTATATATTCATAAAACAATAGTGGCTTTATATATTTCTTTATAAATATGAGAATATCCTGCATTTTGTATCCAAGGCACAGATGCAATTATTTATACCATTTATTTTACATCTAATAAGGTTTAGAGCTTTTTAAAGAATGAGATCTTTTCTTCAGCTTAACATAATTGCTGCTGAATCCCAGAAGGATGGGTGCTTTAGTTAAGGAGGTTCTGATAGTGCCCTACTCTGAAGCA
Organism: Erythrolamprus reginae; assembly: GCF_031021105.1. Taxonomy (NCBI): domain Eukaryota; kingdom Metazoa; phylum Chordata; class Lepidosauria; order Squamata; family Dipsadidae; genus Erythrolamprus; species Erythrolamprus reginae. The sequence goes on from NC_091963.1 coordinate 47,855,574, forward strand.
TCTTTAAGTTTTGGAACAAAGCTTTGTTTGGAACAAAGATTAAAGATTTAGATTAGATTTAGATGTGTTTTTACATTTGGATTTCTTACATGTTCTATTTGTATTTATTCTTGTTTTGTAAGCTGCCCTGAGTCTACAGAGAAGGGCAGCCTAGAAATCCAAATAATAAATAAATAATAAAATAAACAAAAGTACAGCATAATTTAATGGATGGGTGCATGCTTTTTTAGAACAACCACATAGTATTAAGGTAGAAAAGTAAAATTTAAAATTGAAGTTCCAATGCAGTGCAAAGAACTCTGGTAAAAAAAATTCATTAACTAATGTGCATACATCTTAGATATATGAGTCCAATATAAATGATGGAAGTAAATTATGAAGAGTGAAGCAGACTTGATATCCCAGGGTCTATTGTAGGCAAACTACAGGGCAATAGCTAACACAGCTGAGGCATATAAATTGAAAATAGGGTAGATCAAATTAACTAACACAGTATTTCTCAAACTTAGCAAATTGAAGATGTGTACACTTCAACTCCCAGAATTATTGAGATAACATGCTGGCTGGAGAATTCTGGGAGTTGAAGTCCACACATCTTAAAGTTGCCAGGATTGAACAATACTGAACTAATTCATGGTATCTTTTTGTCACCCTTACAAAGCTGCCTTTATTCAACTACTGGTAGATTTAAATTAGCAGCTGCAAAAATAATTCCAGAGATTTGAAACAAAACAAATCAAAACTGTGAACATTTCTTTTCATAACCTTATTCAGAGAATAATGTATATTTTACCCATCCAACATATAAAATCAATGAATAATTCTTCAGACTATTAAAAGGATGCTGGTACATCTAACATACTTGGATGGATCTGGTGTGCCAGTGAAAAAATGAATGCATGGGGAAGTCAGATTCTGAGGTAAGATGGATACCATGCTTGCTGTTGTCAGAAAAGAGTCTGAATCCACAGAGATGCCCTCAGCCTTGTTACGTAATAGCTCAATCATTGTTTCCACAGTGATGTTGCCTGGAACAAAAAAAAATGGAAATTGGGAATTTAGCAGGGCATGATCATTTCAGGAGGAAAAACCTACTCCCTTCTTTGCCAATGCATCTGGGATGTAATAGGTTGTGTGAGGCTTTTTGAGTAAAATATGAAAAAAAATGAATGCATGATGATTAAGTAGGATAGATCAGTGAAAGAAAAGTTCCAAACATAGAATAACAGGTAATATGACCACAGAATAAATAAATTATCATACTTGTAACTGCTCTAAAAAAATTGAAAACCACTTCTTTGTAAAAAAAAAAAATCTTTCTTTTTCTTCTATTTTCTTCTTTCTTGAAATGAAAGTTTGCAGTTTGATTTTGTTTTCTTTTTCTTACTTAAATTAGTATTAATTTTATCTTCCTTTTAAAAAATAATTAATATATATAATTTACATATTTATATAATATATAATTTTATATGTACATGTTTATTTGTGAGTATATATGTGTGTATGTGTGTGTGTATTCATGTACAGTATATATGAAACTGCTTGCTTATACAGTGCAATACGATTATTCTCTTATTGCCAAGAGACAAAGGAAATGTTTCTTTTCTTTGCTCATTTCGCAATTCTAATGTACGTTTGCTCATTTCTGTGCATTCCAGTAGTTTATTGATTACCATTTATCAGAGGGCATGTGTTCATTTTTCCACATTTGTGCAATTGCTAGTTGGGCAGCTGTCAATATATGTATAGTTAGGCAGTATTGGGCTTTTGAATGTTTTCCTCTTATTATTCCCAATAAGTATGTTTCTAGGTTTAGTTCCAATTCCTAATCTAATACAGTATTTCTTTTATCCAGGTTTGAATCATAATCCAAAATTTCTTGATTTCTGGGCATGTCCACCAGAGGTGGTAGTATGTTCCATATTTTTTTTTACATTTCCAGCAATTGGAATAGTTTGGATAAATTTTTGCAAGTCTTGCTGGGGCATAGTGCCACCTGTAAAATAATTTATAAAGGTTTTCTTTATAGGCTACCGATGGTGTCAATCTGTATTGATCCTTCCAAATTCTTTCCCATTCCTTTACCATGTTTGGTTTGACTACTTCCTCTATGTTGTGATACTGTAGGAGATAGTTAAACATTTAGTTATAAATTTGGTGTCCAGACTAGTTAATATTTTATCTAATTGGTTGTATTTTTTAGCTATTCTAAAATTTACAATACTGTATCTGATTTATATCTACTGTAGATATTGATAGTATGATAAACAATCAATTTTTCTCTTCTTCTTCTAATTTAATTTATTTCAAATTTCCATTTAATAATAATAATTTATTAGATTTGTATGCCACTCCTCTCCGAAGACTATTTACGTCTAAGAGATCATTATATGTTAATATTTCTATTTTGTCTAGTGTATTTGGTGCATTGTTGCCTCAATTGTTGATATCCACTTTGGGATTTCTATTTGTATGTAATGTTTTTTCTTTATTTCCTTCCACACCTGTAATATCACTGCCCTTAATGCATGCATTTGAAATTGTGTGTTTCACACCTTTTTTCTCCCATAAATGGGTGTGCCACCCTTCCTGTTTCCTTATATGTTTGCCTAACCTAAGCAACTTCCCAGCTTTTGTGCAATCCCAACTGCCACCAACTTTCAATATGATATCATTCTTTTTTTCAGGTCCCTAATATAGTTAATAAAGCCCAAGTAAGACCCTTAGCTTGCAAATGCTTGGGCACCAGATTTAACTGAACATTCCTCTCTTATATAACTCACTCTCTCAAATATCATTTTGAACATTGCAATCTAATATTGAGGGTAATGTTAAATAGAATTATTATTAGAATTCAAAAAAGAGCAAGGGCAACAAAATAGATGCAAAATGTGATATAATTTAATCCAGTGATGAAATGTTCCCAGTTCACTCGTGTCTGTCGGTCGTAGGAGAGCCGGTCATGAAGGGAGTTCAAGGCTCCGCCCACCCACCCGGACGCTGCCATTTGGGTTCTTTTACCCTCTGCACATGCACAGAAGCCTTTGCACATGTGCAAGGGATAAAAGAACCCAAATGGCAGTAGGTGAATGGAGCCTCACACGCCCTTCGCAACTGGCTCCATCCACCTACTGCCATTTGGGTTCTTTTATCCCTTGCATGAGCAAATCAGGAGCATTTCACTTGTGGTTTTACCAATTCCTCTTTTTAGACAATTGGAATTCATTCTTCTCTGCAGGATGAATTTGTAACTTTCACCACCAGATGAGTGTGATTCCTATTTCTGGTACAGTAGTACCTCTAGATACGAGCTGCTCTACATGCGAGTATTTCAAGATATGAGCCACGAGGGAGAGACATTTCTGTTCTAGTCCCGAGCTCAAATTCGGGATACGATCTGAGCATCCACTAGGTGGCGCAAGAATCCTTGCTTTTGGTTATCTCGGAGGGGAAAAACAATGTCTAAAGTTATTTGTTCCAAATACGAGTTGCCTCGACATACAAGCTCCCTTCTGGAACGAATTATGCTCCTATCTAGGGGTACTACTGTATTTGGAAACACCTGCAATGATTTTGGGAATTTTTCAGGATCCTTGTTTCATTAACTACAGAACAATGCAGCGGTGGGCAGGAGGCAGAACAGCATGGAATGCCGTTCCACTGGCAGAAATGGAGCTGCGCACAAAGTTCCATCACCGCCGGTCGTGCACGCACCATGCACATGAGATACAGCTTCTGTGCATGTGCAGCAGCCGAATTTCGTCGCCCCAGCCAGCAGCAACAGTGCCCCCCGCTAGATGGGCCCAGAGAACAGACATTCATCTGGTGGGTGTGGAGTGCCTCTACTGCTGTTGCCGCTGCCAATTGGGCCAGCCAGCAGCCGCGGGACTAGGTCCTGTCCTGCGTGGCAGCGATGGAGGTCAGTCCCGGCCAGGAGCTGCCACTGGGAAGAAATCCTCCAGGGCGGAGAGTAGCTCATCAGGGAAACTCTGGCAAGCAGGTAACAGGAGCCTCACAGGATCCAGCCATGCTGTCACTCCTGCAGTGGACCCAGAGACCAGAGAGCGTAGCACTCATCCGATGGGCATGGGACACTTCTGAAGCTGCTGCTGCTGCCAGTGCGACCGGTCGGTGGCCATGGAGTTGGGTCCTGCGAGGTGCGGCAGGGCGGTCACTCCTGGCCGGGAGCCATCAGCGGGATGAAATCCCCCAGGAAGGAGACAGCAACCGGGCGACAGGGGCAATGAAGGAGCATTGTCTCCCTGATGAGCATTGTCTCCCTCTTTTCTGGAGAATTTCTTCCCTCTGATGGCTCCCAGCTGGGGCTGCTTAGAGCCATGACTCTGCACATGCACAGGAAGCTGAAAGGAGGGTGTGTATGCACGCGCACCTCCCCCACCAGAGGCGGGTGAATGGCTGCCCTTTACAAAAATTTAATATGTTCTCAGCATTGAGGGATAGTGTGGAATTTAGGGGTATTCTAACAGTTGGTCTGTGCTTTCAAATGTGCATCCAGCAATTCAGTTCAATGAATATAGATTTTTCTATCATTTTCTATTTAATCAATTGGTCAACACAATAAAGATTATTTCTAAATTTCCTGAGGAATTGTTCAAGCTTCTCCTATGCAAAAGCAGTTGATGGGTGAATTCCTTGCATAAGATCATTAATTGGATAGGACCTTGAATTCTCTGCTCCAAGTTTCTCTTGTGCCCTTTTATGCATACATTATCTAATTTATTCTCTTCAAATTTTTTAGTAGTAATAAATTGTCAAGTTGCTATTTTGCCCTAAACTTGTACTGTTTGAAACAGACTGTGGGCAACAAAGTTACTTGCCTTCTTGCTTTTTAAAGATCTCCTTCCCCAAACAACAATTTGAACAACCATCAACTTGAGAAAATACTTCAGCAAAATTGAATTCTTTATCTGTGCTCCACCATCCTTTACTTTCTGCGTAACTTCTAAGCTCAGGATGTTCTGCGTCGATTTTTGTAGTTAAGGACAGACAGTTGCAAATGCACTTGACTCCATCTATAGAAACAAGAATAAAACATCTAAATAAAATATGACATTAAAAAAACTAAAATGAGATCCAATTTGCATTCAATAAAATCCTATTAGCTAAGTGATAATGTAACATATTTAGAAGAGTTGTTCCACTGAACTGTGCAAACAGTGATGAACTGATTCTTTCTCACCTTTGCTGCTTTTATAATAAATAGCAAAGGCCTGCCTCCCACATTCACTCAAATGTCTGTCACATTTAAGAAAGGTAGCAAAAATTAATGTTGCTAGATTGATTAGAAAATGTGCAGATTTATATATCTCATATATAAATATATATTATATAAATCCCATTCAGAAAAATAATAAACATATTTGTTCCTATAATAAAACATCCGTGGCAACTTATAAGCCAACATAGGAGACTGGCCTCAAACCTCCCTTGTTTGGTTAAAAAGAACTAAAGTTTAATCCTAGCTTCAAGATGGAAAAAAAGAGGCTGCTTGGCAAAGGCTAAATGAAGTTTATTTTGCCTCATTCTTCTGGTTAAAAAGATTTAATCTTAAGGCAGAGAACAGTGATACTACTGAAGAGGGATAATAGAACTTATGGATGAGGGAAAGAGATGTTGTCTAGGGAGTAATCAGACAAGCAAGAGAAGAGCCCATGATCATCTTTCGGCTGTGGCAAGGAGGGTGTTTGCACAGGTTCGCCTGGTGCATCAGTTGCGGCCCTATTTGGACAGGGAGTCATTGCTCATAGTCGCTCATGCCTTCATCACCTCGAGGTTCGACTACTGCAATGCTCTCTACATGGGGCTACCTTTGAAAAGTGTTCAGAAACTTCAGATCGTGCAGAATGCGGCTGCGAGAGCTATTGTGGGGTTACCTAGGTTTGCCCACGTCTCTCCAACACTCCGTGGCTTGCATTGGCTGCCGATCAGTTTCCAGTCACAATTCAAGTGTTGGTAATGACCTATAAAGCCCTACATGGCATTGGACCAGAATATCTCCAGGACCATCTTCTGCCGCATGAATCCCAGCGGCCGATAAGGTCCCACAGAGTTGGCTTTCTCCGGGTCCCGTCAACTAAACAATGTCATTCTGGTGGGCCCCAGGGGAAGAGCCTTCTTTGTGGTGGCCCCAGCCCTCTGGAATGAACTCCCCCCCAGAGATCAGAGGGTGCCCCCACCCTCCTTGCCTTTCAGAAATTGCTTAAGACCCACCTACATCTCCCCCAGGCTTATAGAGTTTAGGTATGGTATGCTTGTGTTGTATGCTTTTTTTAAATGATGGGTTTTTAGATACTTTCTTTTAATATTAGATTTGTTACATTGTATATTGTTATTATTGTTGTGAGCTGCCCCAGGTTTGCAGAGAGGGGCAGCATACAAATCTAATAAATAAATAAATAAATAAATAAATAAAGGATCAGAGAAAGAAACTTAGGAAGGATCCACCATAATTGATCAGATGGTTAAAATGGTGATGGGAAGTTTGTACTGTCAGACTTGCAAGATTCTATTACTGTGCTGTAGCCTTATAATAAAGTAGCTTTAGCTCATCTAGTTGTGTTTCCTGACTGGTTTACTTATGAAGGACACAAAAAATATGAATTTAATTTATTTGACTTCTATGCCGCCCAATCCCAATGGGACTCAGGGTGGCTTACAAGAATAAATAGTACATACCATTTGATAGTATGATATTCTCATACATACTACTGTATATGACAATAAGAGAGAAAAAGTAAGTGGAACAAGCCAGAAAGAGAATTGATAAGAATTTCAAGAACAATTCTTACTACAAATGGCAAAAAGTCTGAAAAATGGAAAGCAGTAACACCAGGTGGATGGAGAAGTAAACTGTGGTCGAAAACTATACATTGGGATGAGGTAGGAGCAAAAATTGAGGCTGGCAGGGGAAACACCAGGGTGGGTGGGTGCTTGGGTGGGGATGGGTGTGTGTGTGAGAAGCAAACAGTGATTTGGCTTTTCATGATTTAGTGAAAGAAAGCCGTAGAAAAACTGTTTTCACACTTAAAGAGTTCTAAATAATTATTTTTTAGAAACAATTTGAAGATCCTTGCACCAGCCATTTCAATCTACAGTTCTTTTGGAACTCGGGTCCATTTGGTTTTTTGACTTTCAGATTTGAAGATTTCGAACTTCTATTTTGTAAGATTGCTGAAGAAGTCCAGTTGGATAGTGATAAAAAATATAAGTATGAGCAAGAAATAAAATCTGAATTTATACAAGGTTACATTGGACATTCACATTCTATAATATTTTCTTATATAAGTAATGGAGGGGGATAAAAATTAAAACTAAAGCAGACCTATAATTCTCTGTGCTGCCCAATATTTTCCAATAGTATCCAAAACCCAGGCTTCTTTTCTGTCTACTATCAGATAAGCAGACAGGAAAGTATGGCACATATTTCCATCTTCATAATAATTTCCACCTTGACCGTATTCTTCCAGCAGCGAGACAATGACATCCAAGGCTTCTTTAGCAGTTGAACCTCTTTCAAGCCCAAGTCTGGGGAGGGAATGAAAAAAAAAACCTATCTAGTTACAGAAACATTTAGAAGCACTTACAATTTAACTTTAATTTATATACAGAAAAATATATATATAGCTGTCTGTTGAATAATTAAAGTCTAAGCAGTGTTTTTCAAACTTGAAGATTTGTGGACATTAACTTCCAGAATTCCTCATATAGCATGCTAATTGGAAAGGTTGAAAAAGCACTGGTTTAAACAAACAACGATTGCACATATTTTCTGGTGAATTATTGGTAATGTATAACAGCACAAAATCAAATGTTGGACAACAATGCAACCTAACCACGTCACATAGTTACTTTGTATTTTCATTTTATTATTTTCTCTCTCTTAAAATGATGTTCAGGTTTATTAGCTTTTAACATTCTTAAACTGATAAATAAGCTGGAAAATACTGTAGGTCCAGATAAGAAAAGATTTATTAGTAGAAATTGAAGATCTGGGGTTTGGGGTTTTTTTGTGTGTGTGAACTCCAGACAGCCTTTTCCTTCCAATTACGCCCCTCTTCATGTCAGATCTCATTTTAGTGAACATGAGTGATATGATGGGATGCAAATACTGTATGTAACATGTTTGACTACATGTAATTGGTTGCCTATGCAAAGGGAGGTTTCTTTTAATCTGTCCAATCAACTTTCTTCTTGCATTTTCTTTGTTGTATTAACTATAAAAAGGAGAGAAACATGGGGTTCAAGGTTTTCTCTCTTCCTTTTTCATTGAGAGATCCCATTTTATCATTTTATCAAAAAAATGCTTTTAAATGATCTTCTGGCTGCATTGCTTATTGGGAAAGTAACCTGAGGTAGAATCAAGGGCAAGATTTGGCTTTATCTATCTCTCTATACATCCATCCATCCATCCATCCATCCATCAATTATCTATCCATCTATACATACATACATCTATTATATATCTATCATCTATCTATCTATCCATCATCTATCTGACTGTCTGTCTGTCTAGACAGCCAGCCAGCCAGCCAGCCAGCCATCTATTATCTATCTGTCTGTCTGTCTGTCTATCTATCTATCTATCTATCTATCTATCTATCCATCCATCCATCCATCCATCCATCCATCCATCCATCCATCCATCCATCCATCCATCCATCTATCTATCTATCTATCTATCTATCTATCTCCAGTGTCTTTTGTCATTTTCAAAATCACCATACCAAATGATACATAATTTTTAATCTGTTAGTATTCTGGACCAGTCCCATAAATTCCTTGTTTATAAGATGAGCTTCTCACCTCACAAGATCCATTCCTAGGAGAGCTTCGGTTTCAGAGGCTGCTTCTCTGGCGAGTACAGCTTCATTAGCAATGAAGACTCCATGTTCATTGGCTCCCATTTCAGCCCCCCAGAGCCAGGAAGGTCTGCTCAGTGCAACAGCATTTGTCTTAGGTACTTGATCTATTTCAATGTATGTACACTGTACAGAAAAAAAGAAGAATCATTTTTTTTATTTAATAGATTTTATTCCGCCTTTATTTATTTATTTATTTTATTTATTTATTACTTAGATTTGTATGCCGCCCCTCTCCGAAGACTCGGGGCGGCTCACAACATGTAAAAAACAAATCATAAGCAATCAGACAGATGTAAAATATTTAAATATTTAAAAAACCCCATATGCTAACAGTCACACACACAGACATACCATGCATAAATTAAACGTGCCCAGGGGGAGATGTTTCAGTTCCCCCATGCCTGACGGCAAAGGTGGGTTTTAAGGAGTTTACGGAAGGCAGGAAGAGTAGGGGCAGTTCTAATCTCCGGGGGGAGTTGGTTCCAGAGGGCCGGGGCCGCCACAGAGAAGGCTCTTCCCCTGGGGCCCGCCAACCGACATTGTTTAGTTGACGGGACCCGGAGAAGGCCCACTCTGTGGGACCTAATCGGTCGCTGGGATTCGTGCAGCAGGAGGCGGTCTCGGAGATATTCTGGTCCGATGCCATGAAGGGCTTTAAAGGTCATAACCAACACTTTGAATTGTGACCGGAAATTGATCGGCAACCAATGCAGACTGCGGAGTGATGGTGAAACATGGGCATACCTAGGTAGGCCCATGACTGCTCTCGCAGCTGCATTTTGCACGATCTGAAGTTTCCGAACACTTTTCAAAGGTAGCCCCATGTAGAGAGCATTACAGTAGTCGAACCTCGAGGTGATGAAGGCATGAGTGACTGTGAGCAATGAGTCCCGGTCCAGATAGGGCCGCAACTGGTGCACCAGGCGAACCTGGGCAAACGCCCCCCTCGCCACAGCTGAAAGATGTTGTTCTAATGTGAGCTGTGGATCGAGGAGGACGCCCAAGTTGCGGACCCTCTCTGAGGGGGTCAATAATTCCCCCCCCAGGGTGATGGACGGACAGATGGGATTGTCCTTGGGAGGCAGAACCCACAGCCACTCCGTCTTATCCGGGTTGAGCTTGAGTCTGTTGACACCCATCCAGGCCCCAACAGCCTCCAGGCACCGGCACATCACTTCCACCGCTTCGTTGACTGGGCATGGGGTGGAGATGTAAAGCTGGGTATCATCCGCATATTGATGATACCTCACCCCATGTCCTTGGATGATCTCGCCCAGCGGTTTCATGTAGATGTTGAATAGCAGGGGGGAGAGGACCGACCCCTGAGGCACCCCACAAGGGAGAAACCTAGGAGTCGACCTCTGGCCCCCCACTAACACCGACTGCGACCGGTCAGAGAGGTAGGAGGAGAACCACTGAAGGACAGTGCCTCCCACTCCCAACCCCTCCAGCCGGTGCAGAAGGATACCATGGTCGATGGTATCGAAAGCCGCTGAGAGGTCAAGGAGCACCAGGACAGAGGATAAACCCCTGTCCCGGGCCCGCCAGAGATCATCCATCAACGCGACCAAAGCGGTTTCCGTGCTGTAACCGGCCCTGAAACCCAACTGCTGGGGACCTAGATAATCGGCTTCTTCCAAGGACCGCTGGAGCTGGAGTGCCACCACCTTCTCGACAACCTTCCCCATAAAGGGAAGGTTGGAGACTGGACGATAGTTGTTAAGTACGGCTGGGTCCAGAGAGGGCTTCTTGAGGAGGGGGCGCACAAGCGCTTCTTTATAGAGTGATGGAAAAACTCCCCTCCCCAAGGAAGCGTTGGTAATCTCCTGGGCCCAGCTCCGTGTCACCTCCCTGCTGGCCGAAACCAACCAGGAGGGACACGGATCCAGTAAACAGGTGGCGGAACTCACAGCTCCGATGGCCTTGTCCACTTCATCAGGTGTCACCAGATCAAACTCTTCCCAGACAGGTGGACAAGTACGTGCCCCAGTCACCTCGACTGACTCGTTGTCAGTCGACTCTGTTACACAATTGAAGTCGAGATCGGCCCGGATCCGAGCGACTTTATCAGCGAAAAACGTGTTAAAATCCTCGGCACTACTCTGTAAGGGCTCCCCAACTCCCCCCTGGTTGAGAAGGGAGTGGGTCACCCTAAACAGAGCGGCTGGGCGGGATTCCGCTGATGCAATCAAGGCGGCATGGTACGCGCATCTTGCCGCCTTGAGCGCCACTTTGTAAGTCTTAATAAAAGCTCTTACAAGTGTTCGATCGGATTCAGACCTACTCTTCCTCCATCGCTTCTCTAGACGTCTCTTTTGGCGTTTCAACTCCCGGAGCTCCTCGTTGAACCATGGGGCTCTACGGGGTCTAGCGCCATGGAGAGGTCGCAAAGGCGCAATCCGGTATTGTCTGACCATGACAAAGGCAACACTTCTAAGCCCCTTAGTCTCAGACCATTACTCAATTGCTCGGAAAGGAATACCATGTCAGGTGCGTGCCCTCCCTCGTGAGTCGGACCCTGAACTACTTGAGTCAGGTCCACGGCTGTCATGGTGGCCATGAACTCCTGTGCCAACCCAGAGGTTTCACCGAGTGACGGCAGATTGAAGTCCCCCAAGACAATAAGTCTGGGGAACTCTACCGCCAACCCGGCTACCTCCTCGAGTAGCACAGGCAGGGCTTTTGACACACAGCTGTGATTTAAGGCAGCAAACACTGATTATGCTCCAACTTCCTCCTCTTTTCCTCTGCAACAACAACCCTGTCAGGTGGGTTGGCCTTAGAAAGTTACTGGCCCAAAGTCAATCAGAACTAGAACAGAACTAGAACTCGCAGTCTCCAAATTTCCAGGTAGTTTACTAGATCAAATTATTAGTCTGAAAATGTTAATGCTCATTTTGGATTTTGAACTCATTTTTATCTTAATAAACACTAAAGCATTCAGGTTTTCATGAAATTCCTAATAATTCTTCTTCAATATGCAATGTTCAAAATTGCCAGCTTCATTGGCTAAATTCTAGGAATTGCTCTCTGAACATCATGAGTGAAATCAGGTTAGAAAAAGCCATTGTATTGTACAGTATTTTATTATTTTATTACAATTAAGCATTAACTATCTAAGCAGCCTTAAAGAGTTATAAGAGGAGCAAAGTGATTTATGCCTACAATCTTTTTTTAAAGATTTCAGATGCATTCATAAATGTAATAATTCTGGATACATTGAAGCCATGAATGAATTATTATTATATTTACTCTGGATAGCTGAGTCTATAATCTCAATGCTGAAGAACCAAACAACTGTATGAATAGATTACCATTTTTAAAAAGGCTCTAAAATTGACATGTAATCACATTACTGAGGATCCAACAGCCACATAGAATTCATATTACAGTGTTCCCTCGATTTTCGCGGGTTCAAACTTTGCGAAAAGTCTATACCACGGTTGTTCAAAAATATTAATTAAAAAATACTTCACTGTTTTTTCTCCTATACCACGGTTTTTCTTGCCCGATGATGTCATATGTCATCGCCAAACTTTCATCCGCCTTTAATAAATATTTTTTAAAAATAAACTTTAATAAATAAACATGGTGAGTAATAATCTAAATGGTTGCTAAGGGAATGGGAAATTGTAATTTAGGGGTTTAAAGTGTTAAGGAAAGGCTTGTGATACTGTTCATAGCCAAAAATAGTGTATTTACTTCCGCATCTCTACTTTGCGGAAATTCGACTTTCGCGGGCAGTCTCGGAACGCATCCCCCATGAAAATTGAGGGAACGCTGTACTGAAATACTTATGGTGTTGTTCTGCATATTTAAACAGAAGATTTAAATATACAGTATTGCAATATGTCTTTAGAAAGTAGGACTATTGCTGTTAAGTTGAACATACTGATATCTGATAAAGAAGATCTATTAGCCTCAGTAACCATACAATGCCTCAGTTAAACAGAACCAATTGGGGACAGACAATTGGTAGGAAGGAAAAGAAAAATAGTATTTTAAGATGCTCTACAAGTGTTTCAACTTTTTTTTTAAATTGCCAGTATCTCAAATGTTTTTTATTTACCTCAACTTTACATCCTGGATCATAAGTAGCAGCAGCAAAATAAACTACCTCCTGAACTTCATCACGAGGACGTGCAGAATTTTTTCCAACTACTACATGACCATCTTTAGTAGATGGTGGAAATGCAACAAAACAGTAACTGGGAGGTGCTACATCCATCCTAAAACATAAAGAATAGAAGTGTATTAAAGATACAAGCTTGCCTTATTTTGGGATTAGAACCAGTAGTAGAATTAGTTGCACAAATTCAAATACACATTTTAAAAAAAATTTAAAACTATTTATTTAACAACTGCATATAACCTTACGCTAACCATACTTGATTGGATGGATATGAGAGCTTTAAAAGGAATTAGAAGATGAAAACTTAAGGCGCAATTCAGTTTTATTGATTATTGTTTTGAGTCATTATGCCTGCTTTGATAATTTATTCCAAGATAAATAGCAATAGCATTTAGATTTATATGCCACTTCATAGTGCTTTTACAGCCTTCTCAAAGTGGTTTACAGAGTCAGCATATTGCCCCCAACAATCTGGGTCCTCATTTTACCCACCTCGGAAGGATGGAAGGCTGAGTCAACCTTGAGCCGATGTGAGCAAACTCTCATTCTTTAAGACTAATAAAGTGGCAATAAATTTTTCATTGTCAGAAGCAAGATGCTCCTGTATATATGAGGTATATTAACTTCAAGGGCAATTGACTCTAAACAGCAGTGGTTCCCAAAGTGGGCGGTACTGCCTCTTAGGGAGTGGTGGGATGACTTAGGGCAGTGTTTTTCAAACAGTGTGCTGCGGCACACTAGTGTGCCATGAGACATGGTCAGGTGTGCCATGGGGAAATTAAACATGGGTCCCCAAACTACAGCCCATGTGCTGGATACGGCCAGAGGAGGCCATTTATCTGGACCGCTGCCAGCCGCCTCCATCCAAACATAAACATTCCCCTCACAATCCCTCCAGCTATCAATGACAGGAAGAGTGGAGGCACAAGGAACGCTCACTGACCAATCACCTTCTAGGATTCATCTCGACCACTAGCGATGAATCAATAGCAGGCCACCTCTTATCCACACCCAGGAAGGTCCCCGCTCGGGCTGCCGCGCACTTGTCATTGTGTGGCCGCAGCGAGTAGTTGAAGCTGCTACTCCACCCCATAGTCACGATTTCGAGTGTCATTTTGTGTCATTTTGGTTGGTAGTGTGCCCCAGGAATTTGTAAATGTAAAAAATGTGCCGCGGCTCAAAAAAAATGAAAATCACTGACTTAGGGGGTGCTCAAAGGCAAGGAGAAAGGCTGAGGGTGCTAAGAGGTAAGGGGGCAGAAGGGGGTTCTAAGAAGCCAGGTAGAAGGCAGGAAGCATGTCGGGCGGCTGGGAAGGGAGGTAGCAGCCTATTCCCTTCCCAGCAGTCCTGGCATGCTTGGCAATCTTCCAAGCAGGCTTCCTGGTGGTCCCCCACTCCTGCTTATCTTCTGAGGTTTGCATCCAGCCCAGTCCAGCCAGTGGATGGATGGGCGGCCATTGGTGAAAATGCAGACACTGAGAGGGGCAGCGGAAAGGCAATAGAGTTTATATATACTGCTCAAAAAAAAATAAAGGGAATGCTCAAAAACACATCCTAGATCTGAATGAATGAAATATTCTCACTGAATACTTTGTTCTGTACAAAGTTGAATATGCACAACAGCATGTGAAATTGATTGTCAATCAGTGTTGCTTTCTAAGTGGACAGTTTGATTTCACAGAAGTTTGATTTACTTGGAGTTATATTAAGTGTTCCTTTTAATTTTTTGAGCAGTGTATAAGGTTGTCTTCAAGAATGGAATAGTTGGGGATGGATAATAAGCTCAACCTAAATTAAGGACAATGCAAGCAATGAATAAAAATTTGTTTGTTTGATTTCCTTCTTTAAATTCTACCTGTAATTTATTTATTATTATTTATTTATTTATTTATTAGATTTGTATGCCACCCCTCTCCGTAGACTCGGGGCGGCATACAAATCCAAGGCTGATTTTCACAAACTTTCAAGAAACTCAGGGATATGTAAAAGGTATGTGCTATGAAACTGGCAAAACTCCAACTCCTGCTTCGTTCTTGGGATACAGCTGTTACCATAGGCTTTAAATATCTTAACACTGATTCACAAGCAAAATGTCTTTGTAGTTGAGTTTTATTTTAAGACAAGGAAGTGCTAGACTTGTAAAAAAAATTGCAAACACTTATTGCATTAGAAACTCTGCAATGGTTCACCTTGAAACAAGCAAGGAAAAAAGGGGAAGATGTCTGCTAATCAGCTTTTGTTTCAAATGGGTCAACCATCAACTTTGGGTGCAAATACAGTCACTAGGAAACAGCCTCTAGAAAGCCTCAAAGAGTGTGGGAAAATCAGGCTGGCTTTGCAGTTTCACTGAACTGAAAAAATGGGGAATTGCTAGTTTTTCTAAATTATTACCCTAACGTTTTGGTTCCATTAACCATGTTCAGGATGCTTCCACTTGTCAGTCACAGGTTGGAAATTGAATTGAATTGGTGGCCTGCTTTCCTTGAGAGCTGATCATGATCCTTTTTTAGGTTTTCTTCAAAAGTTCAAATATAATGGCCTATGTTTTTCAGGCAACCATTTCTAAGGTTCTAAATTCTATGGTTCTACATTTCTTGCCTTCCCCCTTTTTTCTTGCTTTTAAATCAACAAAAGCAGGCAGTTAGGAGCATGTATTGAACAGTATAAATAATCTTAATTAACAAATAAAGAGGCATCCTCCTCCATTATATCTTATATTTCAGGGAAAATGTCAATATAAACACTATGTCAATAGTGTTTATATTGAAATTATGTGTCAATAATGTCTATATAAACACTATTGACATTTTTGACATTGACATTATTGATACATAATGTCAATATAAACACTATGAAGGAGATAGTGTTTTTATTACATATAACTGTTTTTAAAAGATAGTTATATGTTTCTATACACAGTACTCCAAAACAGGTTTCATAATTAATTTAGAAGATACATACAAGCATGTTTTTCAAAGGGTTCAACCTTACTTCATAGTAAGAACACCAGGCTTCTAGAATCTTTATATCTGTAGTTCAGTACTGGTTGTAGATTCTGAATTAGTTTGCTACTGGTTCACGCTGTGCGTGACACTTCTACACATGCACTTAAATTTCTGAGCATGTACAGAAGTATCCTAGGTGAGTGGGCGGAACCTCCTGCTGCTATGTTTCATACTCTAGTGCGCGTTTGTGTATTCGTGGATTGCATCCAGGGATGTTCCACCTACTTCCATTCCCTTAAAATACATTGATTTGGAATATTTGGGACCAGGAGTGATGTTGATAAGAACTATGACAATTTCCCCTCCTACCCAGGTAACAAGAGGAAAAGGGAAAGTGCTTTCTCCTTGAATTTGACTACAACATTTTCTCTTCTGGTTCAAATGACAGCAGAACATGAAATGGGCTTCCTCAATAAGTCCATCATTAAAATGCCTCTCTGAGCAAGCAGCTTCTGCACTGAACAGGGGATTTGTATCAAGGACACCTAAAGACCTTTATGATTCTAGGATTATATGATACGAGGAGCCATGGCCTTCCATCCTTCTGAGGTGGGTAAAATGAGGAACCAAATTGTGGGGGCAATAGCCTAGCTCTGTTTTTTTTAAAAAAGTGCTATTGCTAACATGTTGTAAGCCGCCCTGAGTCTAAGGAGAAGGGGGGCATAAAAATTGAATAAATAAATAAATAAATAAATGGTGGTGCAGTGATTGGAATGCAGTACTGCAGGCTGTTTCTGATGACTCTAGGCTGCCTGTAATTTGGCAGTTTGAGTCTCATCAGCTCAGTGTTGACTCAGCCTTTCATCCTTCTGAGATGGATAAAATTAGGACCCAGATTGTTGGCAATATGCTGACTTTGTAAACTGCTTGGAGAGGGCTGTAAAGCACCATGAAGCAATATATAAATCTAGGTGCTATTGCTATTGCTATATTGGACTTGTTTGATCATGCAAATTAATACTGTATTTCCTCAAAGAGATACCCTCATAGAAAAGGAAGTGATTAGTTTTCTGGCATGGATGGAAGTCTAAGGAAGCAGGAAACATCACCAGAGAATGAAATGAAGCTGCCATCCAGACAGACCACCTGGCCAACACTATTGGTATAGTTTTAAATTCAGAGCATCACCTTTTTAACCTGGATTCATCCCCAGTACCAACATAAACTGTAACAATTTAAGGCTGAGTGTCCTTTATACACATCAAATGCAATGTTTCCTAAGGCACTATGTCATGTCACCAGAAGCTAAACAAAAGGAAAAACCCACTTTTTCCAGAAATTTTGGAACTGTATGTTTGATACATTTTCAAGAGAATACTTTGTAACCTTAAAAAGCTGCCTTTGAATGTAAAAGAATTGTTGCTGAATATAACTGAATAGTTTTATATTTTCCAATGGTTTGAAAAACACTGGAGATTTGCTTTAAAGGCTTGAGTCTTACTAGTAACTATTACGTTTTATTGTTTCAACAATTCCAAAGTTATTTTGGAAAATAATAATAATAACAATAACAATAACAACAACAACAACAATAATGTCATCATCTTTAAAATGTTCTGTAAAAAATAAATACTTGTAGGTCCTTGTCTATAACAATAGTAGTTAGGAACTTTTATTTCTATGTTTCAAAATTTCTATGTTACTTTATAAACACACCCATCTTCACTCAGTATTATTCACAAAGATTCAGTTGGCAGGGTGGGATGGAATGGAATAATGGAACGGAAAGAAATGGAACAGAACAGAACAAAACTGCAACTGTACTTATAGATCAATAATTGATCCAGTGCTTTGCTAATACATTACCTATGTCCCCTTCCAAGAATGGCCAGAAATCTTGTATTAGTGCATAGATAGAAGGCCTAGGAAAACACAGTAAAAATCTTACATCCCGTGGTGACCTATGACTGTAACAATCATTTATTTGATTAGATGTTATCTAAAGCAGTGTTTTTTAACCAGTGTGCCGCGAGACATGGTTAGGTGTGTCGCGAAGCTCAGAGAGAAAGAAAGCAAGAGAGAGAGAAAGAAAGAGAGAAAGAAAGCAAGAGAGCTAAAAAGAGAGAGAGAGAGAGAACAAGAGAGAGAAAGAAAGAAAGAAAGCAAGAGAGCTAAAAAGAGAGAGAGAGAGAAAGAAAGCAAGAGAGAGAGAAAGAAAGCAAGAGAGAAAAATCAAGAGAGCTAAAAAGAGAGAGAGAGAAAGAGAACAAGAGAGAGAAAGCAAGAGAGAAATCAAGAGAGAAAGAAAGAAAGCAAGAGAAAGAAAGCGAGAGAGCTAAAAAGCGAGAGAGAGAAAACAAAAGAAAGAGAGAGAAAGAGATAGAGAGAAAGAGAGATAAAGAAAGCAAGAGAGAGAAAGAGGGAGGGAAGGTGAGAGAGAGAGACATAGAGGGAGGGAGGGAGGGAGAGAGCAAAAAAGAGAGGAAGGAAGAGAAAGAAAGAGGGATGGAGAGAGAGAGAAAGAGGAAGGAAGGAAGGGAAAGAGGGAGGGAGAAAAAAATAGAGTGAAGGGGAAGAAGAGAGAGAATTTTTTTGTCCAAATTTTTTTTAGCCCCCCCCCCCTGCTCAATGTACCCCAGGGTTTCGTAAATGTAAAAAATGTGCCGCGGCTCAAAAAAGGTTGAAAAACACTGATCTAAAGTACAAATATACAGTATTAGAAAAGAAAAGGGCTTTTCAGATATTTTTCTACAAATGTCTTTGGGACTCACTTCAGTCATGGAACTGACTAAAATGTGTAAGACTTGAATAATAGAACAAATTATTTTAAATAGATACTGATATACATAAGCAATGTTCTGGACACGTAATCAATTCAAGTGCAAAAAGATTGAGGAAAAATGCTTTTAGCAGAGGTAATCAGTTATTAAATAACATATTAAAGATTGCAATCTATAATCTACACTTCATTCATTAGAAATTGGCAGCAAAAGCAAAGATTGCATCTCAAAATACAAAATCTTGGCTTTGAAGAATTACAGAATTAATACTGTAATGGTATTTAACAAGTGCATTTACTGAGACTGTTAACACATTGTTTTTCAGGTTATGAGCCAGGACTTTATTGCTCTAATTCTAGATTGCATCTAGCAGTTTTCAAGTTCTTGTTTCTCATTGTTATTGTTATTATTTAAAAGCAGCCAACTGAGACAGTCCTGTAAAAATTCTTCAGATGATATACATATACATCCTTCCGATTATACACACCTACACACAGAATAGTAGTTACACAAATTTTGTCTCCTTAAAGCTAAGTCATACCTTTAAATGAAAGAGATAGAGCTCATTTTACATTATGCACCATGAATGAACTGATTCTGGTTCCATCAGCTGTCAAAATCAGCTAGATATTTAACACCATAATTAAATGGGCATATTGTAATTGTATTGCAGCTACAGTATCTCTTATCTCAATGAATCCACTGTTCATCTGAATTATACACAATCTATAATTTATTCTAGTTTCAAATAAACCCTAAAAATATGATGGAGTGAAGTTTTCTTCCCCTATAATTCTTTTATCAATTGGTGCATTCCAGATGTGTTAAGACTACAATATTTAGAAGCTATGGCAAATGGGGTGTAAACTGGAGAATAATAATGGGAGTTGTCATTCCAACATATGTAGGCTGGACCAGGTTGGAAAAGGCCTGTAAAGCTTCAGTGCATTAAATTTTATATTCCTCACACTATATGGTTGAGCATAATGTGATCTGATATTTGAGTGAAAGAAAAAGATTTCCATGCATAGTCATACAGGTTACACTAAACCATGATTTGTTCGGCCCTGGTGGGGGCCAAAAACTGTGGGGGTTGGTCCATTAAACCATACAGCATAATATCTAGACCCAACTCAGTGAGTTCTGACAACATGCCAAGCCAAATAAAAACTGCTTAGCCCAATGCGTGAACCCAACCTAATGCTAATCCTGATCAAGGCATTGAAGTAGCTATTGTGGAACACAGACCATCGGCCAAAGCTTTTAAAATCACTTTTTGCTAGTGATCATCCTGACATCCTCTCGCAAAAGCAATCACCTACGGCTGAAGCATCACTACCCTAAAAGCTCTGAAGCTCTTTGTGATCCTCCTGGTTTCATTCCAGTAAAAAAAATCCATAAGGAAGGAAAAAGAGAAAAAGCAAAGATGATCCACAATCTTCTGGTCCCCTCCGCGGATCCGGCTGCAAAAGAGAGGAGTGCGGGAGAGAAGCATTGTGAGGCGAATGAGACTGGCGCTGATTGCCACCATCCCAAAGCGCTCCGCTGCTCGGAGCCCGAAGGCTGAAAGGGAAGCGATGCGTAGCAGCGGGCATGCCCGTGACGCCCAGCTAGCATCGCCGAGCATCCTTTCTACTCCTTTCAGCAAGGAAGGAGACGAGACTCACCTCACGGGCTACCTTCCAGACGCTTCCTCGTGGATCTTCCTCCACCGGCGGCTGCTTCCCTTTTTGCGGACGCCAGGGGGAAAGAGGCTCGGCTCCAGGTAACAGCCAGGCTCCCAGTCACGTGAACCACTTTGCCAGCAGCACAGGAGAGAGAAGGAGGGAGGGAAGGCGGACGTCAGCCACTGGGCTGCCACCTCACCGCTCAGTGGCGCCGCCTTTGTCGCAGCAGCTGACGCTCGCCTTCTCTGCGCTGGGCAGAGCGGGCGACAGCGCGAGTAGGGGACTGGAGCTCTTTATTTATTGATTGATTGATTTTGTCCAATACACAATGAGGGTTTTAGTGGGCATACACATAGTAAAATACATGATGAAGTTTATAGAGGATATACTCATATTAAAATATATCTAAGAAAGAATATAAGAGAAGTTAATAGGAATAGAACATATCAATGAAATAATAGAAGAAAAGATATAGGAATAGAAGAAAGGTATAGGAGATACAGGAGAGCAATAGGACGGGAGGGAAGTCACTCTAGTGCACAGCGGTGGAGGGGGCACCTAGGAAAAATCGGCCTCGCCCAGGGTCCGGAACCTGATGGCCGCGCTTCTGAGCATGAACAAAGCAACATCTCAAACCAAGTTGCTAAGTAGGAGGGGAAGGTAGAAATGGTAAAATTATTTCCCTCTCTTTTCTTCCTCGAACCCTCCGAGGTGGGATTCAGGAAAGCTAAGAAAGCTGGGGTTGATGTTACTGATTTGTTTTGTTTTGTTGATTTTGTGGGGTATCAGATTATTGTAGCCTGGACTGCCTGTTGGATTTGTTTGTTTGTTTGTCCAATACACAATACATATTGAAGATAATAGACATGTAGTAATATATATAAAGAAAGGGATAGAAGAAAAGATATAAAAATAGAGAAGATATATGAAAGGAAGAAAAGATATATGAGATAAAGGAGAGACAATTGGACAGGGGACGAAAGGCACACTGGTGCAATTATGCACACCCCTTACTCGCCTCTTAGGACCCCGGAGAGGTCAATCGTGGATAGTCTAAGCGGAAAATGTTTTGTTTTTAGCTGTTTGGGGGCTGCTGTTTTTTATTTTTATACTCTACCAGAGAAGATAAGTAAATAATAACAAAATAATCTGAAGAATTATAGCGATTGTGATGGGAGAGATAAAGCAAATAGGTTGTGCCTACCATCCTTGTCCTATTGTCTTCTTTTGTTACTTTTTATCATTACTTATCTAATGTTTTATTTGTACAAATTATCACCCTATAATTTTTTTGACAAAATAAATAAAATAAAATAAATAAACATGCAAATACGTTCACATGGAGATTCTGGATTGGCTATTTCATAGCTCCATATTAGGTTTGCACTAAACTGAGTGAGGAAATGTGGCTGAGACAGGTCCCCATCACAAACCTTAAACCTTTGTTACTGTGCTGCAAAATCACCTAGTTGTTATAATTGTGATAGCAAAAAAATAAAATAAAATCAGGTATTAGAAAGATCAGCAGGCATATGATGGAAAACACTTGATTGGTTGGTCAAATGTTGTACGATTCTGAAATATGAAATCTTTTGTGGGATCTGCCTTGAAACGTTACAGTCTCAGCATTTCCTATGATGCTCCTTTTTTTTCTTAGCCAGTTACATTTTTTCTAAGATGTTCCATTCCACTTTTACAAACATTTTTAGAGTGTGTGTTTATTGAGTGGGTATGAGGGATTTTCCTATAAAGTGCTTCTGAAATTCCCTAAAGTTACTGATGCTTTCCTTTCACTTTTGACTATGTTAGATAATTTAGTCTTTTATAATGTACTCTGCATAAGACTGTCCTTGAAGTTGTCTGGAAGCTTCGGTTGGTTCAAAATGCAGTTTTGCACAAACCTAGATTTGCACATCTCATCTTGCACTTTTGGGGCACTGCATTGGTTGCCAATTTGCTTCAGGCGCAATTCAAGGTGCTGGTTATCACCTTTAAAGCCCTACTTAGAAAACCATGTTACTTTATTTGAAGAACACCCTCTCCCTACTCAGCCCATCAGGACAAAAAGCAAGCCATTTTTCAGATCCCATCTATTAAGAAAATACAATTGGTGAGACCATGAAAAGGGCTTCTTTCCTATTGAATAAAGTAGTCCTCAACTTGTGATCACAATTGAGCCCAAAATATATAATATTAAATGAGAAATTTGTTAAGTGATTTTTGCCTCATTTTGATTGATTGGATTGGATTGGATTGGATTGGACTGGATTCGTATGCCGCCCCTCTCCGCAGACTCGGGGCGGCTAACAACAGTAATAAAACAGCATATAACAATAATCCAATACTAAAAACAGTTAAAAACCCATTATTATAAAAACCAATCATACATACAGACATACCATGCATAAAATTGTAAAGGCCTAGGGGGAAAGTGTATCTCAATTCCCCCATGCATGGCGGCAGAGGTGGGTTTTAAGCAGCTTACGAAAGGCAAGGAGGGTGGGGGCAATTCTAATCTCTGGGGGGAGTTGGTTCCAGAGGGCTGGGGCCACCACAGAGAAGGCTCTTCCCCTGGGCCCCGCCAAGCGACATTGTTTAGTTGACGGGACCCGGAGAAGACCCACTCTATGGGACCTAACTGGTAATCTGGTCCGGTGCCATTTTACAACTTTATTGTCACATTTGTTAAGTGAACCACTGCAGTTGTTATGTTAGCAACACGGTTTTTAAGTGACTCTGGCTTTCCCATTGATTTTGCTGAACAGAAAGTCATACAAGAGATTACATATCCTCAGGACACTGCAACCATCATAATTATGAACCAGATGTCAAGCTTCCAAATGTAAATCACATAACCATGGGGATGCTGCAACAGTCATAAGTGTTAAAAGTGGTTATAAGTCACTTTTTCAGTGCCATTGTAACTTTGAACGAATATTAAACGAACTGTTGTAACTCAAGGACTGTAACTCATATTACTGCCCCTGCTTTATTATTTTTCAAGACCCTGAAGACATGGTTCAATAACAGGAGACCTCAAGCTGTCATGAAACAGATTTAGTTCCTAGTGTGATTATATCTGTTGCTACCATTAAGAGAGGGGCAGCACTGGTGGGGTTTTGTGTTATGGGTTTTAAATGCTGTAAGCCATCTAAAGTTGTGTAACTGTGTAGATGTGTTAAAATAAATATATAAGTAAATAAAAGTTATTGCCCTAAGACCAAAAGATGGCGAGGATGACTGATAACATAATGGACATATATTTTGGCAGTTCTAATTCTCTTTTTTATATTATATTATATTTTATATTATAATTATAAATTAACTGCCCACCCCTTCCTTCCTTGTTCCCTCCATTTCTCCTTCCTTCCTGCTCCAGATGGAGAGAAGCTTCTGTCTCTCTGATTTTCTCTGCCTTTTATTTCTGCTTTTGGGAAGTTCTTTAACTTCTCTTTCAAAATATTCCTTTCAGGTGCCTCTCTTCAACTGACCTACATTGTCAGTTGAGAAAACATAGTGGAGGCTTTGCCTGAAAGTAGCTTTGGATTCCTTTTCTTCCTCCTCCTCCCTTTTCCCCCCCTGAGAGGTGGATTGGGGGTTTGCTTTAAATTTCTTGGAAAGGCCAATGAAACCAATGAACAATTAAAAAATGAGCATTTATTGGACTTTTGCAAAAGGGCATGGAAAGAGAATTTCTCCTGCCTTCCTCCCTTCCTCCCTCCATTTCTCCTTCCTACCTTCCTTCCTCCCTCCCTCCCTTCCTTCCTTCCTTCATTTCTCCCTCCTTCCTACCTCCGCGGGCCAGTCATACAGCGGGCGGGCTGCATCCGGCCCCCGGGCCGCACTTTGCCAAGGTCTGGCTTAAATCATAGGAATATCACATTCCTGTGTCTACTTTTAGAGAACTTACACTGAAATTGGTAAGAATAATTATAGTCTACATCATTTACTTTCCCTACCAGTTTGGAAGCACGAGTGCACCGCCGTCTCACATATACTTTTTCACCCTCAGGCTTTGTGTATGCGCAGATAGGTAAAAAAAAGAAAATGGTAATGTCTGGGTAGGTGGAGCCTCACACTGCACCATTACAGGTTCTTTGAGCAACAGGCATCTTCTGCTACCAGTACACCCCTACTGGTAGCATTTCTTCTCTATAGACGGGGAATTCAGCCTCACAGTCTGCCTTAAAGCACTCAGGTATGGTAATTATAGGATTCTGACTAGGTTCCTATATAGTGCTAAGCCTCTCTTTAAATTTTTAAGCCATGACTTATTTAAGCTATGCTGGTTGAAAATACACAACTGTGTGTAACATATTGACCACAGGAAGGTTTATTGAAGTAAAGAATCAACTTGCTCAAGAATAAAAATAGCTTTGCATTTCCAAAATTAAGCTACAGAGATATATTGTCTAGGTCAGGGGTATCAAATTGGCAGTCCGTGGACCAGATGTGTCACGTTCAGGCCATGCCCATCCCTGCTTGCAAAGGGGGAAAAACATCACAGTACATCATTTGATGACAATGTGATGCAGCATGTTTGACACCCGTGGCCTAGGTCATTCTCATTTAGCAACAGATGAAAGAGTAATTTTACAGCAGATCCTTGTATTTACAACCTTTACAATTTTGTGAAGCAAAGGAAAGTCAAAGCAAGATTGCAAGCACAGTTAGAATTTCACTTAGCAACCACTTTACTTAACCAGGTTGTTACTAAACAAGAACCATCTGTAAAACTCAGTCAACTTGCCAGAGTTGTTGAATTCCAATCTACAAAGGGCTAAACTTACAGAAAAAGAGCAGAGAAGTAAAAGTCCCATTTGTCCAGGGGTGGGCTGCTAGCCAGAACACTAAATTGTGCTCACCACCACGGCTCGTGAGTGCTAGCGGGGTCAGCATGATTTTGCTTCTGCACCTGTGAAGGTAGCAAAATTGTGCACTCACGAGACACGGCAGTGTGTCCAATTTAGCGCTCCGGCTAGCAGCTCACCTTTGCATTTGTCCCAAAAGTTTCAAATCTAAACTCCCTAAACATAATATAAGGGAAGAACTCAGCAATCCAAACCCATGTCAACATGATGGAACCTAGTTGCCATAAAGGTGGGCCTGCTCTTTGTGCCTGCTCAGAAGCCTGATTATTTGTGTCTTAACTCACAGATAAACAGACACAAAGCAGAATACTTACTTTTAAAGTAATACCACCCACTTTACTGTAATAGGGAAAGAGAGATGGTTCTCATACTAATGGGATTTGATATCTGAACACAACATTTCCTATTGGTATATATAAAAAGGACATTATACTAAGTAAAAAAGTGTCTTGATTTTGTTTAATTTATTATGCAAATCCAGCTAACTGGAATTTCTTCAGTAAACCAAATTGAAAGAAAGCATGACTTACTAAAACCCAATACACCTACACTCATTTTTCAAAATTGGGATCGACAGATTTGGAAAGCAAATAAAATAGGGTGAGTTCAATTGGCAATTTAACTCCAATTCAAAAGAACTGTACATACTGCACTTGATTTATATAGGAGAAAAAAATCATACTAAGCTACAATTTTGAGATTTACTGGGTTTTAAGTAAGTCTTGGACCCAAGAACTAACCCCCTCCTTAATTGCTTTTATTCTTTTGAATTGGAGAAAAGAAGTAATGGTTTATTTAATAAAAACTACTATAAGGTCTTAAGTTGTTTATATGAGACACTGTAATATCTTCCAGTAAAAAGCAATGTTTTATTTATTTATTTTACAAAAAATGTTGCTGATAAAGCAGGTCTTTGGTCTTATATAAATTGTACAAACCATGAGATCTACTAGGACATTGTGACAACTATCATTTAAAATATTAAAGAGTTCCAAAAGTACACAAATGAAATACTTGAACAAAAGGTGTATTCTCAATAAATATTTTAATACAGATAATTGCATTTTTGATAATATTTGTTTTTGGAAATATTTTAATTCCATGTTCTTCAGGACCTAATACTGCTTTGACCCAAATAAAAACTTTAAAAATATTTCAGCCCTATATCATTTGGCATCAGAAAAAGATCTTGTAGAAAAATAGGTGCTATAATTTATGCACACATTGATGAGTAACAGCTCTAAAACCTTTTTTAAAAAACATTCATTTTTCAAACTGTTGCTTTTTTTCAAGTCACCTTTTCCAGAATAATTCATAGCTCATCATGCTTATAAACAAATTCTCTTGCAGATATAAAGCCATCATTGTCCTCATCTTCTTTATTAAATATACCTTTAACCAAAGTATCATGGTGGCTTGCATTAATCGGTTCACCCTGTCTTTCAAATTCCATCTCCAAATATTTTTTTACCTTTGACACAAAGAAAAAAGAACACATTTCAAAATCAGAGATATGCATTTAAGATCAGATAAGCACAGACTACTAGAATGAAGTCACCATTATTAAGAGACCTTTTTTAGTATACTTTATAGCTCCATATAAATATTATCCCTTTGTTAACTGGCCAAAATGTAGGATGAACATAATATAAAAGTAGATTCATATATAATCCAGGACTACATATTTATTTATTTAAATTGTATGCTGCTCATCTTACCAGAAGCGATTCTGGGCAAACTTACAATTAAAACATCCTATAAACATTTATAACAATAAATAAAAATCAAAAATAGAACTAACTGGGGTGGAAAGGAGTGCATACAGGCAAAGTGCATACAGAAAGGGGATGGGATATTATCTATTCCACTAACCACTTCCAAAGTGCCACATTCCAATTGGGATCTCAAACTAGTTGGCATAACCATGTCTTCAAGGTGTTTTGGAAAGCAGAAACAGTGAGTGCATACCCAGTTCTTGATTTATCTAAATTGTCCCTCATGTAATATGTTAAATAACTGTGCAACAGAACTTTGAAGGAAGGAATAATTGTTCAGTTTTAATGTAGCTCAGTTTGGAATAAAAATTTTATTTATAGACATTACATTTGCATAGAACTTCAAGAGAAATGATAGCTTGGATATCGTTCTTCTATACACAGCAGAATATATTAAAATATTTACCTCTTCTTTAGATAGCTTCCAATCATCATTGAGATCCATCTCTTGAAAGGACTCGTGAGATCTTGGTCCATTTCTGATTTCTAAAAGGTCAATGTGGAAGATCAGTGTACTTTCCGGTGGAATTATTCCTAAAGAAATAAATAAACAAGAAATATATAAAATAAAGATCACATTAAGCCTAATACAGTGGTACCTCAAGATACGAACCCCTTGTCTTACGAACAACTCGTGATACGAACCCGGGGTTCAGAAAAATTTTGCCTCTTCTTACGAACTTTTTTCGAGTTACGAACCGGCGTTCGGAGACTGCTGGGAAGCCGCTCGGCTGTTTTAAAAGGTGACAGCCGGGCGGCGGGGCTTCCCAGAAGCCTCCCGAACGCCGGTTCGTAACTCGAACAAAGTTCATAAGAAGAGGCAAAATTTTTCTGAACCCCGGGTTCGGTTCGGGAGGTTGCTGGGAAGCCCCCCAGCCCGGCTGTCACCTTTTAAAACAGCCGCGCCGCTTCCCAGCTGTCTCCCGAAGCCGAACGCGGAAGTTCGGCTTTAGCGTTCGGCTTCAGGAGACAGCTGGGAAGCGGCGCGGCTGTTTTAAAAGGTCGCAGCCGGCCTGGGGGGCTTGCCAGCACCCCCCCGAACCCAGCTCTGTGAAAGGGAAAAAAGTTGTGATAACGTAACAACAACTTGATGCTGTGAGTTTGACACCCATGGCCTGTGGGAATGAAGCCTAAATTAAGAAGCTACTTAACTAGTAACATACTATGTAGCCTGTTTCTTCCTTAAAAGTTTCATCAGCGCCTTAAACTGATGGTGTCAAATTATGAGACAGAATGATTAGTAGCCAGACATGCTAAGAGATCTTGTAGCAGTTAGATATGTTGGTCCATGTGATGTTGTTGTTTGTGTAGTAGAGAAGCTAGAAAATTACCAAGGAGAAAGAGAGGAGGTGGAAAGTAAAGGCCAAAATAAAGACCAGTAGTTGTAGAAGTACTTGGTGCTATGAATGTTATGCTAGGAGAGTGTCTCCAACAGATTCCAACATCAGAACAATTTGCCCAAAAGAATGCAATGCCCGGAAAAGCTAAGATACTGATTAGAACCTACAAACTCCCGGGAGTTCGGTGGAGGACCAAGAATTGAGGAAGACACCTACCGTATTTTTCGGAATACGCACCAGAGTAGAAGACATACCTTAATTTTTGGGGAGCAAAACAAGTAAAAAAACAATTCTGGAGTGGGTGGGGAGGGGGACACAACAGCCATAGAGATTCACAATTGTCCCGCCCGATTCCTCAAATTGAGTTTCTTGAGACCTTGATTTGGAGATTTTTATTTATAAATTTTGGTGGTGATGTATACTGAACTGCTGAGCAGTTTCTATCGGAAGACCCAAGTTATTTCAATACCTTGATTACTATTTCAGGTTTTGTGTGCTCAGGCCAATGACTTTCCTCCCCATTGTTGCTGTTGTTGTTGTTATTATTATTATTATTATTATTTATTAGATTTGTATGCCGCCCCTCTCCAAAGACTCGGGGCGGTTCACAACAGTAATAAGAAACAGTGTAACAATGGGACAAATCTAATAATAAAAATATATAAAAACCCCAACAATTAAAAACCATACAGCACATACATACCAAACATGAAATATAAAAAGCCTGGGGTAGATGTCTTAGTTCCCCCATGCCTGGCGATACAGGTGGATCTTAACTTGTGAAAGACAAGGAGGGTGGGAGCCATTCTAATCTCCGGGGGAGTTGGTTCCAGAGGGCCGGGGCCGCCACAGAGAAGCTCTTCCCCTGGGGCCCACCAAATGACATTGTTTGGCTGACGGGACCCAGAGAAGGCCAACTCTGTGGGACCTTATCGGCCGCTGGGATTCTTGCGGTAGAAGGCGGTTCCGGAGGTATTCTGGTCCAATGCCTTGTAGGGCTTTAAAGGTCATTACCAACACTTTGAATTGTGACCGGAAACTGATCGGCAGCCAGTGCAGACCACGGAGTGTTGTAGAAACGTGGGCGAATCTGGGAAGTCCCACTATAGCTCTCGCGGCCGCATTCTGCACGATCTGAAGTTTCTGAACACTTTTCAAAGGTAGCCCCATGTAGAGAGCATTGCAGTAATTGAACCTCGAGGTGATGAGGGCATGACTCCCTGTCCAAGTAGGGCCACAACTGGTGCACCAGGCAAATCCGGGCAAATGCCCCCCTCGCCACAGTTGAAAAATGATGTTCCAATGTTAACCGGATTGTGTGGAGACTAAAAAAGAACATCGTGTTTCAGGCAGTGGGTGGTTCTGGCAGGCACTGCAGTCCGAAAGCACTTTCCTCCTAGATTCCAAAAATGGGGCATGTGGAGATCAAAAAAGAGCATTGCATTTTGGGTGGCGGGCAGCACCAGTTGCAGGTCCCATTTTTGGAATCGAGGGGGAAAGAGTTTTTGGGTAGAAGCACCAGCCAGAAGTGTCGGCCGCCTGAAACGCGATGCCCTTTTTTGGTCTCCACATGCTCCATTTTTAGAATTGGGGAGGGGATTATGGCCCTGCAGCCTGGAAACACTTTTCTCCTAGGCTTAGTGGCGAGCCATTCTGCCTTTTGCTTCCTGCACAGCGCCCACGTCACCAACTAAGTCCCCACCTTTCCCTGGCAACGAGTGGAAGTGAAGGTTCTTGCCGCCTGGAACTTCCCAAAAATGCAATGTGCAGAGGCTCAAAACTTCTGAAGGGTGGGGGCTGGCGGGTGGGTGGGACTACATTCGGAGTGTAAGGCACATCCAGTTTCTGACCCTCTTTTTAGAAGTAAAAGGGTGCAGTCTTATACTCTGAAAAACATGGTAATAGCCAAAGAATGAAAAAGAATGTGTGTGTGATGTTATTTTATTAGAATAAGTTACATATGAACCAGCGTTATAGTCCTATATGAGAAAAATAATCCTATTTATATCAATGGAAGGTAGGGAAGGTCTATTGGTCAGTACTTTGTAGCATCTCCTTTGGCAGAAATAATTGCTTCCAAAAATCTCCTGCAGCCAAATAATAATCTTTTTAGTTTTGCATTTGGATTCCCCACTCCTTCCTCTTTCTTACGGAATGCTTCTAGTTCAAATGTCCTTCATACTTGAGATTTCCCCAAGATGTTCAGTATTATTCAAACTTTGGGCTATGTTAATACAGTGGTACCTCTACCAAAGAACACCTCTACTTAAGAACTTTTCTAGATAAGAACCGGGTGTTCAAGATTTTTTTGCCCATGTTTAAGAACCATTTTCTACTTAAGAACCCGAGCCGGGAAAAATTTCCCAGGCCTGGCCAGTTTCCTGCCATTCCGCCCTTTAATCCCAGCCATCTGGGCTGCCAGAGGAGCCTTTTGGTGGCATTTAAGGAGGCTTTGGCAGTCCAGAGTGAACGAAGCATTTTCCTTTCCTGGTGCTTGGTCAGGGAATAAACCTCTGCCAGGGCCGAGAAAAAAGAATTGCTCCCTTTGCTCTGAGCAGCCGAGGAGTCACCATAGCAAAGGAAAGACGCCGGCTACAAAGCGAGCAAACAAGAGGAGAGGGGAGCCCTTCAGCATGGGAAGGAAGAGGCAGCAAGTAGCAGCAGCAGCAGCAGCTAGGGTATGGGAGGCGGCCTCGCGCCAGGTGTATGGGAGGCACGTGCTCCTCCTCGCCGCCTCAGAATCCCTCTTTTTTTTCTTTTTTTAGACTTAAAGTTTTGGGGGTTTTTTTTATTCCCCTCACCTCACCTTCTTCCGCTCCAAGTCCTTGGAGAGGGGCGGCATACAAATCTAATAAATTGGATTGGATTGAATTCCTTTAGCAGCGACTCTCTTCCTCCTCTTCTTCCTCCTCCTCCTCCCACCCAAATTCCGAGCTTTTATTTCTTTCCTAATGGGTTTGCACGCATTATTTGCTTTTACGTTGATTCCTATAGGAAAAATTGCTTCAACTTAAGAACGTTTCTACTTAAGAACCTGGTCACGGAATGAATTAAGTTCTTAAGTAGAGGTACCACTGTGCTATGTACAAAACAGTTGGGTTTGCTATATATAGACAAGTTAACAATGGATGTTTGAATGTATTGAAGTACTATAGCTTTAAGAGGTAGTTGCAAATTGCCATAAGAGGGAGCCAGAAAGCATGATTCTCTTTCTCTCTACTAACCATGCAATTGTATTATGTAACCTGGGTAAAGAGATAAATATTGGTAGCATATATGATTTTATGAACCATAATCTTATAATTATATGATTTTATGAACCTGAAAATATTACCTTTGCCTTCTTTTCCATAAGCTAGGGATGGAGGAACTGTTAATTTGCGCTTCTCTCCTATACACATCTGTTGCAAACCTCTGTCCCAGCCTTGGATAACTTCCTTTATACCAAGAGTAAACCATGTTGGTTGGCCTTTATTATGCTTGTGACTGAAACAAATAAAACATTCCCTTAGGACATCCAGTTGGGGAAAAATTCTGTTGCTGGATCAGAGCAGAGATTTAGTATTTCAGTACTCTGTTCATGAAGGCTAAAGCCATCCTATTCTATTTCTTTCTAGTAATTCACATGGCAAAGAGAATTACAGGGTCCCATGGGTTATTTCCTGGAATAAGTACTATAAGCCAAAGCACTGAGGAGTGTGAAGACTTCCAGTCATTGCTGACTAAACTCAAGCAGTTCTCATCCATGGCTTTGCTAGGTATGGCTGCAGGAGTCGTAATTCAGCAATTTCTGGAGGGCCCTCACCCCATTTCAAACCAGACACATAAAGGGGGACAGGTTTTTAGATATTTGCTGTTAATAGCAAAAGCTATTAAAAATAACACAACATGTTACATTAATGGATAAAAATATTGAATGTCATTAATATATAAAGATATTCCAGAAACTATAAGCATGCTAACCAGCAGAGATGGCAGAAACAAGCAATATATTTGACAGAAGCTGAACCCAATTACTGGAGTCAGTGTCAATAAATTGCAAATAGATACGACAGCTTGCCACAAATATGTTTTTTGTCAATTTCATTTGTAGTAAAACACAAAATCTTCAAATTAAACCATGCTCTAATCACAGAAAATTAAAAATGTAACTGATTTTGTGATAGATGTAAATTTACAAGATGTTTAACATTAAACATCTAATTCACAAGCAAAATGTCATTTCAGAATGTTTTATGACATAATTAGACAACCGGTGAACCATTGGGTCATTGTTTCACAAAATATTTTTTACCTTAACAGTGAAACAGAATGACCAAGGGCAAAAAAGCAATGGGAATGGGAGCCACGTCCAACTTCCTACAGCTGACTGTCTTTCAGCAACTGATAATGTAATCGTACCAGGCCTCCAGAGAGGACTAGAATGAGGTTAGTCTACACTACAGTACTTGATTTCTAGCAGTTGAAGGAGGGTCTGGTCTCTGGAGGTCTAGGGTAGAACTGGTTTACAAAAGCTTCGGATGACAGCACAGAAGCATGGAAGTATTCACAACTCTTCCAATTCCTATCCCATGGGAGTCATGGATCTCAGTTTCTGGATGTACAGTATAATATTTCTATAATGTATTCAAGGTACGTTGAGGTACTTGATTCAACAATTGTTGCCATATAATGCACTGCTTCACCCAGTTAAAAGTTACAGATAGAAGAATTTAGTTGTTGATAATTTAAACTTCTAAAGAGTACAAGAAGAATACTATTAAGAATACTTAATAGTCCATGGAATTCTTGTGCCTCTTCCAAGGAAAACAGCAGATAGAAAACTGATTTGTAAGCCATAGAATATTCAAGAAGAGATAATTCCTGAAGCAACTTTTTAAAAAAATAACTCTCTCTGTGTTGCTCATACACTTTCAGGGATCATGATCCATAAACTAAGAACACTTGTATTATACTCATTTATACTTATAAAAGTATGATGGTACAAAAAGAAAGGAAGGAAAAGAGGGTTCTTACTGAAGTTAACCAGAAATTTGTTGCTGTACTTCTGGATTTACAGAAGCAAAAGTGCTCTTATCCAAAAGAAAATCTCACAATTCGGGGGGGGGGGGGGGGGTTATGACCCAACTGACAATAAATCCACAATACCCTAAAAGCCCAATATTCCTATAATAAGGCCACCAAATATTTCCAATTAAGACTACACCATACATTATGATTTTGCATATTAAGGATGGGCCACTTTTTCTGAGCCAAGACTACAGTTAAGGACCATATGTCAAAGAATATTGAGAAAAGCCAAGGTATCTTCACTATGGTAATACTTTTTTCCATTAATACATCACATTGAGCAAAAATGGGATTTATTTGGTTAGTATGTCTGCATTTGCAGAACAAATAACTTACGTGGAATGAAAGAGTGATCCATCTTTCTCAAAATATGCATCATAGTGCAGCAACATCAGGTCTCCAAACTTGGTCTTCCTTTTGCAAATGAAAGGTTTATGGAGAACTTCGATTTTGACTTCTGGTTCTGGAATGAGCGCACCAGTCACCAAAGCCACAGTCGCAAAGAAAATCCAAAGGGTACCTTCCATTCTGGTTACCTGAAGATGCGTTTTTCAGACTGAAAAAACAACCCACATGATCTTACATGCACCTGGCCAATTTTTTTTTAATCCAACAATTCTCAAATAGAATCTCACATTACTAAGAAATGATTTAAGATCGCTTTATTATTTTTTTATAAAGCCCTCTAAAGTATATTTTTTAACTTTACTTTCTAGTGTACTTAAATTGTATTTCTTGAAATTCTACTTGCACTAAAAGCGGAGATAGAGAAGGCTAACTACGGAGTCGAGCTTCCTCCCAGCCTTTGTATCTCACCCGCTTTCAGACTCTTTCTCCAGATCCGTAGACGTGGCAAACGTGGTCTTAAAATCTTCAGAAAAGCAGGCAGATGTCCTCAAGCATTTGTATCCATTTAATAGCAACCTATCCTCTTTCTCCTTTCTGGTTGGCTGAACGAAAGGGATGGGTTTTACACCAGCCACTCCATTGGGAAGGCTGACCCGTGGAAGCTCTCTCGTCGCTAAGCGACGATTGGTCTTCCAAAAATTCTAGCGAGAGAACGCCGCGCATACATTTTGGAATCCCTCAACACAATACCGCCGGCTTCGAAATGCCATCGTAGGCTGACGCCACGCATGAATCCGGATTCTCATTGGTTCCCAGGAACTCATCTGCTCTCTTGGTGTTCTAGCCACGCCCTTTTTCAAATCACATGTAAACTTTGCATTCAGGAACGTATTTACGTAATTCTGCGGAGTGGATAAAGCCCGTAGCTGTAATCAAATCTGCATTTCTACTCTAGTAGCGTAAGGCTAACTAGTTGGCTGGTAGGGGGAGGGGGGGGGGAAAGGGCGGGGAAGAAGACAGGAAGGCGGGCCGGACTTCTGCCAGCCTCAGGATGGCCTTGGCTGTCTGTGCTTCAGCTGTGCGGCTGAGAGCTTAAAAGTTTCCCGGGGGAAGGCCAGGGGCAAGGTTTCCCCTGTCCCAAGCAGATCTGGATGGGGGGACCTTGTCATTATGGAGGGGGTACTATACAAATGGACCAACTATCTAAGCGGTGAGTATTACCGGTTCTACCTTGTCTTTCTTTGTTAACCCGCTTAAGTTACGCCATCTCGGCAAATCCAGAACTTGAAGCCGGAAACTGGCCCGTGTAACTAAAAGAGCGAGGTGGTGACTTTCAAAACTAGGAAGAAAAGGAAAGTGTCCTGGGTGCCTAATTTAGATGCTGTGGCTATTGGAACTCCTAAGCTTTACTAATGGCCTGAGAGATAGGAGTCTGGACTCTGCTGCTTTGCCTTGAACAATCAAAGGATCCTGGCTTGGGAAGACAGTCCAGTCCTGGAAAATAACTGGCTTGCTAAAGTTTTAAATTCAAGTTCAGAAATATGAAGAATTGAGGGAAACCATGCAGATGCTGCCCCTAAAGGAGAAAGAAATGGACAAAAAAGACACCTCATTTGATTTAAGGAAAAAGGGATTATGCACCATCTAAAAAGTTTTTTTTTGCCTAGTATCCATCATGTGGTTGGAAGCTAATGATACAATATTCCTGCCAGTGTAGTGAACAACATATAATTAGCATTTAAAGTTTTTTCTAACCTGCTCTTTTAAAAAAGACAAATTGGAGACATGATTAATATAGTTTATGTAAATGGTTAATTTTTTCAAGCTGTTTTCATAGAACAAATTTTATGAGACTGTCTTTTCATCTCCTGATCATCTTCGTTGCTCGTTTTCAAATTAATTTCTTTGTGATTTCTTATAAAGTAGTACAGGACCTACAACAACTGAGCTCACAATTTATGTTGCTAAGTAAAGCAGTTGTTGAGTGGGTT
Source organism: Erythrolamprus reginae (assembly GCF_031021105.1). Lineage (NCBI taxonomy): Eukaryota > Metazoa > Chordata > Lepidosauria > Squamata > Dipsadidae > Erythrolamprus > Erythrolamprus reginae. Next base: position 47,891,375 of record NC_091963.1, read on the forward strand.
GTGCTTCATTTTTGCTACAATTGTTAAAGGAAGTACTGAAGCTGAGTTTTTCATGCGGTCATGAAGCAAATCTGACTTCCTCCTTTGACTTGCTTCTTGGAAGCTGACTGAAACGATGACCAATAGTGGTCACATGACCCTGAGACTACATAAGTGTCATAAATACATACCACTTTCTAGGTGCCTACATTTTGATCATTGACCCTAGGAATGCTGCAACAATCGTAAGTATGAAAACTGGTCATAGGTCACTTTTTTAATGCCATTGTAAAGTTAATGGTCACTAAATGAATGGTTGTAAGTCAGAGGCTACCTGTATTGCAGTGTACCAGAATCTTGGTCTTAGCTGTGATGGTGAACCTGTGGCATCTGTGACAGAGGTGGCAGGCACTGCCTTCTCTGTGATTATATGCAGCATCACTAGTTGTTCTTCTGTTCCATTGCACACTCTTCTGGGTTCCGTTGCATGCATGTGCGCTGGTCAGCTGCTCTGTTCCAGGTTCCGATGTTCTAGTTTTGACACTCGGTGCCAAAAAGGTTAACCATCATTGATCTAAGGACTAAATTCATGGGTCTCTGCTTAATCTCTCTAGTTTTATTAGAAGCTGTTAATGTATAACTTGTGAATACTATTTTGAGTAGGCTATACAGTATATCCACTTAGTTGTTGCTCTATTCAGCCCACACTTAATTTGCTTGCTAATCAGAATGCCTGTGGCAATTGTTTTGCTGAAATCTAGACAATTAAATTCATTTATTTTGATCAGAGGTTAGATTATTAAGAAAATTGGATTATAATAGTAAATTTAAACAAAATCAAATACAGAAGAACATACGGTGCATTCAGAAACTATTCAGACCTTCTTCACTTTTGACAATTTTGTTATGCTGCAGCCTGATTCCTACAGTTGTTGAAATTCATTTTTTCTCAATAATCTACACTCAGTACCCTATGATGACAAAGTAAAAACAGAATTTTAGAAATATCTGTAAACGTATTAAAAAGGAAAAGCTGAAACATCACATTGGCAGCAGTATTCATATCTTTTGCAGCAGTATTTGAAGTTTAGCTCAGGTACTTCTCATTTCTCTTGATAGTTGCTGACATGTTTTTGCATCTTAATTGGAGTCCACCTCTGGTAAATTGATTGGACATGATTTGGAAAGGCATACAACTCTATAGAAGGTTTCACAGCTGACCATGCATACTGTAGCAGAGCAAAAGCTATGAGGTCAAAGAAACAGCCTTCAAAGTTCAGACACATGATTATTGCAAAGCACAGATCTAGGGAAGGCTACATTAAAATTTCTGCTGTGCTGTTCCTAAGAGCACAGTGGCCTCCATAATTCTGAAATGGAAAAAAAAATTAGCACAACCAGAACTTTGCCAAAAGCTGGTTACCTGGTCAAACTTGTTAATTGAGGGAGAAGGACCTTAGTTAAGAGAGCTGAACTGAACTCCAGAGATCCTGTGTGGAGATGGGACAGAGTTCCAGAAAGCAACCATCACTATAGCCCTTCACAATCTGGTTTTTATAGCAGAGTGGCTAGATGGAAGCATGTCCCCAGTGCCATGTGAGGTTTGTGCTTGAAGTTTACAAAAAAAAAACACCTGAAGGCCTCTCACACTGTGAGGAATAAGATTCTCTGGTCTGATAAACCCAAGTTTGAATTGTTTTCGCTTCAATTCTAAATGTTATATCTAGAGGAAATCAGGCATCGCTCATCACCTGTCCAGAATCATCCCAACAGTGAGGCATAGTGGTGGCAGCTTCATGCTGTGGGGGTGGTTTTTAATAGCAGGGACTGATACAGGTTAGGCTGGAGGGAAAGCTGAACGGAGCAAAGTGCACGGATACAGTGATCCCTCGCAACTTCGCGGTTCAGCTTTCGTGGCTTCAGTGCATTGTGGGTTTTTTTTTAATGTAGCTGCTGCTCACTCCAGCTGGGAAAGAGTAGGGCGGGGGAGCGCCGCTGTCTGGAGGGAACCTTTCGGCCACGGCAGGTGGCACGTGGGGGCACCAACCTGCACCGATTTGCCCCTCTGTGGGCCCCAGAGAGGGCTCGTGGCCCCGCCGCTCATCCAGGGGCAAGCATGGAAGCCAAGCCACAATTTTTTTTTCTTTCTATCATTCGTTTACACAAATCGAGAAAGAGTTCTTTTATTCCTTTGTTCTGTTTGGCAGATGTATGACAGTGTTTTGCTCCCACTGATTCTGCATATGTTTCTGCTTCTTGAATAGACACATGCCTTTCTTTTTCCAAATCTATTTTGTTGCCCCAACAGCAGCCCCTCAACCGCTGCGCCCGCCTTGTGCCACCGGGGGGGGGGGAGAGCCCGGCGCAGGAGCTATGAGGATGGAGCTGGACAGAGCACCATTGGCGGCCTCAGCAGCTGCGCCCAAAGCCTCTCTCTCTCTCACCACCACCCCATCTCCTACCCTTCACTCCTGATTTAAGACACAGATAAAAAGGAGCACTGGGCAAAGAATTTGGGTGGGAGGAGGAGGAAGAAGAAGAGGAGGAGGACAATTGCTGCCGAAGGAAGAAGGTGAGGTGAGCGCCTCCTTTTGCCCAGACACTCCAGGAGGCAACCTTGCACCGAGTGTATGGGAGGCAGAACGAGGAGGTCACAACAGCGAAGTGGTTAATTACCTCTCCAAATGCCCAGAGAAAGGAAAACGCTCTGTTCTCTCTGGGCTGCCAAAGCCTCCTAAGCGCCACTGAAAGGCTCCTCTGGCAGCCCAGAAAATCCCGAGATGACCGGGATTAAAGAGGGAATGGCAGGAAACTGGCCGGGCCTTCGTGCCGCTCTCAAATTTCGTGGGAAATTTTTCTGGGCTTGGGTTCTTAACTAGAAAATGGTTCTTAAGTAGAGGCAAAAACATCTTTAGCACCTGGTTCTTATCTAGAAAAATTCTTAAGTAGAGGCGTTCCTAAGTAGAGGTACCACTGTATTTACGTTGTATATATAGCTTCTCTACTTTGCGGTTTTTCGTTTATCGTGGGTGGTCCTGGAACGTATGAGCCGGAGTGGCGCAGCAGGAAGAGTGCTGTACTGCAGGCCACTGAAGCTGACTTGTAGATCTGAAGGTCAGTGGTTCAAATCTCATTATCGGCTCAAGGTTGACTCAGCCTTCCATCCTTCCGAGGTGGGTAAAATGAGGACCCGGATTGTGGGGGCAATAGCCTTGCTCTGTTAAAAAAGTGCTATTGCTAACATGTTGTAAGCCGCCTTGAGTCTAAGGAGAAGGGCGGCATAAAAATCAATCAATCAATCAAACAAACAAACAAATAAATAAATAAATAAACATAATACCCATGATAAATGAGGGGTCACTGTATTCTAAATGAAAATCTGTTCCACAGACTAGGCTGAAGCTTCACTTTCCAATATGACAGCAATTTCAAGGTTGTTTGCAAAAGGTCAGAATACTATGGTACCGTGATATTTCAGTGTTTTTTCTTTTTAATAAATTTACAGATATTTCTAAAATTCTGCTTTCAGTTTGTTATTATGGGATGCTGAATGTTACGTAGGTCAATGAGAAAAAATGAATTTCAACAACTGTAAAATCAGACTGCAGCATAACAAAATTGAGAAAATTGAAGGGGTTCTGAATACTTTCTGAATGCACTGTAAATAAATAATGGCACATATAAGGCTTATTCTGTTGTGTTGTCATTTAATACAATAACAGCTATCTCAGGAAAGATAACTATATAATGTTTACTGTCTCAGTGCAGTCTACTAAGGAAGTTTCCTAATCAAATAATGAGATAAAGTTTCCATGTTATCTATGATAGAACATTGCTTTTGGAATGTTCATAAATTGATCATTTTCTCTAGAATCTTTTTGATGAGATTGATTTTAGTACCCAGGATATCTCTTTTTTTAGCATTTTTGAAGATAGAAACATTTGTCTTCTTCCAAATATTTGGCTTTTCACCAGTTCTTTAGAGTAATTTCTTGGGATTAATCCATGTAAATTCCTCCCTGATCTTCAGTGGTTTAAAATGCAATGGGATAGAGATTTAAACTCATTTAAACATCTTGAGTTCAAGTCCCAACTTAGCTGGATGATTTTGGGCTAGCCAGGCAACTTTGGGCCAGTTACTCTAAATAGGAAAAAGAGGATGAGTTGGATATGTTTGCCACTTTGAATTATTTATAAGCATACTAAATGTGAGATATAAATAAAGTTTAAAAAAACAAAGTCAATAAATATTCCTGGAACATTTATCTATCATTTTAAAGTTTTAGCCCTGCCCCTTCAAACAGATTTGCGCAATTGCTTCAGGGGAAAAATAGTGTCTTATTGCAAAATATAATTTTGACTTTTCTTTGCTGCTAGTTAGCATTTTGACATTTTTTATGAACAAATGGTACATTGTACAGTGATACCTTGTCTTACAAACTTAATTGGTTCTGGGACGAGGTTCTTAATGTGAAAAGTTTGTAAGACGAAACAATGTTTCCCATAGGAATCAATGGAAAAGCGATTAATGTGTGCAAGCCCAAAATTCACCCCTTTTGCCAGCTGAAGCACCCGTTTTTGCACTGCTGGGATTCCCCTAAGGCTCCCCTCCATGGGAAACCCCACCTCCAGACTTCTGTGTTTTTGAGATGCTGCAGGGGAATTCCAGCAGTGGAATCCCAGCATCGCAAAAACGAGTGCTTCACTGGCAACGGAAGTCCGGAGGTGGTGTTTCCCAGCGAAGGGAGCATCAGTGAAATTGCAGGATCGCAAAAACACTGAAGTCCGGAGGTGGTGTTTCCCATGGAGGGGATCCTCAGGGGAATCCCAGCATCGCAAAAACGAGCGCTTCGCTGGCAACGGAAGTCCAGAGGCAGGGCATCCCAGCGGCGGTGGTGGGTTTGTAAGGTGAAAATAGTTTGTAAGAAGAGGCAAAAAAATCTTAAACCCTGGGTTTGTATCTCGAAAAGTTTGTATGACGAGGCGTTTGTAAGACAAGGTATCACTGTATAAGAATTCTAAGAATTCTATTCTATTGTGTCTTTGTTCTTAGTATCTTTTACTAACTTCATTTCATTCCCAATTTTAACTTTCCCAGTACCATCGCTAGGAAATAGGGCTACTGTTAAGCAGTCTTCCTTTATTTTTTTCAGAACTTTGTGAAATTTTTGTATCTTCTGCTCTTCAATTTTTACTGAATTTCCAACTTGCTTTTGGCACAATGGAACACTATTTAACATTGCTTTGCTTTTATTTACTGTAGTTATTTGTTTAGTCCAACATACTGTATATAGTTCACTCAGCTTTTCATAGTGTGATCATTCTAGCTTTGTTCATGGGCGAGGCGGGTTACCCTGCCTATTTTTGTAACAGAATGATTTTACAATCTTGAGCAAATATACTTTGCTTTTAAAAGATTTATTTACATTATAAGTGTAGTCTAAAGTTCAAGGAGGATGAATTTAGGAAGATGTGATATCATCATACAGTATTTTAAAAAAGGAGTGTCAGGTGCTTTCTTCCTGAGTTGCAGAACAAGGATCGAGAGTGGGTTTTTTTTTTTTAAAGTCCACGGTAATATAATGAAGTGGCTCAGTGGCTAAGACATTGAGCTTGTCGATCAAAATGTTGGCAGTTCAGCAGTTCAAATCCCTAGCACCACGTGCTGGAGTGAGCTCCCATAGAGAGATTTATAGCAATAAGTCCTATTGGGCAGTACAATTTTCTTTTCAGTAAATAAACATGAATGCTTAAAGACATGGTTATCAATGTGTCTAACCAATTCAATAGTTGAAATTAAAATATGGATAAGATTCACATCTGAATCATGGTTTTGGACTTGATCTTTTTTCTTCTTGTGCTTGACTTTTTAATTAAGATCATTAGAGTTCACTATTTATCCATCAAAAATGGTTCTAAATTAGAAGCAGAACTTACTGTATTTTGGAGTATAAGACGCACCTTTTTCTTCCCTAAAAGGCTGATAATTTATGTGCATCTTATATGCTGAATGAAGCTTTTTCCCCCCAGCTAGCTTACTAGTTGCTAACAATCTTCCCAGCTCTTACCTTGCAGGCTCTTTCATTGTTTCTCTCTGCGAAGAATGCTTTCCAAGCCCTAAGTTTTTGCAGGGTTTTTTTCATTACTCTGACTTGCTCTGAGTAAGTTTCTTTCCAGCCCTAACCAGGTGCTAACAATGTGCCCAGCTTTTACCAGTTTGCAAGCTCTCTCATTGTTACTCTCTGCCAAGAATGTATTCCAAACCCTGTCTTTATAGGGTCTTTTTTCATTGCTTTACTTATTCCAGATATTTCTTTCCAGCGCTAACCAGGTGCTATGAATGTACTAGTGATGGGCTCCTACTGGAACGGTCAGGAATGCAGTTCCGGTAGCAAAATTTGGAGCTCCACCCCAGAGCACCCAATTTGCAATGAAAGATGTTGAAACAAAATGCATAAGCCACGCCCACAGTGTGGTAGTAAAAATTTTGGTAGCCCATCACTGGAATGTACCCAAGCTCTTTCATTGTTATTCTCTGCAAAGAATGTTTTCCAAGACCTAAGTATTTGCAGGTTTTCCCCCCCATTGGTCTAACTTGCTCCAAATGTTTCTTTCCAGCCCTAACTCAGTATGTTCCTAGCTCTTACTGGCTTGCAAGCTCTTTCATTGTTACTATCTACAAAGAAGAATGTTTTCCAAGCCCTAAGTCTTTGCAGGGTTTTTTCCAATGCTCTACTTGCTCAGACTGTTTCTTTCCAGGTGCTAATGATGTTCCCAGCTCTTACTGGTTTGCAAGCTTGTTGCTTGTTACTTTCTCAGAATAATTTTTTTTTAAACCTTTAACTGGAGGATAAAATAATGTGCTGAAGCTGGCGAGACTAAGGACGCTAGCCAGATGAATACCTGGTAAGAAGATTCTTTTCCCTATTTTCTTCCCTTCTTATATTCTGGTGCACCTTATATTCCGAAAAATACGCTAACCAGGATATATTAATATTTAGTTATGATCTCTGCAGAAGATTTCTAATATGTATAAGAATCATCCTGGCAACTAAAACTAAACTAAAAGGGGTACCAACCGAAAATGTTATAATTAAAAAGATTTTAGATTGCACAGAACTAGATAAATTGATACAACTGAAAGAGAAAGAAGATTCGGAATATTATAAAACATGGAATTTATTGTATGAATGGCTTGATAGAAGGAAATAAAACAATATAGTAATCATTAGGATATTGCTATAAAGATTGTAAGGACAAATGAACATAATACTTCATTATATTAATATTTACAAATACATATTAAGTAATGATATTATAATTAGGATTCTTACCAAAGTATTGATTACAATGATAGTAGAAATAGGTAAAAATGGTAAATAAGCATAAAATATTAGTTGATATATGTACCATAAAATAATCTTAATGGTATAAATGTATGTATATATGTTTTGTTTTTGTACTGGTAATGTGCTATTTGCTTGTTTTTTTCTTTTATTTATTTTTTAAAGATTATAAATGAATAAAAATTTATTCTTTTTTTAAAAAAAAGACAAGCAGTAAGGTGGATAGACTCAATGGCAATGTGCACCCCATTGGAAGATAAAGACCAAGCTAGGGATGGATTATAGTGGAGAAATTTTTTATATGGAATAAGTCTTAATTACCGTAAGTTTTTATTAAAATTCAGTTGCCTTGGAAAAATCTAGAAAAGCATTCTCCAAAAGTATACCTTTTAGAATTTTCTAGCAAAAATAACAAAATAATTCAGGGGTTATTTTAAACATGAATAAACTTATTTTTTTGCCATTAAATTTTATATTTTTTTTAAATATTAAAATCCAATGCTTTAAAAAGTCACTGGTAAGTTTTGGATACTGTCTTATTATTTTTTTCATTTATATATTATTCTTACTGTTACCTTAACTTTCGCATCACTTAAACTTATTATCGGTATTTTATTTTATTCAAGATCCCATGGCTGAAATATAAAGAAATTCTTCATTTCTTCTTCCTTCTGTCTGTATGCCATGATTTACGATATGATAATATCATCACAGAATTATCACCCATATGGACTCACACATATTGGGGTTAAACATGCCGCCTAAACTATAAATGCAATTCATGTAGAAAGCACAGTACTTGTGCTAGAATTAGACAAAAGACACAATTTGTGATCACATTAACATAATTAGCATATAATTATAACAGCATTATTTATGATAATCAGCAACCTAATGATTAATTAAAAGCTTATATCTCCTGAATTCTATGCACTATTTACATGATAATTTCTGTTCTCTTGAGATTTAAAGTTGCTTTTTTGCATTTGGTTAAATATCAGCTGCCTTAATTCAAAGGAGGAAAATTACAGTATTGGTTAATTATTTCTGTCTTAACTCTAGTATTGTCTCATTTTGTTTTCTAATTATTTCTTATGATTCCTCTTTTTTTATGGCTCTCACATTCATAACATTCCCCTGTAAACAATTTGTCTTGAATAAGTGAATTCTTTCCCTTCCCACTCAACCCTCCATCAGAGGTTCATGATATCTATGTAGCTTCTACTTCCACTGAGTAATAGAACACAGTTTACATTTTTAGTGTTAGATGGAACATGAGTCATTAACCTGGGAAAGTGTGGCAATGCGGGAATGCTGCATCTATGGCTTTAAATTAATGTGTATTGGGACACAGCTACAAGCAAGATTAAGTTAGATTGCTATCCAATCCCTAGCTTTACTTAATTCCAGAGCTATCTAGGTGAGCAGGATTTCAATTCTTAGAATTCCCTTAAAGGACTAATATTGATTAATTTGAGAGACAGCTTCACTGAAACAAATGCAAACTAAATTTTTGAGCAGATACATATAAGGTATTTATTTCTAACACATAGTTTTTGTATAGATGATTGCAAATCCATGTGTAGAATGGATTGGCAGGAGTTGTTATGAAAGTTTTTGATATGCATTTACCAATATATCATGTAACATAAAGGTGAGATAAAGGCAAATTTGTTGTGGAATTTTAATAAGAGTAAAGTTCCCTTCAGTAGTTAAATAACCCAAATTCCTCTTTCATGTCAATCTTTTCCCACCTGCAGTTTCATTTAATTTTATATTTAAAATAAAAATAATGATAGCTAAGAAAGGGACTGGTGGTTTAACAAAAACCATGAAAAGTTCCCAATCTGTAAAAGAATAATAACAATATTCTCTTAATTGCTTTTCAGTCTCTTGAACAAAATGGCCTTTTGGAATCAACTGCTTTTAAATCAGTATTTTTCAATTTTAGCAACTTCAAGATGTGAGGATTTCAACTCCCAGAATTTCTCAGTCAGCTTGTTTAATTAAAGTTAACTCCTGATTGGATGTGAAGTACTTAAATATGTATACAGTAAATTTCTTATAAAGCATACAGTATTTCCCAGAGCAAATTCATTAAACATGGAGCATGGGCTTGTACATTGACCTGCAATTTTATATATATATAATTTAAAACACCGCTTTATTTCTTTCCAGGCTGGCAACCTCGGTGGTTCCTTCTTGCAGGAGGTGTGTTATCCTATTATGACTCACGGGAAGATGCTTGGAAAGGCTGTAAAGGGAGCATTCAGATGGCAGTTTGTGAAATTCAAGGTAGAGAGAGAAGATCCACAAAGTATATCTTCTTGCTTATTATATTCAATGACTTTGTATAGAAACTGATTTATAGTTTCACAAGCCATACAGTAATCTTAATCTGTGAGTAAGTGCCATAGACCCATAATTTTCCTGGTCTTTTTCTACCCCTCTTTAGCATAAAAAACCATCCTATCTTGCATTGTTTCCTGTTAGATCTGAAAAAGAAAACCTCTACATTAATATCAGTTAACAAACAGGGACAATAATTTATTAGTTTACAGTACTGTATTTTTCAGATTATAAAGCACACCTTTTTACCCCCCAAAAGAGATTGAAAACCTGGGTGCGTCTTATACATCAAATGTAAGCTCACCCAGCCACCCCCAGCCTTTGGTCTCTGCCTCCCAACAATTTACCTCTTGCAGCAGTGGCGGGCAAACGGGGAGGACTTACCTGCTTTTCACTGTTTTTGGCTTTTGTGCTTCTGCACATTCACGGAAGCAAAAAGCCGGAGATTGCGTGGCCTTGCACGAACTTCTGCGCATGTGCAGAAGCTGAATCGCACATGATGCACACATGCGCGCTCCCAGCGCTATTCCGGTGGCACTGGGAATTGTAGCCCCTCACTGTATATATGTGCATGTTTGTGTGTGTGTGTGTATCACATGTTTTTGCTGAATTTTTTAACATTAAGGGAGACTGGGATAGCACTATTTCGGCCTTGTTCTGGCCTCATCAGCTAGCCATACCCTTATTGGGATTTGATCCTATAGCTTCTGCCTTGTAAGGCAGGGACTTAACCTCTAGACCACAGGATCTGATCCCTTCAGCTTTGTACCGGGGGGGGGGGGGGGCTATGTGTTTTTTCTGTCGGATCACCCAGGTATATTGAAGGAGCCTCACAGTTCCTTTTTGCCTCTAGGGCCATTTCAGGGCAGTTAATTTATTCATAGCCAACAAACTACAGTGTTCCCTCGATTTTCGCGGGGGATCCTTTCCGAGACCACCCGCAAAAGTCTAATTTCCACGAAGTAGAGATGCAAAAATAAAAACACCATTTTTGGCTATGGACAGTATCACAAGCCATCCCTTAACACTTAAAACCCCAAATTACCATTTCCCATTCCCTTAACATCCATTTACTCACCATTATAACCAGTGTTCCCTCTAATTTTTTTTCGGGGTGAGCGGAAAAGTATAGTGTCTGAGCGGCAGTCCCTTTGGCACTGGGCGGCATATAAGTATAAATAAATAAATAAATAAATAAAGTCAGTAAGTAAGTGTGGGCGTGCGCTATCACGCATGAGCAAGTTCTTGCATCCATAATTCTATCCTTTCTATGTCTTCCTCCCTCTTTCCTCCCTCCCTCTTTCCTTTCTATCTCTCCCTCCCTCTTTCCTTTCTATCTCTCCCTCCCTCCCTCTTTCCTCCCTCCCCTTTTCCTTTCTATCTCTCCCTCTTTCCTCCCTCCCTTTTTCCTTTCTATCACTCCCTCCCTCTTTCCTTTCTATCTTTCTTTCCCCCTGCCTTTCTCCAAGCCCTTCCTTTTCCCTCTCCCTAACTACCCCCTTCTCCCTCCTTTCTATCTCTCCCTCCCCCTTTCTCTCTCCCTTCCTTCATCTTTCATTCCCTCTCTCTCCATCCCTCTTCCTTTCTCTCTTCCTTCCTCCCTCTCTTTTTTGTTCTTTCTCTCTCCCTCCTTCCCTCCCTCTATGTCTTTCCCTCCCCCTTCTTCCCCCTCTCTTTCTCTCTCTCTTGCTTTCTTTCCCTGTCTTTCTCTCTTGCTTACTTTCTCGCTTTCTTTCTCATTCTCTCTCCCCTCCTTTCTCTCTCTCTCTCTTTCTCTCTCGTTCACCACGCCGGCAACAGAGAGAAAAAGAGACAGAGAGAGAGAGAGACGGAGAGAGAGTGGAGGGCGCCGTTGTCTTTGCCTCTGCCCGGCGGCTCTGCAGCGAAGAGGAAACAGTCGCACACCGCCTCCCGGGAGCCCGGCCGACTTTTGGAGCCGTTTTGTTTTCGGCCAGGCGGAGGCAGCGCGCGGAGGCGAAGATACGGTGCCCGGCCACACTCCGCCTCCCGGGAGCCCAGCTGAAAACAAAACGGCTCCAAAAATCGGCTGGGCTCCTGGGAGGCGGAGCGTGGCCGGGCACCGTGTCTTCGCCTCCGTGCGGCTCTGCAGCGAAGAGGAAACAGTCGCGCACCGCCTCCCGGGAGCCCGGCCAACTTTTGGAGCTGTTTTGTTTTCAGCCGGGCGGACTGCAGCGCAAAACAAGAAGAAAAGATCAGCTGTGAGGCGCGCCTCCCCCCCCCCCCACGCCTTTCCGCGGGATCTTTTCTTCTTATTTTGCGGTGCGCTCCGTCCGGCTGGAGCTTCCCTTGTGGCGGCCGCGTGTGAGCTTTGGGGCCCGGAGGGAGGAAGGGTGGACGGCGGCAGCGGGAGGACGGTGGCGGCGGCGGCAGCGGGCAATAGTGGCGGCCAGAACAGAGGCACCGACGCGGCGTCTGGACGTGTTAGACAGCGTACATGCTGGCGTTGCATTGGGCATGGGGCTGGAGCCTCCGTCCCGGCCCAGCCAGGAGGCAAGTGCCAGCCAGGCAACGCCAGCATGTACGGCGTGTAGCAACACGTCCAAACGCCGCATCGGTGCCTCTGTCCTGGAGTTCGCAGCCGACCACCGTGCCGCCGTCTCATGGCTACTGCCCGCCCTGGTGCCAGTGCCGCCACCCTCCCGCTGCCGCCCTCCTCCGGGCCCCAAAGCTCACACGCGGCGGCCGCAAGGGAAGCTCGAGCCGTGTGGAGTGCAGCGCAAAACAAGAAGAAAAGGTCAGCTGTGAGGCGCGCCTTCCCCCCCGCCTTTCCGCGGGACCTTTTCTTCTTATTTTGCGGTGCGCTCCGCCAGGCTGGAGCTTCCCTTGCGGCGGGCGCGTATGAGCTTTGGGGCCCGGAGGGAGGAAGGGTGGCCGGCGGCAGCAGCGGCACTGTGACTAGCTGTGGGGCAGCGGCAAGGTGGTCAGCTGTGAGGCGGCTACTCCCGGTGCCGCTGCTGCCGGCCAGCCACCCTTCCTCCCTCCAGGCCCCAAAGCTCATACGCGGCCCCCGCAAGGGAAACTCCAGCCAGGCGGAGCGCTGCAGCTGCCGGAAAAGTCGGAAGGCGCAAGTAAGAGGGCCCCGCGGAAAGCTAACACGCCCGGTCGTCGGCACCCCCCAGGCTTAGAGGCCTAGAACACCCACACACACACACCGAGGCACCCGGTCGGCGGCAACCTCCCCCCTCCACACACACACCGAGGCTTAGAGGCCTAGCGGTGGGCTGCGCCACCTGCCCTCTTACTTTGCTGCATCACTCTCGGTAGTCGGCGGGTGGCGGCAACCCCACACACGCACACCAACGAGGCACCCGGTCGGCGGCAACCAACCCACCCACCCACACACACCGAGGCTTAGAGGCCTTGCGCCACCAGACCTCTTACTTTGCTGTGTCACTCTCGGCAGTCAGCGGCAACCCCACACACGCACACCGACGAGGCACCCGGTCGGCAGCAACCCACACACACACACACACACACACACTGAGGCTTAGAGGCCTAGCGGTGGGCTGCGCCACCAGCCCTGCCTCACCCATCTCGGCAGTCTGGCGGCAACCCCCACCCCACCGAGGCTTAGAGGCCCGATTTTCTTACCTTACCCGACATCAGCTAAACAACCGTTTGGCTGCCGGAGGGCGGGGAGGAGAAAATCCAGGATTTAAGGGGCGGGGAAGAAAGCGGGCCTGCTGTGATTGGCCACTTTGCACTTTGTTTCTCGCCTTTGCTTAAGGAACTGTTGCTGCCCTATGTTGTAGAGCAGCAACCGTTCTGATTTCAAATTCCAGCACGGAGGTCGGTCCTCCGCGCTAAATTTGAAATTCCCGGGCCAACGAGTAGAAACTTCTGCGCTATAGCGCACTGCGCAGCTTACAGGGAACTATGATTATAACTGGTGCTCACCATTGAATAAGACATTTAGTGATCCTGATATTTATAAACATAATTATTTATTAACAATATTTTTTTTTGGCCAATCAGCAATGGCAGGTGAAAGTTTGGCCAAAAAAAGTTTGGGAAAAACCGTAGTATAGAAAAAAAAACCGTGAAGTATTTTTTAATTAATATTTTTTGAAAAACCATGGTATAGGCCATTCGCGAAGTTCAAACCCGCGAAAATCGATGGAACACTGTATATGTATCACGTTTTTGCTGAATTTTTAAAAAATTAGGGAGACTAGGATAGCACTATTTAGGCATTGTTCTGACCTCCTCAGCTAGCCATACCCTTACTGGGATTTGATACACACACACACACACACACACACACTTTGATTTATTAATGCAAAAGATGTTAGATATATCTTAAGATGATGTGTAACACCTCGCTCACTTTTTCCTGGTGCCTATGGATCTATGATTCTGATTTGGCCTATGGATTTTTTCAGTTTTTTTATACATAAATTTGGCTGTAGGAAATAACTAATTAGAATTTTTGTTTTGTTTATTTAGAAGAAAGGAAGAAAAAGGCTGCATATAATTAGACAAATTGTGTCTGAATCAAATTAGTACAATGGTACCCCTACTTAAGAACTTAATTCGTTCTGTGACCAGGTTCTTAAATAGAAAAGTTTGTAAAAAGAATCAATTTTTCCTATAGGATTCAATGTAAAAGGAAATAATGTGTGCGATTGGGGAAACCACAGGGAGGGTGGAGGCCCAGTTTCCTCCCAGGAGATTCCTAGAGAGGCCCCACAGAGGCTTCTCCCTGCCTTTTCTGGTTACAGTTTCCGAGGCTCGAGTTCTTAAGTAGAAAATGATTCTTAAGAAGAGGCAAAAAAAATTCTTTAACACCCGGTTCTTATCTAGAAAAGTTTTTAAGTAGAGGCGTTCTTAAATAGAAATACCACTGTATATATGTGACTGTAGGAAATGTTGATTGAGTCTCTGTTGATATTAGTTCATTCTACAGATAATACACGCATGGATTTGATGATTCCTGGAGAACAGTGCTTTTATCTCAAAGCTAAAGATACAGCTGAAAGACAAAAATGGTTGGTTGCCCTGGGAACTGCCAAGGCTTGTTTGACAGATATTCGGACATTAAAAGAAAAAGGCAAGCAATTTTCATACAGGGATCAACTTAATGTAGTATTTCTCAGCTTCCCCCAAAGTAATATTTTCTATTTATGTACATATCCAATCTTGAATTATTTGTTGCAAAAAATTTTGTTGACAGGCTTTGTTTTACTTCTTTCAAAAGCATCTCTGAAATTTTCTATTCCTGGGAATCTTTATGCTGAATAGGGATTTAAGTTTGAATATCTCCTGAGCATCTAATAAGCTAACAACTGCACAATAATGAATTCCTTCTTTTATAAGTCGTATCAGCTAATTTAAAACATTTTGGTAGTAATGTATAATGTAAGAAGAAGGTGTTTTAATAAAAATGTTACTTTTGATTTCCACCAAGTGAAAAATTATAACCTATCAAAATCTATCTTTAAAGCAAGATCTAAAAATCTTTCTAATTTGAAACTTCATATGCTAATTAGTTTCAAAAATTAATATACTGCATTAGTTAATATCAAATTTGGTTTCATGGTTTTCTTTTATACTGTCTTCCAGGATTTAAGGAATAATTAAATGGTCACTTTTCTAAATACGATATTCTTTGGAACAATTTTTATTTTATTGAAGTCATTGGAGAGGCCTTTGATTGAATAAAATGTTAACTATGACTGATTTTTCTAATTTAATTTAGAATTTACAGAAAATACTGAAATATTGAAAACAAAAATGGCAGAACTTAGATTATATTGTGACCTCCTGGTTCAGCAAGTTGAAAAAATCAAAGCAAATAATACAACTTCACATGTTCAGGTAATATGTTCCAAACAGCACTCCCATTGTTAGCATCAGGCCTTTCTTCTGTTCTTACAAAATTATTTGTTGGAAATTTCTTTTTTTTTAATTTTTTTATTGGCTTTTTTCAAAAACAAAGACAAAACATAGTAACTACGGGAAACAAAAAGTATGCAACGTAATCATTATACATGAAAACATATTTACATTTACATATCTGATTCTTCATTTACTCCATTTTGGTTTAATTTACATTTATCCTATTTCTCACTTTCCATCAATCCAATTATAAAGTTTGTCCCACACAGTATAATATTCTTCTTCCTGTTTGTTCTGTAACTCAAAGGTGATTTTGCTCCATTTTGCAAATTCCTTTTTTTTTTTAATTACCCAATCCATAATTGGTACATTTTCTTTTTCTCAATTCTGTGCATTTGTTGGAAATTTCATTGTGGTTTCCGTACAGCAACTGATACATTTGGTTTTGAAATAAAATTCAGGCCTTCCAAAAGTAGATTTGGCTTGCCTCTTTCGACGATCCAAGTCACCATGTTCAATTCACTATGAACTGTGTCTACAGATGAATTAGTCGATTTTCACATGTACATAACATGGAAGTGATAAGAAATCTGGACATGGGTGTATTCTAAACAATACCATATTTGGCAGGTACTTGATACATATCTCCAAAGCATATCGAAAGCTTGCACCTTTTGTTAGATTGCAAAGAACTAATCGGGACACTAAGAAATCACCTCTCATGTTTGATTAGAAATAATACTACAGGGAAAATACTCTTAGAAGAGAGAAGCTGTATATATTCCTTTTATTCAAATAATTCGTGCAAGATGTCATTACTCATAGAGTGAATTTTGATACAAGAGGTTGCCTTGCCCTATCACTGACTTTTAATGGAAAGGCAAATAGGCGAGAGACATCCTGACAATTCAGACTAGTAGCATGTTTAAAGATGGAAAAGTTTCTGAGTTTTCCAGGAAGCCTAAGTCTTACCTGGATAATAAGTCTTGGTTAAAAAAATATTATATTAATTAATTTATTTATTTATTATTTAGATTTGTATGCCGCCCCTCTCCGCAGACTCGGGGCGGCTCACAACAAAGTGAAACAATTTACAACAAATCTAAATTACAGTTTAAAAATATTTTAAAAACCCCATTTTCTAAACAAACATACATTCAGACATACCATTCATGAATTGTATATGCCCGGGGGGGATGTCTCAGTTCGCCCATGCCTGACGACAAAGATGGGTCTTAAAGAGCTTACAAAAGGCAAGGAGAATAGGGGCAGTTCTGATCTCCGGGGGGAGTTGGTTCCAGAGGGTCGGGGCCGCCACAGAGTAGGCTCTTCCCCTGGGGCCCGCCAACCGACATTGTTTAGTTGACGGGACCCGGAGAAGGCCCACTCTGTGGGACCTAATCGGTCGCTGGGATTCATGCGGCAGCAGGTGGTCTTTTGTCAGTCAACAGTGCAAACTGAATATTTCTTCTTGCTTCTTGAACCTTCAGTGCCAAGTTCAGTATCGGAAATCTGCCTGGGTACTTTAGTATCAGGAAACCTGATAACCATGAGAATTGGGATCATAAGTGGGTTCCTATTGGAGCAGTCCAGAGCGCCACTCCAGTAGGGGCCCTTCCGATTGTGCAATTTGCATGCTACAGCTCTGGCACTATCTTTGCCGGTCTGTGTGCGGCACCATGCTTTTTTCCCTAATTTTCAGTGATTTGTTTGCTATCTGACCATGTGCAGAAGGAAAATCATCCCTCTGCAAATATGGGAACATCTCCCAAGAGAGATATTTTTAAAGAGTTTACTTAAAGTCTATGAAGAGGGGAGGCATACAAATCTAATAAATAATAATAATATGTCAGGAAAAAAACTGTTCAGCTGTGATATCTCAATATGGAATATGCTTCCTAAGAAGATCTGCTTGTCATTAATTGTTGGCTGGAAGCAAAAACACTCCCCACCCCCCCCACCCCCACCCCCAGTAATTGGTTTATTATGGCTTTGTTTTGAAATTTCATGTCTTCCAGATCAGTTAAATTTATTTCAGTTGAGCAGGGTTTTTCTAGACAGCATCTACATTCCCAACTGTTAGGAAGACACTAAAAAAAAATCTACTCTAGCTTTTATATTTTATAGCATTTCCTCTATTTAAATGCAAACTATCCTGGAATTTTCCAGTGAAGGATAGTTAATTAATTTGCTATACAAATAAATATTTAGTGCAGAGATGTTATCTGAGCTGGGAAAAGTGAATTTGAATATTCAAGATTTGCAATTGGAATAATGGTGATGGCAGGTTGGAAAGCCAAAAAACTGGGTAATGCTTGAAAAGTTTTAATTTTGCAGCATGGAATTAATATGGGAGCACTATTGAACTCCAGCTGTGCCACATTCCTGAATACACTTGAAGAATGTATGCAGATTGCAAATGCTGCCTTTTCTTCTGAATGGCTTCAACATACTCCAGGAGAAACTTCATATTCAGTTATTCGCAAATTAAACAAGGTAAATTTATATAATGTCAGATGCTACAAAATAATTTATGAACTAACAACTTACATTTGCTTACGGTTCTGAATATGGTTTGCTCTTTTCGTGAGTCCTGAAATCATCCACAAATTAGTGACATTGCTCAGCATGAACTACTGAACAATAAAGACACCACATTTTGGCAATCTGCAATGAGAATCAAAGCAAAATGCTGAGCAAGTCATAAGATAGATCTAAAATAAGTAAAACAAGATTCTTTCTCAAGCATAGCAAACAACTCCCTCCAAATTTTAGCATTATTAACATGTTATGGAACAGTAATTTTCTATCAAAGAAAGTCATTGTAGCAAACAAGCACTGTAGGTCTCAGCTGCCAAAAGGGTGTCTTTCTATTATGACAACCATTCATTAGATATTCATAGAATGAGCTATTCCAAATACATATATAATTGAACTTTAGCTTGAGATGTGCTATTCTGAAAAAGAATAAAACAGAGTTATGAATTTCTTTGTGTCTGTGTGTGTGTGTCAAAAAAGCCTGTAACATAATAATAATAATAACAATTAGATTTGTATGCCGCCCCTCTCCGAGGACTTGGAGTGGCTCACAAAAACAATACAACATGTGCAAATCTAATATTAAAAAAACAATTTAAAACCTGTCTATTTTTTGTAGAAAAGGACATTCAGGAACAAATTTTAAATACGAGCGAGAAATTTATTAAGAGGCTATGCATTTTTAACAAATATGTTTTATTCATAAGGTTATTTTAAGATCAGCATTTCAGTGTCCTGCTTTAAAAAGACCAATTACCAAACATGTTTGTCAAGTGATGCTTTGGGTGTGGTCTGCAATATTTCAGAAGTTTATTTCTTATTCATTGTTGTTCATTCATTGTATATAGGTAGTCTGCGACTTACAACAGTTCATTTAATGACTGCTTGAAGTTACAATGACACTAAAAAAAGTGACATATGACCATTTCCCACACTTATGATCATTGCAGCATCCCCAGGGTCATGTGATTTATCTTCAGACATTTGATATTTATGACGGTTGCAATGTCCCAGGGTCATGTAATCAGTTTTTGTGAACTTCTGACAAGCAGAGTCAATTGGCAACTAGGTTCACTTAAAAACCTGGTGTTGAATTGGTGTTACCAATTTAACAATTGTACTGATTTATTTCATAAACACGTTAAGAAAGATAAAATGGGGCAAAACTCACTTAACAAATTTCTCAGCAACATAAATTTTGGACTTAATTGTGGTCGTAAGTCAAAGATTATCTGTAACTGGAGTTAAATGTACAGTACAGGATTTGTTTCCTTCTGCAATATATTGTGTGATTTTTGCTGGTTTTTGCCTTTACCAGTATGATAGTCTGCTGTGCTAAAATATAATGATTTCCACATGCCCAACCAACATGACAAAAGATGGCTGGGAAAAAATGATAACAGACTTCAGAGTCAGCAGTCAAATTTGAAATCTCAAATAGTTTGAACATTTTTTTTCATAGATTCCTCAGCTTTTAAGACAATATGTGAAAAACTGATCATTTTTAAAAAATCAATGTCATATTTTCAGATATTAAAAATATAAGCCAAAGATAGGAAGCAGTATAATATTTTAAACTGGAAACAAAATAATTGAGATAAAAATGATACGAATAAACTTGTCTGTGCCCTTCAACAAATATTTTTTGTGGTAAGACCAACCTAGATTGTTAAAATTTGAAATTCCAGAATTAATACTTTATATGAGATCCTTTCTCTTATTTATTTGCCCTAGCTGAAGATTGCTATTTATCTATAGTGTGTTGTTAGCATTAATTTTAGATTTGCTTAGTTTGGTTATTTCCTATTTATTCATTTGACTAAATTAATTGGAGTACTGTAGCATTCAGACATAATGTTTTAATTTTTTCTATATTTTGATGAACTTAAGGTAGAGTAACAAACTTGGAAGTATTTTGTCAGTGTTGAACTCATAGACACTATTTGTTTTTCCCTGCAGCTGAAACTTCCTGCCATACTTAGCCGCAATGTAACAGAAAGGTACAACTTATTTTTTTCTTCATTCAGTTGGAGATTTTCTCAATGTCTAAACTTTCAGTAGTGATCCCAATCCTCTATTAGTATTAGCAATAACAGGGAGAAGCTGTTTCGAAGAGTGATGCTTTAATTAGGTGATTTTCATCTGGAAAGCTATGAATTACTTCCAGCTTTCCTTCTTTTTCTTTTTTAATGACCAGAGGTCTTTATTCATTTTGAACTCTGTTCATGTAAAAATTTTGAATTTAGACTCAAGTCCATCCAAAAAATTTGTGTTACATTTCTGTATATTCTTAGACATTAGACATACCTTATAAATAAACAAACAATGCATATTAATATAGTGATCCCTCGATTATCGCGAGGGTTCCGTTCCAAGACCCCTCGCGATAATCGATTTTTCGCGATGTAGGGTTGCGGAAGTAAAAACACCATCTGCGCATGCACGGCCTTTTTTCATGGCCGCGCATGCGCAGATGGTGGAGTTTGCGTGGGCGGCGGGAAGACCCAGGGAAGGTTCCTTCGGCCGCCCAGCAGCTGATCTGCTCGGCAGCGCAGCGAGGAGCCGAATCGGGGTTTCCCCTTTGCGTGGGCGGCGGGGGAAACCCCGATCTTCATCTGCTCGCTGCTGCTGCGGCCGCCCAGCAGCTGATCTGCTCGGCAGCGCAGCAGCAGCGAGCAGACGAAGATCGGGGTTTCCCCGCCGCCCACGCAAAGGGGAAACCCCGATTCGGCTCCTCGCTGCGCTGCCGAGCAGATCAGCTGCTGGGCGGCCGAAGGAACCTTCCTGGGTCTTCCTCGCTCATGCCCCCGCTCGCCCGCAGCCCCGCCCGCTGCCCGCCAGCAAGAGGGGGAGAGATAGAGAAAGAGAGAGAAGGAAAGAAAGAGATGAGAGAGGGAGGAAGAGAGTGTGAGAGAGGAAGAAGCAAGATTAGAGAAAGAGAGAGAGAAAGAAAGATGAGAAAGGAAGGGAGTGACGTCATCGGGTGGGAAAAATCGCGATATAGCGTTTCGCGAAGCACGAGATCGCGAAAATCGAGGGATCACTGTATACCGTATATACTCGAGTATAAGCCGAGTTTTTCAGCCCCAAAAATGGGCTGAAAACCAGACCTCGGCTTATACTCGGGTCACCACAAGAGGACACCGAATCACCACAAGATGGTGCCCCGCCAGCAAGCTAAAGGGCGGGGACGGGGACGGCATGAACTCTCTCCAAGCTTTAGAAGCCTCCAGCCAGAGAGAGAAGCAGATTTGTTAAAGAGATCCACTTAGTACAGCAGCAGGGGAAGGAGGAGGAGGACAGCTCTTTTCTTTCCTCCCCCTCCCCCGCGGCTGTGGGCTATTCTGGCTCTCCTCCTCCTCCTTTCCCTGCTGCAGTCCCAAGTGGATCTCTTTAGCAAATCTGCTTCCCTGCACAACACATGGGGCAATAAAGGGAGACGAGGAGGAGGGAGGATCAGGGGTGGGAGATCCAGCCAATGAACCAGCCAGCAAGCTAAAGGGGGAGGGGACGGCATGAACTCTCTCCAGGCTTCTAAAAACTCAAGTTTAAAGACCCATGGGTTAGGGTTAAAAATGCAAGAGTCTTCAAACCTGGAAAGATTAAGGCTTGTGGACTTCAACTCCTACTCCTGAAGTAGCATGGCTGGTGCAGGAATTCTGGGAGTTGAAGTCCACTAGTCTTAAAACTGTCAAGTTTAAAGACCCCTGGGTAGGTTTAGAAATAGATTTTAGCTTGGTTGTTGATTGAGCTACTTTTTTTACTTTTTAATTTATTGTTATTACCAGATTGCTTTTGTTTACCCTCTTTTAAATTTACAGAGCTAATTTACTGGTTTTCTTTAAAATAAATATTCTAAAACATTTAATCTACTGATGTCTCAATTAATGTAATTTTATTGGTTTCCATTTTTATAAGTTACCAGTAGCCACTGCATTTTCTAACCTCGGCTTATACTCGGGTCAATAAGTTTTCCCCGTTTTTGTGGCAAAAAACTGGTGCCTCGGCTTATACTCGGGTCGGCTTATACTCGAGTATATACTCGGCTTATACTCGAGTATAAAATCCACATGGCACCCTTAAAATCATCTGCTTCTAATGTCAATACTGTGTTTATGGTTTAAAGATAAATCTCATTTTTCTTTTATTAGCATGAAAAATAAACTCCCAACTGATCAGTCAATAGGGAGACTTACTTTCTAAAGATGCAAACGTAACTACTGGATCAGAAAAGTAAACTCTTTAAAAATGTAGTATTACACATAAAAATGCAAGGAAAGGGGAGAACATTATGAAGACAAACATTAATTTTAAACATTAATTTGGCTTTCCCTTTTTTTATTTCTTTCCTCCCAGGAAGATGGAACTAAAGAAATGTGAAAATGGGTCTATTTATAAAAATATTACCCTTTCTGACAAAGCATTTATTGAAAAATCATCCCCTGTACCCTTAAAGAGAGGTCAAAAGAAAGGTAAGAAAGTATTTGATCTCTGGAGAATCTGTGGAGAATTTATTACATATCTAGCCATAACAGAATCTTGAGCTGGTAAGAATATGCATATGCGAGCTTGAAGATGGTCAATTGGAACACAATATTATATAGTTTTTAAAAGCACTTTGCAATGTGCTTTTCATTCTATGGCTGTTCTGCTGGTTCCAGATCATGACAGTCTGATAAAGCCACATCTGGATAAAGGAGGGATGAAAGTCAGAAGAATAAAAACATAGAAAAAAGATGAGTGAGTGGATATGTATTTGTGAAGAGATGTGACCTCTCTCTATAGTACCCAAATATTTGAATAGAGTGTGAGGATGTTTGGCATTGAGAGTTTGTCTTCAAGACAGAGAAGGCATTAAAGCAGAAATGTCAAACTCACAACGTCATGTGACATATCGGGACTTTTTTTTCCACTTTGCTAAACCGGGCGTGGACATGTCCAGCATGTGACACATCCATCGCACGGACCAGGAGTTTGACAGTCCTGCACTACAGAACTGAATTAGAATAATAAGGATAAAGCCTGCTTAAATTTGATTTGTTTTTTATTTTCCTATTGTTTGAAAAATATTTATGGATTTGCCAACTAAATAAATGATAATGGATCTTCATCTTTGTTACCTGGATACTACACATACAAATCCATTTTGGTCTAATATTAATTAGAATTAATTTGTTTCTTTAAATCTAAGGTAGCCCCAGTAAAAATGGAGAAAACAAGCTGCTACCACAAGAGAACATTCAAAAGGACAAACCTTTAGAGCTTTTAGAAGAATCTGTAAACAGCTCAGCAGATACAGATTTTCCTACTTTCTTCAGTGCTATGAACTATAGGTAATGCATCAACTGGATGGAGCATGCTCCAACATCTTAATTAATGGAATTCAATCCAGAGCAGCATAAGTCTTCACAGAATTTGGAGAGCTACATGCTTGCCTAATATGGTTTATATTAGAAGAAAAACTAGTAAATATTTATATTATAAACTACAGATATTCCTTAACTCTTAACCATTCATATTATTTTTTAATAAAGTAGCCCATAAAGTACCCCCAGTCATTATAAATGGTCGCATCACCTCCCTCCTGCGGTCATGTGACTGCATATTGGGCAGAGCAGCTTTATGACCAATTGTGACATTCCAAGATCATAATTGGTAGTATTTTTGGTGGGGAGGGGGGTTTGGTGGGGGCAGAAAATGCTGGCTCATTTAATTATCATGGGATTGGATTAATATTGAATTGAAAAAGACGGTAAAATTATTTCTGGTTGCATAAATAACTTGACTACAGCCATAACACAACTGTAACCAATCATAATTACATTTGTAAATCAAAGACTAACTTTGGAAGGTTTTGAAATAGGACTCAGGGTGGAATTATTTTATTGCTATTGCGGGATTGATTTCTTCATGTTCTGTTTGTATTCTTTTCCAAAGATTTAGTGATATCGAGCTTTTTGAGGATGGAGGAATACCAACAGAAGAATTTCTGAATTCTTGTTATGAAATAGTTCCAGTCTTGGGTAACTATCATTTCTGGTTTTCTACATTACATTTAGTGTATATGAATATCGCTGTTTGGAGTGTTCTATGTTGAGTACTGGAATAGATTATGTAATTTATAAATAGGTGGTCCTTACTTATCCTCAGTATTTGCTGGATGCCTTAGACTTTTCCAAAATAATTCAATAAAGTAAGAAGGTCTTTCTTTTTTGGGAAGATAAAGAATGATTTGAGAAGTTGTTATGTGTTAATGGTGGCAATAACCCATAATTGACCCATAATAACCCATAGTTGTTAAATATTATTGGCTGCAGGAAGGAATCTTAAGAATAATGAACTTGATTACAGGCACTTTCAGTTCACAGAGGCCAGAGCAACAGCTCTTGGCTGGGACCTGAGACCTTGAGGGAACCAAATTTTTGAAAAAGACAATGTTTTCTTTTTTCTAGACAAACTTGGACCCACAGTCTTTGCCCCTGTTAAAATGGATTTTGAAGGAAATATAAAGGTAATAGATTCAGTTTAAAAGGCTGTTAATATACAACTTTCATAGCATTGTAGAATGGAAAGGAACTATTTAGACAATCATGTGTTCAACTGAAAACAAAGTAAGCCTGGCCAAGATATGTCAATATATATCTCCTGGTAATACCATCTTAATACCATCTCCTGGTATTAAGTTCAGAAGTCAAACTGCTTTTAGAATTAGGCAGGTTTTTTGTAATTTTCACCGAAATTTGCCTTTCTGTAACTTCAGCTTATTCTCCCATGTTTCACTTCTCTCCCCCGCCCCTCTGATTTTTGGAGACTGCAGCTTTCTTTTTTGTTTTGTCTTTGTGCCCTTCCTAGATAAAACAACTAGTACAAGTTAGCTTTGTGGCCAAGACAGGACTAGAATTCTCTGTCTACCAGTTTCTAGCTTGGTGCCTACTATACCACACTTAATTTCATGCTTTGCATTCCTAGACAATATAAAATAAGCTATATTTATATAGTTGATGTGTACTTTGTGTACTTAAAGTGAGCTATATTAAAGACAGCTGCTGTGTCCCATCACAAGACTATTTTTCACGTTAACTTTCTGGGCTGCTCTCTTGCCCCTCTGCAGCTTTCTCACACTGTCATGTGAGATCTGTAAAATGCTTGTTCCAGCACGCCAGAAGAACCAAAATCAGAAGGCAATGAAATCTAGTCCTGTGATGGCGAACCTATGGCATGTGTGCCGGAAGTGGCACACGGAGCCGCCATCTGTGCACGCCAGCCATTATCCATTGTTCTTCCAAGTTCTGGTGTGCACCTGCATGACAACCAGCTGTTCTTTGTGGGCACAGGACTGCAGGAAACCAAAACATGTGTGCATGTGCACCAGAAACTGGAAGACCAGGTGACTGGCAAGCATATGCACAACGAAAATCAAAAGCTCAGCTTCCAGGTATGAACACTAGAGAACTGTTCTTCTGGTTTCTGGTGCTCCTGCATGTCTGCACCAGAGAACTGCTCTTCTGATTTCCAGTGCTCCTGTACCTGTGCGCCATGGAGCTCTCTTCCAGTTTCCTACACTCCCCCACATGCATGTTCCCATTTCAGCATTCTGTGCTGAAAAGATTCACCAGCACTGTTCCCTGTAAAGTGCACAGGAGCGCAGGCGCCTAGGCGATAAGAAATCTCTGTGCAGCACTTTTCAAGTGCTTTCAAGAGTCTCCAAGTTTGCCCTTCTGCTGCTGCTGCTGCTCTTCGCCTCTCCTGCTCTCTCCGCGGGAGCCATTTCTCCCCCACACTCCAACTTTTGGATGGAGAGAAATCATCCTCCACTCCTCCAAAGACCGAATTTTCCCTCTGCAGTCCTGCCTGCCTGCTTGCAGCTTCTCCTGCTCTCAGCTCCTCCCAACTTCTCAAGACCAGCTTTCTCCGTCCGTAAACCCTCCCTCCCCCCGCGCAGGTCTTCCGGCTGCTCTCCGCAGCCTCTGGGGCCCCAAGGTGTCCCGGGAGGCAACAGGGAAGAGGCGCAGGGAGCCCCGGCCAACCATCCTCACAGCCCCCCTCCCCTCCGTTCCTCTCTGCTCAGCCAGCTTCGAAGTTGGGGGAGGAGGGGAGGGGGCTCAGACAGATGCCTGCCAGCGCTGGCCCTGCCTGACCTGGGAGTGAGGCAGCGGGGCAGGGTTGAATGACAGCTGTGTGTCTGAATGATGGGGGGAGGGCAATTGGGAGGCACAGTTGCAGGAGGAGCCTTTTGCCTGGGGGAGGCAAGGAATGCCTGGGGAGGGTCTGGATGAAGGACTGCCCCATAAATCCTTGAAGATTTAATGCCAAATAAAAGCCAAATGGACGACTTGGAGCCAATCAGGGGACTTGAGTTCTAGTCCTGCCTTAGCCATGAAAAATGGGTGACTTTGGGCCAATCATCAACAGAGTTCCAGTGCCACCTTAATTTTTATTGGAGGGAGATGTGAAAATTAAAAAAAAAAATCTCACATTAATTGGGATACCAGAAGGATACTTGTTGAGGAAAGAAAAAAACACAGTGGAAATTTGTTTACACTTCATTTTTTAAGTCCCTGGAGGGACTGATAGGCAAAAAGAAAGCTGTGTTCTCCCTCCCATATTTGGGTATACCAGGGTGATTCAACAGAAAAAAACACATGGCTCTTCCCTGGAACAAACTGAAATGAATGAGATCCTGTGGTTTAGAGGTTAAAGCGACCGCTTTGTAAACCAAATCCCACAGGTTCAAATCCCGGTGAGGTAGCTGCAGAGAGCAAAAAAGCTGGAACTAGACTATAGTAATCACCCATTTTTTCATTATCAACAAAAATATTTTTGTTTATTTGTTTAGGTCTGAAGTACACACCAAAACAAATACAATGTCAAACTGAAATCCTATGCATCTGTTCTGCTGAACACATTCTGCAAAGGAGGTTTTGCGAAATCAATCACTGATTTTGTTGTTGTCTTGGGTGACATCTGTGAAAAAAATTCAGGTGCTCAACCATGAAAATGTCCTGCTCAGACACTCTATTTTTCTGC
The DNA here is from genome assembly GCF_031021105.1 of Erythrolamprus reginae. Classification (NCBI taxonomy): domain Eukaryota; kingdom Metazoa; phylum Chordata; class Lepidosauria; order Squamata; family Dipsadidae; genus Erythrolamprus; species Erythrolamprus reginae. The sequence continues at coordinate 47,918,473 of NC_091963.1, forward strand.
ACACACCAAAAAAAATATATAGAGGGAGCATTGTTTGCCATCACTAGTCTAGCTCCATCCCAATTCTTTTCCATTCACCATTAACTTTTTGTGGTGTGGCAACAAAAGCTATTTTAAGAAAAGAAGCCAGTTGCTACAAAATAGGAAAGGAGTGATGATAACAGCACCTTAATTTCTAAAAAGCAGTGAAAATCTTGATAAAAAAGAAGTTTCTACCAATGAAAAGCCACCTTCCCCTGTAGTTCCAGAGGAAATGCTGCCTAAATGTTTCATCTGAATGGAAAGCTAGATAGTTAAGTCTGAAAGTTCTCCAAGTTCAAAAATTGAGAGTTGCAAGGAAACTTGTATTCTGCAGAAAGCTCTTCCATTATCTTTCCTCTAGGTTGAAATTTATTCCGTTATCTTTTTCTCTCTTTTTAGGACTTAATTTCTAATCTTCTCATTGTTACTTAGATTTTTTTCAAAGAGAACTAGATGATGAAATAGGTCAAGTCTTTTCAGAGAAGGAGAAAAATCACTCTTGGAAGAAACCACCAGTAGAATGTATATTTAGAGTTTTAAAGACTAGTTTTGCCATCACTAGTCTAGAGGCATGCAGTATTTGGATTGGAATCGGGCAAAAAGTCTTCCTATTTTACATGGCACCAGCATCTGTTTTCACACTGAATTCAATACACCTTTGCCTGCTTTAGATCCAAATACAGTGGTACCTCTCCCTACAAACACCTCTACTTACAAACTTTTCTAGATAAGAACCTGGTGTTCAATTTTTTTTTGACTCTTCTCAAGAACCATTTTCCACTTACAAACCCGAGCCTCCGAAATTGTAACCGGAAAAGGCGGGGAGAAGCCTTCGTGGGGCCTCTCTAGGAAGCTCCTGGGAGGAAACACAGCTGGAAAAGGTGGGGAGAAGCTTCCATGGGGCCTCTCTAGGAAGCTCCTGAGAGGAAACAGGGCCTCCACCCTCCCTGTGGTTTCCCCAATTGCACGCATTATTTGCTTTTACATTGATTCCTATGGGAAAAATTGCTTCTTCTTACAAACTTTTCTACTTAAGAACCTCATCACGGAATGAATTAATTTCGTAAGTAGAAGTATGCACTATGACTCTCAGTCCCATCATTACATTAAGTAAAGGTGTGGACAACAAGGTTTATATCTTTAAGCATTTTTTTTGTTTGCTAAAAAATCTAAAATGTTATGTTTGACATCCTTACAGAAAATAAATCAGAAATATATAACCAACAAAGAAGATTTCTGTACCCTTCAAAAAATTGTTCATCATGAGTTGAGCACTGAAGTGGCTCAAATTCGACACTCTGCTACACAGGCCCTCCTCTGGCTTAAAAGGTCAGTTTTCAGCTCTGGGGGTGATTGAGATGACTCAGTAGAGGGGACTTGCCTTTGCTGTAAAATCTGTAATAATTACTTTTTTAAAAAAAACAGTTGCATTTTGGTCACATTACATGCAAAACAAGATCCAAGATATCACTTGTATTTAACAAAATCCAAGATATCACTTGTATTTAACAAAATCCAAGATATCACTTGTATTTAAAAATACTAAAAATATATGGACTTGTGTATGATGATCAGTCTCTGAGTATAGATTACAGACTAGACAGTCATTGGGAATGTTATAAAGGAAACATTTTCCATATTACAAAGAAGAAATAGCGAGAAGTTATGAAATCTCATCTTTATGAGATAGTCATTTTCTAATTAAAAACAGACTATAAATGTTCAAATCTGGCTATAAACCTAAACCTTGATGTCCTCTCATTTTATATCTATAACCAAATGTTCAAGAGGATGGTTTGATTTGTAAAGTTTCAATGCCACTTCACATTTGAGCAGAATTGTGAAAAGTTTTTACAGGACAATGTGTTTAGTCTTCCCTTATTATGTACGAAATGTCAAAGGGGTCTTTATTGCTGGCATTTGATAACCACGTGCATGAAACAATACTGACTTTGAATGTGCACATTTGACTTGTTAGCATTTTTTTTCCATAATAGTGACCTTTATGTTTAACATTTTCAAAGCCATGTCTGCATCCTTGAAAGAGTTTTGCTCTGTTGCTGGCATTCAAGATACTTTCAGAAACATAAAAATAGGAAAACATCTTCAGCCAATTTAATGTGATGATTTTTTTAAAAAAAGTCATTGCTCCCTATTAATTTTGTCATAGTTTTCTTACACCCTGGAAATAGCTGGAAAAATGTCCTTTTCTTTACTAGAACTGATTCATGCAATTGGAATAAAATGTTTGTTCTTTAAGATTTTTTTCCAGAAAGATGTGTTATCTTTTGTTTGAGATTATATTTGATTTTAAACATTCGTAATTTAAAAATCAGTGCTTATTATATGTGTGCTTATTATGCTTTCGGACACAAATCCTGACTGGCTTGTATGGTTTTATAGATATTTTAATCTATCTTGTATTAATTTTATTGGGATATTTTTTCACTGATGTTGCTATTTTAAGGGAAGATGTTTTTTTTTACTATTTTAAAATTGGGGGGTAAGGTGTGTTTTTTTACAGATACAGTGATCCCTCTATTATCGCGAGGGTTCCGTTCCAAGACCCCTCGCGATAATCGATTTTTCGCGATGTAGGGTTGCGGAAGTAAAAACACCATCTGCGCATGCGCGCCCTTTTTTCTATGGCCGCGCATGCGTAGATGGTGGAGTTTGCGTTCCCCGCCGCCCACGCAAAGGGGAAACCCCGATTCGGCTCCTCGCTGCTGCTGCGCTACCGAGCAGATCAGCTGCTGGGCGGCCGAAGGAACCTTCCCTGGGTCTTCCCCCTCTTGCTGGCGGGCGGGCGAGCGGCGGGTGTCAGCGAGGAGCCGGGATTTCCCCTTTGCGTGGGCGGCCGGGAAGACCCAGGTTGGGGGTTCGGGGGGTGCTGGGAAGCCCCCCAGGCCGGCTGCGACCTTTTAAAACAGCCGCGCCGCTTCCCAGCTGACTCCCGAAGCCAAACCCGGAAGTGGTTTGTTTTTTTAAAATTAATATTTTTTTAAAAATCGCGATATAGCGTTTCGCGAAGATCAAGATCGCGAAACTCGAGGGATCACTGTATTTGGATTGGTAGAATGGACGAGCCAGGGATGGGGGCTGGAGTCCTCCCTGCTGGGTGTGTAAACAGCAGTGGGTGGGGGGCCGGTACTGCCCCTGGCTTGGTATGGATTCTTGCCCAGCCCCCTTTTTTAGGGTAACCCGCTCTCATGGAGAGCTGGGGAACACTTTCAGGGTAGAGCCAAGGAATTTGTTCAGTTTCTGATGGACAAAATGGCTCAGATCCAGGTGGACTTGTATTCTAATTGGGATGACTGGGGCAAGTCTTAGTCATGTTGTGTGGAACGAGTTTGATCCTATGACCCCGGATAAAATGGACAAGGCCATAGGAATGATGAGCACCACCACTTGTTTATTGGACCCGTGCCCCACCTGGCTGATCTCAGCTGGCAGGGAGGTGACATGGGGCTGGCTCCAGGTGTTAGTCAATGCCTCCTTCAGCGAGGGGTCCTTCCCACAACCACTAAAGGAAGTGGTTATGAGGCTTCTCCTCAAGAAGCCTTCCCTTGATCCAGCCTCATTAAACAACTACCATCCTGTCTCCAACCTGCCCTTTGTGGGCAAGGTTGCTGAGAAAGTGGTGGCACACCAACTGTGGTCCTCGGGGGAAGCGGATTATCTGAACCCATTTCAATCTGGCTTCAGACCCATTTACAGCACTGAAACCGCTTTGGTAACGCTGATAAATTATCTCTGTGTGATCGGGATAGGCGTCACTCCTCTATCCTGGTGTTTCTTGGCCTCTCAGCGGCATTTAATACCATTGGCCATGGTATTCTTTCACGATGGCTGGAGGGATTGGGAGTGGGAGGCAACATTTTACGTAGGTTCCCTTCCCATCTCTGCGGCCAATTGCAGTCGATGTTAGTGGGAGGACAGAGATTGACCTTTAGGCCCCTCCTTTGTGGGGTGCTGCAGGGTTTGATCCTCTCTCCTCTCCTTTTCAACATCTACATGAAACCACTGGGTGAGATCATCCAACGGCACGGGGTGAGTAACCAACAGTATGTTGACAATATTCAACTGTACATTTCCACTGCATGTCAATTCAGCGAAGCGGTAGGTGTGATGTGCTGGTGGCTGGAAGCCATAAGGTTCTGGATGGGAGTCAACAAGCTCAGGTTCAACCCCAACAAGATTACATGACTGTGGGTTTTGTCCCCCAAAGACTATACCACCTGTCCATCTTTGGAACTGAAAAGGGAAAGAAATAACCCCATCAGAAAGGATCAGCAACTTGGGTGTCCTAGATCCACAGCTGAGGTTAGAGCAACATCTCTCAGCTGTGGCTAGGGGAACTTTTGCACAGGTCTGTCTTGGGCACCAGTTGCGGCCCTTCCTAGATCAGGAGGCTCTTTGCACAGTCACCCACGCCCTCATCACTCCACACCTTGACTATTGCAACACACTCTACATTGGGTTACCCTTGAAGAGCGTTTGGAGATTACAGCTCGTTCAGAATGCAGCTGCATGAGCTATAGTAGGGGTACCAAGGTACACACTATAACTCCAACTTTTCACGAGCTGCAATGACTACCAGATGCAATTCAAGGTGTTAGTTATCACCTTTAAAGCCCTACATGGCTTAAGGCCAGACTATTTATGGGACTGCCTACTATCTCACACTTTCCTCTGGCCAATAAGGGCCCACAGAGTTGGCCTTCTGCGGGTCCCGTCTGCCAAACAATGTTGATTGTCGGGGCTGCGGGGAAGAGCCTTCTCTGTGGCAGCTCCGACTCTTTGTAACCTACTGTCTCTGGAGATTCGCACTATCCCTGCCCTAACGGCCTTCTGGAAAGCCATTAAGACCTGGCTTTTCTAGAGGGCCTGAGACCATGAATGTTATTAATAGGATTATTGACTGTTTCTATATTTTATTTTTGATGCTGTAATTTTTATATTGTTTTTATATGTTGTTAGCCACCCAGAGTCCACTGGAGTTGGGCGTTTAACAAATCTTGTTAAATATTCAACATTACTTTCAGAAATAGCAGTAATTGATATACACAGAATTCCTAGATATGGATTCACAGAGCTGAGAGGTAATGTTGGGCAGCTTTCTATGTTATCCAAAAAGCTTTCAAACAGTTATCTTAAAACTAAATCACAGAGATGCAAAGGGCTTCCACTATCCTGTCTTTGTCTTCTTTTGTAAAATTAATGGAACGTTTTTCAGAGATGTAATATATCTTGTTTGTCATAAACAGAGGTTTAAAATTTTTGAAGGAGTTCTTAACGGAACTAAAGAATGGAGAGGAAAACATCCAAACAGCACTGAGTAAGTACAGAATATTTTGTAAAATTTTATAAACATGACAATTTTAGGAAAGAAATACAAATCTGTCCAATCATTGCTTTTGTTTGGAAAGCAAAGTTTAAAACTCAAAAAGAAATCTACTTTTTTGTGTCAGAAAAAATATCATGGTTAGAAAGTTTTTGCCTGAATAAGAAACCTCTATTTCCTTTTTTTTAATATACAGTGTTCCCTCAATTTTCTTGGGGGATGCGTTCCGAGACCGCCCGCAAAAGTCGAATTTCCACGAAGTAGAGATGCGGAAGTAAATACACCATTTTTGGCTATGAGCAGTATCACCATTTTTGGCTATGAGCAGCCTTCCCTTAATACTTTAAACCCCTAAATTACAATTTCCCATTCCCTTAGAAACCATTTACATTATTGTTCAACATGTTTATTTATTTAAGTTTATTAAAAAATATATTTATTAAAGGTGGATGAAAGTTTGGCAATGACATATGACGTCATCGGGTGGGAAAAACCGTGGTATAGGGAAAAAACCTGCAAAGTATTTTTTTAATTAATTTTTTTTTTAAACCGTGGTATGGACTTTTCGCGAAGTTTGAACCCGCGAAAATCGAGGAAACACTGTATATGTATTTTATTAATTTTCAAAAAACAAACACGACAAACATAACATACAACATTTAGTGGAGCTACAGTCGCTCTGCTCAAATTAGAAGTCATCATTATTATTTAAAAAAGGGGGGGAGAAGTATTTTGTTATTTAACATCTATAAAGTATGTAAAATTATCAATTTTAAAATAGTAAAAATCAACGTATATAAAAGTTTATAAGATTCTATATAAAAAAAAATTAAGAGAAGAAAGAAATTACATTTATATTATAGATAATCACCAACTAATACCATTTAACTACTAAATTCAAACATTCAAAATAATACAACATCCCATTTATTTCTTTTTCTTTGTTTCCCACCAAATATACAGTGTTCCCTCGATTTCCGCGGGGGATGCGTTCTGAGACCGCCCGCGAAAGTAGAATTTCGGCGAAGTAGAGATGCAGAAGTAAATACACCATTTTTGGCTATGGACAGTATCACAAGCCTTCCCTTAACACTTTAAACCCCTAAATTACCATTTCCCATTCCCTTAACAACCATTTGCTCACCATTATTACTGGTACTCACCATTGAATATGACACTTAGTGATCCTGATATTTATAAACATAATTATTTATTAACTATAATTTTTTTTTTTGTTATTTATTTGCAAAAATTATTAGTTTGGCGATGACATATGACGTCATCGGGTGGGAAAAACCGTGGTATAGGAAAAAAACCTGCGAAGTATTTTTTTAATTAATATTTTTTGAAAAACTGTGGTATAGGCTATTCGCGAAGTTCGAACCCGCGAAAATCGACGGAACACTGTATACCTTCTGCCAAATATCATAAAATTCTGATTCTTCTTGGTTATTGGTTACCTCTGTTTCCTTTTGATTGCTTCTGATCTGAATTCAAAATTTTGCAACCGATTTCCTTTCTCTGCAGACAAATCCTATGGCAAAACGTTACGACAGTATCATGGCTGGGTTGTTCGGGGAGTTTTTGCGGTAAGTCCTCTCTGGTTTCCCAAACAAAGAGTAAACATAAAGATGGTCCACTGTTCTGAATGTTTGTTCCTGCCCTGCTAGACAGGAAGAAAATATTTCTGTTGACACATCAGTAGTCTCCCTTTTTTTCCTCCTGTATTGGTTCTGGTTAGGAAAATATCAACTACACCAAGGTCAATCTAATTGAGAGGTCTGAAGTTGAATGCTAGGTTTTATGGAAAGAACATCTTACGTCTGTGTCTTGTCCCATCCTCAGTTCCGGAGGATCCCATGGAACCAGAGATGTTGCTTCTCAACTTTACCAACTTTAAGTTGTGTGGACTTCAACTCCAAAATATCTTAAAGTTGACAAAGTTGATGAACTGTTCTTTGGAAACTGAAGCTTTGATGTGTCAGAATAAACTAAATGGATCCATATATTTTATTTAAACCAATGTTGGAAGAACATCTCCTCACAAAATAAATGTTCAGCTTTGATGGGTAATAGATTGCTATATACAGTGATACCTTGTCTTATAAACTTAATTGGTTCCGGGACGAGGTCCTTAAGGTGAAAAGTTTGTAAGACGAAACAATGTTTCCCATAGGAATCAATGGAAAAGCAATTAATACGTGCAAGCCCAAAATTCACCACTTTTGCCAGCCAAAGTGCCCATTTTTGCACTGCTGGGATTCCCCTGAGGTTCCCCTCCATGGGAAACCCCACCTCCGGACTTCTGTGTTTTTGCTATGCTGCAGGGGAATCCCAGCAGGGGAATCCCAGCATTGCAAAAACAAGCACTTCGCTGGCAACGGAAGTCCGGAGGTGGTGTTTCCCATGGAGGGGAGCCTCAGGGGAATCCCAGCAGCACAACAACGGGGGCTTCGCTGGCAACGGAAGTCCAGAGGTGGGGTATCCCACTGGCGGCGGTGGATTTGTAAGGTGAAAATAGTTTGTACGAAGAGGCAAAAAAATCTTAAACCCCGGGTTTGTATCTCGAAAAGTTTGTATGACGAGGGGTTTGTAAGATGAGGTATCACTGTATACATTCTTTCCGGTGTATTTAATAATTGCACACATGTGTTACTTTTAGCAGTTTCAAGCCAGTTGAAAGCATCTGTGTCTACATGTGCCCTGGGGCTTCAGGTGGTTGACTTCTATGTAGAGCTGATACTACTCTTAAATAATTTACCTTAGTTATGCAGACTAACTAAAATTATTTCTCTCCATTTATCATTTCAACAGTGCAAATGATTAAAGTAGAAATTAGAAGATGTCCAGCCTGACTTCCTTTTTCCATCTTTTCTTTGCAGCTAGCTCTAAGAGCATCTCCCACCTATGAAGGTTTTGTGGATGCATTGTCACTTGCAGAATGTGAAAATAAAAAAGAAGCTTTTTTTAATGCAATGCAGCGAGACCTTAATATTTACCTACCAGCCATGGAAAAGCAGCTCAACATCTTGGATGCATTGTACGAAGAACATGGACTGGAGTCAGATGAAGTAGTCTGATCAGCCCAGCATTGCTTTGCATATTCAGGGATTCTGTCCATCATTGTTTAAAGCTCTTTTCCTCAGAAAGCTGTATCTGTTTTTGTTTTTTCCATACATGGGAAAGAATTCCATGCTGCTTCTTTTTTTTAATATACAGCTTTAAAAAATACTTGGTTTGTGTTTTAAATGCAATTTTGCTGTGCAATCTAGCTAGGTTCTGCCTATCTTTATTAGAACAGATATATTGCTTATTTGCAGAATAACATGCCATATATGGCAGTGGTTCCAATCTAAGGAGTTTAGTACCATTTGGTTGGATATTTAGAACTTGCTGGAGCATTTATCCAACACAGTGATATATACCACAACTATAAAACTCAACTGGGATATCCAGGCTACACATCCCATTCAAATTAGAGTCTGACTTGTAAAGGATTTGTATCACAACTATATCTGTTCTCCCTTCCTTTGCCAAGTTGAATTTTGAAACAATTGGCTGTATCTATTAAGGAAGCTGTAGCAATGAACCAACTCCTTTCCACTTACAGGGATGATACATTGCTGCCTAATAGCATTAACAACTTCTGTCCTGGAGCGATAATTTAATGCTATCCCAGGGGGAAAAAGAAGGTTAATTCTGATACTCTGCCCTGTACAATAATTGAGTCTAGTCCTTTCCAGTGCTAATAACCAAATGCCCTTGGATTCTAGAACTGGAAATATATACTTAACATTATATAGTGCACAAATGTTTTAAGTCTCAAACTGATATGCTTTGGATTGGGCGGAACTTTGAAAACTTTATCACTACAAGTCCACACTTTTCTTATTAGAAGCCTACATTTCATGGCTCGTTTTAGCACTATCAGATCTGGTTAAATTTAGAACAGAATAAGATTAAGGGGTTGATAAACAGCCCATAATAGTGGGAAAACTTTAATGTTCTATATAGGATGGATCATCTATATGAGTGTGTTTAAAGCAAACTGACAGCATTCTGGCACTTTTAGGATGTAACATTGGGAGTTATTAATTAGAAATTTCAAAGAAAACTTGGAAGTTCTAGGATTGAAAATTAAAGTTGGTATCTGGATGTAGCTACCTGATGATCTACTTGAGTAAAAAATAGCTACCGTATTTTTCAGAGTATAAGACACACCTTTTTACTCCCCAAAACAGGGTGAAAACTTGGGTGCGTCTTATACACCGAATGTAGCCCCAACCAGCCACCCCCACCCTTTGGTCTCTGCCTTGCAAATTTACCTCCTTGCAGTAAACAGCGCAGCCCAGAGCTTAATTAGCATAAGCAATTGAGTATCAGCCTCCGACACACAGCTGATTCAGAACCAGGCAAACCACATGCTAGAATTGAAAATGAAACTAGCTGCAAGGAGTCAAATTGCTCTGATGTGGACTGCTGCCAATGTTGGACTGCTAAAACTGCTGGGAGGTAAGTCAATAACTATAAATGTCTATAGAATGTTCAAATTATTAGACTTGTTTTTTAAGACTGCTATATTATTGTTTTAGACAACAAAACGAAGACCCTTTTTAAAATAAATGCTTCATTTGAAGAGGCCTTGTGCAATTGTATCTTCTTTTTAATAGCAGTGAATAACTATATTTCCAGAAAGCCATATCAAATTTAAGGATTTGTAAAAGTATAATTCCTTTTAGTATTAGGTATTAGCATTAAGATAAGGCAGCTGAGTTAGTCATGTTTGGAGTACTGTAGATCTATTTAAATAATTGGAAGGAGTTAGTGTGACTACATTTAAGAAAACTTTCTGGCATTAATATATTGCCATAATATGCATTTCTCCAATTCTTTACTATTTCTATGGGTCAACCATATATGCACAGAAATACACAGCAGACAATGTATATCATTTGTGCTTTTTGTTGTTTGGCAAACAGAGAGGTAGAGGCCGCTTTTCCTCCCCCAAAACCAAGGTGCGTCTTATACTCGGAAAATACGGTAGTCCTTAAAATTTGGAACATTCTATGATTTACTAGGAACAAATGCTGTCAATTATACATACCTGCATTTAAGTCAATAGAATTATTGTAGAAAATTGTATTTTTCCATCCTAATCAAATGCAGTGATTGGCTAATTCAGGAAGTCCAGGAATTTTTTGTATTACAGTGATCCCCCGCTCGTTGCAAGGGTTCCGTTCCAGGACCCCCCGCAACGAGCGGGTTTTCGCAAAGTAGCGCTGCGGAAGTAAAAACACCATCTGCGCATGTGCAGATGGTGTTTTTACTCCCGCAGCGCTAGCGAGGAGCCGAAGATTGGGGGCGGCGCGGCTGTTTTAAAACGTCGCCGCCGGCATGGGGGGCTTCCTAGCAGCCCCCCAAACCCGGGTTGGGGTCCGGGGGGTGCTGGCAAGCCCCCCATGCCGGCGGCGACATTTTAAAACAGCCGCGCTCCCTCCAATCTTCGGCTCCTCGCTAGCGGGCAGGCAGGCGGCGGACAAGCCGTTCGCTGGCGCTGGCTCTCGGCGCTTTCGAGCTCAAAAGCGCCGAGAGCCAGCGCCAGCGAACGGCTTGTCCGCGCTGGCTCTCGGCGCTTTCGAGCTGAGTCCTGGAGCGAATTCGCTTCAGGACTCAGCTCAAAAGCGCTGAGAGCCAGCGCCAGCGAACGGCTTGTCCGCGCTGGCTCTCGGCGCTTTCGAGCTGAGTCCTGGAGCGAATTCGCTTCAGGACTCAGCTCAAAAGCGCCGAGAGCCAGCGCCAGCGAACGGCTTGTCCGCGCTCGCTCTCGCCGCTTTCGAGCTGAGTCCTGGAGCGAATTCGCTTCAGGACTCAGCTCGAAAGCGGCGAGAATGAACGGCGTGGGCAGGCGAAGGGCGGGCGGCAGCGAGGAGTTTGCGTGGGCGGTGGGGAAACTCCTTGCTGATGCCCGCTGCTCGCCCTCCCGCCAGCAAGAGGGGGAAGACCCAGGGAAGCCGCCCAGCAGCTGATCTGCCGGGCCCCATCTACGCATGCGTGCCCATAGAAAAAAAGGGCACGCACGCGTAGATGGTGTTTTGACTTCCGGGTTCAAAAATCGCAAATTACCCTGTTCGCAATGGTTGGGGACGCAATAACTGGGGGATCACTGTATTTCTCTTTTTTAAGCATTTATATTTTGCTTTTATATTCAATATACAAAGTAGTACATTTGGAATACCTTATAGCCAATGCTCTTATCGTATTATTTTGTAAACAATTGGTACATGAAGTATGTTTTTTTTCCATTCACACATTTATATACCCATGCTCCTTTAGAAATATTTTTTTATTTAAGTCATAAGGTAAGGCCACATTAAAAAAGAAAAAAGGAAAGCAGATTTTCCTGTATCGAATGTAGAATATTGCAGTTAGCATTTTGAGGCACTTCATAAATACTTTTGTTAATATTCTAACTTGGAGAAATTTCCCACTTGTACATATTTCTTCAAAAATAATTATTTTGGTGCATGAGGAAAAAACAAAAAAGATGAAATTATTTTCCAATTTTTGTTTTATAGACAATTAGCAGCATTTCAAGCTGAGGCTTGGGAATATCTTTTAATTTTCTTTTCTTTTACTCACCAATAGTGATGGTGAACCCAACGATGTTCGGGTTCGGCAAGTTCGGACGAACTTCGCACAAAATTTGGCCGACCCCGAACCCAAATGGTTCATGGCGCCAAAGCTCTGCCCCCGGAATCCCATCAGGGTTTTTTTTACAGATTTTTTATTTTTATTTATTTTTATTTTTACGAAAAAGGACACCGCAGCGGTGCTGCAAGAAAAGGGAGGTCCTTTCACATGAAAATAAAAACTTTTATTTTTACATGAAAAGACCTCCCTTTGCTTGCAGCGCCGTTGCGGCGTTTTTTTTCGTAAAAATATTTTTAAAGACCTTCCTTTGAAGGAGCTGGGGAATCCCTCCCACGGAGTGATTCCGGGGGCGGAGCTTTGACGTCACATACACCGGCATGTTGCTAAGGACGCCAAGGTGATCACTTCCTGGATTCCATGGAATCCAGGAAGTGATTTCTTTGGCGTCCTTAGCAACCTGCCGATATATGTGACGTCAAAGCTCCGCCCCCAGAATCACTTTGTGGGAGGGATTTCCCAGCTCCTTCAAAGGTTATATCTCTTTGTGGGATTCCCCAGCTCCTTTTGTGCCTCCCGACCGGCCGACAGCTCCCCGGTGTTTGCTTTCCTCCACCGCCACCCGCACCCGGCTCCTTCTCCTCTTCTCAGCAGATGACAGCCAGGTGGTGGCTTTCGTGGTGTTTGGCACGAACGCCAAACTAAAGCACAATTATTTAAAAAAAATTCGGGTTTGGGTCCAGCATGCCGAACACCACAAAATTCGGTACGGACCCGAATTGTGCGGGTTCAGTTCGCCCAACACTACTCACCAAGTGAAATCCAAAGGGAAGAACTGATTGCAGTAAGGAAAGGATTGAAAAAAGGACTGATGTAAGGAAATCAATAATATAACTGGGTGGAGCTTGAAGGTGGAGAAATAGGATAATGCCAGGTCCTTAACTTTTAGGGGCCAGAATAGGTATCTGAAAATAGTTTTGTTTCCCTTCCAGCTTGCTTTCCCCCACCACCTATCCCCAGCTTTGGGACATAAGAGTGAATTAACTACACTAGCCTAGGGATTGTTTTACATAAGGACTTTGGAGTGTCAGGAGTTCATCGGATTTTCAGCACGCCTCCAGAGGCCCATATTTTTTTTCTTCTGTAAGCGCACCACTAATGGGAGATCTACAAATTTTCTGCAGATACCTTGGAACAAAACTGGCTTGTGGAAATCCATCAGCATAAGTGCTATCCTACCATTTTTGAGGCTTTCTCATTCAAGATAGCACCAAAGCATATCTATGCAGAATTTAGATGACCTGATCAGGCAATGTGTTTTTCCTCTGCATGCTTAATTCCTTTTGTTAGCTTACCCATCATTCCAGCCTTCTTTGACAGATTGATAGTGAGGACAGTGAATGTAATTTGAGCTGCAAGCTATGCACATTTCTACTTGTTGACTAAAGTCAGCCTGCAGTTCTAGTCGTGTAAATGTTTTGTCATTGTTTTGTATAAGACATTTTATTGGGTTTTTTTACACTAGTCATTATTTCACTGTCACATTCTCTTAATTAGATGATTTTCTTGCTTATTTTATTTTCTTATTTTGTTACTACATTGTGTGAATTATGATGGAAACCTTGCTTTTCCAAGGAATATGAAATATTGGCAGTCACCCCATAATTTTTCATATTACGATATGTTGCCATTTCTAAGACATCATGCTTTTGGCAAACCAAATTAAATGATAGTAATGTCCAATTGATAAGTTACACAGTACAATGGTACCTCTACCTACAAACACCTCTACTTAAGAACTTTTCTAGATAAGAACCATGTATTCAAGATTATTTTGCCTCTTCTCAAAAACCATTTTCCACTTACAAGACCCGAGCTCCCAAAACTGTAACCGGAAAAGGCAGGTAGAAGCCTCCGTGGGGCCTTTCTAGGAATCTCCTGGGAGGAAACAGGGCAGAAAAGGCAGAGAGAAGCCTCTGTGGAGCCTCTCTAGGAATCTCCTGGGAGGAAACAGGGCCTCCACCCTCCCTGTGGTTTTCCCAATCGCACGCATTATTTGCTTTTACATTGATTCCTATGGGAAAAATTGCTTCTTCTTACAAACTTCTCTGCTTAAGAACCTGGTCACCGAACGAATTACGTTCGTATGTAGAGGTACCACTGTATATTATGTGGTTTGCAATGAAAAATGCCATTGTTTTTTATTCGTAATTGGAAAAAGAAGAATGCAGTATTCTACCAAATAGTATAGAAAAGCAAGTGAATATGTAATACCTGTAAACATGGATGTGATTTGCTTTACTTGGATGAAATGAATGTTAGCACTGTTTGGTTTAAATCAGTTAATTCTTTGTTATTTGCGTATTCTCAGGGAAATGAGCAGCAAGGCAAAAATAGTCTGTATTTTACAGTGAAGCTGTTTTTCATGTAAATACACAATAAGTTTTTTTCTGTTCATATAAATTGTTTGGGACTTGAGTGGCATATATGAAAGCAATTGGGAACTTCACAAACTGCAATTGACTTGTATGATTTGCATATTCTAAACCTCTATTAAGCAATATATAGTGAAACTGTTAGAAGTTCTTCACTTCCCCTCCATAGTTAAATGTACGCATCATAATTTGATAACTTCTAATTTTCCTTTTAAAATATACTCCTGAAAGCAAAATTGTCACATTCTGATGCTGTTTCTGATTCAAGATAACAGTGGGTCAGAAAAAAGTTTGAAACATGTTATACCAGGAATTTAAAAATAATTTTCCTGTTAAAAAAAACAAAATATAATCATAAGAATTATTACAAATAATGCACAGAATTCTGCCATGCTACCTATTTTTTTTATTTTCTTAATTATGATTTTTTGTTCAACATGCCTTGAAAATGGACAATATTTTTTGTAGTTACTGGACTTTGAAATGCAATCCAAAGATGATGATCTCTCCTCTTTATTGGAAATGACATTACATAGAATGCAATCTCATTAACCTGAATAATAAACTTTAAATATTATTGTCTCAAGTGTCCTGTAATCCAGCGGTGATATTTAGCTGCTCTAAAGCGGATGGAGACCACCTAGCTTCATTAAAGTGAAGCCTGTTTTTAGGAGTATTCCATGTGTTTAAAATTCTGGGTTATCTATTGGAATCAATTTACATTATTTGCACATTGTTCCTACAGTCCAACTCAGTCAGCAGTGAACTTGTAAGATCTTGGACATACAGTGATACCTCGTCTTATGAACGTAATTGGTTCCGGGACGAGGTTTGTAAGGTGAAAAGTTTGTAAGACAAAACAATGTTTCCCATAGGAATCAATGAAAAAGCAATTAATGCATGCAAGCCCAAAACTCACCCCTTTTGCCAGCCGAAGCGCCTGTTTTTGCGCTGCTGGGATTCCCCTGAGGCTCCCCTCCATGGGAAACCCCACCTCCGGACTTCCGTGTTTTTGTGATGCTGCAGGGGAATCCCAGCAGCGCAAAAACAGGTGCTTCGCTGGCAACGGAAGTCCAGAGGTGGGGTTTCCCATTGAGGGGAGCCTCAGCGAAATTACAGCATCGCAAAAACACAGAAGTCCTTGAAACCCCACCTCTGGACTTCCCCTTTGGGTTTGTAAGGTGAAAATAGTTTGGAAGAAGAGGGGAAAAATCTTAACCCCGGGTTTGTATCTCAAAAAGTTTGTATGACAAGGGATTTGTAAGACGAGGTATCACTGCATAGCTGTATGCTGGACAAATTCTGCTACCAAACAACCAAAATAATCACCAGGACAACAAAATGGACAGCCAAACTGCAAGCACAAAGTGGCAGCAAAATCTGGTTTAATTCCAGTTTTATGGATTCTGGCTGAATTTCAAAATCATAAGAGTCTAGCTAAACTCCACCATCCCACAAAATCTGTGATTCTCTCCTCCCAAATTTGCTTGCAAACACCCAAGGGCTCATGACCCCCTTGTCTCCCTACCTGGGATAAGGATATAAGCTCAGATTCTTGCAGTGTTAAAATATAGGACTAAAAGAATTTTGGTTTACTAATACTGAATGTGTTAATAGGAATGAATATAGAAGGAATGAAGTGTTATTCCAAATAAAAAATTGCAACTAGGTCTACAGTCATTTGCTGTATAATTAAAAGGCAAGTAAGGAATAACAGCACAATTATTATAACAACATTTCTCCAAAATTCTGTTGGAGATACAATGAAGATGATGTACAACAGAAAAGAAAGCTAGAACTAAGAGTGGTCTCAATAATAAGCTTTTTACCCACATTCTTAACATTTTTTTACTCCATGTATTTTAATTAACTAAGATTTACATGAAAGAACTGCATTGACCACAGCATAGAAGAAGTGGATGCTTAGGCATCAGCATATCAATCATGGTGCCTCTCTGAACTGTATTAAACTAAATTGCCAGTGTAGAGATGTGCAGAATTAATTGATAAATTGATAAAATATTCCAAATAACTGGAGAACATTCCATATATCTACAGATCAAGCAGAATTTCCCTCTGGACCATTTCACTTATGTAACCAAATGGGAGATTTCCATGCTGGAACAGGCTGCTGGACTAAAGGCAAACTCCACCTCCTCTACCCCTGTTCTCAATCAATCTACCCATCTTTTTGTTATCATATTGATATATTCTCATTTTATTTTCAATTGTTTTATTTTTCTATTATTTTATTTCTGTTTTGTTAACATTCTTTGCATTTCTTTTTATTGTTGTATGCCACCTAAAGTACTGTAGTCCCTAAACATGATAGGTGCCAAGCATAGTTCCCTCTAAGCTGAGCAGTGAGCAATCGCTCACTTAAAAATCATCATCAACTCAGAGTTTTCCAAACCTGCCCAGAAGCCGAGAGGGAAGGAGAGAGAGAGGAAGAGAGAGAAACAGATAGAAAAAAGAGAGGAAGGAAAAGAGAAAGAAAAAGAATGGGAGTAAGGAAGAGAGAAAGAAAATCAAAATCTAGTTTGAAACTAGCTCAACTATTTAAGTGGCATTTTGATATTGATAGAGTTGCCCTATTATGAGCTCACTGTTATAGATACACAGTACAGTATTTTATTTTGAAATTCTCTGAGGCAAAACAGGGTGGGGTTTTTATTTGTTTGTTTGTTTGTTTGTTTGTTTGTTTATTATTTCTGTGCCACCCAGTCCTGAAGGGACTGCTGCTCAGACACTATACTTTTCTGCCCACCCCCCCAAAAAATTAGAGGGAACACTGGTGCCAAGTAAATTTAACAAAGTAAATCTTCCCACCTTAAGATTAGTCTATCTATTCAACTGAGAAAAAGAGAAATTATTGTGCCATGCAGTTCAGGCTAATCACATGATGTTAGGAATCCAGACAATTATAACAACAATTATAACAATTAAAATCAAGAATACTATTACCACCTTTATTGTAAGGTTATAAGTTTGAAAGTACGTTCCCCTTCCAGTTTCATCAGCTCAGATAGGGGAGATGAACAATTCAACAGCAGAATATTTGTGATTTACCCCAAGTAAGATATACAATTATAATTCATGGATTTTCTTCTGGCCACTCTGCCAGCCTGTGCTTTTTGCAGCAACAAGAATGTATGTATGTATTTAAGTATGCATGCATGTATGCATTCATTCATTCATTCATTCATTCATTCATTCATTCATTCATTCATTCATTCGGATTTATATGCCGTCCAACTCCCAAGGGACTCTGGGTGCAATCTTCCTCCTATTGGTGATGCCTGGACTTTTTATTTATTTTTTATTTTAATCAATATATTCATTTTATTTATAGTTTTACTAAAGATTTCAGTTGTTTAGAATTGCAATATGTCCTAGCTGCTATGCTTATACAGTAGAACCTCGACATACGAGCTGCTCTATATACGAGCATTTCGAGATGCAAGCTAGGAGGGGAAAGATATTTTGATTCTACTTACGAGCCCAAATTCGGGGTATGAGTGTTCCTTCCGCTGCCGCCAGGCTCCGCCCGGCTGTCATTCTGTAGAGAAGCAAGAAGCGGAGGAAGAGCTGGATGCTGGCGATGGCGGAGGAAGGCAAATGCGGCTTGGAAGCTGGGAGGGGGGCAGAATATGGGAGGAGAGAGGCAGCCTCCACGCTTTCCTTTCGGAGGAAGAGCTAAGTGGCCAAAGACGTTCCGCCCCCCTCCCAGCTTCCAAGCCGCATTCGCCTTCCTCCGCCGCCGCCAGCATCCAGCTCTTCCTCCGCTTCTTGCTTCTCTACAGAATGACAGCCGGGCGGAGCCTGGCGGCGGCGGAGGAAGGCAAATGCAGCTTGGAAGCTGGGAGGGGGGCGGAACGTCTTTGGCCACTTAGCTCTTCCTCCGAAAGGAAAGCGTGGAGGCTGCCTCTCTCCTCCCATATTCCGCCCCCCTCCCAGCTTCCAAGCCGCATTTGCTTTCCTCCGCCGCCGCCAGGCTCCGCCCGGCTGTCATTCTGTAGAGAAGCAAGAAGTGGAGGAAGAGCTGGATGCTGGTGGCGGCGGAGGAAGGCGAATGCGGCTTGGAAGCTGGAAGGGGGGTGGAATATGGGAGGAGAGAGGCAGCCTCCACGCTTTCCTTTCGGAGGAAGAGCTAAGTGGCCAAAGACGTTTCGCCCCCTCCCAGCTTCTAAGCCGCATTCGCCTTCCTCCGCCGCCGCCAGCCGGAGCGAGCTGCTGGGCTGCGCGTGGCAGGAGAAGCCTGGACAACGCTGGAGCGCTGGGCAGCACTACCGCGGCCGCAGGGAGAGGCGGGCATGTGGGCTGGCGGCATTGGGCTTGGTGGAAAGTCTGGGGGCAGCTCCAGCGACTCCCCTCCCGTGGCTGCTGTTGAGGCGGCAGCGGCGTCCGCCTCCGGCGCGCGGCTCTCTCTCCATTCTTCTCTTTCCCCCTCTCGGGCTCCGAATGCGGCGGCGGGAAGAGGAAACGAGGCGCAAGGCAGCGCATCTGCAGGAACGGGTGGTGGGGCGCCGTTGTTGTCCTCACGGCGCAAAGCCACACAGTCCCGGATCGCTTGCTTCCCCGGCCAGCAAGCCGGCTGCCTGGGAAAGCAGCGCATTTGAAAAACGCTTTCCCAGGCAGCCAGCTTGCTGGCCGGGGCGGCGGCGGTAGTGCTGCCCATTTTTTTGAGGGGAAAAGACGTCGGTTGAGGGGTGCCCGGTGCTTCCCGGCGAGGAGGAGGAGGAGCTGGGCTCCGGAGGGGCGCACGGGGAAGGGCTTGAGCCGCCGCCTTCTCCTTTCCTGCTGCATCAGTGGCTTCCCTCGCAAAAGGCTGCGCCCAGTGCCGGCTGTTTGCCCCGCGGCTCTCTCGCCTCAGCGAGGAATAAGCAGCACGCGAGGCTGCGGCGAGAAACAACAGCAGCAGGAAAGGAGAAGGCGGCGGCCCCGTGCGCCCCTCCGGAGCCCAGCTCCTCTTCCTCCTCGCCGGGAAGCACCGGGCACCCCTCAGCCGACGTCTTTTCCCCTCAAAAAAATGAGGCTTTCCGCCTTACGCCCTGCCTGATCCCACACTTTCCACCCGCAAAGATCAGCCTAGAGGCTTCGCCCTTCCCGCCCGCTCCCCCGGGAAAGAAAAAGCAGCCTGGCTCCCTTTTCCCTGGCCCTTACCTTCACAGCTCAGGCAGCGCTGGACTCCCCGCCGCCGCCGCCGCCGCTACCGCCGCCTCCGCCCTCGGGCTTGCACGCATTAATCGCTTTTCCATTGTTTCCTATGGGAAACAATGTTTCATCATACGAGCTTTTCGACGTACGAGCCTCCTTCCGGCACCAATTAATCTCGTAAGTCGGGGTTCTACTGTACTAAACTGGTAAGTAGGTGTATATTTCTATGTAATTAAAATAGTCTGTACAAGTCTGAACTTTTCCCACAAGAATATTTCTACAGGTGCCACTGGATGGCATGAATGAGTATTGCTTAGAATAGCAAAGAGATTTTGAGGCAGCAAATTATTTGGAAATATATTTTCTAGCCAAACCTTTTGAAAAAAACATAAAATATTTATGTAGGGGCACTCTTTATTGACTGAATATGTAGTTTGTCCATAAACAAAGCCAATCTATTTTTCAGTTAAAAACAGCTGGTAGCAAAGTACCATAGTTATTCCTTATAATTCTCACTATGGGGCAGTCTTCACCAACCTGTAGAAACAGAAAGTGATTGATAAAAATCATGCATGTCCTCAAATAATATTTTATCTGTATATGCATATACCAACAGTATATGTTGGCAACTTGAAGTCTGCACACATATTAACTATACAAATCCAATAAATAAAATAAATAAATAAATGTGTGCAGACTTCTGCATTTAACTATTAATGCCTGGAATTCTCTATTTTTATATTTCTTGATCTTACCAACTTCAGCTTCCAGAATTCTCCAGCCAGATTACCATATCTCTATAAACCTAACAAAAATATCAGGCCTGGAGATGTGTCTCTTTTAATAGTTCTACTCTACAACCGAAGATAAAATATGCTATTTTGTCTTTACCATTCTCAGCTGTGCTCTTGTTATAGAGTAAGAAACAGAGTAAGAAATCTTTTTTTCCCCTACCATGGTAGAATTGAAAAACAGGGCACCCAATTCACCCACTAAACATCTTTGGCTTTTAACAGAGGTTCACACTCTGTGTTTTCTAAAAGTCCCAGAAGCCTCTATCAGCTGCCACCCAAATCACAATTTTAATGGGACAGTATAAGAAATTGATTGAATATATTACTGATGGGTTATTTTAACTTTAGTAACATATAAGTGCTATTTGTTGCTTCTTTCTCCTCCCAAAATATTATTTTTTAGAGTATACTTCCCTCTCCCCTCTTGTACCACTCAAAAGACTATAATGACTTTCAGCTCCTGGTTTTCAATGCTCATGTAATTTTCTAGCCCATTCTTTTATCATATGTAGTATAATGAGTGGGTATTTATTAGTTATCCAACTAGCAATAAAATACAATGGCAACAAAAAACAAATAGATGAAGCATGGGAAACTGTTAAGCTACAGTAGAAATAGTTTAACCCCAGATATTATATACAAAGCAGCCATTAGCTATTGAAACACTTAATAGTATATATATGAAGTTAGAACACTAAATGTGAATTTAGGACAGGCCAGCGTCCACTTCCTAAATAAGTTGTCTTATGATTCCCAGCCACTTCCCAACTGCAAGTGTAATTCTAATTTCATCATCTATGTAGAATGCCAACTTACTACAAACTAACTATAAGGTTAAACAGCTGTTTACATAAAGATGTTGGTGACATGTTACATATTCAGTCATGACTAGATACTGTACATCAGGTCTATTGTGAGCAGAGGCAATTTGTGGGCAAAATTAAATCAGGAACTTCCTATATATACAAAGACTAATTGGATATATAACTTGGATAATTTATGGTGTAGATTTTTATTGCTAGTCATTACCTGCAAAATCAACTAGATCTAATATGCATACAGTTCTTGATGGCTTTTCTCCTCCTAAGAGTCTGTTTTTTCCTACCACTTCTATTATGGCTTTCGGCCAAATCTATTCTAATTAATTTTGCATCTGTTTTCAGGGTTGATGTATTCTGCCCATATCTCTTCTTCAGAGACTAGGCATGTCTCACATATTTTCCAATAGATCATATAGCTTCCCACTTGGTTTTTTCTTAACAGCTGGCATGCAATCTTCATGCAACCGAGAAGTCATTCATTACCGATGGGTTCCTCACTAAGTCACAATTCAATAGTAAATTCTTTCCTGTAATTTGAAACCAAGATAGTAAACCCAGGTATATAACCCGGAACCTGATACTTTTTTGGGGGGGGGGCATCCTATTAACTAAATGTCATGAAGCCATTAATTGCTCCTTTTATACAAGAGGTGTGTGTGTGTGCGTTTCCAAATCTGCAAAGCAGATTCCCAATTTTCTAAGTATTTGACTTGCCTACATTATCAAGCATAGAAAACTTTGGGACACTGCCACAATTTATGTCTCTCTAAATAAAGTGTGGAAACTTCTGATCGTCTGCCTAAGTCAGGATTGTTAAATATGTGTCCTTCAAGCCCACATTTAGCATGTGATAGAGTGAGTGCTGGGGACATATACCCTTTCAGAGGAGAAATCCTTCCATTCTAGAGTGCTGACAATATGGAAAGTTGTAGGCTATTCTGATTCTTATCTGAAAGTAAAATGTGGCAAGAGACTTGAAATATGAGCCTTCTTGTAGTTTAAAGGAAGTGTAATGTACTATAGGATGTTTACAACTTCTTCCCATTGTCTTAGCAGAAATTTTATTAATCATTAAACAAAAGCATCAACGTCTCTATGTTTTTGATCAGGGACTGTTTCATACATATTTTTTTATCTTCTGAAACCCAAGTGGTTTATAAATAAAATAAAAAGAAACTGAAGATAAATACACAACAAATAGCAATAAAATTTGGGTTTTCCATACAACAGATACAAAATGTAGTGAAATTCAGCAGGTTCTGGAAAACCAATAATGGAAATTTGAGTAGTTCGGACAACTGGCAAATACCATCTCTGGCTGGTCCCAGAGTGGGATGGGAATGGAGATTTTGCAATATCCTGCCCCCAGGAGTGGGATGGGAATGGAAATTTTGCAGTATCCTTCCCCTGCTATGACTATCAAGCCATGTCCACATAATCGGTAGAGAAAAATTTTAAATTTAATCCTAATGTAAACATAAAAATGGTTAACTTTTAAGTTCCTGAAGAAATGGTTTTTGACCAAATAATCCGATATGGCACCAGATTCGGTTCCATGGGAATTTGGTTGACATCTTCGAAAGGATAGTATACAGTGTTCCCTCATTTATCGCGGGTATTATGTTCCAGAAACACTCGCGATAAATGAAAATCCGCAAAGTAGGGACAATTGGGAAGTAGGGCTATTGTATCCCATAATGGCGGCCAACTGCGGCATACAATCTTCCTTCAACATGTCAAGTAGCATGACTTTCTCTTTATTGTAAGCATCTTTCGCTTACACTTAGGCTCGATGCCAGAAGCCATAGAACTTGCAGGACATTTGGGTGACATGGCAGGGCTTGAATGTATTCAGTTTTTACAGAAAACTTTTATTTATTAATTTTTATAAAACCCGCGATGCACCGAGTCTGCGAAAGAAGAACCGCGAAGTGGTGAGGGAACACTGTACTTCCTTTTCTAGTCTCTTTTGGAAATTGCTTATTAACTGAATTCAGCTAAAATCTGGTAGAAAGGAAACTTTCTATCAGATGTTATGGCATTATGAGTTATCTTCAACCTCTTGCAAAAGAAGTTTTAATTACAAGTTGAAGATTTTTTTTAAAAAAAGATGTTTTTTGGAATAAATAGCAAAAGGATAATTCAGACTTTGATTGTGAAAAGCTGATCGCCGGCTGCAAAAACTTAGGGCTTGGAAAACATTATTCTTTGCAGAGAGCTTGCAAGTGGGAAAGAGCTGGGAATATCATTAGCACCTGGTTAGGGCTGGAAATAAACATTTGGAGCAAATTAGATCAATGGGATGGGGGAGGGGAGACTGCAAATACTTAGGGCTTGGGAAACATTCTTCACGGAGAGTAACAATGAAAGAGATTGGGAAATAAATATCTGGAGCAAGTAAAGCAATGAAAAAAAAACCCTAGAAAGACAGGGTTTGGAATACATTCTTGGCAGAGAGTAACAATAAAGAGCTTGCAAGCCGGTAAGAACTGGGAACATCATTAGCACTTGGTTAGGGCTGGAAAGAAACCTACTCAGAGCAAGTTAGAATAATGGGGGGGGGAAAACCCTGCAAAGACTTAGGGCTTGGAAAACATTCTTCACAGAGAGAAACAATGAAAGACCCTGCATGGTAAGGGCTGGGAAGATCGTTAGCAGCTAGTTAGGGCTGGGGGGGGGAGTTACATTGAGAGTGTAAGACACATCCTAATTATCAACCTCATTTAAGGAGGAAAAAGGTGTGTCTTATACACCGAAAAATACAGTAATTACAATTCAACCTCTTCTTAAATGTAGAATGAGCAAAACTGTTTCCCAAGAAGTTTTTGGGTGTTCAACCTAGATTTTGAATTGTCCAGATGTCGCCTCTTTCAACCCAATAGAGTTTATTCCATCTGTTTTCTTGCAGGGAATTGTTATTAAATAATTAGCAGTTAACCTTCTTTGTAGAGTCTAAGTGGGAAGGTCTTGAGTAAAACCCTGGCTTTTTAGAGCTTTTGTGCATGCTTTTTAGTATGTAAAAATTAATTAAACATCTTCCAGCTGTGTTTTTTTGTTATTCCATATGTAAATAGCATATTGTATTCAGCTGATTGGCATTTCTAATTTAACCTCTTGTTCCTGTTAAGAGCAGGCAGACACCGAATAAAAATAAATCTTTCATCACAGTGATTGTGTCTTCCCATGACAAGGAATGCTGGAAATATTTTCCCAGCTAAGTGTTTCCAGATCACTAGGCCTTGTTTCCTAAGCTGCAAGTTTAAATACATTTGGATCAATTATTTTTTCCATCAATTCAGATGTATGCCTACATTCAAAGTTGTACTCTCATAGAATCTCTCTATTTTATAGTAGTGTGGTTCTAAGCTGTTGCATTCTCAGACTGAAGCGCATATGGTTCAGTCAGGTCCTCCATTCTGGAGCGAAAATACTGACTGTTGATTGGCTAGACTGTCTGGCAGCTCCTATCAAAGGGCTGGCTGTCAGACAGAGCCTTCGCTGGGTTGTAAATAGTTGCCAAATAAAGAGCTGTTGTTTTGAAGCCTCTGTTTGCCTCTTCCATTCACCCTATTCAATATAAGCTGAGGTCCAGAGGTTACTGAGCATGCCAATCTATTAAAGCAGTCTAAAGTCACTCTGTAAGTGGCTATATTAATTATTTAAATAAAAATAATAAATAAAAATAACAGATTTCCCTTGTGCCACACTTGATGTCCATAGAAAACAGACTGCTTCCTTGAATTGATAAGCTGTAGTAGACCAGTGATGGCGAACCTTTTCTTTCCTTGGGTGCTGAAAGAGCGTGCGTGTGCAGTATTGCGCATGCGTGAGTGCCCACACCCATAATTCAGTGCCTGGGGAGGGTGAAAACAGCTTCCTCCATCCCCCAGAGGCCCTCTGGAGGCCAGAAACGGCCTGCTTCCCAACTTCTGGTGGGCTCAGTAGGCTCATTGTTTCACCTTTCCCAGGCTCCAAAAACTTCCCTGAAGCCGGGGGAAGGTAAAAACACCTTCTCCATCCTCCCGGAAGCTCTCTGGAAGCCAAAAGTGCCTTCCCAGATCCTCTGTGAGAGACAAAAATCAGCTGGCCGGCACACACATGCACGTTGGACCTGAGCTACCTCAACGGCTCGCATACTAGCAGATATGGCTCCGCGTGCCACCTGTAGCTCCCGTGCCATAGTTTTGCCATCACTGTAGTAGACTGTCCAGGAATCAAACAGATAACTGATAACCTTGAGGATTCCAAAAGGAAAAAGCCATATTTCCTTAATAGAGCACGTAGCATGGGACAGATGCACAGATCAAATGTAAATAGCCATCTGAAAACAGTCACTGCAAGTGGAATCTGAATCCAGGAAAGGATTGCACCATTCCTTCAAAAATAAAGCATTAGACTAAAATGTAGCATGAAAGCAGTGTGGGTCAATAGGTGCTCAGATGCTAGTCTGTAGTCCACACTCTGCCAGATATTTTTACAGTATCTAAAAAGTTCACCATGGTTTATGATTTGCATTTATTGTTCTTGATTTGCTTCTTTTTCAAAGGCATTATTGTTGTAAATACATATTTAAGGATTTTTTTCAAATAATAGAGAGCAAAATTGAGCTGGGGTGGCGCAGCAGGTAGAGTGCTGTACTGCAGGCCACTGAAGCTGACTTGTAGATCTGAAGGTCAGCGGTTCAAATCTCATCACTGGCTCAAGGTTGACTCAGTCTTCCATCCTTCCGAGGTGGATAAAATGAGGACCCGGATTGTGGGGGCAATAGCCTAGCTCTGTTAAAAAAGTGCTATTGCTAACATGTTGTAAGCCGCCTTGAGTCTAAGGAGAAGAGAAATGGGGGAGAAGAAGATTGCTGGAGTTCAATAATGATAATATATAGATAAATGCAATAATAAATGAAACTTTGAAATGAAAAGGCTGGAGGAGAATTAAAATTTAAAGAAGATGAAAAATAATATGGGAATTCTACCAAAAAGTATATAAACAAGATGCTATTGAAGATGAAAAAAATTGTCAATACTTAGAAAAGGCAAATTTACCTAAAATTTCAGAA
Organism: Erythrolamprus reginae; assembly: GCF_031021105.1. Taxonomy (NCBI): domain Eukaryota; kingdom Metazoa; phylum Chordata; class Lepidosauria; order Squamata; family Dipsadidae; genus Erythrolamprus; species Erythrolamprus reginae. Next base: position 47,944,749 of record NC_091963.1, read on the forward strand.
ACTATTAGGGAGACATTGGATGCTAAGGTATCAATGATGGAACTGTCAGAAGCCATTAAGAAACAAAAGAACAGTAAAGCCCCAGGACCTGATGGACTACCAGCCGAGGTTTATAAGGTATTTGAAGAGGTATTTGGACCTATCTTTTTGGATTTGATAAATGAAATATTTATATAAGCTAAAATTTCAGATATGACAGAAAACAAAAGAATTGATTTAAAGACACTTTTAAACATACAGATAGTGAAGAGGGTAAAATATTTGGGAATTCAGTTAACAGCAAGATGTTCGACATTAGTGGAAGAAAACTATATTAAATTGAAGAAAATTGAAACTGATTTGCAAAAGTGGAAAAACTTGCAGTTGTCATTGCACTAATTAAGATGAATATCTTACCACGATTGCTTTTCCTATTTTCAAACACACTAATTAAAGTTAATAAAACCTTTTTAACGACATGAATAAGATAACAACTAAATTTATTTGGCAAGGAAAAAGACCAAGGATTAGTTTAAAATGTTTACAAGATGTACGAATAAGAGGAGGATTTGGACTTCCAAACTGGCATTTGTATTATCAAGCGGTAGCAATAACATGGATTAAAGAATGGACAACGCTCGGAAACAAAAGCCTTTTGACTTTAGAAGGGCATGATTTACAGATAGGATGGCACTCATTTGTATGGTATAGAAAACGGACTATACATAGGTACTTTCAAAGACATAGCATTAGAAACTCTTTAATTGAAACATGGGAAAAAATTAAAAACAAACATTATTCTTGAGTACCTTATTGGATTGCACCTTTGGAAGCTCAGATACACCCCAGCAGAGTACAGTGGAATAAAATTTAAAGATATAAAGATTTAATAGGACAGTCAAAAAGGTTGAAAACAATGATAGAATTAGAAAAACAAGGTATAAACCTTGATTGGTACACATATATACAATTACAGGCAGAATAATTAGCAAAAATGTTTAAGAATAGATCAATGAAATGCTGGAAATGTAATCGGTTACCAGGCTCTTTTTATCATATGTTGTGGATATACACAGAAGTTAAGAAATTTTGGAAAGAGATTCAGCAATGGATACAGAAGATTTTGAAAAGGACTATTGAATTTAAACCAGAAATGTTCTTATTAGGTATTTTACTAGAACATTTTAATAAAGAAGAAACATATTATACATATTTTAACAGCAGCTAGAATAGCATATGCACAAGATTGGAAGCTGAATAAAATTCCAGACGAAAGAGAAATATTACGTAAGATTTTAGATTGTGGTGAAATTAGTAGGCTTACTTTAAAACTTAAAGATAAAGAGGAGTGTGATTACTATAAGATTTGGGGAAATTTGTATGAATGGTTGGAAACTAAAAATAATTGAGAAGTATTTTCTTTTACTTACTTTTGAAGAAATACATGATGATTTAATTTTAATCTATTAAAGACCCAGATGACGAAATAAGGACTGGTGGCAGCATTAGATAAGGAGTTAACATAGAGATGAAAGGATTAAATTGGACATTGAGTTAAAATGTTAATGTTTTATTATAAATTTTAAAAAGGGAATATAAGGGACAAGATTTTATAATATTGTTATTTGTACATGAAATATATCTCATGTGTGGTTAATTTTAATTAACTTAGCAAAGAAGAGAAATAGAAGTACATATTGAAAGTATTATTAGCGCTTTTTACTCTCTGAATGTTTAACGTATCTAAGAAATATTATTAATTATTATTTTAAGCATTGATTCTGTGTTTTTTATTGCTCATGTTGTTTTATTGCATGTTGAAAGAAAAATAAAGAAAAAATTTATAACCCCCCCCCCCCAAAAAAAAGAGGCTGGAATGAGAGGGGGGGAAACCCAATTTATATTTTAAAATCTGTAACCTTTTTTCCAGAGTGACTTTTTTTTCTATGCCAAATTTATTTATTAATTGGATTTGTATGCCTCTCCTCTTCGAGGACAAATAAATAATGGGATTTCTTAGTAGATTTTAGATATATAGCCACAATTCAAAACTGTTGACACTATAGACATTTTACACTGAAAGTTACTTTTTTTCCATTTCATCTTCTGGCCAGTAGCATAATAAAATGACAGTTGAAAAGTCCAGAGACTAGGCTAGGTAAAGACGGTTCCTTTATTTCAGCTCTTATAGGTAAGTGACAATCAGCGGAATACCGTCTGCTCAACCTGGGGAGAAACCGCTCTTTTTATACATTTGCGGCTCCCGCCAAAAGAGAGCAGCCCGCGTCTGAGCCAATCAGACGCGACTTCCTGTTTCCCGCTTAGACAGCGTTTCCACACGGAACCAACTATTTACAAGGATACAACACCCCTCCCTTCTTAGTCAGAATACATCACTCAAGAAAGCCATGTGACGAAATCCTCCAATCTGCTTGGTCTTCGCGAGGCTCGCTCCGACCTGCGCAGTTCATTTGAGTCCTCGCTTCCAACGGTGGAGGTCGGTTCGCCTGCACTTCCCCAGTGCGGCTGGGGCCTGGTTTGGGCTCCGGCCCGCTGAGTCGATCGGGCAGGCACAACACCGACCTCTGAGGATGAAGATGGTTCGGCGTCGCTGGAGGATCCTTCCTGACTCGATAAGTCCATTTGAATGTCCATTAAAGCGGGTTGCGCGTTACAGTCTATTAGAGTGGGAGAGTCTGTTTTAGCGGTTTGCTCACGGGAGGTTTCAATGCGCTTTCGTACACGGTCAATGTGCCGCTTCCACATTCGACCATCCTCCAATTTTACAATGTATGTTTTAGGAGCAGTTTGTTGTACAATTGTTCCCTTCATCCAATTCAAGCCCCCATCAAAATTCTTTGCAAAAACACTTTGACCCAAATACATTTGTCTTTCAGGGTTCACATACATAGGGTTATGAGTACAAAACCTTGGGTGTAACCTATCCAGTGGGGATCTCAGTTTCCTTCCCATTAGTATTTCAGCAGGGCTTACATGTGTGTGGGAATTTGGTGTAATATGTTGTGTTAACAAGAATTGGTCCAGATGCTGTTGTACATCTCCAGGGCCTGACCTGCGCAATGCCTCTTTTGCAACCCGAACGTATCGTTCCGCCAAACCATTAGCCCAGGGCGAGGAAGGCGAGATGAGGGCATGTCTGACCCCCAAGTTATCTAAAAATAATTCAAATTGCCTGGCTGTCAATTGGGGGCCATTGTCTGACACTAAGATGTCAGGACAGCCATGGGTGGCAAACAAATGGCGCAGAACCTTAATGGCGGCACTCGTAGTTATATTATTCATTGCAATGATTTCCACCCACTTGGAAAATGCATCTACCACTATTAAGAAATATTGTGACCCCACTGGTCCTGCAAAATCAATATGGACCCTGGACCAAGGCCCTGCAGGTTGTTCCCACTCTGCTGGAGTTGTTTTGGGGGGGGTTAGGCCGCGACTCTTGGCATGGATCACACTTGGCTACCCACTTTTCAATATCAGTATCCAGACCTGGCCACCATAAGTGCCCCCTAGCTAGGCCCTTCATCCTGACAATCCCAGGATGGCCCACATGTAACATTGTGAGTACTTTGGTCCTTAGACTTTCAGGAATGATTACTCTATCACCCCACAACAGGCAACCTTTAACATATGACAATTCCAGTCTTTTGGTTTTAAAATCACATAAATCAGATTCTACAGAGTCATTCTGCCACCCCTTAAGTACACAGTTTACCACCTTTTTCAGAATTGGGTCTTGCTGCGTCTGCGCAGCCACCTCCCTTGCAGTAGTTAGTGGGTTATCTTCGAGCTCTATCATTAAAACATCAGCAGATGGGGCAGGGTCCTCTACTAACTCTGCCAGTGGGCACCTACTGAGACCATCTGCGTGGTTGATGGTTTTACCCCCTTTGTGAATGAGCTCATACTGGTATCCTGAGAGGAACAAGTCCCACCTGATTAACCTTGGAGACATAAATGGGGGAGTTGGTTTGTTGGGGGCTAAGAGGCCTAGTAAAGGCTTGTGGTCGGTAACCAATTCAAAACTCCTGCCAAAGAGATAATTATGAAACTTCTTCACCCCAGCCACTAACGCTAGAGCCTCCTTATCTAGTTGGCTGTAATTTCTCTCCGTATTGGTCATTGTTCTTGAAAAGAAAGCAATTGTATTATTTGGCAATACATGTGCCAAAACCCCTCCTACGCCATATGGGGACGCATCGCACGTAAGCCTGACGGGTAGTAACGTGCTATACTGGACTACTACACTTGCGGAAGTTAACAACTGTTTTATTTGTAAAAAGGCTTCATGTTCAGTTCTCCCCCATGTCCAAAGGGTTCCTTTCTGAAGTAGCCGGTGTAGAGGCTCTGCTGCTGTTGCCTTCTGTTTTAAAAAGACAGAGTAAAAGTTTAGAAGGCCTAAGAATGCCTGCAATTCTGTTCTATTCTGTGGCTCTGGGGCTTCCCTGATGGCTTTTAACTTTTCAGTAGTGGGGTGTATGCCTTCCCCATCTATTCTATATCCTAAAAATTCTACACTGTTGGTTCCCCACACACAAATTGTAATCTGGTACATTTTAATGCACCCCTGTGGGTGACAATTGTCTGTGCGAGTGCTGTTGGTTCATCGACAGGGAGCTGCTGGTAAGCTTGGGCTAAATCGATTTTTGCGAACACTTTCCCTTCCCCCAGGGAGTGAAGGAGCTGTTGTACCACTGGAATGGGGTAAGGGTGATGTTGGAGGGCTTTGTTGAGCGTAGACTTATAGTCAGCGCAAACCCTCAAAGAGCCATCCGGTTTAAGAGGCATAACTATGGGTGTTTCCCATGGCCCCTGCTCTACAGGAACTAAAATGCCCTGGCTTATGAGCTTATCTAGCTGTAGGTCAAGCTTGGGAAGGAGCGGAAGGGGTACCCTGCGAGGTTTGAGCCAGACAGGAGGGACCTTGGGGTCAATAGAAAAGGAGATAGGGGGCCCTTTATACGATCCCAAGGTGGGGCTAAACACTTCTGGGAATTCCTGTAAGAAGTTAGGCATGCTATCAGAGTTAACAGTACAGATACCAGAAATTTCAATTCCCAATGGTTCCATCCAAGCCAAACCCAGGAGAGAGTGTCTAGCCCCTGTAACAACAATAATAGGAAGGGTACATTTAACAGTCTTAAACATAATAGGTACATTCACTTGGCCTAGAACAGGTATTATTCCCCCTTGAAAATCTCTAATTACCAATGAGGTTTGTAAAAGGTCAGACTTTGAGAGGCTAGGCATTTACATTATAAGCTTTTCCCACGGCATAATGGTGTATTTAGACCCCGTATCAAGTTCCATAGAGCATGGCTTGTTGTTTAAGAGCAGTGAGATTACAATCTTGCCCCCATTTTTGGTTGCCGTGCTATTCACGGAAAATTGATTGTTACCTCTTGAGTAGTCGCGGTTAGCGGTTGAGTAGTTCTTGCGGCCGGAAAACTGGGGAAACCGGTTTTCACGCGGTTGAGGTGTTTGATTCTGGAAACGAGGAGGACGAGGAGTAGAGAAAGATTCCTCAGGCAAAGGTGCTCTGCAGGCTTCGGCGATATGGCCGCGTTGGTTGCAGCGGCGGCAAATGGCTTCCCGGAAGGGGCAGCATTGGCGCGGATGGTTTCCTCGGCAGCCGGCGCAGGGAGCGACGGGGCGAGGGTATCTGGGTTGTCTCGGTTGGTCCTGTTGCAGCAGGAAACAGCTGTCCTCATTGAGGGCTGGTGGGCTGAGGTCGTCTGGGGCCTCAGCGCGGGAAAACGTGGAGTCGATCTTGGCGATGACTTCTCGCTTGTCGTGCTCCTTCAGCTCTTTGGCAGCAGCGTCGGCGACCTCTGCGGTTTGTGCCAGCTTGATTACTGCCTGGAGAGACGGCTCGTCTTCGGTGAGGAGTTTGTTCCGCACCATGGCATTTCTCATGCCGAAAATTAAGGCATCAGTGAGGCGAGCTTCCGGGCTATCAAACTTGCATTTTGAAAGCACCGTTCGAAGACGCGTCGCGAACTGATTAATGGATTCGGATTCGAGCTTGGCCATTCTTGAAAACTGGTGCCGGAAAACGACGGCTAGTTTCGTAGGCTTGAAATGGCTCACGAGCTTGGTTTGCAGGACGTCCCAAGTGACGGATTTGGCTGGGAGCGGATCGGTGAGAGTCTGGGCGAGATCAAATATTTCTGGGCCGCAGTAGTTCAGGAAGATTGCCCGCTTTCATTCAGCGTCGGCGTCCCTTATTCCCGCGGCTTCGAGGAAGATCTCGAACTTGGCTATGTAGGCGTCCCAGGAAGATTTCTCCGGATCGAAGAACTCTCAGGAGCCCGGCCGATTTGAAGGTTGTCTATCTTGCACGCGTGGTTCTTCCGTCCGTCGTCGCCAGTGAAAAGTCCAGAGACTAGGCTAGGTAAAGACGGTTCCTTTATTTCAGCTCTTATAGGTAAGTGACAATCAGCGGAATACCGTCTGCTCAACCTGGGGAGAAACCGCTCTTTTTATACATTTGCGGCTCCCGCCAAAAGAGAGCAGCCCGCGTCTGAGCCAATCAGACGTGACTTCCTGTTTCCCGCTTAGACAGCGTTTCCACACGGAACCAACTATTTACAAGGATACAACAACAGTATTATAAACTTTTGTTCTAAATGAAATGGTGGGGGGAAGGGGGGTTGGAAACGTCCTTACATTGCAGCAAGAGTTTTGAGACAGTTTGAAATTCTTCAACATATTCCTGCCAATGGTTATGCTTTCCCCCAAATTTACATCATCTTGACAAGAATACAAGGCCCTGAATTGAAGTGAGTGAAGATCCTTGAGTGAAGACAAACCAGTCCTATTCAAATTGTGATTGTTTCCAATGATAATTACCAAATCAGAAGAAGAAAGAGTTTCTTTGTATTCTGCACTAACTGGACCTCTTCTTGAATAACGAATAGCCCAATTCTGGGTACCTAAGTCTTAAAAAGGATTCAGACAAATTGGAACAGGTTCAGAGAATGCAGACATGGACTTGAAATACAGTCATGGACATGCAATTATACCCTGAAAAAAGAAGAAGTTATAGTACAAATATAGCCTTCTGAGCACACATACCCTGCCCTAAGTATATTACAGTCATTGGGAACAATCCACAACCATGGAATATTATAGCTGTTAGGCAAATTCACAGTAGATTTGGCACTCTGAATCCTACTTGACAGCAACTTGAGCACACAATTAAAAAGCATCCGAAAACATGTATCACAGAACCTAAGCGACCTTGATACACTTTACATTCATGAGATTGTTTCAGGAAGTTTTATTATAAGGTAAACAAGTTTTCTGCCATGTAGAGTGTTGAAATACAGTGTGTAGAGACAGAAGGTGATTCTGTATAACTGAAGCTGTAATTGAGCACATCTGATAAAATCCCAGATTAAAGGAAATCAATTCAAGAAATTCAGATAAAGGAGCACCAATCTGAATAATGGAATGGTTTTTATTTAAAAAAATATTTTCACAATACTATACACATGCAGATTTAAAATAATCTACATACCTATGGTAAAAAGGATGAATAAATATTAGATTAATTTTATTATAATTATGTGCTGTCTTCTGTATTTAATATCTACAGAAAAAGCAGAATATAACAGAAACCCATGTTTTACAAGTTTCATGCATTTCAAACATATATTTTGGGTCAATAATAGCAGGAAGTGAGTGGCCTGTCTTAATTCGTTTGATTTGAACTGGTATTTCACTAAATGAAAAATTAATTTACCTGCATTTAAAGTTTCAATTTCTAATTTAGCATATTTCCAATGTAAAATTTTCTTTTTAATGTCTGTTTCCTTTTTAATGATATAAAGTAAATAATATTCTGAATGCTAATAATTTTTTTCTAGAAAATGGGAGAGAAGCCATTTATATACATATAAAATCTATACAGCATTTAGACTAAGCTATACAAATAGGAATATATATATATATTACATACACACATACAGTGGTACCTCATACACACATACAGTGGTACCTCTTCTTACGAACTTAATTCGTCCCCTGACCAGGTTCGTAAGTAGAAAGGTTCGTAAGAAGAAACAATTTTTCCTATAGGAATCAATGTAAAAGTGAATAAAGCGTGCAAAACGCATCCCAAAACTCACCCTTTTTGCCTTATTCCTACCGGCATTCGGATCCTTGTTCAGGGATGGGTGGACGAGGCGTGGGGGGCGGAGAGACAGCGGAGGCTGCCAGGAAGGAGCCTTGTAGGTGGATTAACATGCGCGGGAAGCTGCCTGGCGGCTTGTCAGCCGGCGGGGCTTTCACACTCCTTGAAAGTGTTTTTGGTGGCAATGGCAGGCAGAGGAGAATCCTGGCCGTGGCAAGGACCGGAGCTTCAGCCTCTGACAAAGCTCCCTGGCACCCACTTCCTCCAGGGGAGTCCATTCAAGGCGCCCAAAGCAGTGGGCTTTAACTCCCCACTCCCCCAGCAGGCTTGAGAACTGTCTTAATTGGAAGGAGCGGTGGAAGGAGAAGTGAAAGCAAGGAGGAGAGATGCGTGCCCTCCTCCTCCTTCTCCTATTGATCTCACTCCACACGGAACAAACTACAGGCCAAAAAAAGTGAAAAGGCTTTTTGATTGGGGAGCGCAGCTGCCAGGGATGAGGGTGCATGTGAGTGGGCGGGGAGAAGGAGGAGGAAACAGAATGAACTAGGGCTTGCTTTCTCGCTTAGCGTCCTGAGCTCCCTTCTCAAATACCCAGCCGCTGTCAACACCCCCCCCAAGAGTGACTGAAAGTTCCACAAGGACAGTCACAGGAGAAAGTCTTGGGGGGGATGGGAGTCCCTCGCAGTCAGTGTGGTGTGGAGCATCCCATTGCGGTGTCTCCCATGTCAGAGCCCCCCCAGAATGGGCCTGGATCCCGGGCTGCCCTCTCCCACAGCTGCCAGTAGTTTCCCTTCAGGGAGAGAGAGTGCGATTCACCTCGCCCACACCCCTGTGGTTGTTTCTGCTGTGGTAGTCAAAAGAGAGCGATGCCCATGGAGTCTTGGTAGCCTACCAAATGCCGCTGCCACCACAGGAGGGCTGCCATTTGGGAGGGGGAGAGAAAGAGAAATATCCAAGGACCTTTACTCGGGAGCAAGCGGATGGAGGATTGTCTGCTGGAGAATTGTGCGAAAGGTGTCTCTGTTCGGTTCACAACTAGAAGCGTCCTAGGTAGCCTGGTCGATGCACCAAGATTTGCGAAAATGCGAGACAGCCTCATTGTCTCCTTTTTCTTTCTTGTGAACGACTTTAAGTGACAACTCCTTTTTGCTGGGATCCCTCTTCAGAGGAAGCCTTGGAGAAGCTCACCTTGCCTGTTTCCCAGCTGCTAAAAATGCCAGGTAGCCCACCGAATACGACCCCCACCACCACGCAAGGGGGGGGAGAGAAAGGGATGAAAAGGCATAATGCGAAGTAGAGGCGGCGCGCAAGGGCCCCCTTGGCTCAGCTGCTTGATGCCTCTGTGGGGGCTGTTGGGCCGTTCCCAAGCTGTTCCTCCATGACTCTTCACTAGTCAAGCAGTGATGACAGCATTTGGCAGGCTACTGGCATTTTTACCCACTTTTGACTCCCTCTCCGGCCTTTGGCGGTGGACCCAAGCACCCATGGCAGTCGCTGCCTTGAGCCACATGCAGGGTGCCGTGGGCAAGCAGCAGCTCTGGAGTCACATCCACCTAAGGACTCCATGGGCACCACTCTCTTTTGGCCACCGCTGCAGAAACTACCGCGGGGGTGGGGGTGAGGTGAATCACATGGTCTCTCCCTGAAGGGAAACTACTGGCAGCTGTGTGAGCAGGCAGCCTGGGATCCAGGCCCGTTCTGGGGGGGGGGGGGGTTTGTCAGCGGCTGGGTATTTGAGGAGGGGGCTCGGAATGCTAAGCAGGAAGGCAGACCTTCATTCATTCTGTTTCCTCCTCCTTCTTCTCCCCGCCTGCTCACATGCACCCTCATCCCTGGCAGCTGCACTCCCCAATCAAGAAGCCTTTTCACTTTTTTTGGTCTCTAGTTTGTTCTGTGTGGAGCAGGATCAATAGGAGAAGGAGGAGAAGGGCACATGTCTCTCCTCCTCACTTCCGCTTCTCCCCCTGCCGCTCCTTCCAATTAAGACAGTTCTCGAGTCTGTGGGGAGAGTGGGGAGTTAAAGCCCACTGTTTTGGGTGCCTTGAAGGGACTCCCCCAGAGGAAATGGATGCCAGGCACAGAGTGCGAGCCAGGGAGCCTTCTCTGAGGCTGAAGCTCCAGTCCTTGCCATGGCCGGGATTCCCCGCCTCCGGACTGCTGCCACAAGCTAAGGGAAAATCCCAGGCGCTTTGGCCAACAATAGTCAACGTTGGCAGTCCAGAGGCAGGGAATCCCGGTGGGGACGGCAAGCAAATGGGAAATCCCGGTGGTGGCTGTCACAAGGCAGGGGAATCCCTGCGGCAGTAAGAGAGTGCACGCACAGTAAGAGAGTGCATGCACCCGGGCTCGGGTTCGTAAGGTGAAAATGGTTCTTAAGAAGAGGCAAACAAATCTTAAACACCAGGTTCGTATCTCGGAAAGTTTATATGAAGAGGCATTCGTAAAAAAGCTTTCCATGCAATGGTAAATGTAACAGTATATTTTAGATGAATTCAGTTAGGATCTTATTATTTTTCAAATATTTTCATGAATATAATGCCTGGAAGAGCATATTCACTAGTTTGCTCTGTATGAGCCACTGTTCTGAATTTGCAGGAAATCTGACTACCACCCACACTTTCCTGAATGTTTAGACCCACTGGGTATGAAACTGGCATCTATATAAACTTGCATAGGAGTCCTTAGTTTTTAAATACAATGTGCTGAACTGTACTTTCCATCATTACTCATCTATTGGCCATGTTGGCTCTAGCTGACTGGAATATGAGCTCAAGGCATTATTTCTTTTAACATCAGAAGCTGATCCTATTCCTAGAATTCTGAATGGTGTCTATCTATTTCATTGGTGTTATTAGCCAGCAAATGGTTCCTTCCTAACTGTCCCATTTAAACTGTCAGCAAGTATGATTTAAACGCATTGCATCTCTTTTGTTTTAATATTTAATGCTTTATTTTTTAAAAAAACTAAAACTAAATAGTCTTTATTCAATGATGAAATCCAATTTTTTTTTTTACTACCGGTTTTGTTGGCATGGTTTTGTGGGCATGGTGGGTCTTGATGGGCATGGCAGGGGAAGGATACTGCAAAATCTCCATTCCCACCCCACTCTGGGGCCAGCCAGAGATGGTATTTGTCGGTTGTCTAAACTACTCAAAATATCCTCTACCAGTTATCCAGAACCTGTGACAATTTGCTGGATTTCACCCTGGTCTTTATTTCTCTTCAGCTCTTTTGGGGCACATCCGCACAGAAGTTAAGTCAGAATGAATTCAGTGATATTTAATACAACATTAGAAGGGTTTGGGCTGCTTAAATTGCCCAAACCAACAAACATAAAATGTTTCCAAGTAATTCAGGCAGCTAAAGCATGTACAAATTTTACATTGCAATAATAATAATTAAAAAATAAAAATGAAAGACTCCTTATAAACACTGCCAACAAATTATGATTTGCTTTTATCCTTTAAAAGTTAAAGGATTGTTAAGAAAACCTGAAGAGCTTATTTGAAGAACTAACAGTGCTAAATTGAGGTATTATTGTATTTTAATAACCTAACAGTATGAAGTCAAATATAGTGTTCCTTTGGTTTGTTTCTGTTCTTGATACACAGGAAAATTCCTTCAGCCAGTCATGAAAAAGTTAAATCTTGAGTCTTATTGTCACTGGATATTTTCTATTAAGACAGGAAAGGATGGTCCAATTTTCTTCCACTGTGATCAGGCAATTAACACTTATTTCCAATCATCATGGCAACATGACAATATTGTTGCAGCATTGATTGTTTATTTATCGTCCAGTCTTGGTTTGATGATACTAATGTAGCACCTGATGCATGCATGTCATATATGGGTTACTCCTTTCTCACATTCACTTTTCATGTAAAATAGCGACAATCTGTAGAGTCAATGTAACAGTAAGAAGTGCAGCGTAATTTTCCATAAGACCTAAGAGAAAAGATAAGACAGACTTGACATATAAATTATTTATTATAACTTATTTATTTATTAAATCAATTACAGACCAATCTCTATGCTGTATCACATGCAAATCCATGAAATCAATCATATACCAATCCATTACTCTCCACCTAGAAACTAACAACCTACTTTCAAACAATCAATTCCGTTTCAAGAAAAATTTATCCTGCAATCTACAACTACAACATTGCAAAAACATATGGACCTGAAAACGTGACCAGGGCAAAACAATAGATTCAATTTACATAGACTTCTGTAAATCCTTCAGTTCAGTGGTTCACAATAAACTATACCTAAAACTGAAATCCTATGGCATCTCTGGACCCCTACATGACGGATAATTGCGTTCCTTCAAACAGGCAAAAAGTTGTTTTCTATGCCGTCCCTCCCCAAAGACTTGGAGGGGAGCACTCTATCAAATCCCATTCCTGTCAACAGTAGTGTACCCCAAGGCAGCGTACTAGGACCAACACTCTTTATATTCTATGTAAATAACCTTTGCAATTACATTATAAGCGACTGCATTCTCTTTGTTGATGATGTAAAAATATTCAAAATCCCCAACAACACTGCTATCCTCCAAGAAGACCTTGACTTTGTGTCAGAATGGTCAAACATCCGGCAACTCAACCAACAAATGATCTGTCCTACACTTTGGCAAAAAGAATACAAGCTGAATAAAAAAGATCTTGCAGATGACCCTCACTCTGTCAAAGACCTTGGAATATCAAATGACCTAAGTGCCAAAGCACACTGCAATAACATTGCCAAAAGGCTTCAAGAGTCTTTAATAATAATAATAATAATAATAATAATAATAATAATAATAATAATAATAATCCACTGGATGATCCACTGGAACTTGTGCCGGAACTACCATTTACCAGTGGCAAAGAACTGATGGGATCATAAGCCCAAAAAAGTGGTCGAAAATGAGCAAGCAAAACTTCTGTGGGACTTCCAACTTCAGACTGACTGAATTCTGAAGCATAACAAACCAGACACTGTGATCGTGGAGAAAAAGAAAGTATGGATCATCGACATCGCAATCCCAGGAGATAGCGGAATTGAGGAGAAGCAGCTAGAGAAATTAGTGAAATACGAAGATCTAAAAATCGAGCTGCAACGACTCTGGCATAAGCCCGTGAAAGTGGTCCCAGTGGTACTTGGCATGCTGGGCGCAGTACCAAAGGATCCCAGCGGACATTTGAAAACCATTGGAATTGACAAAATCTCCATCTGTTAATTGCAAAAGGCCACTTTACTGGGATCGGCAAACATAATTCGACGCTACATCACCCAGTCCTAGGTGCTTGGAAAGCGCCCGACTGGTGATGAAATACGAAATCCAGCATAGTGATCTCGTTTGCTGTGTTGTACTGACATAATAATAATAATAATAATAATAATAATAATAATAATAATAATAATAATAATAATAATTATTATTATTATTATTAATTAGATTTGTATGTCGCACATATTTTTTCCCTTTTTCTTATTAAACATTCAATGGAGGCTCTTATATCTCTTTCCTCATTTAAAATTCAATAACCTTATACAACATTGTAAAGTATTAAACTTCAAAAAAAACACCCCTTTTTTCCACCCTACAGTAGAATATTACCTCAATATAAACATTAGTGAAATCTTATTCATCCAAATCTTAATTTAAACTTTCATGTCTCCATTTGACTAGTTAATTAATCCAATGTCAACTTATAACTAATAGCGACTTTATATGTATATAAGATTTTAAAAAATCTTCTCATACTCCAACAGTCATAATCTAAAAAAAAATCTATATGTTTAAGATAGTATTAATAACTAAGTTTTGTATTATATTATAATATAGTACTACTACCATTTTTTATCTTCCCCATCTGGATTCCAGTATATCTCAATTCTTTTGTCTCAACTCCAAAAATAGTTAATTAATAAAATATAAATATCTTTTAACTTTCTATCCAATGATAAAATTTTCCCCAAATTTTATAATAATCCAAATCTTGTTCATCTTTAAGTTTCAAAGTCAATCTATTCATCTCTGCACAGTCCATAACTTTTCTCAAGACTTCCCATTCAGTTGGAACCCTATTCAATTTCCAGTTTTGTGCATAGGCAATCCTCACAGCCATTGCTATATGTATAATTAAATACAGTGGTTCCTCTACCTACAAACTTATGAACTTTTCTAGATATGAACCGGGTGTTCAAGATTTTTTTGCCTCCTCTCTCAAACCATTTTTCACTTACAAACTTTTTTCACCCCTCGAATCAGCTTTAAAGAGATTGGGAGGAGCGGGCGGAAGCCAGCGGAGAGAAGCATGGCCACCTCTCCCTGTCTCATGTGCCGCAGGGACATCGCAAACGGCTCATTCAAGACAGCATCTGGGAAGCTGACTGGAGCGGCGAGCCAGGGAAGCGGACAATCGGCGGGAGGCAGGCAAAGTGACGGGAGAACTGGAAGCGCCACAGGGTCATCATGAACTTCCAAGCCTTCCCCTTACTCCAGAGTCACTAAGGTCTGCTTGGCAGATGGGCTCTGCTTTGTACAAAAAAAAAGGAAAGGGGCACTTCCTAGCCTAGGGAAGACAAGGAATAGGAAGAGGCATGTGTGTTTGTATGTGTGTTGGACCGAGCATGTGACCATGAGCGTGTGTGTGTGTGTGTTGGGGGCGAGGCAGAGGAAGGGAAGAATTTTAGAAATTTTTGGGATGGGTTTGCTCACATTATTTGCTTTTACATTGATTCCTATGGGAAATATTGCTTCTTCTTATGAACTTTTCTACTTAAAAACCTGGTCACAGAACAAATTAAGTTCTTAGGTAGAGGTACAACTGTATATTTATTCTCTGCTAAAATTATCTGGTAAAACATCCAGAAGGTATATTTCAGGTTTTAATTCAATAGGCTTTCTCAAAATCTTCTGAATCCAATGTTGAGTTTGTATCCAATATTTATGTGCTTCTGAACAAGTCTACCACATATGGTAAAAGGATCATTGTTGTAGTGTTTGAATTTATGCATGGTTTTATTTTATGGTGGAGAAAAATAAAAAATTATATCCCCCCAAAAAAGAGTTGTTAACCTAATCTCATGTAGCTTCTTCTCCAGTAATATCACACTAATAACCACAACATACAAAACATTTGCCAGACCAATCCTTGAAAACAGCTCATCTGTCTAGAACCCATACCGCAAATCGGACATAAATACATTAGAAAGTGTCCAGAGATACTTTATGAGAAGAACCCTCCATTCCTCTACCCATAACAGTATACCTTACACCAGCGTTTCCCAACCGGTGTGCCGCGGCACACTAGTGTGCCGCGAGACACAGCCAGGTGTGCCGCGACAGCGACAGCTGGGCGGGGAGCTGCCGGTGCCTCCGACCTCCCGGCTCCTGCCCGATGCCGCGGTTTCTGGCGCTCTCCTGCTGCGCCCCAAAGAAGGAAGGCAGGAAGAAAGAGAGCTTCATTCTTCGTGGCTTTTTCCCGCCTTCAATGGCGTCGGCGGCAAGTGTCCTTTGGGGCCCGGTGGGAGGGCACTGGCAGCGGAAACAGGCTGCCGGCTGCAGCGGCCCCGGGCACTGTTCCCTGTAGGCTGCGCACGCCAACACACCCCAAAATGCCCCCTCGCGCACCCTTTTCCAGGGGCGCACAGGGAGCCGCGGCCACCCGCCCGCCTGCCCGATTTCCCTCCGCGCGGCTGGGGACGCGGATCCACCGCCCTCGCCAGCCCGATCTCCCTCCACCCGAGTGGGGAGGTGGATTCGCCGCCCCCGCCAGCCCGATTTCCCTCCACCCGAGTGGGGAGGTGGATTCGCCACCCCCCGCCAGCCCGATTTCCCTCCAGTGGCTGGGGATGCAGATCCACCGCCCTCGCCAGCCCGATCTCCCTCCACCCGAGTGGGGAGGTGGATTCGCCGCCCCCGCCAGCCCGATTTCCCTCCAGTGGCTGATCTCCCTCCGTGTGGGGGGGGGCGACAAACCGACGACCGGGGGCTGTCCGTCCGTGTTGGGTGGTGCAGGGCAGGCACAGGCAGCCCCAGGGGAGAACAAGGGAGGGAGAGAAAGGAAGGAGAGAGAAAGGGAGGGAGAGAGGGAGAGAAAATTGAATGAAGGAGGGAGAGAAAGAAAGAGTAAGAAGTAGAAAGGATAGAGAAAAAGGAAGAGAAAGGGAGGGGGAGAAAGGAAACAGGGAGGAAGGGGGGAGAGAAAGAAGATATGAAGGAGGGAGAAAAAGAAAGAGAGATAGAAAGGAAAGAGGGAGAGAAAGGAATGAGAGAGAAAGGGAGGGAGAGAAAGGGAATGAAAGAGGGAGAAGGGGTGAGAGATAGAAAGGATAGACAGAAAGGGAGAGAAAGGAAAGAGAGAAAGGGAGGGAGAGGAAGGAAAGAGAGATGAGAGAGGAAGGAGGAGACAGAAAGAGAAGAAGGAAGGAAGAGAGAAAGAAAGAGGGATGGAGAGAGAAAGGAAGGAAGAGAGAGAAAGAGGGAGAGAGAAATAGAGCGAAAGGGAGGAAGAGAGATTTTTTTAATCCAAACTTTTTTTAGCGCCCCCCCCCCCCAATGTTCCCCAGGATTTTGAAAATATGAAAAATGTGCCGCGGCTCCAAAAAGGTTGGGAAACACTGCCTTACACAACCAGACTTGAAATCCTAGGCTTAGAATCCTTAAAACTATGTTGCTTTCGGCACAGCCTAAGCATAGTTCTTAAAATTATCTGCTACAATATCCTTCCTGTCAATGACTTTTTCAGCTTCAACCCCAACAATACACGAACACACAGCAGATACAAAATCAAAGTGAACCACTTCAAACTTGACTGTAGAAAATATGACTTTAGCAATCGAGTAGTTAATGCCTGGAACTCACTAACTGACTCCATAGTTTCTTCACCAAATCCTCAAAACTTTACCCTTAGACTATCCACTGTTGACCTCACCAGATTCCTAAGAGGTCAGTAAGGGGCATGCATAAGCACACCAGTGTGCCTACTGTCCCTGTCCTAATATTTCCGCTTATCAGTACCCATCTTATATATATAAGCTATGTTATATCAATGTATATTACCAATGTGTACTTGACAAATGAATAAGATCCGGTTACACAGCTGTCCTCTTTTAGATTCCACAACATGTTGCAGTATTTTCTTTTCTCCAGCAGATGGCACTTTCCAAACCACAATACACTTAAATCAGCTGATTGTGAAAGCTGTCAAAAAACTTTAAATCCATACAAACAAACAAACTTTTCTCCCAGTTTTTACCCTTTTATTATTTTATATTTCTCCAATTACAATTGTAACCAAAATATTCTCTGTGGACTTTAAAATTTTAGCCTCTGCTTTCTTTCTTTCAACTGCACAATTCCCAAATGCCAATTAGCCACTATTTTCAGTTTGGGAAATTCTTTAAAAATCCAAATTTGAAATTGCCTTTTAATTGTGAGTTGGTTATTCTCTCACCCGATTTCAGCACTCCATTCAAACATCACTCTGCACCTAAGTTGGTCCAGTTGCCCCAGCTTTGTAGTGGTCATTCAAAAATGGCCACCATATCTGCTGCTGGTCCGAAGAGCTCTGTCTGTCCATTCAAGGAACTTGCCTGATCCTCTTTGGTCGCCTGAGATTCCTCTCCTTCTTCTCCATCCCTTCAGGCAGTTCCAAAGACACCCACACACACAGCGGTTTGTCAGTCTGAATTTTTGTGAACCCCACTGGAGCTTGCTGTCTTGCCACAATGTTCCCAGTTTCTCCCTAATTTAAATGTTATTATTTATTACAGTTCACTGCGCTGTTAGTCATTTTTATCCAATTATTGGGTCCTTCCCAAAGATTTGGAATAGGAAGAAGTTCTTGTCTGATGCTATTTACATTGTCATTGGATGTAAGCTTCTCCAAGTAAAGCTGCCCTTTGTAATTGATGTATTGTGTATATTGATTACAGTATTTCTACTTGTATCTATGTTTCTACTCATAGCACACCTAAGAAGGCTTAATTTTATTTAAAATGAACCCTTAAAAAGAACAGGAACTGAAAGTTATCTTGTGTATAGGGGCGTGCATAAGGGCACCAGTGTGCCTTCCACCCCCTGTACAATTGTCTCTCCTTATCTCATTTATCTTTTCTTCCTTTCAAATATGTTCACCTATACTTTTATATCTTTTCTCCTATTCTTTTCTTTATTTATATTATTACATATCTATTCTCTTCAATGTGTATTATGTATTGGACAAAATAAACAAACAAACAAATAAATAAAATAAGTATAGCAAATATTTTATCCAAACTGGAAGAAAATGGTGCTCAATTAAACAGAGTTTAAATCCCTTAGATTCAAAACCAATTCTTAATATATTTAAATTTAATTTAATTATGTTCAAAATCAAAGAAAGAAAGAAAATTGTCACAAGAAGATAATGCAAAATAAGCCCCCTTTTAGTTTAAATAATCTACTATTGGCATTAGTTATGCCCGTCATTCCACTATTTGGAGAAACTCCTAATCAAGCATTGTTGATACAAACTACTAAAATCCGGTCTAGTGATTAAGGTCTTGTTTTAGAAATCAGGAGTTTGTGAGCTCTAATCCTGTATTTTTGGGGGGGGGAAGTCAGCTGAGCTATTTTGTGTCAGTAACTCCTTCGTAGTCTGTTCTGTCTGGGTCACTCCGGAAGCCAATACCAACCCAAAAAGAGAAGCCAAACTCACCGGTAAAAGGCAAAGGCAGTTTATAAAATTCAAGAAAAACACAGGTAACAGAAAATGTCCTTACAAACAGGAAAATGCTGTATCTTCAGATATATCCACGAAGGCAAAAGTCCATGCAGCAATACAGGATTCTTGCTGCCAAGCCGAGGCTGTAGATAGCAGACCTACACCTCCCATGGGTCTTCCAAACTGCTGGGCCACAAGCCAGGAACAGAGACGCCGAGAACAAAGCAGGACACCGTAACTCCAATTGATAACACTCCACATGGCTTCAGGGGCTTGCCTGCCTTTTAAACCCTGCTGATGAGGACCACACCCAAAACCAGCTGTTTCTAATTCAATGGTGATAATATTTCTTTAACTGTTCCTTTCTTTGCTTTGAACGTCTCTGTCGCATGTCAATGACAGCTTGTGCGTCATCCCCTAATGATTCCAAGCTACTGGCTGGGGAGAGCCCCCCCCCCCCCCCGGGGCTCTCATGCTGTTCATCCTCATCTCGTTCCTGGCTGTCCCCTCCCCCATCCAACTGCTCAGCCCCCTCCTCTTCGCTGTCATCCTCCTCCGGGCATGGAGCCAGCAGAGACACAGCTGGTCCCTGAGCAGCCTCAGGCTGAACCACAACATAGTCTAACCCATTTCAAAGGGTTGTTGTTATGAGGAAAATAAGTGGATTATTTTAGGTATGCTTGCTACCCTCATTTACTTATAAAGTAATAAAGGTGCGATTTTTAAAAAGAACAGAAATAAAGTACAGAGTGAAGTTCTGTATAGGTGTTATGCCTTTTATTCTTCCACTTCTCTTCCAAATTTTTCTGCCAAGTGGATTCCATAGAAGGAAGCAAAGAAACAACAGCTGATAAAATGTAAATTGCTAAGGATTAGAAAATATATGTTGAAGAATTACAAAATCATGTACCGTGTTTCCCCGAAAGTAAGACAGTGTCTTACTTTCTTTTTATCCCCAAAAGCCCCACTATGTCTTACTTTTGGGGTATGTCTTATGTTGGAAAAAAATTGTCAAATTTTTTGTTTTAACCATAAAATTAACATTTATTAACAACCTGAACAGTATTGTATTCACCACAAAACAGCAGATGATACCCCAGTATGCCAGTGTGTATGTTTTACTGATGTATGATTAATACTGTGTGCATTACCGTATTTTAAGCAGGAGGCGGCAGTGACAAGTGCAGGGGACGGCGCGGTGACGTATGGAGAGGGGGACGGCGCAGTGACGTATGGAGAGGGGGAGCGGCACGGAAGTGGACAGGAGGCGGCGCTCATTTGGATCAGACGGAGGCGGCAGACGTGGTGACGTATGGAGGGGGGGCGGCGCAGAAGTGGGCAGGAGGCGGCGCTCATTAAGATCAGAGGGAGGTGGCAGACGCGGCAACGTATGGAGAGGGGGACAGTGCGGACGTGGGCAGGAGGCGGCGCGCAGCTAGATGAGAGGAAGGCGGCAATACCCCCGTGTTTCCCCGAAAGTAAGACATATGTCTTACTTTCGGGGTATGGCTTATATTAGCCGACCTCCCTGAAACCCCCGATACGTCTTACAATCGGGGGTGTCTTACTATCGGGGAAACAGGGTAGATGTTCTGTAAGCTCTTGTAACAAACTGGGCAGCCTGCAGATAAAAAAATTCACCAGGGAACTGCCCAAGAGGGCCTCCTGGAACTGAAGCCCTGTTTTTAATTTTCACTATCAGTAGATAATCTTTTTCAGGGTTTGCAACAATTATGTACATACAATCATTTGCCTTTCAAAACAGATCTACAGCGAGACATAGTGCTATGGCAAGTTTTAATTAGATATAGGCCATCAACTCAGCTGAGTTTTGGCAGACCTATCTTTCTTATTCCTGCCAATTAGAATGTCCCACAAGGGCTTTGCAGATAATTTCATTTACAAATTAAATGCTTCCCGTAAAATAGCAAGAACATTTGACAGCATGCAGAACAACAGCCGCTGGAGGTAAAAAGATTGCTGACCAGAGAAAACTGGTCTTTCTAATACATATAAGTCAGATTGCAAGCAAACAGAGACCCAAGTTAAGTATCTTGCTGGGAAGAACTACAGCAATATTTTTGGAGAAAGTTCCAGTATGTGAATGATTAGGAACTTCAGAAATAAAAATAATCTTGCAGAAGAGGAGGATTCTGGTACTGGAACTATAGTTTTAAAAAAAATTAAATTAAATTTTAGTAATTTGTGACTTTGTGTTCATGTTTGGTTTGTCTAGACAACTTGCTGACAACTGTCAAGAAAGCCTTCAAAACAAATTTTACTATCTTAGTAGTAACATCGATCTTTGTGTGTAGATGTTGTGGGTGCCCAGATCAAGTGAACAGAGGATTTCTCAATAGTAAATGTGTTCTGTATTTGGAGACAAAAAGGAAGCCAAATTATGTTCCTCTCTCAAAGGTAGTTAAGTGAGGATATCACCTGACCAATGACCATGTCTTAAGATTTTCTGTGGCCTTTTAACAAGCAAAGTTAATGGGGAAACCAGCAGAAAGTTGCAAATCACAATCACCCTAGGCAATTTGCAAATAGGATGGTGGATAAATGCTGGAGTGAAAATACACAGGGAATGGATGCTGTGGTCTGGGTCAAACACAGTTGGAGGTGGGAATGTGACTATGCAAGTGCAGACAGGGATCTCAAACTCCATAGTTTCCTCAAGAGAAAAAGAAGGGGAACAGAAGCAATTTGCTACCCTCCCTGCTGCTTTCTCATTGACTTGGCTTGTGGGAAGCTGGCAGGGAAGGCTCTAAATGGCAATCATGATCCTAGGATGCTACAAACATTATAAAGGAGCCGGGGTGGTGCAGGAGGTAGAGTGCTATACTGCAGGCCACTGAAGCTGACCGTACATCTGTAGGTCAGCGGTTCAAATCTCATCACCGGCTCAAGGTTGACTCAGCCTTCCATCCTTCCGAGGTGGGTAAAATGAGGAACTGGATTGTGGAGGCAATAAGTGCTATTCATAACATGTTGTAAGCCGTCTCTGAGTCTAAGGAGAAGGGCGGCATGAAAATAGAATAAATAAATAAATAAATGCTCGTCAGTTGCCAAGTTCCCAAATCACAGTTATGATGGTGGAAGAGCTACAACAGGCACAACATTGATGAATTGTTGTAAGTAAAACTTGTTTAGCGCTATTGTAACATTATCCTAGAAATATTTGTACGTAGTACCGTAAGTGACGCGGTGGTTCAGTGGCTAAGATGCAGAAGGTTGTCTGTTCAGCAGTTTGAATCCCTATTGCCACGTAATGGGATGAGTTCCCATTATTTTTCCCAGCTTCTGCCAACCTAGCAGTTCTAAAGAATGTAAAAAATGCAAGTAGAAAAATAGGGACCACTGTTGGTGAGAAATTAACAGTGCTCCGTGTGCCTTTAGTGTTTAGTTATGCTGGCCACATGACCGTTGAGATGTCTTTGTACAGTGCTGGCTCTTCAGCTTAGAAACAGAGATGAGCACTGCCCTCTACAGCCAGAAACAACTAGCCCACATGTGTGGGGGAACCTTTACCTTACTTGTATGTCATTCTTTTTTGTTTCTTAGAAATGTTCCAAGCAGCATGGAACAACATTCAAACATAGTTAGGAAATGGGAAGAAGGTTTATAAAAATCCTCATTTCCTTTATTCATTTTTAGGAGGCCATACAAAAGTAAATGTGTAACACCAGGCCTTTTCACTCTAAAACAATAGTCCATTTCCTGAAGCCCACTCAAATGTTACCAAACAATAAAAGAACTGAAATGCATTTACTGAAATCATTAATTAGATATAATTAACTACACATTTAATGTTTAGTTTAATCTAGAGTCTGCAGAGAGGGGTGGCATACAAATCCAATAAATAATAATAATAATAATAATAATAATAATAATAATAATAATAATATAATAATTGATATACTAATATAACTAATATAACCAAATTTCACTTTTAATTTCGGATGTGGACTAAAGTGACCGGTTTATAATTTAGGTAAAGCGGGATACCATTGCGAGGTGAGTGGGTTGCTGGGACGGATGACAAACGACAATTTGCTAAAAAGCAGGCCAGATGTAGGGGATGCTCTGTCTCTTTTAAAAGCGGGACACCATTGCAGGGGACGAACGGACGAACGGACGACAACTTGCTAAAAAACAGGCTAGAGGTAGGGGCAGCTCTGTCTCTTTTTAAAACTTGCAAATTGTAGTGGTCATTGAAGGGCTATTCCTTATCTGGCTTCAAACTGCCAGGCATTCCTGAAATCCTTTGCAGGGTCGCGGAAGGAGCTTCCCAATACTGTCATGACTAGCCTGCGAACGAATGAGCTCGCAGCTCGAAAAGTTGTTTGCTCAGCGCTCCCTGACTAATTCATGGCATTGGTGAGGAAAAGCCCGGGCTTGCGCCCTTCCACAAGCGAATCAAGGCTGCGGCAGTTCTGGGAGCTTTCTGCTTCAACAGGGGGAATGGCTCTGAAACTGCCAGATTCTCAAATCTGCTTGTAATTGGGGAAGAGGGACATATGACTTTTTGTGTGTGTGTGTAAAAATACCTTTAGGACAGTGGCCGTGGGCAGGGGTGTAGTTCCTCCTAGCTTGGATGGTGCAGGGCCGCTTGCTGAGGAGGGTGGCAGCTTCGGTGGTGAAGAGGAGGGTGGTAGCTTCAGTGGCATCTACGGGGAGGCTCAGGACCCACGTCTTGTAGGCGTGGACGAGCAGGAAGGCCAGGCAGGCGAGGGGCATCGCGGTGGCGGCGTGCTGTGGAACCAGAGCAAGTGACTGCAGTTCTGCAAACTGGCCATCCCCAAAAATCGGGACTTTTTAAAAACGCCGTGGGATATGGGACAATTTGCTAAAGAGTGGGACTGTCCCACCAAAAGCGGGATGTCTGGTCACCTTAATGCAGACTCATCCATATTTTGAATATTACTCATTGTTTTACCTTTAGTCTTTTAAAATATTTTTTTTTATTATTATAAAAAATATGCAGCTTCCCATCTTTCAATTAACTTTCTGCAGCAACCAATTGGGAAAATCTCCTCCTCCTAGAAGTATGAAATATTTTGGGAAATATTAAAATGGCAGGATATTAATATTATATTTCCCTAAAGGAGAAATAGAGACACATGCTCTTAAATATAGAAAGCAGCCCCATCTTTTCTTAATAGCCGACAGCAGATGACAAGCCTTGAGATAAATATCCTATTGAAATAAGCTAATATCTAGATGGCTCTATTCATAAGCAAAGCAAATATTGTAGGCAGAAATCCGTTCAAGATAGAATATTTCAAAACTCCTTGGCAGAGTGGTAGGATTAGAAAGCAGCCCCTCAACCAAGATCCAATACAAGATGAAAGCCATTAAACCACAATAGGAATTATCCAACATACTTTCAGAACACAAGCCCCCGCATCACCCACACAGCAACCTGGGAGCTCAGATAAAAATAATAATACAGAGGTTCACCAGATTAGCTCAAACACCTAGGATTTGTATTTCTTCTTTTGCCTATAGAGCCAGTACCAGAGTATAACTACTCCATGACAACAAACAACAGAATATTAAAGGACATGTTATTTCACAGGAACAGGAGGCTCAAATACAAAGATGGCATAACAGCCCCTTGCAACTTCATTTTTAAATATAAATATATAAATACATAAATACATAAATACAAGCAAATTTAAATCTAAAATAACTTTTTCTGATAAGTTTTCTCCAATTCCAGAGTATGGCAAATTTGAGGAGACTACCACCCTTCTCCACAATTTTTTGTCCTTCAGTTGTCTGAGAATTCCACAGTTATTTGAGAATTAAGTGGTCTGTGCATATATTATTGTGTATGTCTTTATAATAAGATCAAATATTTCTGATGATATGCAACTATCCCTAGAACAAAATTACTCCTACAATCTTTTTACTTCAGAATTTAATTCCTCTTTATTTTCCAAATAATCAGAGGTGAATGAATAATTTTGCAGACTCACATCACTACCTCTCTACAATTCTTGATTTAGGATGAAATCAATATTTCTTATCACCTCTAAGCAAATACAGAAGATTGTTCTTTAAGCTTCAGAAAGCCTGTCTCTCCCTTATTAATTACCCTTCCTTGCCCTGAAAATAATTATACTGCCGCCCTCTTCCTTCTTCCTTTGAATTCATATTTGTTTAATCAAAACACATCTTCTATAATTCAGTTATAAAATTATCATACCCAGGAAGATAGGTTTTGCACGTTAAGTATCCAAAGTCATTCCCATCACATTCTTCTGCACCTTCATGACGATAGCCATCTCCACAATAAGAATGGTGGCATCCTATTGATTACAAAATGCAAAACAAAACATGCTATTTTGTGGAAACATATTTATATTAATATATAGCTTAGATTATATCAGTTATCATTATATCAATTTAAATTATCAATTGAGAATTAACTTATGAATTCAAATTATCTTTACATCGATATGGCTTTTTGATACAGATTTTGAAGTTATTATAAATGTATTATGTTATACGCCATCACTACCTACAAAAGAAATAAACTCTCACCCAAACATACAAAAACATTTTATATTTCACCTGGCTGAATGTTCAGTGGCATGTTGCTTCCTATTAATGTACTGTATCATCTTGAGACAAAAAAAGCCTGACCTTGATAATGTTACAGTGATAAAAATATGGTTGCTCTCCCTAAAAGAAGCTATTTGGTTACTAGTCAGAAAATGTTTACAAGAGGGTTGAATTGCCCTGCTTGGCAAGTTGAAAGAAATCATCGATTCCCCCCCCCCATGTTACTTCCCCTCTATATTTAAACAAGATACTTAATGATGCTAGTTGAAGATCTTATCCTTGCATACAAACAGCTTGACTAGTGTTAAATATGCTTTTGTGTAACTTCCCATATTGTGTGGACCCAGTTCACACCTGGGATGAATGGTATATGGATTAGGATGTTGTATGAAATTGGAAAATAAATTAATGAGTAACCAGATTAAATGTATCGCACGAAAGCATATAGTAATCAGCAGATGATCACAAACTAGCCAACCACGCTATCCTTCATAGCATCTTTATGAATTCAGCAGGCCTTTAATCTGTGGCTCAGTGTATTGTCTGGTTCCAGAAAATTGGCTTGGATTAGCTGTGCTTTAATTAAAAAATAAGAAGCATCCTTTCCATAAATAATCTATCTAGCACTGGCTGGCTTTCACACAACTAAATTTATTCACACAACTAAATTTATTCAGTACCAATTTCTTAAAATCTGGTGAAAGAGACATAAAGATTAGTTTTCTATTATTTTGGACCACATGAATACTAGCTAATTATTTCAAATAATCTGCTTTCAATCTTCTTTTAAGCAATTAAAGCTGTGGAAAAAGAAGTGTTTGTTTTAAGATAATCTGCAAATCAATATGATCTATTTCCAACCTTTTAATATTAAAATATAATATTTATATAAAAACTATTTTGTATTAGAATTACATATTTTTCTTTCAAAAAAGTTTCTAGCTTGTTATTTCTTCAGACATATCTCAAGATAAATTCAAAATAATAATTCAGAAATCATACAAAAATGCATATGTCATATTCACCTTTTTTTAAAAAGCACATATAAAAACAGTATAAAATAATACATTAAAATAACTTTAAGAAAACAGAGAAATCTAATATTAGATGATATAAAATAGATAAAAACAAACCAATGTACAATTGACTGAAAGTTATTTTGCACAATCTCAACAGAGTTTTGAGTCCAGCAAAATATATTGGATTATAATCCTCAACACATGATCACCATTTTGGGGTACATTTTAACAAAAGTTCATCCAATTGTAAAAATCATTATCTAATAAATATGGAAGATATCAGATTGTCCCTTCCTACACTATTTACTAAAAAAAGAAAAAAGGAGGAATAGCAGGAATAAAAACTGGCTTAACATAATGCAGCATATGCACCAAAACAAATTCCTTGTGTGTCCAATTACACTTGGTCAATAAAATTCTATTCTATTCTATAATCCAAGGTCATAATTACATAAATGATTTTTGATATTATGTTCTGTTTTCAGTATTTAAATTACTATACAAATACTGATGCTGCTAATCAAAAATTGAAATTAATCTGAAAATATATTCAAAGAAAACAGTTTCACCAGATTTAATAAGAACCTTTTAAACTAATAATTCCAATGACTGGCCTTGCCTATCCCACATAAAACTAAGTGTTTCCACCAGCAATTGTTTAAAACAAATTGTGTCATTGGTTAACAAGCATTGTGTTAAGAAACTGCACCACACTAGTGTCCAAATGCAACTGCATGTATGAATTATGCTGTTTTTTTACCATAGTTTGTATATAAACTAAATTGAGTAAGACACTGAGAAATTAATGGAGTAACCATACTTATACAATCATCAGTCACAATTGTGTTGCCATCATCACATTCTTCTTCATCTTGAATGATGCCATCTCCACAGACATTAATATCTCCTAGCAGATGATCCAGTGGATAGGAAGGTTTTAGCTGCTGACACAGAAGAAGATTATATAAATGGAGCTCATTATAGGAAGAGGACTGCTTTAATCTATGGTAGCCAAAAATAAGAAAGATAATTTTTTTGTCTGGTAATTTTTTTCATGAGATTGTAGCTAATAAAAACTGACACCTTTTAATAAATGGGTTAGTTTGAAAAGGTGGCTACTCAAGTCCTTTTGATAAAATGCAACCAATACCATCCTTGCTTATTTGGAAAAATAGATATATTGTCGTATTACTTTTTATTGAATTCTTTTTTTAATCAGTATTCTGGAAGTATGCAACTAAGTGTATTCTTGGAAATCCTGTATCAGTTATTTGAGGGGGGAGGGGGCAGACTGTGGTAAAAATGTACAGTGTTCCCTCGATTTTTGCGGGGGATGTGTTCTGAGACCGCCCGCGAAAGTCGAATTTCCGCGAAGTAGAGATGCGGAAGTAAATACACTATTTTTGGCTATGAACAGTATCCCAAGCCTTCCCTTAACACTTTAAACCCCTAAACTGCAATTTCTCATTCCCTTAGCAACATTTAGATTATTACTCACCATGTTTATTTATTAAAGTTCATTTAAAAAAATATTTATTAAAGGTGGACAAAAGTGTGGCGATGACGTATGACGTCATAGGGCGGGAAAAACCGTGGTATAGGGGGAAAAACCCGCAAAGTATTTTTTGATTAATATTTTTGAAAAACCGTGGTATAGCCGTTTCGCGAAGTTCGAACCTGCGAAAATCGAGGGACCACTGTATATCCAAAGTTGAATGTAAGCCATACTGTACATATGAAGGAATATATTGTCAAAGCTTTTTTAAATTGAATTCAATTAAAGCATGACATCTAAGAACAGAGACATGACGTTACTAGTTACATAGTGGCTGTTTATATAGCTGTCCATTTTATAAACAAGTGACTCTAGACAACATACAGCAACATAACCCAAAAAAACATTAATATATATAAAATATAGATGCTTGTCATGCAATATTACATTGCTAGATTCAAGATCAATCAATCAATCAATCAATCAATCAGACCAACTTAATTCTATTCAATGTTTTAGTTGATGATGTTAGTCCATCAATTCCTCTAAGAACAAAAGGCAATGTGTGAAATTAGGCAACAATATGGTGAAAATGAGATGATTTGAAAGGATACACAAGTATAGGAAGGTATAGTAAACTTAGTAGCAATAAATTAGATATGGCTATCATTTCTTTCTTTTCTTCCTGCCCCCGTCTCTTTTTTTCATTACCCCTCCAATATATTTTGCTGAGAAACATAGATACATAGAAGCTAGAGGGCAGAAAAAGACCTCATGGTCCATCTAGTTGCCCTACTAATATTTTCTGTATTTTATGTTTATCCCAGGCATGTTTAAATACAGTTACTGGAAGTTTGTAACAACCATCTACTATTCTTTCAGTAAAATAATATTTTCTCATGTTGCTTCTGATCTTTCCCCCAATTAATCTCAGATTGAGCCCCCTTGTTCTTGTGTTCATTTTTCTATTAAAAACACTTCCATCCTGAACCTTATTTAACCCTTTAACATATTTAAATGTTTCGATCATGCCCCCCCCCTTTCCCTTCTGTCCTCCAGACTGTACAGATTGAGTTCATTAAGTGTTTCCTGATAAGTTTTATGCTTGAGACCTTCCACCATTTTTGTAGCGTGTCTTTGGACCCATTCAATTTTATCAATATCTTTTTATAGGTGAGGTCTCCAGAACTGAACACAGTATTCCAAATGTGGTCTCACCAGTGCTCTATACAGCAGAAACACAATCTCCCTCTTCCTGCTTGATATTCCTCTAGCTATGCAGCCAAGCATTCTACTTGCTTTCCCTACCGCCTGACCACACTGTTCACCCATTTTGAGACTGTCAGAAATAACTACCCCTAAATCCTTCTCTTCTGAAGTTTTTGCTAACACAGAACTGCCAATACAATACTCAGGTTGAGGATTCCTTTTCCCCAAGTGCATTATTTTACATTTGGAAACACTAAACTGCAGTTTCCATTGCTTTGACCTCTTATCTAGTAAAGCTAAATCGTTTGCCATATTACAGATGCCTCCAGGAATATTACACTATTGCACACTTTAGAGTCATTGGCAAATAGGCAAACCTTCCCTACAAAACCTTCCCCTTTGTCACTCACAAACATATTAAAAAGAATAGGCCCCGGAACAGACCCTTGTGGTATACCGCTTGTAACCAGGCTCTGCTCAGAATACTTGCCATTAACAACAACCTTCTGATATCTATGCTTCAGCCAGCTGCAAATCCACTGAACTATCCAGGGATTAAGTCCAATCCTCACTAATTTATCTATCAGCTCTTTATGTGCTTACTCTTTCTCATTCTGTTGTGCATTTTGCATCTCACTGTTTAGCTCAAGAGAACACCTATGTACCTTTTTTGTAGATAAGAATAAAATCAGAATCAAATACAATGGTATTTATTCACAAATAAGACTACAGCCTAAATTCCAGTATGCTCAGAATACTCGCCATTGACAACAACCCTCTGATATCTGTGCTTCAGCCAGCTGCAAATCCACTGAACTATCCATGGATAGTTAAATAAATACCACAAATAAGACTACAGCCTAAATTCCAGTATGCTCAGAATACTCGCCATTGACAACAACCCTCTGATATCTGTGCTTCAGCCAGCTGCAAATCCACTGAACTATCCATGGATAGTTAAATAAATACCACAAATAAGACTACAGCCTAAATTCCAGTATGCTCAGAATAATCGCCATTGACAACAACCCTCTGATATCTGTGCTTCAGCCAGCTGCAAATCCACTGAACTATCCATGGATAGTTAAATAAATACCACAAATAAGACTACAGCCTAAATTCAAGTATGCTCAGAATACTCGCCATTGACAACAACCCTCTGATATCTGTGCTTCAGCCAGCTGCAAATCCACTGAACTATCCATGGATAGTTAAATAAATACCACAAATAAGACTACAGCCTAAATTCCAGTATGCTCAGAATACTCGCCATTGACAACAACCCTCTGATATCTGTGCTTCAGCCAGCTGCAAATCCACTGAACTATCCATGGATAGTTAAATAAATACCACAAATAAGACTACAGCCTAAATTCAAGTATGCTCAGAATACTCGCCATTAACAACAACCCTCTGATATCTGTGCTTCAGCTAGCTGTAAATCCACTGAACTAGAAACATAGAAACATAGATAGTTGAATAAATACCACAAATAAGACTATGTCCTAAATTCCAGTATGCTCTAGATACTGATATCATCTATGTATATTTTATCACAATGCTAATTTTCTCTTGGAATAGCCCAGAACCAATTATGAAAAAATGAAATAAAACAAACAAATAGACAAATAGACAGCATGCCCAAAATAACAAATACAAATACAAGGTTAATTTTAAAAAGAAATATTACAAATAATCTAAAAGACAATTTGATGCCCATCTTTCAAATGTCTGAATTGTGATCCTCGTAGAAGACAGAATAAGGACCAATCATTTCCCAATGGAGAGAGCTCCACCTCAAAATTTACTGAAATGTATTTAACAAAAAAGGTATCTTATCATTTCTCTAAAAACAAAAACAAAAAAACCCCCAAGAAGACATCATGTACAAAAACCACATAGAAGTATGCCTTTTATTAATCAAGAAATCAAATGCTTTCAAGTTACACTATTTCTTCCTCTTTTTACCTGGATTGGAAACCATCCAGAAGTATCTTTAAAATATAAAGATCGCTGATCTCTTCGAAATGCTAGGGCATTTTCAGTGTTTAATCTTTCCAGGTCTTCCTGATTATTCACTACAAAAATCTGAAATTTAAAAATTAAAAAAAAGAAGAGAGACTAGGACACCATAATATTTATGTAAGACAATAAGTGGCAGTACAAACATACGAGATGATTCAAAATCTGAATAGCTTGGTTTCAATATTTTGGATCTTTCCAGCTGACCCTCCAATTCAGAAAAAATATTATGAATTTGAAAGTGGTTAAATCATTAAATAATATCTCTAATGTTTGCCTCTGTGCAATTAAGGGTAGAAAAGGTTATTATGCATATACATTTTTTATAAGAAAAATGGAAGAGAAATGTGAAGAATATGTAAATGTGCAAATTTATATTTGCTTATTCCTTATAAGAGAGAAATATATGTAAAAATGACATCGAATATATTCCTAGTTAAAAATATTTTTATTAAATTTATATACATTTAATAGAAACATCACATAATCAATAATTATAAATAATAAATATAATACTACTTAACACATCTAAACAAAAAGGGGGAAAAGGGAGGAAAAGAAAAAAGAGAAATAACAAAAAATACAAAGATATGCTATCTGTCTTGACAGCTCACCCTTTTTCTCTTGGTTTATCTTACGGTGCTAAATATTCACAGTTTATATTTGGTTTTTATATAAAACCTGACCTGTTCAGTAGCAGAAAAATTACAAGGAATTTAGAGAAAGCCTGTAATTTAATGGTACTTGAAATGTATCATTAAATTATATCATCAAATGTATTTTCATTCAGAAGCAAAGCATGACATTGTTAACCCAATAATTGCTAGAACTAAGTCCTTGCTTAGCAATCACAATTGATACTAGCAACTCCGTCATTAAGCACTGTAGCTGCTATGCAGAAAATCACAGTGAACTCACAACATCACTTCCCATTCAGTCAATAAACAAATCACCACAATTGTTTAAAAAGGCATTGTAGAACTGCAACTTATTACCCAGTTTCCCCGAAAAGATGACAGCGCCTTATATGAATTTTTGCTCCTAAAGATGTGCTATGTCTTATTTTCAGGGAATGTCTTATTTTTTTTCAATGAAGAAGAATTCACATTTATTGCTGAACAAAAAAAATGAACATTTATTATATACTGTAGTTGTCATCACAAACCAGCATAACCAGACAAATTGTGAATCCTATCACAATTTCTTACTACTACCGTACCATTATTTCCATGTACAACAATTATACTTTCTTCAAATATATGTTATATATGTTCTGTTTGGGAATGCTGCGAAACAAAACGTCTCCTACGTCTTACTTTCGGGGGATGCCTTATAGAACCCCTCATGATACGAACTCCTCGTGATACGAACCTGGGGTTTGGAAATTTTTTGCCTCTTCTTACGAACTTTTTTCGGCTTACGAACCCACTGCAGATCACAAAATGGCACTCCGCTGGGCGCCGCCACCTGGCTGTCACCTTTTAAAACAGCCGAAGGGCTTCTCAGCGTTCTTCCGAACCTGAACTTTTTTGTTTTCGGCCGCTCTGGAGGCTGGAAAGGAGGTGGGGAATCCCAATAGGGAATTCCATGGGTGGAGCTTCGATGTCACAAAGACGTCCTTCCTGGAGGCCATGTTTCTGTCACCTTCTGAAACAGCCAGGGGGCTTCTCGGCATTCTCCCGAACACCAAACCCGGAAGTTCGGGTTTGGGTGAAAGCCGAGAAGCCCCCCGGCTATTTTAAAAGGTGACGGCCGGTCGGTGGCGCCCGGCGGAGCGCCATTTTGCGATTTCCCCCCCCCTTTGCACACATTAATCACTTTTACATTGTTTCCTATTGCATAAAGTTGCAATAGTAGTATATTCAAGGATTGGTTACAAAACAGTTTTTTTACACTGTCATAACTTTAAATAATTGTTAAAGGAGACATTCAGTAAGTGAAGAGTGACACTTTAAAAGCATTTAGCTTAGTTATTATAATTTTCCCAGTTTAAAAACAAAGCAATCCTGTCATGCTTCAACTACATAATATGCCATCTTAATTCCTTAACTCACTTACGGCAGGTACTTTGGAATAAGCCTCCCCAAATAGTGGTTCCTGGTATGGTGGGCCATTCATATTTGGCTGAGAGTTGCAGAGACATTTTCCCGGAGGTCCTGGAAGTCCTTTTTCCCCCTTTGGCCCCAATTGTGGTCCTAGAAAATATCAGATTGCCAAATTAGGAATTTCTAAAATAGACCTAGCCATATGAGAAAAAACAAGCTGAGTCTTAGCTGTAAATATCTTTTTTTCTGTTAATAAACTGAAGAATATATATATAAACCTTCCACTCTTGGTTCTCGAATGGGATGGCACTCCTGATGCCCAGTCCGGGGAACTTACTAGACTTGCAGCTCCTACCTGAAGATCAAGTAGCACCCACAGTTAGAAGTGCCTTCATGTAATTTTGGGTTATGTATCATATCTGATCGAACATTTGTAAAAGTTCATGTGGAGATCTAAAAAGTGGTGCTCAGGGCAACAAGATGCATGTATCATGTCACCCTGATTGCGGAATTCCACTCAGCCGTCAGCCGTCCCATTCAGCTGTCCTGTTTAGGGTGACTCCCTCCCTCCTTAACCGGAGGGAGGACGTTGACAAACCCTTGCAAGGTAGTGCTGAGGATTTTAATAAGCTTTCCGCAGATAAAATCACCCAGATCTGAATGGATCTTGACTCCAACTGGAATGCAGTGTCGGCCGACGAGTCAGTTGAGGTGATAGGGGCCCATCTTAGTTCTGTTGTGTGGGAGGAATTTGACCTGGTGACACCTGATGAAGTGGACAAGGCCATGGGAGCTGTGAGTTCCAACCGCTTGTTGCACCTGTGTCCCTCCTGACTGGTTTCGACCAGCAGGGAAGTGACATGGAGATGGGTTCAGGAGATTGTCAATGCTTACTTGAAGGAGGGTTCCTTTCTGGCTCCCTACAAGGAGGCACTTGTGCCTCCCCTCCTCAAGAAGCCTTCCCTGAATCCAGCTGTGTACTGTTGTCTGGTCTCCAACCTTCCTTTTATGGGGAAGGTTGTCGAGAAGGTGGTGTCGCTCCAGCTCCACCAGTCTTCAGATGGGCCCTTAACTGTCAGGATTCAGGCCTGGCTACAGCACGGAGACTGCTTTGGTTGCACTGATGGATGATCTCTGGTGGGACCGGGATAGGGGTTTATCCTCTATCCTGGTGCTCCTTGACCTCTCAGCGGCTTTTGATATAATCCTTCTGCACTGGCTGAAGGGGTTGGGAGTGGGAGGTACCGTTCTTTGGTGGTTCTCCTCCTACCTTCCCGGTCAGTTGCAGTTGGTGTTAGCAGGGGTCAGAGGTCAACTCCTAGGTCTTTCCCTTGTGGGGCTCCTCAAGGGTCAATCCTCTACCCCCTGCTGTTTAATATCTACATGAACCCACTGGGTGATATCATCCAAGAGCACGCAGTGACTTACCATCAGTATGCTGATGAAACTCAGCTATATATCTCTACCCCCGTGTCCACTCAGTGAAGAAGTGGAAGTGATGTGCTGGTGTCTGAAGGCTATTTGGGTCTTAATGGGTGCTAATAGGCTCATGCTGAACCCTGACAAGATGGAGTGGCTGAACTTTGAACACCACCTATTGGCTGTGGCGAGGGGAGCATTTGCCCAGTGTTCAGAAACTACAAATTGTGCAGAACGCAGCCACCCGAGCAGTCAGGGGTCTGCCCAGGCATTCCCAGATCTCAACACTTCGCAGTCTGCACTGGCTGCCAACTGGTTTCAAAGTGTTGGTTATAACCTATAAAGCCTTACATGGCTTTGGATCAGATTACCTGTGGGACCGCCTCCTGTCGCATGTATCCCAGCGACTGGTTAGGTGCCACAGAATCTGCCTTCTCCAGGTCCCATCAACTAGACAATGTCATTTGGCGGGACTTATGGGAAGAGCCTTCTCTGTGGGGGCCATGGCCCTCTGGAATCAACTCTGCCCGGAGATTCGTACTGCCCCACCCTCCTCACCTTTCATAAGAGTCTTAAGACTCATTTATGTCACCAGGCTTAGGCCGATTAGATCTTAGCCCCGGGCCAACAAATGATTGTATGGTTGCTGTTCGAATGGGTGTAATTGATTTTAATATAATTAGGGATTTTAGATAGTTATGCAATTTTAATTTATTTGGATTAAATTAATCTTATTGTAACCTACTGTTTTTTATATGTTGTAAGCTGCCTCGAGTCCTTAATAAGTACCCATTTCTGAATTGGATAGCCTTGCTCATAGTCACCCATGCCCTTGTGATCTTCAGTTTGGAATATTGCAGTATGTTTTACACCAGGATGTCAAACTCAATTTCATTGAGAGCTGCATCTGGGATGTATTTCTCTTCAAGGGATGGGATGGCCATGGCCAGGATGGGTGTAGCCAGATTGATGTCACTCGTAGGGTTGGGATATTGTGTGTGCATGCACCTCCCCGAGCTCTGTTTTTACTGGCAGAGAGCTGTAGGAGGCAATTGCAGTTAAAAATGGAGCCGTATAGGACCACACACGACCTTCCTGAGCTCTGTGTTTGCTGGCAGAGGCAACGTGGGGCAGTCCTTGGCTCTTACTAGGCAGGCCAGATCTAAGCATTTCACGTGCCAGTTCTGGCCCCCAGGCCTTGAGTTTGACACCCCTGCTTTATACTGAGCTATGCTTTAAGAATATTCATAAACTTCAATTGGTGCACAATGCAAGAGCATAGGAAGTTATTAATGTAGTTACTCAACAGAGGTGAAAGTTTACTCTATTAAGTGCATTGGTTTCAGTATGCTTCCAGGTGCAATTTAAGGTCTTGATTGTATATATGGGATTATCTCTTCCTTATCTGATTTGTCAGGAAGATACTGTCATCGAGGGGAAATTGCCTGATGGGACCAGAAGAAGAGTCTTTCTTTTTGTGGCACTCACTATTTGGAACATCATCCCCCTTGAAGTAAGATTGGTCCCATCCCTGTTGGCATTTCATAATTGAAAACTTTGTCACTGAATCTGGGGCCCTGAAGGTGGGACAGAGCCTGTCTCTTGACTGCTATGTGTTTTATGTTTTATGTTTTATTTTGTTATATTGTGTATATTTGTTATATTTATGTATTTTATTATAAGTCACCTGAAGTCATTAAAACATGATATGGACAGCTATATAAATTGAATAAAGAAACAAATAATACTCTTTTACATATATTATTCATAAGTTCTAAGCTGTAGTTTAACTGTTTTTATCCATGGTTTCATTCATCCTACATTTTTCATGGGCTGCAGCTGTTGCCCCAAAACCTGGGCACCTGAGTTGGCATGGAGTTCCTGAATTTGAGAGAAAAACACCCAATGTCTTTGCAAATTGCTTTTTCATTTCCTGATACAAACACAAGTACTTCATGCAAAGCAAAAAAAAAAGGGGGGGGGTTATTAAGATGGGTCATGTTTTACATAGGGTATAGTCAGTGATGGGCTCCTACGGGTATAGTCAGGTACGCAGAACCTGTAAAAAAAAAATGAATTTTTTTCTTTTTTCCCCTTCTGCATTTTTCCTATCACAGTAAATGAAGTTGAATGTGTATAGTTTTGGAACAGCTACGTGCGTGTGGTTGTGTGTACATAAACATACAGTTTATATTTTTGTGTGCCTAATATGTATGTACACATATGGCATACATACATAGAATTAAATACTATATTTTGGATGTTCGGTAATAGTAAATAAAGAAATTGTATCTCTCTGAGGCTAGGAGAGGCCAGACACCCTAACCCAAACCCTTGATGTGAGTGATATCAAGTTGGCCACCTTTAAGCCAGTCAAATGACCGTTAAGCCACCCGTCATATGATAGTCAAGCTACTCCCACTTGGTCACATGGCCAGCAAGCCACACCCACAAAATAAGCAACGTCTACAGTGTGGTAGTAAAAAAATTTGCAGCCCTTCATTGGGTATAGTACATAGTTTTATTATATAAGTATATCCAAAAAATCCATATGAAACAATAAATATAATTTAAATATAAATATAAGCTTTGTTTGCTTTCATTAGACATGACAAAAGATAAGAATATGTTGCATCTTCTTGACTAGCCTGTTTCTCTCTTAACACGTAGCTTGTTTTCATTAATGTCAAGCCACACCCACAAAATAAGCAACGTCTACAGTGTGGTAGTAAAAAAATTTGCAGCCCTTCATTGGGTATAGTACATAGTTTTATTATATAAGTATATCCAAAAAACCCATATGAAACAATAAATATAATTTAAATATAAATATAAGCTTTGCTTTCTTTCATTAGACATGACAAAAGATAAGAATATGTTGCATCTTCTTGACTAGCCTGTTTCTCTCTTAACACGTAGCTTGTTTTCATTAATGTCCCTAAAAAAACATAGTTTCGGTACATCAAAAGAAATGGTTTTAGCTGAAAGAAAAACATGATTTCCCAAACTTCAAAAGGAGGCATGACTCCATGCTAAAATGCTGATGTCATCTATACTTAGATGTTAATAACAAGTCTTAGAATTCTACACAATGCTGCATTTATATTAATGTTAACTACCAGAAAATGGATTAATGTATCAATAATCTTGAATTTAAGAAGAAAGATTGCACAATGACTGAAATCTCTATACTGTAGTATAATTATCAAGGGGGAGATATGCCCTGTGATTTTAGCCATGGCAGTTTGCTTACCAAATTCCACCTATACCAAACCCTACTGAACGCAAAATTGCTATCTTAAAAATATGAAATTTCTTCAGCTAGTGATTGAACAAGCATGAAAGGTATATTCTGTAGCATAATTATATTATTAAAATTAAAGCAGAAAATCAGCTATTAAGAAAGCCCAGTCTTACCTGCTATTAACTGTCCTGGTGGGCCTATACTTCCAGGAGGTCCTATGTCTCCTTTTTGTCCCTAAAAAAAGAACCTTATAACTATTTCTTTACATATATACTATAAGCTGTAACGAAAAGGAAATTACCAAGTCTTAGGTCAATATTTTTCAAACCTTGCAACTTGAAGATTAACTCAAACTCGTAGAATTCCCCAGATAGTATGCCCTACCTATCTATAGTTGTCAAACTTAGATTCAATGCCTTAAGCTATAAATCTAATATACTTTTCAGTTTGGTGATTCAAAGTAAGAATTTATTTGAAATAAAGTCAGTGAAATCAACCCACAGCTCCTCATGTCTCTTATATTTGTACGTGTACCTATGTGACAGAATATACATTTACTTAGTGTTAAAAGATCTTTTTAAAATTTTATGTTCTGCATTTTCCCTAAATAAGAAATTTCTCCAAGACAAAAATAATGTTTGCTTAGGTATAGAACAATGATGGGGAACCTTTTCAGCCCTGAGTGCCAAAAAGGGAGAGACCATGCACATGCAGGCACTTGTCTGGGATGCAACCTGGAAGAGGAGCTGTCCAGAGAGCATTTCACACACCGGGAAATGAACTTCTGGTTTCCAGCAGGCGGATGCACATTGGTCAGCTAGTCTTCCAGTTACTGACCCGCATGCACAGACACTGATCATCTGGCTACCTCTTCCAGTTTCTAGCACTGCTGCACACATGAAGACCAGCTGATCACCATGCGCACATGTGCATCAGAAACCGAGAAGAGAAACAAGCAACACTGGACGTGCCAGGCAACATGGCTTCATGTGCCACTTTGGACATGCGGGCCATAGTTCTCCATCATGGGTATAGGAGAATCGTTTTGTCAAACTTGTTCATTCCCTGGAAAAATTAATTTACAAAGACAAATTTTATTGCTGCCAAGCTGAATTGGGCTGATTTTGAGAAGCTAAACAGAGGCAGATTGGACTACTCAGGGTCCAACTCACGAGGGGGGACACACTCTCAACATGGTATTCCAGTTAGTAATGATCTGAAATTAAGGGGCCTAGAGATTTTGCTTTTGTCATGGGCAGACCAATTCCTGCTGCAGCTTGATTTTAAGGCTCCAATCCTCCCCCGCAGGAAGGAGGAACTGATTAGGTGGTTCTGCCCCAGGTGCCTGATCGGCCCAGAGGGCTTTCAAAGGGTGCTTGGGGTTTTACCGGACTTGCTTGTACACAGTTCGTCAGAGTCTCTTGCTGCTGCCTGGAATACGGAGACGATGGGAGCTCTAGACTGAATTGCGCCTTTGCGACATCTCTGTGGTAGTAGAACCTCGAGATCTCCTTGGTTCACTGAGGAACTTTGGGAGATGAAACACCAGAAGAGATGTTTGGAGAAGCATTGGAGGAGAAATAAATCCGAATCTGACCGAACACTTCTAAAAGCTTATATGGGGATTTATAAAGTAGCGCTCAGGGTGACAAGATGTGTGTATAATGTCGCCCTGATTGCATCTGCAGAATCCTGCCCAGCCGCCCTGTTTAGAGTGACTCGCTACCTCCTTAATGTTCTATACCTTGCAGAGTAGTGCTGAGGACTTTAATAAGACTTTGACTTCAATTGGAATGCAGTGTCGGCTGACAATA
The DNA here is from genome assembly GCF_031021105.1 of Erythrolamprus reginae. Classification (NCBI taxonomy): domain Eukaryota; kingdom Metazoa; phylum Chordata; class Lepidosauria; order Squamata; family Dipsadidae; genus Erythrolamprus; species Erythrolamprus reginae. Next base: position 47,984,427 of record NC_091963.1, read on the forward strand.
AGTCAGTTGAGGCGATAGGGGCTCTTCTTAGTCCTCTTGTGTGGGAGGATTTTGACCTGGTAACATCTGATGAAGTGGACAAGGCCATGGGAACTGTGAGGTCCACCACCTGTTCATTGGCCCCATGTCTCTCTTGGCTGGTTTCGGCCAGTAGGAAGGTGACATGGAGCTGGATCCAGGAAATTGTCAATGCTTTGTTGAGGGAGGGGTCCTTTCTGACTCCCTACAAGGAGGTAGTTGTGTGCCCCCTCCTCAAGAAACCTTCCCTGGATCCAGACTTATTGATTGATTTGTTTGTTTGTTTGTTTATTTGTTTTAGGAAAAATAATCTTTATTGAAAATAAATAGGGGAGGGGATAAATAAAGCAAAAGGACTATGTGAATATTGGTACAAATGTATATGAATTTAGAGTATACAGTTATAAATCAAAATACATGCTTACATATACAGTAATCCCTCGCTACTTCGCGGTTCAGCTTTCACGGATTTGCTACTTCACGGGTTTTTCAAAGGGGGCTTATGGCCGCTATATCGTGGATAATGAAGGAAAATCCAGGAAAACCGTGAAAGATGAATATCCCTCCCCTCCATCCCCATTCCTGGCAGAGGCCTCGCGCCTTAGAACGCCAGGACAGGGACAGTTTGTGTGTGTGGGGGGGAACTGCAGCAGCGGCTTCCTTCAGCCCACGCATCACAGGGAAGGCTCGGCTTGTCTTGTCGTCCAGTTCATGGATGTTTCTCAACTCTCTGAAGATCGTCCACCACTGCCCGACTACTGGAAAGCCACCACCACCACTGCTGACTGCTGAGAGAAGGTAGTCTCTCTCAGCGGTCAGCAGCGGTGGGTTGTTAACAATACAGGGAGGGTTTTAAATGCATAAAAATATCTTTCCTCTACTTCACGGAAATTCATTTTTCGCGGGTGGTCTTGGAACGCATCCCCCGCAAAAAATGAGGGATTACTGAATAGAAGAAAATAACGCTAAAGAGAGAGAAAGAAAAGGGGGAAGGAAAGAGAAGAGGAAAAATTAAAAATTAAAAAAGAAGAAAGAAGAGATAAATTCATATCTATAAATTTATCAGATGTCATAAATAGTGTCAACTTATCTGTTGACCCAATTACTCTACAGCTTTTAAGATCTTTACTATCAATATAGATGAAAGTATTAGGTTTCTAAACTTGAGTTAGAATTTAAGTTTTGTCATTTTGAATTTGTGAATCCTTTTATCAATGACTCATAATGTTATTTTATAAGTTTGTGGGATAATTGTTTTGGTGAATGGTAAAAGGATCATGATTGAGTTGTATATTATCTTTTATCCAGCCAGATGTACCATTTATTCCATGCTTTATAGAACTCTGATTCCTCTTTGTCCTGTAGTTCAAGGGTCATTTTCATCAGCTCAGCACATTCATGAGTTTTGTTAGTGAAATTTAGGGTAGATGGAGTGTGATCCATTTTCCAAGATTGGGCGAATGTTATTCTTGCAGTAGTTAAAATGTTTACCAGTAGGTATCTATCATCTTTGTTCAATGGCTGTCTAATTATTCCTAGGAGGAATAGTTCTGGTTTTAAGGGAATTGGTTTCTGTATAATTTGGTCAAGGTCTTTTTTAATCTTTAGCCAAAAGGTTCTAATTTTGGTGCATGTCCACCAAAGGTGGTAGTAGGTCCCTATTTCTTGTTTGCATTTCCAACAAAAAGGAGTTGTAGTTGGAAACATTTTAGATAGGCAAGTTGGAGGAAGGTGCCAACGGTAGAACATTTTATAGATGTTCTCTCTAAAGTTAGTGGCTATAGTTAGTTTGTCTGTCATCAGGAATGCGTGCCATCTTTGGTGTAAATCGAAGCCTTCTAGGGATAATGTTCTTTTGTCTCTTAAGAGGATCCACTCTCTTATCTATGTTAGTGATGCAGCTCTATAGTAAATTTCCCAGTTTGGGAGACACATACCGCCTCGGGTTCTGTGGTCCTGCATTAACTTGAGTTTGATTCTTGCTTTTCTTTCAAGCCAGATGAATTTGTGTATTATTCTATTGAGGGTTGTGAAGAATGATTTGTTTAATCTAATTGGAATTGTCTGGAAGAGAAAAAGGAATTTTAGCAAAATGTTCATTTTAATTGTGGATATTTTCCCCATGAACGATAGTTGTAGTTTGGACCATGAGTCTAGGTCCTTAATTGTTTTTTGAACTAGGGGGTCATAATTGTCCTTTTTCAGTGAACTAAGTCTTTGTGACATTATAATTCCTAGATATTTGACATTGTGAATGGGGGTCATGTTTTTGATTATTATCTTAGTTTTTCAATTTCTTTTATTAAAGTATGGTCTGTGGTTAGGGTGTCTTCAATAATAAATGCCATACCTGATGAAGTGGACAAGGCCATTGGTGCTATGAGTTCCGCCACCTGTTTGCTAGATACGTGTCCCTCCTGGCTGGTTTCGGCCAGTAGAGAGGTGACACAGAGCTAGGTCCAGGAGATTGTCAACGCTTCTCGGGGGGGGGGTCCTTCCCGGCTCTCTACAAGGAGACATTCGTGTGCCCCCTCCTCAAGAAGCCTTCCCTGGACCCAACTGTGCTCAACAACTATCGTCCAGTCTCCAACCTTCCCTTTATGGGGAAGGTTATTGAGAAGGTAGTGTCGCTCCAGTTCCAGCGGTCCTTGGAAGAAGCTGATTATCTAGGCCCTCAATAGTCAGGGTTCAGGCCAGGCTACAGCACAGAAACTGCTTTGGTTGCGCTGATGGATGATCTCTGGTGGGCCCGGGACAGGGGTTTATCCTCTGTCCTTATGCTTCATTACCTGTCAGCGGCATTTGATACAATTGACCATGGTAACCTTCTGCACTGGCTGGAGGGGTTGGGAGTAGGAGGCACTGTTCTTCAGTGGTTCTCCTCTTGCCTCTCTTTACATGGGGCTACTTTCGAAGAGCGGAAACTGCAAATTGTGCAGAACGCAGCCACGTGAGCAGTCATGGGCCTGCCCAGACATGCACATATCTCTCCAGCACTCCATTGGCATTGCTTGCCAATTGGTTTCCGGGTGCAATTCAAAGTATTGGTTATGGACCAGAATACTTATGGGACTGCCTTCTGCCGCATGAGTCCCTGTGACCAGTTAAATCCCACAGAGTCGGCCTTCTCCAGGCCCCATCAACTAGACAATATTGTTTGGCGGGGCCCAGGAGAAGAGCCTTCTCTGTGGAAGTCCCGGCCCTGTGGAATCAGCTTCCCCCAGAGATTTCTATTGCCCCCACCCTCCTTGCCTTTCGCAAGAGTCTTAAGACTCATCTATGCCACCAGGCTTGGAGCCACTAGACTCTAGCCCCCTGGCCAATGAATGTGTTGAGAGTAAGTTGACTGACTGGGAGTGTCTTTTTATGGTTTGGGGTTTTTTAGATTATAAATTTAAATTAATTGGATTTAGGACACTATATATTGTTCCATTATATGTTGTAAGCTGTCCTGAGTCCTCAGAAAGGGGCAGCATAAAAATCCAATAAACAAACAAACAAACAAAGAAATAAATATTTACTTGCTATCTGAAACTCCTAGGGGGATAAGTAAGACTAAGAGGACAAAAAAACCCAATTAAAACCATGAAGTCATCAGGAGTCCGATTTGACTCAAAGAAGTGTTTTCTTTTTATTTGTAATAATTTATTGCTGTGGATAGATACAATTATACCTATGATGGCGAACCTATGGCATGCATACCAGAGGTGACACACACAACCCTCTCTCTGGGCATGCACACTGTTCTCCAGTTGCTCTTCTTGTTTCCAGCCTGTGCATTCATGCCATCCAGCTGGTCACATGAAGACCACCTAGCTGGCGCACATTCATATGCCAGAAAGCGGAAGACCAGGTGGCCAGCACATGCTTGCGCACCAGCCAGCTGGTCTTCAGGTTTCCGGTGCTCCGGCACACTTGGCATTTCTTGCTTTATTTCATAAACTTCAACAGCAATGATACTGTATAATTGTCAGGCCGAAAGCCGTTTTAGTTGGGGTCTTTGGCCTGCCACACTTTATAGTATTTTAATGTGTATTCTTTACTGGAGGAATTTGGGAGGGGGATTGCATGAGGGATGTCTGTATGTAGCCACAACAAATTCTTTCTAGATAGTCAAGGTCGTTCCTTTGTCTCCTGCATGGATCTAGATGGCTGAATTCTTACCAGGGTGGCAGTTGAAGATTGGTCAATGTGATGGACTTGGGATATGGGGACACGGGCTTGAACTTTCAACTGGGTGGAGTAACTCCGGGGTTTCAGATTAGGGTTTCTCCCAGATATGCCAACATGGCCCTGCTAGTAAATTGAACCTTGAGGAATAGTTTGCCTCAGACTCCGATTTAATTTTGATGCTATTTGGAATCCTGAAAACAGCATTAAGATGTGCACTTGTCTTTGCTAATTGTGTTTTGATTTGTATGTGTGTTTTTGATTCAGTTTTGACTCGTCAATAATCTTGACTAGTTCTTACAATGATCTCAGCAATGTTTTTCAGAAGTGGGTTGCATTGTCTTCTTCCTAAGACTGAGAGAGAGTGACTGGTTCAAGGTTATCCAGCTGATTGTGCTTAAAGTGGGACTAGAATTCACAGCAATGTTCCCTCTAATTTTTTTTCAGTGTGGGCAGAAAAATATAGTGTCTGAGTGGCACATTTTCATGCCTGAGCACCTGAATTTTTTTCACAGATGTCACCCAAGACAACAATGAAATCAGTGTTATTTGAAACTAAAAGTTATGTTTATTCAATGTACTCACTTAATTAAAAGTATTATATATCAGTATCACTTATAATACTGCAAGTCCGCAATATTAAAATACTTGTATGGTATTTAGGGTAATATACAAATCCAATAAATAAATAAATGAATGAATGAATGAATGAATGAATGAATGAATAAATAAATAAATAAATAAATAAATATACATGGTTAGTCACTGAAAGTCAGTCTCATCTTACAGTTTCTGTCTTGTCAAAATATCAAAGATTGCATAAATGATGGTACATCTATTTCTAATAAACATTAGAGAAAGCAGATAGAAATTTTAGACCAAGGTGAGATAAGTAAACAGGCATTAAACACTGCTATTCTTTGTTGTTCATTTCAGTGGACCTTCATAGGTTTGCCTATAAAATGAAATAAAAGGTTCAAACAACATTTTTGGCCAATTTTCTACTAGAGTTATAAATCTTTAAAAATGTGAAGATTTGAATGTTCATTGATTTGCAACTAAAGAATTGATTTCAGAAAGATTAACACTGTTGGATTGTGCTTTGATTTCATTGTCTCTGAAATTATACATAATATTACAATTGCAGAAATCTAGATGAACACCAGAATTTTGGAATTATGTTATAGACCATGTAGGCATGATTTTGTGGCACTTTAAAGGCTTGGAACAGATGTCTCCTGGAAGACACTTGATTCTAGCCCATATTTCTTCTTTGATCCTATATAACAGCTACTTCGATCCTATATAGCAGCAAATAGAAACTATTTCTCCACTTACACCAACTGCTACCATATCTTAAAAGAGTCATTTACCCCTTCATATACAAGAATAAACCCATTAAATTGAAGGAATAAATTATTTTGTGCATGCACACAAAATTGAATAGGCCAGGGGTAGGCAAAGTTGGCTCTTCTATGAAATGTAGATTTCAACTCCCAGAATTCCTGAGCCAATCATGCTAGCTCAGAAATTCTGGGAGTTGAAATCCATATGTCATGGAAGAGCCAATTTTGCCTACCCCTGGAATAGGATACCTTCAGAGTCTACATTAATTGTATTGAAAAGAACCGTTGTACCTACCTGAACGGTCTTCTCAGTGCACTGGAAGGAGAGTCCAATATGGGTTATTCTCAATCCTATTGGTCGAGACTGAGTTTAAAATTAACATACTATTAGGCACCGCCCCTTGCCTGCCCCCAGTGAGCTCAGTTTTAAAACGAAAGGTAATATAATCCAACACAATTTTATTGAACCATTATCTATATATATATATATAACAATAAACAACCAACCAAGCCCAGCTTCCCTGAAACAATCTAATGCTGGGTGGGTTTGGACTCTCCTTCCAGTGCACTGAGAAGACCGTTCAGGTAGGTACAACGGTTCTTCTCCATTGCATCTGGAAGGAGAGTCCAATATGGGATATACCCAAGTTCCAATCAAATGGGAGGGAGATTGTTAGTCAGGGCAGCTGGAGAGGAACAAACCCTCTGTAATACCCTTCTCCCAAAAGATGCCTCAGCTGAAGCATAGGCATCCAGTCTGTAATGTCTAGTGAATGTAGAAGGAGTCTTCCACGTCGCAGCCCGGCAGATGTCCTCAATCGAGGCTTGAGTCCTCCAAGCCGCAGACGTGGCTGCACTGCGAGTAGAGTGCGCTGTGACCCCTTGAGGTGGATTCTGAGCTCTAGCCTTATACGCCTCCCCTATGCAGTCCCGGATCCATCGGCTAATTGAACTGGGGGAGATGCCCAGACCCTTTTTTGGATCTGCAAATGAAACAAACAATGACTCGGACCTTCTAAAGGCCTCAGTCCTTCTGATGTAGATTTTAACAGCTCGCCTAACATCTAGTTTGTGCCACCTAAGTTCTGTAGGATGGCTCCCCTGCGAGCAAAAGTCCGGCAAAATTAGTTCTTGCTTCCTATGGAAAAGCGAGTTGACCTTAGGAAGGAATGACGGGTCTAAACGTAGAACCACCCTGTCCGGATAAAATATACAAAGGTCTGGTCTGATGGATAATGCAGACAAATCCGATACACGTCTGGCTGAAGTGACAGCCACTAAAAAGGCCGTCTTGATGGAAAGAAATTTGAGCTGAACAGATCTTAGAGGCTCAAAGGGAGGCCCAGTCAAGGCCTTCAACACCAGAGATAAGTCCCACGATGGAAACCTATGAAGAGGTGGGGGATGGCTGTTTGAAGCTCCTTTTAGAAAGTCCCGTATCCAAGGGTGAATTGCTAAGGAGCGGAATTCCGGTAGTCGGATAACGGTTGCCAATGCAGCCACCTGTCTCCTAAGAGTGTTTGGAGACAGTCCTTTTTCAAGGCCTGACTGCAAGAATTCTAGGACTGTCAGTATCTGGGCTCTTTCTGGTTGTATGTCTTTCCCGGTGCAGAACTTACAGAAGGCCGACCACGTGGCCTGGTAAATCCGGGATGTTGACGGCCGTCGGGCGGCCTGCATTGTGTCAATGATGCTGTCCGGCAGACAATGCTCCCTCAGTTTGTTCCTCTCAAATGCCAAACGGCTAATTGGAGCCATTGAGGGTCTGGGTGGAATACTGACCCCTGACTGAGTGAGATTATCCTGTCCGGAATCCTCCAAGGTGGGGAGATCGACAGGGCTACTAAGTCCGAGAACCACGGGCGACGTGGCCAATGTGGTGCAACCAGTAGCACTTCCGCTTCCTCCAGTATAATCTTGTCTATCACTCTCTGGACCAAGTTTGTCGGAGGGAAGGCGTACAGCAGACCGCGAGGCCAGCTCGACCGTAGGGCGTCTGCCTTCTCTGCCATGGGAGAGTGGAACCGAGAATAGAACCTGGGGAGCTGTGTATTGTTGTGAGTGGCGAACAAGTCCAACAGCGGTGTCCCGAATCGTAGTGTGATCTTGTGGAACAATTGCGGGTCCAGCCTCCACTCTGTGGGGTCCAAGGTGGTTCGACTGAGCCAATCGGCCTGGACATTGTTGACGCCTGCTATGTGCTCCGCGGATAGAGAAGCCAGGTTGAACTCGGCCCATGTGAAGAGGGCCATGGTCTCCCTCATGAGGCGAGGGGACCTCGTGCCTCCCTGATGGTTGAGGTAAGCTTTTGTGGCCACATTGTCCGTTAGGACTAAGACGTGTTGACCCCGAACCAAGGTTACAAAATGCTGGAGCGCTAAAAACACAGCCCTGAGCTCTAGAAGGTTGATGTTCACAGGAAGGAGATCCTCCCTGGTCCAGAGTCCCTGGGCTACCTGGGAACCGATGTGTGCGCCCCAACCCGACAAACTGGCATCTGTAGTCATGACTAGTTGATCGGGAGCCAGGAAGGAACAACCCTGGAACAGTGCTGGAGAAGTCCACCAGTCCAAGGAGGTCTTGACGCTCCTTGGTAGCCTGATCAGCCGGTTTGACTGGCTGAGTTTCGCCTTCTGGGCCGGTAGCAGCAATCCTTGTAATGGACGAATGTGATGCCTGGCCCATGGCACAATCCCTATACAGGAAACCATGGTTCCCAGAACCCTGGACAAAAGGTCTAGGGATACCTTTGGTTGTCTCTGGATGGAAGTTATCAAGGCCAAGATATTGTCCAGTCTGTCTGGTGAAAGCGACACTGTGCACGTCGTGGTGTCTATCACTGATCCCAGATGTAGAAGTCTTGTAGCCGGGATCAATTGGCTCTTGGGAACGTTGATGGTAAAGCCGTGTTCTTCCAAGAATGTCATCGTAAGTTGGAGATCTCGGTGCGCTCCTGCCTGGGACTTGGACAACACGATGATATCGTCCAAGTATGCCATCAGGCGGACGGACCGAGTACGGAGATGAGCTGTGAGCACATCGAGTAATTTTGTGAAGGTACGAGGGGCCGATGATAGGCCGAATGGCATGGCCCGGTATTGGTAATGCTTCCCTTCCACACAAAATCTTAGATACCTGCGATGTGGTGGAAATATCGGCACATGTAAATAAGCTTCCTTCAGATCCAAGGAAGTGAGAAAGTCCTGAGGCCGTACTTCCGCCAGAATAGTATGCAAGGTGTGCATCCTGAATCTGCGGTAGAGGATGAATTGATTTAACAGTTTCAGATTCAGAATTAAGCGACAGCCCCCGGATGCCTTGGGGACTATGAACACCATAGAATAAAATCCCCTGCCCTCTGTGTGTTTTGGCACAGGCTCTATGGCTTGAATCTGAAGGAGGTGACTTACTTCCTGAAGCAATTCCTTCCGTTTGGAAGGGTTCTTTGGTGTGGGACAGTGTAAGAATCGGTTGGGCGGGGGCTGAATGAATTCCAACCGTAGTCCTTGTGTCACTGTCAATAGAGCCCATTTGTCTGAGGAGGTGGCCAGCCAGGAGGCGCTGAAAAGGTGTAATTTCCCTCCTACTGGCTGCGTCAGAGCAAAGTCATTTGGATCACTTAAACCCACGCTGGTTGGAACCTCGAAATGGGCGTCTGTTAGACTGATAGCCTCTGGCCCTGTCTTGAAAGGGGGTACGGTCATTCCTGTAGGCATTCTGACCGAAGTTGCCCTGGGGAAAGGACCTAAACTGCTGGTTTGACCGTGAGGTGTCCCAACGAAAGGACTGACGTCGGTTGTATGGAGTCTGACGACGATCCTGACCCCTCCTGGACCTGGGAAGGATCTTCCGTTTGTCCTTGTCCTCTATGAGGACCTTCTCTAATATGTCGCCAAACAGCTGAGACCCCTGAAAAGGCGATGATGCCAGGCGCCATTTTGATTTGGTGTCAGCTTGCCAACTGCGCAGCCATAGTAGTCGGCGTGATGCAAGGGTAGCAGACATCCCTCTCCCCGCAAACCTGGCAGCATGTAAGGTGGCATCGGCGGAAAATTCTGCCGCAGCCAACAACTTACTAAGGTCCTGGCGCATCCGTCCTTCCTCCGGCCCCAAGCGAGACATCATGTCCTCGATCCAGACAATGGAGGTTCTATTAAAAAACGATGCAGCCGCTGCTGCACGGAACCCCCATCCGGCCATCATGTGGGTCTTCCTGAGGAGCACCTCAGCCTTCTTGTCCTCTGGCTTCAAGTTATCACCCATCTCTGCGGGAACCAGAGCATTGGAAACCAGTGTCACCACCGGTGAGTCTATTGGAGGGAATTGGAGAAGAGCCTCTACTTCGTCGTCAAACGTGTAGAACTTCCTCTCTACCACTGATGGCCCCTGGGCTGCTGCCGGATATTGCCACGGTCTTTTAATACTTTGTACAAAAATTTCCGATGCCGGGACATGGTCTGTTTCAGGCTTAGGCTCCTTCAGCAGAGTAGAGGATCTAGATGGCACGGCCTGCGATGGTTGGGCCGGATTCTTCAACTCCATAGTCTGTCTTGCCTTATATAAAAGAGTCCTGAAGGAGGACTGTTTGAACAGTCCCGCCACCTGAGGTTGTTCTGGAGGTGCCTCATCCTCTGACATATCATAGTCTTTATCACTATCCTCCATTAACACAGGCTCCTCAAGTACAGATCCTAAACCTGAAAGGGGCGGTGCAGACCAGAGGTCCCGGGTTGTGGCTTGCCTTGGCTGTTGGGGCCCTTGCTGTGCTCCCACTGCTATGCCCTTGGTATAGACATTGGAAAGTAATTCCTGGAAGGCCGGTGGCATATCCTGCCACGTATCAGGATTGTCCCTGAGCCCCGCAGCTGTAGGGGTGAAGGTAGCTGCTGGGACAGCTTTGGCCTGAGGTGAAAAACCCCATACAGGTCTCTCCTGGGTGGCTGATCCCGGCCTGCTTCTGGGAACCTGAAGCTGAGTCAGAGCTGGGTGATCAGGAGACCAGTCTCTCTCAACCCTCTCTCTTGGGGTTTGTGGGCCAGCAGGCACATCAAGGCTTAACGATGGTCCAGGCCTGGGCAGTGGAACACTGTGGAGTGCAGCCTCCAACTTTTGTTCAAGGGCCTGAATTCGCCTCTCGGCCTCCTTGATGGCTGAGGAAGAGGACTGGGATGATTTAGCCTTTATCTTCCCCTTATCCTTGGGCTTGGCCACCGGGGCAGAAACTGCAGATCCCAAGACAGGGGCTGGGTCTGTATTGCCACAGGAATCCATAATACTCACAGTATAAAGCAGAAATCAGAGTATTAAAAGCAATTAATGCACAGAGCTGAATTAATTATGCTCTCTCCTCCGATTGATAAAACTCCCTCAAAATGGCTTCTCGGAGCTGCTGCGCAGTGCACATGCGCCTGTCAGCCCTTCCAACCGTTCTTCACGCCTAAAACAGGACGCTGAAGACAATGAAGGGAGAGGAGGGGGGGAGTTCCCCTTCGGGCGCTTAAAATGGCGGGCGCTGTCTGAGGCAACGTAAAAACAGAGGGTTCACAGCCCTTTCCTTCGCCAGCTCTTTCCCCCTGGCGGATCCTGCCTCCGCATTCTTGGGCTTGCCGCGAGGTCTCTGGAAAGCTCTCTCCTTGATTCTGGCGATCGGCTTGGCCGCCGAACATATGATCGGCGGTAGGAGCGCTTTGAAGAAGCCGCGGTGCTTCTGAGAGCGGCGGCAGCGTTCCCGGCGGCTCCGAACTGGCGCCAAACAGCAACTTATTCCCCTGGGTACAGGGTAGTGCTAGGAGAGGTAAATTTGTCTTCGGGGGACTCCGCGTCCCCGAGCCTCCCAGTGGGGGGGGCGGACCCCCCCACCTTCGGCTCCCAGCCGAGTTTGGCCACGGAGGCCAGTGACACCAGGCTGCTCCCCTTATGGGACAGTACCCTCTATGAGGGAAGAGGTCTCCTGGGGAAAACTCAGTGGGGGAGTCTGCCCATGGAGGGCAAAAACCCCTTCCATCCTCTGCATCATCTGTAGAAACAGAATTAAAAAGAAGAAAGGCAGTTAAAACAAGTAAAAAACAGATTTAAATAACATTTTCTTTATTACAACTAACTCATACGTCTCGATACTTAGACTGAGTTTTAAAACTGAGCTCACTGGGGGCAGGCAAGGGGCGGTGCCTAATAGTATGTTAATTTTAAACTCAGTCTCGACCAATAGGATTGAGAATAACCCATATTGGACTCTCCTTCCAGATGCAATGGAGAATACCAGCGGCAGAGCCATGATGCTTTTTTAAAAAGATCAATTGGCAGTCCTATAAAATAGAAGGGGGCCTGCACCATGCTCTTACTGACAGGTATATGCGCACTTGCTGGTGTTTGTGTGTATTGCAGAAACATTCCTCATGTATTCTCACTTTGATATGAATCAAAAAGTAAAATTAATAAATAATAAACTATATGCAGTATTTGAATTTAATTGTATTAAAGAGATGTGGGTCTCCTGCCTGGTTGCTCAATATGTTTCAGTCTTCAAATATTTTAAATTCCAAATAACTTTTGCAAGGGCCTAACTTGAAACAAATTACATGCATCAGAGTTTTCTATCAAATGTGATATTTTAAATTGAAAGGAGTTTAAAAAAAAGACAACATCTACCCTGTATCACAAGAGGGGTTTTAATTCACGATAGAAGAATACAACAGTTCATGTTGCCATCTTGATTAGTATATCCAGACGTGGGGTAAGGGTGTCTCTGAGTCCCTGTTAAGTCTTTTTTTTTAATGTTGTAAATGCTGTTTTATGGGGGTTATGTTTTCAAAGACTGTATTACACATATTGTAAGCTGACCAGAATCTTTTGGGAATTGGACAGCCTTACCAAATCTAATACATAATAATAATAATATAATTCATGGTTTCTGGGAATGTTTTGCTATGCTTTAATTTGCTGGCAGGTGATATAAAAGTGTATTTGCTTGGATTAGTTTGGTTGAAATGTAAATATTGCTGATGTTATTGTAATAAATTAATAGACCTTTAGTACTGTATTGGATTTAATTGGTTTGTTGAACTTTGTAAGTACAATCTGTGTATGATTTTCCTCCCTTCTGTACAGATATTTTCTGTGGTTTTAAAAGGTATTAATAATGAGCCCATTTTTGAAGGAAGCAGTTATACTTTCTACAAGCAGACACATCAAAAATAATATTGCACTTGGTTTTGTTTGGTTAAACTTGTCAGAAGTTTAGGAGGCAAAAACAAATAGGGAAAGCAGGCTAAACTGAAAAAAATCCTTTAAAGAAGTCATGATAGATAACTTCAACTAATATAGACAGGTATCTTATTTTCAAAATATAACTTTACCAAATTTCATAAAATTTTGATGGTAGGTAGCATTCACTACAGTAAAATACATACTGAACACTCTTGTTCCTGCCTTTAGTGATAAATAAGGGAAGAGAAGCTGGTCCTGAATATCTAGTGTTAGCTATGATTAGAACACTTGAGACCTTATAAGTTTTATTCTGACAGAACTCAGAAGCCACCCCCCTCACTTTCCCCTCCTTGCCTGCTTGTGAGAGCTGCAGCAGCAGCAGACAGGCTGGTGAAAGAATCTCCCAGCTGCACTGGATAGCAGAGCCCGGTGATCTTTGTGAGCCTCCTCCACCTCCCTCTCTCCTCCCACTGCGAGCTGGAGGACTCAAGTGAGGCAGATGGCAGATTTGAAGAGCAGGGCGGGGAAACTTCAGGCTATGCAGTGGAGGAAAAAGCAACTGGCTAGAAAGGCTGTGCAAAGCTCAGCTTCAGGGAAAATGAAGTGAGTCATCAAGACTGTGCAGCACTTGAAAGTGCTGCACTGAAGTTTGGTTTCCTGTGTGTGGCCGCACAGCTGCGCAGCTTAGAGGGAACAGTGACTCACAGTCTCCTGATCCCGAGCCTGGTGCCCTTAACTTGGTGCATTATGGACAGCCATATTAAGCTATTGATATATAAAGCTGATGTGTAGGCTGACAACATAGAGTACACCATGAATATATAGAATATAGAACAATAAAATTGGAAGGGTCCTTGAAAATCTTCTAATTCAATGCTCTGCTCAAGCAGAAGATTTTACATTTTTATCTTTTTAGGTTGGATCTCGCTTTAATGATTTTCCACTTGTTATAGAGTTAGTTTGTTGGGTGGCATATAAGTCCAATAAATAAATAAATAAACTAGATAGATAGATAGATAGATAGATAGATAGATAGATAGATAGATAGATAGATAGATAGATAGATAGATAGATAGATAGATAGATAGATAGAATACTGTCTAGCCCTCAGGTGCTTTGGAGAATAGGTGGCATCTTTGCAGCAGCTGCTCAAGTACTAGAAGACTGCTACCATATTATCCCTATTTCTTCTCCTCATTAGAATAGAGATTGCTAGTGTTCTCAATTGTTTATTATATTGTTTAACCTCCAGTCCCCTAAGCATCTTTTTTGCTCTTTCTAGGGTTTCACATCTTTTTTGTATCCTGGTGACCAAAACTGAATGCAATGTTCCAAGTGTGGGCTGACTAGCACAGTATAAAACAGTACTATTATATTATGTGATCTTGAAACTATCTCTCTGTTGATGCAACCTAGGACTGCCTTAGCTTTCCTGGCAGCTGGAGCCCACTGCTGGCTCATACTTAAGTACTGATCTACTAGGACACTTAGTCCCTCTCACACTTGCTACTGTTGAGCCAGGTATGTCTTTTTCTACACCTGTGCATTTGGTTTTACTTGCCAATATATTTGCTTTGATCTTTTTTAAGAAAAAGGAAAGTGCAAATAATACAAAACAATCATATATTATCTTACGAAGGAACTAATTAAAACATTTATAGGGAATTGTTTGTTTTCTTTCATCAAGGAGACTTAACGCCACTACAGACAGATTGGCAAGATTCAAAAGCAATTACCGTAATAAACTGAGAATGAGGGAGAGAAGAAACCAAAAAAGCAGAGAGACAGAAGCAAAAAAAGATTGATGGCTATAGGTCTGAAAGGAGGGGCGTTTTCTTGCAAATGTTATACATTCTCAAGACATTTTCCACCAGCAATAATAGAATTCCTAAAACTGTGACAACTGCGACAGTGTGTATATCAGGCCTGTGATGAGGTTGGCCTATATATAGCCTATATATATTGCATCTAACCTGAGAAGACTCCAAGCATGAACTTAAAGGAGTCAATGTGATGAGCAAGATGCATCTCAGAATGGAAGTGGAAGTAACACCTTCTTAATTTAGCTGCCATCACAGGCATTTAATATGAAGATGTCAGCTGGCTTTGAAGGCAGGAAATGGCTCAGTGGGTGAGAAGTGTCTTTCTTATTTAACAAACAGTTTTATAAGTACACATCTCAGCTTTTCCCCCCGTGATATTTCAAAGCAACATTTAAGGGTTAAATCTATGAAGACTACGAACATGAGATAACATAAATAAGATCCGTAGCCATAGTAATAGGCTATCTTGATGTATCTAAATTTTATTAGGCTTTGTCAGCTGTAATCTTGGAGAGATTGAGATGTACACCAATAATCAGTTGGGGGACAACAAATTTAATGCCAGCATAGCTTTTTAAGAACAACAGTGAGCGAAAAACACATCAATTTAACAAAATGTTTAAGGAAAATATTTAAGTAACATGCTAGAAGCCATATTCCAACCCCAACGCCCAAAAGCCAGCATTGTGAACTAGGAGTATGAGGGCAGAAAATCAATCAATCAAATGAGACTTAGAGTATCATAAAGAAGACCTTTATAGAAACAAAAATATTTTTTCTATAAATTTACATAAGAAAATTAAATATATAGTAAGAAAGTTAGGATTTTTAAAAATTAACGAAACAAAATAGAGTACAGGATTCCTACTTGTTTGCCTCGTTTCCCTGGCCGTCCAGTCGGTCCTCTGTGACCTGATGCACCAGCTTCTCCCTTTGGACCCATTTCTCCCTTGATGAGGACGAAAAGGATAAAACCCAAATCTTCAGTGCAAAGATACCCACTTGGTTATGAAACTGTCTTGCTCAAAACCCATCAGATGCGCTCACATATGACAGAAACAGATTGTTCTAAATTGGTTGTGTAAATAATATTAACTAAAGTATATTTTCCTCAAATATTTCCTTGAAAGACAAATTAGTAAGCTGTATCTGAAAATGATGGGGGAGAGTTAGAGAACCCTCAAGAAATAATGATCATCATATAGATTGAGACTGGCTGCCAAGTCTATGTGCTTTGTAGGCTCCTTTTATGAATCAGTTCTGCTAATGAACCCTGTGCACTTCATTTAGCAAGTTTAGATGATACGAATACTGGACTATACAGTAGCTCCATTTACCTGGGAAGGGAAAAGCTTAATAAAGATACCATAAGTACGCTAAATTTTTAAAAAAGCTTCCTTAGTCAACAAAGCCAAAATCCAGAGCTTGCATTCTATTCTGAAACCGTAGATACTTTTCTTACTGCACTCACTTTCAGAAGTAGAAAAGTAGTCAGTCCTAGGTGTTAACCATCAGCCCAAATAAATGTTCCTTCTACTCTATTATAGAAAGGTTTCTGGTAACTAAAGACTAAAATCCTTAACTCACAAAAAGCCTGTCCTTCTTTAAACCCTGACTTTAAACCCAAGGTCAAATGGGTGAATACAGGAAAGGAGAATGAGAAGACACATAAGATGCATGAAAGCTCCTAGTGTTCTATTCCCCAATTGCTTCAGGCCTGTCTACTAGTAGCATATTCACTCCAAGGGGAGTTACAATTTTTCTCTTAGGACAGAGAAAGCAATTTTCCCTGAGCGTTCCTAGAACATTACAATAGAAATGAAACAGTGAACAATAACATCAGCAGATCCAAATGCCTTCCTTTTTTCTATAACCCTTCAAATGAATCTACTTTTTCTCCCTCAAATGATTAACTAGTATGGAACTACCTTTAAGAATATTAATGGATTTTCTTGGTAAAAGAAATTTTGTTCCTTAGAGTTATGATCAGATGGTTATTTTATAGCAATAGCATTTAGACTTATATATCGCTTCACAGTGCTTTACAGCCATCACTAAGTAGTTTACAAAGAGTAAGCAAATTGCCCCCAACAATCTGGGTCCTCATTTTACCGACCTTGGAAGGATGGAAGGCTGAGTCAACCTTTAGTCTACTGAGATTCGATCTGCCAAACTGCTGGCAGCCGGTGATCAGCAGAATTAGCTTCCAGTGCTGCACTCTAACCATTGAACGACTGATTCTCTTTAACCAGATATGTAAACTGTCTAAAAAAATTCAGACATACTAGTCAAGGCAAAAAATTCTCTAGTCCAAATGAAATTAACAAAAGCTTCATGACAGTTCATAGTATTTAATTACACAAATTGTGAATTTTTCAATAGTTTATATTCTCAGCTTTTAAAATAATCATTCCAATTTCACTTTTTTATCTGTAACTGAGTAGCTAAGACTGTACTGATCTCATTCTTTTGAATAATTAACACAGTGTTTCTCAGTAACTTTAAGAAGTGTGTACAACTCCAAAATGGCTGGGGAATTAAGGAAGTCCAGACAACTTAAAATTACTGAGGCCGAGTAAAACTGCAATGAACTAATCAGAAGCAGCTTAATATATTCCACAGAGTTAGATTTTGCTTCTAAAATATTCTTAAACTTGGTGAACATACTTAAAATGGGTACAAAGTAGAGGTCAAAGGTATCCGACTACAGTTTACTTACCTTGTTTGTGGGGAGTGGGGAATAAAGAGAATCTATGCTGTTGCCTGAGTTTTCAAATTTGAGCACGATCTAATCCGTATTTATTTAATATTAAGTCTCACTAAAGACCCTGAATCTTAGGAGTAAATTGCCTCTCAAAATCCCTTTATAATATAACTCCATCCTGTGCACATACTGAGCATCCCTGATTTACTTTACCTTTTGCCCCAACATTCCAGGGAAACCCATGTATCCCTGCAAAGAAAAAAATGAATAAAAAAATGAACTATCCTTTAATTAAAAGCTCAAAGTCTCAAAGATGCTTTTTTCAAAAGGCAATCTGTTTTTCATTCAAGAAATTTATTCAAGTTATGACTGAAGCTTCTTGGATGAGAAGCAAAATGTCTTGAGGGAAATACGAAGCCCAGTTGCCTTTGGAAAAAGCACCTTTGGGAAACCATGACCTAGATGACTGAGAATCCCCATAAACATTGACCTTGGATTTGTTTATTTCTTTATAGATCATTTACTGGTTGCCTGTGTGACTTTGGGCACAACACAAAAAGACTTTATATATAATCTTGTGTGTGTGTGTGTGTGTGTGTGTGTGTGTGTGTGTATGTAGGTCTTAGCATATTCTGGTTTCTTCCTGTGTAAGTTTCAGAGAATCCGGATGACGTTCCGAAGAGGGCCCTCTTGTCATTTTCAGGCTGGTGCTTTCGGCTTTGTGCTTGGGTGAACAAAGTGAGCACAAAGACAAATATGCTTTGTTCACCTGAGTACAAAGCCAAAAGCACCAGCCTGAAGATGACGAGTGGGACCTCATCGAAACATTGCCAGGATTCTCTGAAACTTATATAGGAAACTACCCGAATATGCCAAGACCCACATACCTGTACACATGAAAATCTACGAAAACACACACACACACATATATATGTATAGATCTATAGTAGTCTCCTTTCCTTTTCATTATCAACAAAAATATGTTCAAGTCTCCCTTAATTTTCAAATTTAGCAAAAACATGTGACACACACACATTTATATTGTATGTGTGTGTGTGTGTATACATACATGCATATATTTACATTATATGTATATACATATAATATACATATAATACACACACACACACACACACACACACACACAAACACACATATATATTCAACTAAAAGGAGATGGCATATTATACTAAAACTTACTAAAGCAATAAAATGGCAATCAGATACAAATGAATGAGTCAACATTTGATTTAGTGTAAAGCAGGTTGAAAATCTGTTTTGCTAATATTGTAGAACAGTTTTCTACTGTTAATGTAAAATACGTATACCATATAATCTATTTGAATGATATAGGGACAGAGATAATTATATTTAACCAGTCCTAGGTGAAGCAATTATAATTTGCATGAATTTAAATCTAAATCAAATCAGTGGTACAGTTTTGACAATAAATAAGGATGAATGTAACTTTTAAACATATGTACATCTTAATTCATTGTATTTTGGTTTTATAACATTACAGTTTTTCACCTATTATGTTAAATCTCTCTCCCTAATTTTGTCTTTATGGCCATTCATTTTGAAAACACACTTGAGACTATATAATTTTATACTTTGAGACGTCCCTTTAAATGTGCATTTCTTCAATTATCTATCACTCATTTATCTTCCCTATTCTTACCTTAGCCCCTGGCTTTCCCCTAGAACGACATCTTAGAATTACGTCTTTAATACAATGGAGCAAAAATTGTTTTGACAATATTGTTCTTACTATATACATTGTGAATATGTGGTTTTGCATCTTAAGCTCACATAAATGAAACCTCCATCATGAAAGGAGAACAAAAGAGATGTTTCCTTCCTTCTACTGTTTATCATATGTTGCTATGAACTTGTACTTGAGAATAATCTTAATTCTGTCATAGAAAAAGCTATTTTTAAATGCCGACATCATAAAATATCTATAATAATGTATTTCTTCAGTTGGCTATATCATATCTGTCAATCCTTGGTGGAAAATTTGACACTATGCTGTGTTGATGTTAGACTTTGGGCCTATATAGTTATGATTTCCATTATTGAAAATAAACCCTGGGCTTTTAATTGTTAGTTCGTTATTTATATGAATATATTTTTCAGATATAGCCTAATTAGCAATATTGTAAATCAGTGTTTTTCAAATTTGGCTAACACATGCTAGGGAATTAATGACAGTTGAACTGGACAGATCTTCAAGTTGTCAAGTTTGGGGGACGGGGACTGGTATTGAGAAAGCTAAATCACTCTTCTTTAAAGTCTTGAAATAAATGGAAGCAAAATGCAGCTAGAAACCAATCTTATAAATCTAGGAATTTATAAAGTTCCTTGTACAGAAGTCCATCATCCTAAGAAACATAACTGTTCTATAAATAGACCAAAATGTAAAATGTTCACCTTGCCCACTATTCTTTATTTGTTAATCTCACATTTATCATTATATATAATTAAAGGCAGCAAAAAATATCTAACTCTCTCTCCTATTTTCTCCACAACAACAGTTTTGTGAGAAGAATTGGGCTGAGAGAAAGTGACAGGTCCAAAGTTATCCATCTGGCTTTCATGTTTATAGCGGGTCTAGAGCTCACAGTCTCCTAGTTTTTAGCCTGATGCTAAATGCCAAACTGACCTGGAAATCTAAGCAAGAAAAAATAATAATACTCCTGGGCTGTATAAGATTGTTCGATATTGAAAATAAAATATTACCTTATCACCTTTACTGCCTTTGACTCCTTTCTGTCCTTGAGCTCCCTGTGGAAAACCATATCAGAGCAATATAACACAGCAGTTAAAAGGATGATTCTGTTTCCTCGGATATCCAATGTTAAATCTCCATAGTCAGGTAGATTTTTTTGACCTTTCATATAATGGTAGTAGCTAGTTATCAGGGCTGGGGAATTCTGGGAGTTGAAGTTCACACATCTTCAAGTTATTAGTGGTGAGAAATGTTGTTTTAGGTTTCTGATCTTCCTGCTTTGGAAATGATTTGGGCTAAGAGCTTTAGGTTTGAGCAAGCTTAAAATAATAATTTCACTGCTACTAATTAACACACCTCTATTTTTTAGGCTTTCACATCCGCTTGATGAAAAGTATAGCTGTTTAAGAGTCTCGTTAGCTTTAACAAGCTGACTCCTAAAGCAGTTCTACTTTAGGACTCAGAAAAATGAAATGTTTCTGCTTTAATTAATATTAGAGATGCAGTAGGGTTGGGTGCACACAGTGGTTATGGTTCTATAAGCATGAACAATCTGATGTAATCATTCCTTATTTGCTGATTTCCTATGGGAATCTGGTTGGTCACTGGGTTGTGGAATTTCTCAGGAGAAGCAGGACTCAGCAATATGAAGAATCCTTTTTAAATGAAATACTGAATCCAAGCTGTGCTTCCCTTTGAAGTGCCACACTGGAGCAAATCTCTCTACTCTATGGAGGTGGTGGGGAGAGACCTTTTGTGTGTATGCAGTCTGTGCACAAAAGTCCCTTTCTACTAGATCAGAGCAGTGGTTGGCTGTCATTGAAATGATTAAAACCGAGAAAATGTTTTCTTCTTGAATTTAATACTTTCCAAGTATATGTTGTCATTCAATATTATTTCAGTTAAGGCAGTGGTGAAATTTTAAAAAATTCCCTACCGGTTCAGTGGGCATGGCTTAGTGCATACGGTTGGTGAGAGGTATAACTGGTAGCTATAAATGCTTTTTAAAAAAGTTTTAAAAAAGTTTAAACAATCAGCTGTGAGAATCAGCGGTGCCCATGATCATTGGAACCTTAAAAAAAACTTTTTAAAGCATATTTTACTACCTATTCACCAGAATCAGTAGTAAAAATGCTTTTAAAAAGTAAAAAAAAAAGGCTCCAACGATCGTGTGGCACAGATTATACCAGCTGATGGTTGGAATCTTTTAAAAAACTTTTTTAAAGCATTTTTCAACTACCAGTTTGGGCAAATAGGTAACATTTTTTACTATCAGTTCCATCCTGAACCACTGACATTTCACTCCTGAATTAAGGGCCTTGCTTGAATAGCACTTGTGCCATGAGTTTTCATTTTGTAAGTAAAGAAAAAAAAGTTATTGCTAGACAATAAGTTGTAAGGAATGAATATTTGTGGAAAGCAAGGATGATGCAGCAACTCAGAAGCAACTGACTATTTCCATTTTGCTTTTATTTCAGCACTAAATATATAAAGATGTGGAATTGGAATTGTTTCTATCAGCCCAGGAAAATGGACCTGTTTATTCTCTGCAGCGTTATATTGTTACAATTTTTCCTATTTAGATAAAGGTAAGAGTGTCAAATCTTCTATCTGGAGAATTAGATTTTTAAACTACTTGGCAAGTTCTATCCACGAAATTATAGCACAAGCATTATTTTTCCTTAGATCAGTGATGGTGTACCCTTTTCTCCTCAGGTGCCAAAAGAGCATGAGTACATGCTATTGCGCATGTGCAAGTGCCCACATCCATAATTCAATGCCTGGGGAGGGTGAAAACAGCCTGTTTCCCAAATTCTGGTGGGCCCAGTAGGCTCATGTTTTACCCTACCCAGGCTCCAAATGCTCCCCTGGAGCATGAGAAAGTAAAAACGCCCTCCCCTATCCATCTGGAGGTTCTCTGGAAGCCAAAAATGCCCTCCCAGAGCCTCTGTGCAAGCCAAAAATCAGATGGCCAGCACACACCTGAACATTGGAGCTGAACTAGGGCAACAGCTCATGTGCCATCAGATATGGCTCCACGGGCCACCTGTGGCACCCGTGACATAGGTTCGCCATCACTGTTTTAGATCCTTATGTAATAAGAACAACCATCCAGAATATGAACGTTGTTAACTGTTCTGCATAGACTGTTCCCCAATAACTCGGTGAAGCAAAGAAAATTCTGTTTAGGGCATTAAGCTTCAGAGAATGCCAGTAATATTCTGCACAGCGTTTAAAGCCTATTTTAATTTTCTTTGCCATTTCTTCATTACTTTATTCTGTTCAAGCCCATTCAATGGGTGAATAATAAAAAGAAATAAACACTGTCACCATATGATCAAAGCCATTCCCCCTTTTTATATGCATTGAATAAGGAAAGTATATGAGAAAGGGCAGGTCAATCATGCAGTTGCTGTCACCATCATACCTATCTCTGCCTCTGCCTCTGCCTCTGCCTCTATCTATCTATCTATCTATCTATCTATCTATCTATCCCTCTCTTTAATCTCTTCAACCTACTTTACTCTTGAATAAAGTAAAAGTGGCCTTTTTTAATATCAACTGGATGCAACATACTTATTTATAAAGACTAATACCAAGTGCTTATTAATAATTCTATCACTCACCTTTTCTCCAGGATCACCTGTATTACCCTAGAACAAAATTTTGAAAGACAAAAAGAAAACATAAGAAGTGACAGCCTTCTTAATCATACCTTAATCTAGAAACCAACACAAGAAACCATTTATAGTAGACTTCATATTGCTTTGAACATTTAATAAGAAGCAACAATCAGTGCAAGAACTAGCGTAATTATAGTTACAGAAATCTATGTGATTAATCATAGTCAGTTTCCCTTATCTAGCATATATATATATATATATATATATATATATATATATATATATATATGGTTTTTTTTTAATGTCGGATTTGATACATATATATATATATATATATATATATATATATATATATATATATATATATATGTAGATTGTTCTGAGTTCGGGTTTTGCCCTGTGTAATGTTTTGCATGTCTATGCGACGTTTCGGTGAAATCACATTCACCATCTTCAGGCTGGAGTTCCAATCTTTGTGTTGTTGTAAATGGAATATTAGCAAACTGACATTTCTTCCTAGCATGTATATATATGTAGATTTTCACGGGTATATGTATGTAGATTGTTCTGAGTTCGGGTTTTGCCCCGTGTAATATTTTGAGTGTCTATGCGATGTTTCGGTGAAATCACATTCACCATTATCAGGCTGAAGTTGTAAGCTTCGTGCTGCTGTATATATAGTTCTATATATATATATCTACAGCAGCACGAAGCTTACAACTTCAGCCTGATGATGGTGAATGTGATTTCACTGAAACGTCGCATAAACACTCAAAATATTACACGGGGCAAAACCCGAACTCAGAACAATCTACATACATACATATATACATATATACATACATACATACATACATACATACATACATACATACATACATATGACATATATATATATATGACACTTTCTTTTACTGGGTTTCCAGTTAAATTCTAATCCTTTGTAGCAACATCTACAAGCATTTTAGTCACATATTTAATCTTAAAATTGTCAGTGAATTCACATCATTGTTGTTTAAAATTGTTAAATGTTAAAAAAGTGAAGATGCATTGAAGGAAACATCAGGCAAAATGAGCATGATAAAGGACCAAAAAGGCAGGGACCTAACAGAGGTAGAAGCAATTAAGAGGAGGTGGCAAATTACATAGAAGAACTATACAATACTAAGCTTAATGTGCCTGATAATCATGCTGGGGTAGCCACTGGCCTCCAGCCAGACAACCTGGAATGTGAAGTCAAAAGGGCTTAGGAATTCTGAACAACAACAAAGCTACTGAAGGTAACAGTATTCCAGCGGAGCTATTCAAAATCTTAAAAGATGATGCAGTAAAAGTGCTACATTCAATTTTCCAGAAAATTTGGCCTCAGTATTGAAAAAGGTCAGTTCACATTCCAATTCCGAAGAAAGGCAATGCCAAAGAATGTTCAAACTACTGCATCATTGCACTCATTTAACATGCTAATAAAGTTATGCTCAAAATCCTACAAACTAGGCTCCATCATATGTGGATGTGGATCAAGAACTACCAGAAGTACAGACAGGATTTTGAAGAGGCAGAGGAACTAGAGATCAGATTTCCAAAATATGCTGAGAAAAATATCTATTTCTTCTTCATTGTCTATGCCAAAACCTTTGATTGTGTGGATCACAACAAATTGTGGCAAGTTCTTAAAGAGGTGAGAGTTCCAGGCCATCTTATTTGTCTTTTGACAAACCTATATGCGAGTCAAGAAGCAACAATGACATGGAACCACTGATTGGTTCAAAATTGGGAAAGGATAATGCATATTGTCGCCTCGCCTATTTAATTTATATAAAGCGCACATCATGAGAAAGGCGGGCTAGACGAATCACAAGTTAGAATTAAGATTGCGAGGAAAAATATCAACAACCTGAGATATGCAGATGACACTACTCTAATGGCAGAAAGTGAACAGGAACTAAAGAGCCTCTTGATGCGGGTGCAGAACGACAGTGCAAAAGCTAGCATGAAACTCAACATTAAGAAAACTAAAATCATGGTGTCCAGCCCTCTCAATTCCTGGTAAATAGATGGGGAAGAAATGGAGGAAGTGACATTTTATTTTTCTGGCTCCAAGATCACTGCAAATGGAGACAACCAAGAAATTAAAAGACACTTCCTCCTAAGGAGGAAAGCTATGGCAAATCTAGACAGCATTCTAAAAAGCAGAGACGTATTTATTTTATTTTATTTTATTTATTTGTCAAACAATTATAGGGTGATAATTTGTACATATAAAACATTAGATAAGTAATGATAAAAAGTAGACAATAGGAGAGGGACGGTAGGCACAATGGTGCGCTTATGCACGCCCCTTACAGACCTCTTAGAAAGGAGGAGAGAACAATTGTAGATAGTCTAAGGTTAAAGGTTTTGGGGTTAGGAGTAGAAACCACAGAATCAGATAGTTAGGTTAGGTTAGGTTTATTGGATTTATATGCCGCCCCTCTCCGCAAACTCGGGGCGGCTCACAACAATAATAAAAAACAGTACAGTACACAATACCAAATCCAATGCCCACCCATCCAGTTACAATTTAAATTAATAATCTCATAAAAACAGTATATATAAAAAACAGGCACACAGTCAATCAATCAACAAAACAACATGGGCAAGGGGGAGGTGTTTTAGTTCCCCCATGCCTGACGGCAAAGGTGGGTCCTAAGGAGTTTACGAAAGGTAGGGAGGGTGGGGGCAATCCTAATCTCAGGGGGGAGCTGGTTCCAGAGGGTCGGGGCCCCCACAGAGAAGGCTCTTCCCCTGGGTCCCGCCAGACGACATTGTTTAGTCGACGGGACCCGGAGAAGGCCAACTCTGTGGGACCTAACCGGTCGCTGGGATTCGTGCGGCAGGAGGCGGTCCCGAAGATATTCTGGTCCGGTGCCATGAAGGGCTTTATAGGTCATAACCAACACTTTGAATTGTGACCGGAAACTGATCGGCAGCCAATGCAGACTGCGGAGTGTTGGAGTGATATGGGCATACTTGGAGAAGCCCATAATTGCTCTCGCAGCTGCGTTCTGCACGATCTGAAGTTTCCGAACACTCTTCAAAGGTAGCCCCATGTAGAGAGCGTTACAGTAGTCGAGTTTCGAGGTGATGAGGGCATGAGTGACTGTGAGCAATGACTCCCGGTCCAAATAGGGCCGCAACTGGCGCACCAGGCGAACCTGGGCAAACGCCCCCCTCGCCACAGCTGAAAGGTGTTTTTCTAATGTGAGCTGTGGATCGAGGAGGATGCCCAAGTTGCGGACCCTCTCTGAGGGGGTCAATAATTTCCCCCCCAGGGTAATGGACGGACAGATAGAATTGTCCTTGGGAGGCAAAACCCACAGCCACTCCGTCTTGTCTGGGTTGAGTTTGAGTTTGTTGACACCCATCCAGGCCCCAACAGCCTCTAGGCACCGGCACATCACTTCCACTGCTTCGTTGACTGGACATGGGGTGGAGATGTACAACTGGGTATCATCGGCATATTGATGATACCTCACCCCATGCCCTTGGATGATCTCACCCAGCGGTTTCATGTAGATATTAAATAGAAGGGGGGAGAGGACCGACCCCTGAGGCACTCCACAAGGGAGAAACCTCGGGGTCGACTTCTGACCCCCCACTAACACCGACTGCGACCGACCGGAGAGGTAGGAGGAGAACCACTGAAGAACAGTGCCTCCCACTCCCAACCCCTCCAGCCGGCGCAGAAGGATACCATGGTCGATGGTATCGAAAGCTGCTGAGAGGTCAAGGAGCACCAGGACAGAGGACAAGCCCCTGTCCCGGGCCCGCCAGAGATCATCCATCAACGCGACCAAAGCACTTTCCGTGTTGTAGCCGGGCCTGAATCCAGACTGCTGAGGACCTAGATAATCGGCTTCATCCAAGGACCGCTGGAGTTGAAGTGCCACCACCTTCTGGACAACCTTCCCCATGAAGGGAAGGTTGGAGACTGGACGGTAGTTATTAAGCAAGGCTGGGTTTCCTTCTTGAGGAGGGGGCGCACAACCGCCTCCTTATAAAGGGGCGGAAAGGACCCCCTCCCCAAGGAGGCGTTGACAATCTCCTGGACCCAGCTCCATGTCACCCCTCGACTGGCCGAAACCAGCCAAGAGGGACACGGATCCAGTAAACAGGTGACGGAACTCACAGCTCCAATGGCCTTGTCCACTTCATCAGGTGTCACCAAGTCAAACTCCTCCCAGACAGATGGACAAAGACGTTTAGCCCCAGTCACCTCGACTGACTCATTGTCAGTCGACTCTGTTTCACAATTGGAGTCGAGGTCCGCTCAGATCCGGGCGATTTTATCAGCGAAAAACATGTTAAAATCCTCGGCACTACTCTGCAAGGGCTCCCCAACTCCCCTCTGATTAAGAAGGTAGCGGGTTACCCTAAACAGAGCGGCCGGGCGGGATTCCGCTGATGCAATCTTGCCGCCTTGAGTGCCACTTTGTAAGTCTTAATATGAGCTCTTACAAGTGTTCGATCGGATTCGGACTTACTCTTCCTCCATCGCTTCTCCAGACGTCTCTTCTGGCGCTTCAACACCCGGAGCTCCTCGTTGAACCATGGAGCTCTACGGGGTCTAGTGCCGCGGAGAGGTCGCAACAGCGCAATCCGGTCAAGAGCCTCCCCTGCAGCCTTGTTCCAGGCCTCAGCAAGAGACTCTGCCGAACTGTGGACAAGTGTATCTGGAATAACCCCAAGCGCCATCTGGAAGCCTTCTGGATCCATCAGGCGTCTAGGGTGGAACCTCCTAATTGGTTCCGCCTCCCTGCGGGGAAGGATTGGAGCCAGGAAGTTAAGCTGCAGTAGGAAATGATCTGACCACGACAAAGGCAACACTTCTAAGCCCCTTAATCTCAGATCGTTACTCAATTGCTCAGAGAGGAATATCATATCGGGTGCGTGCCCACCCTCGTGAGTCGGAACCTGAACTACTTGAGTCAGGTCCATGGCTGTCATGGTGGCCAAGAACTCATGGTGGAAGTGATGTGCTGGTGCCTGGAGGCTGTTGGGGCCTGGATGGGTGTCAACAGACTCAAGCTCAACCCGGATAAGACGGAGTGGCTGTGGGTTTTGCCTCCCAAGGACAACTCCATCTGTCCGTCCATCACCCTGGGGGGGGAATTATTGACCCCCTCAGAGAAGGTCCGCAACTTGGGCGTCCTCCTCGATCCACAGCTCACATTAGAAAAACATCTCTCAGCTGTGGCGAGGGGGGCGTTTGCCCAGGTTCGCCTGGTGCACCAGTTGCGGCCCTATCTGGACCGGGACTCATTGCTCACAGTCACTCATGCCCTCATCACCTCGAGGTTCGACTACTGTAATGCTCTCTACATGGGGCTACCTTTGAAAAGTGTTCAGAAACTTCAGATCGTGCAGAATGCAGCTGCGAGAGCAGTCATGGGCTTACCTAGGTATGCCCATGTTTCACCATCACTCCGCAGTCTGCATTGGCTGCCGATCAGTTTCCGGTCACAATTCAAAGTGTTGGTTATGACCTTTAAAGCCCTTCATGGCATTGGACCAGAATATCTCCGAGACCGCCTCCTGCCGCACGAATCCCAGCGACCGATTAGGTCCCACAGAGTGGGCCTTCTCCGGGTCCCGTCAACTAAACAATGTCGGTTGGCGGGCCCCAGGGGAAGAGCCTTCTCTGTGGCGGCACCGGCCCTCTGAAACCAACTCTCCCCGGAGATTAGAACTGCCCCTACTCTTCCTGCCTTCCGTAAACTCCTTAAAACCCACCTTTGCCGTCAGGCATGGGGGAACTGAAACATCTTCCCCTGGGCATGTCTAATTTATGTATGGTATGCTTGTGTGTATGTCTGTTAGTATATGGGGTCTTTTTTAAATCTTTAATATTTTAAATTGTCAGATTATTTATTATTTGTTTCCACGTGTTGTGAGCCGCCCCGAGTCTTCGGAGAGGGGCGGCATACAAATCTAAGTAATAAATAAATAAATAAACTCCTGTGCCAGTCCAGAGGAACCGCCGAGCGACGGCAGATTGAAGTCCCCCAGGACGATAAGTCCGGGGAACTCCACCGCCTGCCCGGCCACCTCCTCGAGTAGCACAGGCAGGGCTGTTGACACGCAGCTGGGAGGCAGGTACTTGAGTAACAAGCCCACCTGAACCCCTAAGTCCAACTTCACCAGGAGGGACTCGCAACCCGCAACCTCGGGAGCAATGAGCCTATGCAGGCCAAGACTCTCCCTGGCTATAATAGCCACTCCTCCCCCCCTTCCCTGGGGTCGAGGTTGGTGCCATACCCGAAACCCAGCTGGGCAAATTTCAGAGAGAGGAACTCCTCCCTCCGGGCCCAGCCAGGTTTCGGTCACACAAGCCAGGTCGGCCTCCTCATCCAGGATCAGATCCCGGATGAGGAGAGCTTTATTTACCACCGACCTGGCATTGAGTAGCAACAACTTGAGCCCAGGGCCAGAATTACACTCATCACCAGTGCCTTGAGTTAAGCTCATGGAGCCTGAAGAAGGGATCGCTACTAAGCAGCGATCCCTCCTTCCCCTGGAACGGCTAGCTCCATGGCTTCCGCCATACCTGCCTCTCCCCAGCAAGACCGGGATATTTTGACCCTCTGCCACCCCAGAGATAAGTGTCCCCTCCCCTCCTGCCCTTCCAGCGTCAGATGTGCCAAAAATTCCATTCATGTCATATTCATTCATTCCATACATATTATAATCCCCCCCACCCACTCCATTCCATCTATCACCCCCCTCCCATTCATTTTCATTCACAGTATTCCATTCATTCCAATAATTACTAAAATAGTCCCATTCATTCATGCCATCACTACCATCCTCCCATCCACTTAAAAATCCCCACAATAATTTAATTAAAAAGAGTTAATATAAAACTAATAGTTCATATTATTAAAATATTAATTATTAAAAATATAGATAAATATAAGTAATAAAAATAAAAATATAGGTAGAAGATATTTCAACTGGTCAGTTAATTAATCAATTAAGCCAAGTTCATATAGATATCATCCAGTCTAAAAAGGTGAGTCCAAGGGATGTATGATGTTATTAGTAGGACAAAGTGCATCCCAGGCGTTGATTACTCTGCCAACAAAAGTGTGTATAGTCAAAGCTATGTTTTTTCCACTTGCAATGTACGGCTATGAAAGTTGGACTATAAGAAAGGCTGAGTGCCAAAGAATTGAGGCCTTTGAATTATGGTGCTGGAGAAGACTCCTGTGAGTCCCTTGGACTGCAAGGCAATCAAACCAATCAGTCCTAGAGGAGATTGTCCCTGACTGCTCTATAGAAGGCTAGATCCTGAAGATGAAACTCAAATACTTTAGCCGCCTAATGAGAAGGAAGGACTCACTGGAGAAGAGGCTAATGCTGGGAAAGATTGAGGGCAAAAGAAGAAGGGGATGGCAGAGCAAGAGGTGGCTGGACGGCATCACTGAAGCAGTCGGCATGAGCTTAAATGAAGTCTAGGGAATGGTAGAGGACAGGCAGGCCTGGAGGAATGTTGTCCATGGGTTGGGCACAACTTCACCACTAACAACAATAACAACAACAACAAATTACAGTGCCAGGTTGAAAGTTAAACCCAGACATTTGTTCAAATGTAAACTGAAAAACAAAACAAGAATTGTACTTTAAATACATTGAATAAAGGAATGAATTTATAAATGTGGTCATAGCCAGAATACATTCATTCACCCACTAAAAGTACATTTAATATACTGTATTGTGCAGCTCAGTCTTAGGAATATCTGCAGGAGTGGATGCAAAAATGTCAGGATGACAGCTATGATCTCATTTATCAAAGCCTCACACCATTTCCCATGTGCTTTAAACATGTGATTGTAACTATCAAATTTAATTTTTGGAGTCCACCCCTTTTTCTCCTGCAAATGCTTCTGTTCAACCCATGTATACTATTACATTGCTATAAAATACCTGATAAAGAAGAGAGGAAAAACAAATATTTCCACATCCTGTTACATTACTTTCATTGTATATAGGGAAAAAATCTGTATTTTTCCATTACTCTCCTTTATTCCCCAAATCATAAATGCTATCTGTCTACAATGTACACCTATTAGCTTCTAACCCAGTAGTTGTCAGACACGGAGAAAGAGAACACAGCTCTTGGAGTAACAAACCTTGAAGCCCATTGGTCCTCTTATACCAGGCAATCCCATTAACCCCAAATCTCCCTTTTCTCCCTAAAAGAAACAATAAAGAAAATTATTCATAATGGCCAGGTTTTATTGCAATCGTTGCACTAGTTAATTGCTGAAGAGAGATTTGCACCATTTCTGTATTTCTTAGTATATCCATATCATGGAAAATTACAATACATAAAATGAGTTTACACAAATTCATTGCACAGAACAGTTAGCACTTGCTTTTCTTACCACTTGCTTTTCTTACCACTGGATATACTGTAATTAACCTGGATGACACTGAGCCAATTTGATGATTTGTATCACAGCGTAAGGCAGGGATGGGCAGGTTCTGATGGACATTTATTTTTGAAAGGGGAGGCAAGAGGATTCAGTGATTACGAAACATTTAGGAAGAATTTCTATTCCATTTTTAAAGGCTATTGAGTTAATTTAGGTTTATACTCCAAAATTTCTGTATTTCTGACATTAGGAAACTATCCCACCAGTTGTCAGCAATCACATTGTCAAATTTCCTGATAGGTGGAAGAGATTGCAACAAAGAGGATCTCTTCTTGTACTTTCAATGAACAGTTTGTCAATGATTTCTTCTAAGATGTTTTTCAGTGCATTTGTTAAGTTTATAGTCCTACTGTTCCCTGGTAATCTCCCACTGAAGTATTAACCAGACACATTGATTATGCGATTAGCTTCCTACTGACCATCTGTAGCCAGCACTCCCATTGCCTTCTCACAGATGCTCTAAAGAATAAAACATATTCTGATTGATATAATATTGTCAATATATAATTTCATTACTTTTATAAAGACAATTATAGATATAAATTTATACCCATAAAGGATAATGTTTATAGCTCAGGTTTGAAATGAGGTATCCTTGGTGCTCTCTGGTCTTGCTTTTTTTTCTTGTAGTTGTGTCAGTACCCAAACTAGGTAATATCATCAGTGCTACAACTAAGGAGAGGGATTTGCTCTCAATTTGTATTCTAATGGCTTGGTGTTGGTGGTTTTGGTAGTTGATTGTTGTTGTTTTTGGTTGAGCTGTTTATTGTGATTTGTTTGGCAGCTCTTGGATCAGAGTATTGTTCACATCTTAATTATTGGTCCAGTGTTAATCTTGGTGTTAAATTCTGCTCATCTGGTGTTGAATGCTCATTGTAAGATGTGGCTTATTGATTGTCTCTTTTGAATAGTTTCTCTGTTTATCTCTGCCTGTTCATCATTGATTTGTCTGAGTGCCAATATTCCAGAGGTTCTCTAGCATTTTTGGATTTTGCTTGGTCAAGGATGGCTAAGGTTTTCCAGTTGAAACTATGGTCAAGTTTGTCAAAATGTTTTAAAATTAAAGAGTTTTCATCATGTCTTCTGACAACTAGTTAGTGTCCATGAATAAATTCAGCCAATCTTCTGTCTGCTTGTCCTACACAGTGACTGTTACAGTCTTTAGATTATATGTTGCAGATCACTCCTGTTTTTCTTCTGGGACTGCTGGGTATTTTGGTTTACTTAAGAAAAGCTTAGTTGTTTTGTGTGCTATGCTGAGGTCATGTAGTTACAATAATCTGTTGTTGGGTTTTGGGTTGAGCGGTCAGGTCCTTTTTTATGAAATTACATAGATATCCATTTTGTTAGAAGATGTTATACAGATACCTTTTTCCTGTTGTTCAGGATTGCTGCAATGTGTTCATGCTCATCAAAATACTTCTTACACAGCTTCTCTTGTGGGAGATTGGATTATTATTTGGAGGTGGAGCACTTGATTTGTATGGATGGTTTTTCAATATACCTGTGTTTTAGTTTGCCGTACTCTCTGCTGATAAGAATATCCATGACAAGTAGTGTGTTGTTATTTTTTTTCTTTCCTTGTGAATTAGATTCCTTTGAAGATGTTGCTGATGATTTGCTAATTGGTCTTTTTTATTATGGTGAAGGTACTGTCTAAATACCTGATCTATATTTTGGTTTGTATGTATGGAAGTGCTATAAATTCCAGGCAATTCCAGAAATATATACCTATTAATATGAATAATTAATTTCATTGTTACATGAAATCTGGTGTTTCAATATCATCTGCTCAAAGCACACAACATATTCTTCAAACTCATTATTTATTAGCAATCTTCCTTTATAGAAAATACTTTGGGTTTCAATAAGATTATGATTTACATTATAAATAGGCTTACTGTCAAATCACTCATCAGTAACTTAATCTTACCTTAAGTCCCATTGGACCAGGCCACCCAATAGATCCTGGCATTCCAGGGATACCTGGTGGACCTCGACTGCCCTTCAAAAAGCCAGAAGTTGGAATAAATGAAATGAAATTAATTAAATTAAATTAATCAGGTGTAATAGCATGGGGGTTTACATAATTTCAACATTAAAAATTACCGGAATGAAGTAATTTCTACTGGAAATTAATTGCCTACTTTACATACACCATAATAAATTCTCCATGGCCATGGAGCACCCAGAAATCCAATCTGTTTATCCCTTTCTCATCTGCCACTTCATTGTAGTCATTCCACCAGATTTCAGGAAAGGGAGGATTAGATATGGCAAGTAAATGGCTGTTGGAATAGGCAGGTCTTGGCCAGGAAGTGAAAGGGGAGTCTAACAGATTTCTTGGGAGAGGAAGAACTTCTATTTCAACTACAGAGAATATATTGAACTTTTATAACATATCTTACATGCTTTAGCATATGCACAAAAGCAGCCTTCCCCAACCTGAACCCATTTTAGATGTATGGAGTGCAATTTTCAGTATTCTCAGCAATGCCAATATTGGTTGGAAGACTCTGGCCACTGAAGTCCATACCTGGAATTAAATTAAGTTGGAAAAAACTTATAGAAATCATCCTTTCCAAATGTGTTGGACTATAACTTCCATCACCCACATGCAGCATGACTTTGCTGAGTGGAAGTCAGGGGTTGAAGTCCAAAACACCATGAGGGTATCAGGTTGAAAACGGTTGCTGCAAGCTTTATAATTTAAGAGATCTTATGCGTTTTGTCCTATACCTTTCTTCCTGGTCTTCCAATCTCACCCTGTCAGAGAAAATAATACATCAGTCACAAACAATTGGACATTTTTTATTTGATTAATATTGTCTGTTAGTCAGACAGGTGACACTTCTTGAGACCAAGATAGGAACTCATAAAATGAATACTGTGGGGAAAACAGTGATGACCCCAAACACCAAGGCTCTTCCAGTTTTTGAGGGAGACAAGTTTAAGGGGAGACCAGATGACTTCCCTAACTTGGCTGGGAAAAATCTGTAAATATATTTAGATGACATGGTTAGATTGTTTTTTGTCAGAGTAGGAATCTTGCACAATTAAGAGTCTGACCATCCAGAGGACAGAAGGGATCTTCAGTAAGTCAAAATCGAAGCTTATCTTCAACCTTTCCAAATTCAACCTAAAATGGTCAAAAGAAAAGACCAGAACCAGAAGGTGCATTCCAAACTTGAAATATGAAAACAATCAAATCTGGATTACAAAAATCTAATGGCAGCAAATATTTAATTTCTTAATCTCTTTGCTGCCATGTATATGGATTTTTGAATTCCAGATCTGCCAGCCTTAAGATATGATCTCGTACTCTGATATGCTTTGCCTAAAGTAGGCATTTTTGCTGCAAAAATCCAGACTTGTATGGCAGCAAAGAAATAAAAAAAATACTCTTTTGCTGCCATTTTGGTTTTAAAGATGAACCTTCCCTACAGGTGATCTGCATTTCTACAACTATCAGCATAATTCCATACTTGCCTACTTGTATGGACAAATTTCCCCAATGTTTTTTTTTTAACATTAACAAAACAACTTTGGAGCTTACTTTTACTCCCTTTGGTCCTTTCACACCAGCAATACCTTGTGGACCCTAAAAATAGAAGTACCATGTTTAAATACCTTCATCATGCAATTTGTTCACTGACTTGCTAGTGATAACTTGCAACTTAACAGAACTTTTCTTATTTCTTCTTGAAAGAACCTATACCAAGTTTAGACACTTCAATTTGTCTTTAATTTGGACAGAAAACTTCACATGCAACATGGTTCATGTTTGTTTAGAGCAGCCTCTACTATTTATTATTACATTTATTATTCAGTTTTTAGGACTTTTTACACCTAATGACAGGTGAAAGATGATTCCACAAAGGCTTTTATTGTTCAATCTCCTGATAAACTCTGGAATTTTGTTAGTGACTCAGAATGACATTTTCATACCATTGTAACTCTACACTTTGCCTTCACATCTGCCTACATATTTGTTTCTAAAAATATTTCTTAAGGAACAGTTAGACCATGCTTTAATTTGGTAAAATTCTGGGTCTTTCATATGGAAGTACTATTGGATGAGAGCATAACATCTGGAATTTGAAGGGGGGAGCAATTCTGTTTAGCAAAGCCAATGGAAAAAGTAGAAAAACCATTTTGGTTAAAGTTAGATTAGGCTCCCAGAACTGACCCAGGTAGAAATGAAGCTGGCAAGCACATCTGCCTGAACCTTATGCTATAACAATGGGGAAACATACAAAGAGAGAATGTGGCATCAACAGCCTTGTTAGATTTCCAGACTCCTGGATATGCTGAGAAGGGAATATGGGCACTCTTTCAGCCTAAATGTGCCACTGCTCCAATAGGCCATTTTCAAAATTAGGCATTTCAGTAGAAAATCAAAGCTTGCCCAAGTCTCAATATCAAACAGAGGTGGTATGTTCAAAGATTAGCAAATAATCATAATTTAAAGTGAATATTTTGGAAACTTTTAATGTTTCCCCCTTGTTTAAGACAATCTGGACATATCAAATAAGAGCTAAGATTTCAGAATCATAGATTTTTCATGGACCTATGGAAACTTTGGACTCCTTACTTATTTATATAATTTATTTAATATTTAATTATTTCTATATTTAAAACAGTCTATTTAAAAAGCACTAAAAGCATCTTTTGCCTCTATAGCTCAACAAATATATTAACCAAATGAAGGCCTTATAAACATAATTAACATAAGAAGACTGCTTTCTTTGAATCATTCCCCCTCTTCCTCTCATTATGCCCCTTTTATTTTTCCATGCCAAAGTAACTTATTAGAAATCCTGTCCCCAGTGGCCACATTTTGTCCTTCCAAAATAAAGTACTAACCTGGGGGCCAGGAGATCCTGGGGGGCATACAGATTCTGCACAGGGAGATTGTGTTATCTGAAGCTCTTGACACAAGTTTTTCAGATCCAGGAAAAACAACATCTAAGAAATTAAAAGGAGGGGGGGCACAAAAGGACATAAAAGATAAAATCTGCTTAGAGTTGAGTATAACTCTTGATAGCTTTATGGATCTATCCATGCAATTTTCTTAATAAGAGCATGGAAGGGATTCACCATTGTATTTTTCTAGAAGCTTAACTAAAGCTTCGATACTTCTATTTTGGCTTCCATCCAAGTATCAACAACTGACTTTATTTAGCTTCTGAGAGCCAATAAAGTTGATGAGGTACAACTTTATGTTGAATGAAGTCCCACTAGAATTGAGCTTGATAACTATGAACTTCCTAATATATTCATATATTTATTTCTTAATATTACAAAATTGTTTGTATGATCTTCTCCTGGTATATCTCTTCAGCTTCTTGATTCTTCCCAAAGTTTTCTGGAGATCTTACATCCAAAAACTAACTGGGCCCAATCCTGTTTAGTTTTCCAATATAAATGCATGAGCAGTCGTCTAATATCAGAACAGACAAATAAATATTTTTATATTTAGCACCCACGTGCCTCTTTCATCCATTCATGGGTCATCTAGATATTTTCCAATTTCCCAAGTTCTACCCAATGTTTTTGAAAAAAGAGTTCTAGCTCAATAACTGGGTTCCCTTGTTCCCCTAGGGTTTGATGCATAATCTAGAAATAGCTAGATTTACCTATGACATTAAACCAGTGATAGCGACCCTAAGGCACGGGTGCCACAGGTGGCACTCTGAGCCATATCTGCTAACACACAAGCCATTACCCTAGCTCCAGGGTAGACAAAGTTGGCTCTTCTATGACTTGTGGATTTCAACTCCCAGAATTCCTGAGCCGATCATGCTAGCTCAAGAATTCTGGGAGTTGAAGTCCACAACTTTGCCTACTCTGCCCTAGCTCAGTTCCAATGTACATGTGTGTGCCGGCCAGCTGGTTTTTGGTTTGCACAGAGGCTCTGGGAGGGTGGCTTCCAGAGAGCCTCCGGGGGGGATGTGGGAGGGCATTTTTAGCCTCCCCACGCTCCAGGGAAGCTTTTAGAGCCTGGGGAAGGTAAAACATGAGCCTACTGGTCCCACCAGAAGTTGGGAAACAGGCCATTTCCAGCCTCCACAGGGCCTCCGTGGGGCGGGGTAAGCTGTTTTCACCCTTCCCAGGCATTGAATTATGGGTGTGGACACTCGCACATGCACAATAACATACTTTTTCAGCACCCAAGGAAAAAAGGTTCACCATCACTGCACTAAACTATACATCATGGTTTACATGCCACAAAGCTCAACATGCTAAACCACAGCAAGGTTTATCCTTTGTGGTAAATAAGGCTAAGTGAATCATCAAAGTCATTAACTGAATCTAATCTATTGTCCACAACAAGCATTTCTCTAAAAAATAGCCATAAATCGCAGTCACATTACTATAATATGCATCAAACTGCCATCAATTTGGGCCAATTGCTGAGTGCCTGAAATGCAACCATGTGACTACGGAGGGCTGTCAGGACTTTGCATCCAAGTCATGCCAATTCATAGGCAGCCTTGGGGAGATAGTTTTATAATACAGTTATATAATACAGAAAACATAGAACAGGCAAGAGACTAGGCTGTCCCTTGCACAATATGATTTATGCAATATGGCAGGGGTCCCCAAACTTGGTAACTTTAAGACTTGTGGACTTCAAGTCCCAGAATCCTCCAGGCAGCTATGCTGGCTGGAGAATTTTGGGAGTTAAAGTCCACAAGTCTTAAAATTGCCAAGTTTGAAGATCTCTGCAATATGGGAATCAGTCCCGTAAATATGCATGCAAATATTGTACTGAACAATAAAAAGTCTTTGCAGTTTTTCATATTAAGAAAGCATAAAATTATATTAGTTATATAGCTTAATTGTATACATTTTCTCCTACATATCTCAATAACATTATTTAAGATCATTACCCTCCGCTCTGGGTTCAGCAGAAGGCTTTGCACTTTGTTTATATAAGCAATTTTGAAGATTTTAAAAGGCTGTGGAATGATTTTTTAAGTTCATATTCCGGCTGGAAATGAGCTTATCTTTTCCTTATGAAACAGTGGAAACTGCAGGGAAAGAGTCAACGCTTTAAGCAGATAGAGAGGTGAATGTTTCAGAGAACAATAGATAGTAGGAGCCATGGTAGAGCAGTGCTCAAAGTGCAGCATTATAGACAAACTCTGCTCAAGCCCAATGCAATCCTGCAGGGTTCAAACTTCAAAGTTAACTCAGCCTTCCATCCATCTGAGGTTGGTAAAGGAAGATCCAGATTATTGGAGACAATATGCAAATAATGCTTCTACACTGCAAACCTCCCAGAGAGTGCTGCAAAGCACAATGGTATGGTACCAGTATATAAGTCTAAATACTATTGCTGTATGGGGAACACCCAGGGGCCAATAGGACCCAGAGGCCAGATGTTACCTATATAGTTTGTATTTTCTATGTAATTTTTATTATTATTTATTTATTAAATTAAATAGCACTCATCTTACTATTGAGGGAGCTATTGAAACATCATGGGACAATATAGAACATTTGCTGGGGAAAAAGGGGCACACTATTACCGTTCTTCAGTTGCATGAAATGTTAGGGTGGGTCAAATTTTTCAACTTTCAAATTCCAAACATCGGGATGCTCAAATGTTGTGACATGTCATGGGGGAGTTGAGATAGCTCTTCCCCCTAGGCCATTACAAGTTATGCATGGTATGTTTGTGTGTATGTTTGGTTTTATAATAGGGGTTTTTAGTTGTTTTTTATTATTGGATTGTACATGTTGTGTTTATTATTGTTGTTAGCCGCCCCGAGTCTGCGGAGAGGGGCGGCATACAAATCCAATAAATTATTATTGTTGTTGTTGTTATTGTTGTTATTATTATTATTATTATTATTGTACAAATGTTTTGGTTATATTAATACAATTTAAATTTGCTTGGTAAGTAACTACATAAATCTGATGGAATTTGCTGATGGAACCGATGATATGGGTCCCGTCATTAGGTCATGTAGCTGGGTGGGGGTGATCTTGTGCAAAAGCACGAGATCGCCCACAGAGAATTAGCAAGCCTTGCAGTGACTGCGCAGGCTCGGCTAATGAGGTGAGTGGGGCACCGCTGGGTAGGAAAGGCTGCCCCGCAAGTACTCCGGCCTCTTTGCAGATTGTCGATGTAGACATATAGAGCCTGATGCCTATGTACTGTTGAGATACAGATATTAAATTACATTTTTATTAAGGGCAAATTGAATCTAATCAACTTACTCTAGCTGAAAAGAAGATGATCCAGTCTTTAAGATTATATCATTTTCCCCAAAGTTAGGTGTAAGATAAGATATATGGATGGATGGATGGATGGATGGATGGATGGATGGATGGATGGATGGATGGATGGATGGATGGAAGGATGGATGGATGGATGGATGGACGGACGGACGGACGGACGGACGGACGGACGGACGGACAGACAGACAGACAGATAGAAACAGATATACCATACATATATACATAGACAAAAACCCCTGTACAAACTCCAGCTTCTCGACCTGTCAGTCAAGTTTTGCCAATTCAATTAAATAAAACTTTTCAAGTTTTCTCTATAATAAATGTTTCTGTATGACTCATTGGTACTGTGTGTATGTATACATTTCAGTGGGATATCCGTATATACTTATCTTCCATAACTTATACTGCAGTACAAAATAGCAAGATAAAAACATTTATATTGAGTATAATACATATAATATATTCAATACATTTCCTGCCAGGGGTGAAATGTTCCTGGTTCGCCGTGTCTATTGGTAATTTGTGAGCCGATAGTGAAGGGAGCCTGAGGCTCCGCCCATCTGTCCAGATGCTGCCATTTGGGTTCTTTTACTCTTTGCACATGCGCAAAGCATTCTGTGCATGTGCCGAGGGTAAAAGAACCCAAATGGTAGTGACCAGGCAGATGGGCAGAGACTTGTGCTCCCTTCACAACCAACAGGCACGAGTGAACTGGGAACATTTCATCCCTGTTTTATATTTACTATATATGAAATGCCTGCAAAATACGTTTTTTGGGGTCCTTAGCTACTCTCTGAGCTACTCTCTTGCAGCACTGCTGATGTTACCTAGTTTTGTAATAAAAAATCTACAAGAAAATATCCAAGCTCAGATAGCAGCAAGGATCCCAGTCAAGGGAGGGTTGTCAGAGAGATGAATTACAGACTCAGTTCAACTCTGATCTACAAATATTCTTTTCTAAATTAAGGTATCCTATTTAGAAATTCATTTCATTATTCTATGCTATTTCTACACCAACCACTATTTCTCCTTTATAAGCCAGTTACAAAAATTTATTACATACAAATACATCACTCACCCACCTATTCATTTGTTTTCAACAGCTGTTCTCAAAATTATAATAGAGCCCCTCCTCCATTCACAATTACAAGGGGGAAACCTGTCTTGGCAGCTCTCCAGATTCTCCCTAAAGTTCCATATTAAATGACAAAGAGCAGGGGTACAAGGGAGA
This sequence comes from Erythrolamprus reginae, assembly GCF_031021105.1. Classification (NCBI taxonomy): domain Eukaryota; kingdom Metazoa; phylum Chordata; class Lepidosauria; order Squamata; family Dipsadidae; genus Erythrolamprus; species Erythrolamprus reginae. Next base: position 48,025,010 of record NC_091963.1, read on the forward strand.
AGAGGGGAAAGCTTTGATAATGTAGGCATTATGGTCAGACTAAGGGTTTTTTAGATATTTTAATTATTAGATTTGTTATTGTATATGGTTTTTACTATTGCTGTGAGCCACCCCGAGTCTACAGAGAGGGGCGTCATACAAATCTAATAAATAATAATAGACTATTTTGTTTCCTAATGAAAAGTGCTACATGGGTGCCCACAAAGAGGAAGTAAAAAGTAAGATGGCAATATACATTAAAAAGGGTGGGGCTTTCATGACATTATTGTGTACACTATCTTCATTGTTTCTTACCCCCACCTCCATTCCATGTGCACATCTGATACAAAATTCAAAGGGAAAGCCCATTGTCAAAAGAATAATAAAACACAGAGAAACTTATTGTAAATAATAAATAAAAATAAGAGTGGAATGGAGCATGGTGGAAAAAGGGCAGAAAATTATCTGCAATCCTGTGGCCATTGACAAGTCAATCTTGCCAATTTCAGTATTTTTACATGCAAAGCATGAGGTGTAAGTTAAAACGCTCTTCTAAATGATGTTCATTAGAAGACCTGGTACCTTCCATTTCCTCATCTCTTTCAATCCCATTGTTGTTAGTATATGTGCTGCTGAAGTGAGTACTCAACCCCATCATTTTTGACATAGGATTTTGCTCACTTAATTTGGCAAACAATTATAGTGCACCTGCAGTATTATGTGAGACTTGTTTGGAAGCATTTTAAGCATCAGGATATGTGACTCAGAGTCAAATTCTTCTACTTGGAATTTATAGCAGCAGCCCCCAATCTTTCCAACTTGGCAGCATGACACGAAGGAGGGGGAGGACGGTTTGGTGTTAATGGCAGTCCACTTGCACAGCCCAGTTCTGCAGTCACAGCCTGCAGGTTGGGGCCCCCTGCCTTATAGGACTTGAAGACAGATGAAAATTTGTTGCACAAACTATTTGGCTTACAATGAGATGGAAACAGTTGATTGATAAAAATTGTCCAAGCACTTTGTAAATTAAGGAAAATGACATAATATCTCTCATTATGAATATCTTGTTTTCTTATGCTCTTTAATATGTAGAAGCAATATACAGTATCGCTTTCCACTATTTCATAGGTCATGCAGGTTATCCTAAATATAGGGCATTGGATAAGTAGGTAGGTTGCAAAAATAAAAATTCTATTAGCTTGAAACCCCAAGATGCAGAGGTTGAAGCCGTATTGATTAATCTCAAATACAAATAAAATCAAGGGGAAACATAGGCCAGGATGGAATGAATTTCATATAGGATCAGAACCAGAACACATTTTGCAAAATCATTGCAACTTTCGCAAATGCTTACACTGGACAACTATTATAACTGTATCACTTACAATTTTGTGAAATAAATAAACTTTTCCCAAATTATCATTTAATTTTAAAATCTGCATGCATTTTATTCAGAGTTCTACAATTAAATATTGTAATATCAAAATTATTAATTTCAATTGTATTGTATTATTGCTCTAAAATGTACTTAAAATGTATAATGCTTTCAAAAAAGAATCATAATGCAATCCTTTTGCATGCTTACTAGAAGAAAATCTAGTTAAAATCCATCAATCTTCTCTCAGATAACTACCAGATTACGGTCTTAATCTACTTTAATTAGAATTGTATAGTGCTATATGATCTGATAGCTTCTAGCAAAATCTAAGAAAATATATATGCTTAAATCTATACTTACAGAATCCCATGCATGTGTGAAGTATGGTGGAGGAAATAATGGTGGTGGTGGCGGAGGAGGGGGAGGAGGAGGAGGAAGCGCAACAGCAATAAAAGAGCATCCTCGGTTAGTATTGATCCGTTTCTTCTGGTCCAGGCAAGGGAGGGCTGTTGGAGAAATTAATTGTGGTCTATGATGAGTTTTATTTATACTCTCACAAAACAGTATCATGAAACACAAATGTAACATAATTCATTGTATTTGGAGAAAACTACACTTGTGCACATAATTAAGATAATTAAAGTTGTGATGAAATTATATAGGGGTAACAGAGATATGGGAATGAGGCAATAATGGTCCCAATGTCTAAGCAGAGACCATTTTGTCATTCCCCTCACCCACCAAGATAACCACTTAAAATATTTTTGCTGCACCACTCAAATCTCTCTCTCTTTTTATCTATGTCTGGAAACTTCTGCTCAGTTATCATTTTGGTCTTCAAAGCATTAGGATCAATCAAAAACAGAACACAGCTGTTTTCCTCAGAAGTATCCAAAAAATGTAGAGTTGTTCTGGATGATTCAACCAACAGCTGATTAATATGGGAGGGCAAAAATCACCACAAGTAGACAGCTTCTTGCTATTTTGCTTCACCTCTACTCAATTTTGTCATATGTGTTTGTTTGTTTGATTCCTTTCCATCACTGATTTCAAAAAAGCAAGGCCAATTATCGTGAGAATGACTGACAAAGTCTATCCTTACTCTGTGTAACAAGATTAGTGTGCAAATAGCAGCTAGTCAGAAACAAACAGCCAGAAACAGAAAGAAAGAAACAACCATTAACGCTATTTTATCATTTTAAAATGTTGGTTATCCAAATCCACTGACCTTTTAGCACCTTATGATTTACTGATACAAGAAGCAGAAGTATGTAGACAGTGTTTTAAAGATTTACTCTGAGTTCCTTTTGTTTGCTCTTTGTCTAAGAGATTCAGACTAATCTGAGGTCAGTTTCTTCTGTCTTTCGAGGTACACACGTGGAATACATGCTGTTGAATTTAAAATGTAATTGGCCTTGCCAATTACACAAGATGTGCATGTGAGATTTTGCTGGGTTTTTTTGCTTCCACTCATGCACAGGAAGCAAAAGATACCGAAAATTAAAGAAAACAGATAGCAGTGCCCAAAGGATTGGCATCTGAGCAGTCGCACACAAATTGTGCAATCTGGCAACCACTACTGGTCCACAGTCACCTACCGCACCAGTAGCACTGGTGAAGATTTATTATAAGTCTGAAAATAGTCTCCCCTTCTAGAGTTGTAAATTTGGCCTTTGGAATGAATGTATTTAGTGTACCTCCACCACAGTTAACATTTATCAATAAATGCAGATATGCCATGCTCATATAAGCATAGAGTTGTTTTCTCCAATTTTCTCTATTTTCTCTTATCTAGATGTTTTCAGGTATGTGGATCTCATTTTTCCCATGCTCGATTTACTTGGGGTTTGGGGGGTTAATGATCACATGTCTATAGGGCAACCACATTGGGAAAAATTTGTGCTGTTGCCACACAGTCTTGCAATCTGTCCATTCTTTTTTCAGTTTTCAGAAATTAACTCCTGGTGTTAGGCTTTCCTCTAAGGATTGTACATAGTAAATAATATAACCATGAAAAATTCTGCTCAGTCATTCCATCTGAAACACTCATGCAATAAGTGACGCAGCTTAGGAGATTCTGAATTCTCACAGGAGAACGTAAGTGAGTGAGCACATTGTACTCCAATGGGTCACAAGACAAACAAGAGGGTTTCTATTAAAAGGCCATTGAATAATAGGTTCATGATTCATTCTTTGGGACATACTCATTCTTTTGGCACCATCTCTGTATTTCCTAGCTTTGTTATGGCTCAGTACCAAACCCGAAATTCCCTGACGCAAAAGAAGTCTCTTCCCCTGGAAGATCCCCAGCATTGTTTTATCAGCTATTACACTGCAGTCATAATCTCTATTGCAGCTTATATGTCTTCAATATTTTGTGTTTGACAAAATAGACAGTTTGAACGAACAGTTTCTACTTCTAAAGTTAGACAGATAAGCTAAGATTTCATTTGGCATCCGATAGGAAGAAGGCTTATTCTGTTCTTTTGTTCATTTTCTACAGTTACTTTTTTCTAAAGAGAAAGGATTAAACTCACTTCTACATCGTCACCAGGAAAACCCCTCAGGAGTTAGGTTTGTGGGAGGAGTTTGATTTTACAACTGTTATCTATCACCTATCTATTTAATATATCTATCTCTCCAGGCATGCACCCATGCATTCATGTATTCATCCACCCATCCATCCACCTATCAATGTTTCAGGACTAAAGTTCACTCTCTCCTGGTTTTTATCTTGGTTCCTTAATCATTACATGAAACTGGCTCTCATATAAAATTTAAGTGGATGGGGGGAAATTGAGAGCCAATAGTAGCAGGACCAAACTGAATTTATTCTATTATATATTTCATTATTCTTTTTATATCATCCTAATCTATTGTTTTCAAAAATATTTTGAATTCTGAACATTGCCAAGAAGGGAGAAAGGGAGGAGAGGATTAAAATAGAAATGCAATAGTAGAGAAGAAAATAGTGCTGAAGAGAATAATAAGATTAGAGAAAGCAAGAGGGAGAGGGGGAAAGACTCCAAAATACCTTGTGAAATCTGTGGCTAAGTAGCCCTATAATCACTAATTTAATTGCCTTCCTTTTATACAATCCCTTATTTTAAAACTGACCTTGGAATAAACAGTTCTTCAACAAGACTGTCATAACCATTTAGAAATTGTCCCCCATTCTCAAAGTGCTCTCAGGACAGGATCTGGAGAAGCAAGACCTGAGATACGTAGAGGTTGATCTACCAGGTTTTGAAATACAGTGGTACCTCTACTTAAGAACACCTCTACTTAAAAACTTTTCTAGATAAGAACCGGGTGTTCAAAATATTTTTGTCTCTTCTTAAAAACCATTTTCTACTTAAGAACCTGAGCCCGGAAAAATTCCCCAGGAAATTTGAGAGTGGCACGAAGGCCCGGCCAGTTTTCTGCCATTCCCCCTTTAGTCCCGGCCATCTCAGGCTTTTCTGGGCTGCCAGAGGAGCCTTTCGGTGGTAGCCTCTGCCTTTGGTGGCAGTCCAGAGAGAACGAAGCATTTTCCTTTCTCTGGGCACTTGGAGAGGGAATAAACCTCTGCCAGCTCCCAAAGAAAAGAAACACTCCCTTCGCTCTGGATAGCGACTGACCTCCTCCTCTTCTTCTTCCTCCTCCTCCCACTGAAATTCCGTGCTTTTATTTTTTTTCCTAATGGGTTTGCACGCATTATTTGCTTTTACATTAATTCCTATGGGAAAAATTGCTTCTACTTACAAACTTTTCTATTTAATAACCTGGTCACCGAACGAATTAAGTTCTTAAGTAGAGGTACCACTGTACTGTAATAAATTTCATAATTTAAAAAGGAAGGTTGGAGCAGGAATCAGGAAATGTACCTTTTCCACTGCACCATCTGTTCTCTAGAACATTGTCTCTCCTGAGATTGGGATATCTCTGATACTGTGGGTTTTTTGGAAGACTAAGACAAGTGGGCTGTTTTCTGGCTGCATTGATACTAACAGATTGTAATATCCATTGGCTACTATTTGTATTAAATTTCTTCTTATATTGTGTTTTATTTGTTTTTATGATTGTTTGTCACCCAGTATCACCCACTTTGAGATGGGCATATTTTTAAAAAAATCCAAAGACATAAATAATAAATAGAACAATGAAATCCTCTTAGAATCTCTAATAAGCTATAACTGTGGGTTGAATCTTTTTCTGATATTGACAGGATGTAACATGACCTAAAATCTTCGGAGAGGGGTGGCATACAAATCTAATTAATAATAATAACAACAACAACAACAACAACAATAATAATAATAATAATAACAATAATAACAATAATAATAACAATAATAATAAATGACTAACTCTACTATAAACGTACACAATTTATACAACTTACAACTAGTCCCTACATGCTATTTCCCCCCCCCGCTATGGCTTACAATATGGATTGATATTTGTACTTTTTACATAATCTTCAAAGTATCTGCTTTCTGATTTAAACATTTGATTAAAATAATTACCAGCTATCATGGTGAAATGAAATCTGCAGTGGAACCCACATAGAGCATAACAGGGTAATGGGATGCTACCTAAATCTTGTTGTTGTTTTTTAAAGACAGAGCGAGAGAATGAGAATGGATGAACCCCTCTCTAATAATTGTAACAGGCCAACCAAATTTTCCATGGATCAGCAGATGAAATATGGGGACCACATTCCCCGTTTTACAGAAGATTTTCCTCGGTTTTAAATAGTTTTGCAATTATGTCTGAATTAAAAATTACATAAATAATCAGAAGCCTTCATGTTGTAAAACTCTATTGTGGAGCTCATAAGTGATTTAGTTATAACTTACCCTGACACAGTGAGATGCCTTTTATTAAAAACATGCATATTTTTCTCTATAGAAATTACCATAAGAACAACTGGAGATAGCAAAAGACAAATGAAAGAGCTGGAAAAAATCACAAAATGTACAAACAGAACAACTATGACAAAAGAGAGCAAAGATAGTTCCAATAGTAATAGATGCACTGACAAAATCCCTATTAGTCAATTGGAAAAGCTTGACTTGGAACAGCACACATCCTTTGACAATACCTTTGATTTTATTAAACAACATCTGGCTAGCCTACATCCTTGAGAGGGACCTAACAGGTGGACAAAATGCCAGATTTAATCTAAACAGCTGGCTGACAAAGTGATCAACCAAAATATAAAAAATGGCAAGTGTGTTGAAGTGAGGTGTCTGCCTCACAAAGGGTCTGAGCCAAGTCTTTACTGCTTTCTGAACAATGCGTGTGGGTGTATCCATAACTCAATAGATCAAAACGATAACATTGTTTAATCAAAGGAACCTGGAGCTTCAATCCTGGAAGATCAAATCAACTGAAGACACTATGAGAAACTGGTAGTATCTATGCCGTTCAGAACATTACAGAAAACAACCAATTGCTGGAAGCAAACCAGCAATTGGCATAGCTCATGAAGCAGCAAGGTTTAATGGGCATACTACTGAAGCATGCCCATTGACACTCACAATGCTACAATGCTGGATTAGGTACTCTTCAAGTACAGCCTCACATAGCCATTGGTACATTTGCAAATGTGGAATTTTTAATTTTCTTTGGGCTTTTTTGCTTACTGGTGCAATAAAAGAAAAACTCTTAAATTCAGTATCTGCTAAACAATCAGATTTATTGTGGCTATTTACTTACGAAGCAGCAAGTAAAAAAGCTGGCCTTAACTACAGAGTCAACTAAGCCCATTTAGTTTGTTAAATTGTAAAAGTAATGCAAATTATATTGGAAATTCTGAAGCATAAAATTGCTGCTACAATTTTTATATGTGATAGGTTCCAGACTTCAAGGAGCAAAGGTGGAGAAATATAATGAGTATTGCAGTGTCTTGAACTTTACTAATTAACACATTAATTAGTATTAATGCATCTATCTATATTGAAAGCCAAGAAATTATTTTGACACTGAAAATGTCACAAAAATCTTTTATGTTACCTAATATCAAAACAACAAATTTCAGTAACATTGTGTTACCCTTCCATGGCACCAGAATTTATTCCCAGATATATTTGTCTCATTCTGTTTTACTGTAGAAATGACTCAGCTGATTTCAAAGAACAACCCAACAAATCCTCTTCCTTACAAAGAATGCTGGACGCAGAAACACTGATGGAAAGAGCATGGCACTCTATGAATATTCCTCAGCTACAGAGAATTCATGGTGTAAGATCTAAAACTCAGTAACTTGCATAGCAGCCCAATGTGGATATGTTATGAAATACTAAAATGAAGTACAGGTTTCTTCCACTCCAAATTGTCTCCCCTATTATCAGAAACACTTCTCAAGTTTCAAGGCAACCATCCATACCATCATCAATTTCAAAGGGTAGAGAAGATGACTTCACACAATCAAAGCCCTCTCCAACTGACTAGGAGAACCGCCACATCTTGCTTGTTTGTTGGATATTTCATATATCTAAACTTTTTCATTGAAAGAAGAGCTGACAAGCTCTTCACAATGCTGAGCTCCCTTCCTTCATAAAGCAACAGAGAAACAACAGGGAGAGGCTATAGTGATATTACCTTTGTAGAATGGGAGGGCGACTGAGGTGCTAAGAGCAAATTTATGCAAGAGTTTCCACCAATGGGGAAATAGTTTGTCTCCAAGCTCTATGAAAAAAACAGATTTGGCAGGTTTCCTTAAAAATTGCCGCAAATCCAGTAAGAAATCAGCTCAATTGCCCAAACTAAGAAAATGCACTGAAGAAATTTGATTAAAAATCCACCCGTAAATATTTTCACCCTGCAGATTTGTTGATAATAATTCAACTGCTATAGCAGAGCCAGATGGAAATGAAGAATCATGGCAACATGTTACCTCATGTAACCTAAACCTTTAGGCATTTCCTTTAGAAGTGATGTTTCAGCATCAAGAAATCCGGCTAGACAGAGCCAAGAGGATCAACCACTATTTCTGGAAACAAGATGGCATCTAGTTTTGGAGATGTTGGGTTAGGAGAACAAACCCATGGTAAAAACCACATGTCTATTTATCACAACAACATGATTGCATGGTAATAGTCAATTATTTTTCTCCCAAGCAAAAAACTCTGCTTAGTAACCTTGTTTAGATGCTTCTGTTAGCTTGTTTGTTCATTTGTTCATTTTAAATTAGCATCTCCTGAAAGCACACCTTGTACTAGATAGAAATAAGAAATTCCTCCTGCTGCTGTGCAACATATCCATTAGACATTTGTTATGTGTATGCAGCATAGATGCTTTGAAGCATCAAGTACACAAAAAAGGTGAAGAAACTTTTGCAAGTTTGCAGCAGACAATGGTTATCCAAACTGTAGGACCTTTTTATGTTTGTTTTACTGTATTTTAAAAAAAAGACTTAAAAGAGAGAAAAGAAAAAGCAGACATGCAAAAATAACAAGAATAATATTTTATTGTCCTTCTAGCTCTTCTTTTGACCTCTGCAAATTGGTATTTGATCCCCGTACCAAATGAATTTGTGAACTTTAAAAGAGTATCTCAGTAAGCAATATTCTAGATACTATATTAGTGTTAGTTCCATTTGAGTAAATTATTTGTTTGCTTGCTTGCTTGTTTGTTTGTTAAAATAAACATTTATGAACAAAGGTAAGTAGGGAAGGATGGCAGAAGTTTAAACAGTATTTTTATTTAAATATAATTCCTGAAAATTTAAAATATCTTCCAACAAAAAACTAATATTTTAATTACTTCATAACTTTAATATATATAGTGCAGTATTGTCATATATGTGTAGTTAAGCCATGAAATTATATTAAAGTTTCATGTTTCAAGTTTTTATTTTAAAGATATATTACACAGCCTAATTCTTTTAAAAAAAATTATTCAGATTGCATCCCTCTGATGTCTTTAATAATTTTAGGAAGTTAACATCCTTTTTGAAAAAGCTGTAAAGTTTAAAACTACACGTTGTAATGTCATTCAGACAAGCGATTATTCTAGTTAGTATGAAATTAAAAGTAAACTTAAATTTTTAAATTGCTGCTTTCCAACCCAGTACTTGGGACTTCCATTATGCCTAGTGATAAAAGAAACCTTCTCCCCCTGAGAATGAAATTGAAAAGAAGGTATTGCCTATTCCCTGACTTCTTTCCACTGTATACAGTTGAAGGAAAACCTGGAATTAGAGTGGTAAATAAGACATCTTCCACTTAGACAATTCACACTGGGTAATGATCAGGTTTTTCCATGCAGTGTTTTTTTAACAGCAATTAGCTATCAAACCTATCTGAGTTTTTGATAGTTTAAGTATTATTTTTCATAAGATGTTTATCTTGGTTATGTCCAAAAATGCATGATAAAGTTAGGGATATATTAACAAAATGGATAATACAATATAATTAATATATCTTCCCTGATGCCGAAGTTAAATAGCATCTTCAAGGGAGCATCAACCGTCAAAATAAAGCATCATACCTACATTACAGGAGAGAGCATATTTCCTGGGAATGTGATTAGTTTACTGTTAAATAGGAGACGTTTACTGTCCTGAAATTAAGATAGATAGATTTAGGGTACCTACAACTTCATTTACATTTGCAATCAAGTTTCTCAAAGCCTTAGTGATTAGAGGGATTAGAAACAAAAAAAACATGTTTCAAAAAAATCACCTAAGAGAAGATATATAACTCACCAAGAGGCAAAGCATGTCTCATTTACCTGCTGAAATGGAGAAGACACTGTCGACAAAAGAGGTTTGAGACAAAGCCCAGCAGAAAAAGAGCTGAAGATAAAACCCCAAAGCAATCCAGCTGAGGATAACCATTCTGGCTGCGAGCTGTATGATTTCTTGACCACTGCCTTTCCTTCTTCAGCCTCTCAATGGTTCGAGATGTTTATGTGTTCATGTCTCTCTCGTGTCTCTCTCCCTCCCCCTCTCCCTCTGTTCTTTAGGGAGAAAGAATGCTAACCATTTCCCATTAAATCTTCTCCTTACACTAGATAGGGCTATATTTAACTCAAGCATTGGATCAGATGCCCCCATCGCAAATACCAGCTATTAAAACATAGCCAAAGCACTAATGAAAGAGGGAGAGTGTGGTATAAAGCTGAGCGGGTAAACCATGTCTCTGATTGATAACTAGATGATCACTGAGCTAAATCCATTCATGAATGAAGATTAACAATTTGAACATCCGTGACATGCAGATAGTAACCTCATGTTTTTTCATAGTGTTTCCATGTTTATAATTCATTTCAAAACTTGTGTGATTTAATGGGATTGTAGGTGGATAACAATACCGTGTGGATGTGGAGAGATGCAGAGAGATGCAGCCCATTTATTGGTCTTCTGATTACTATCAGTAGAATACACTAAAAGAGATACATTTCTGGCCAATGTTAAAGCCCCAAAAGTGGGTTCATTTTCATAGTTTGAGCTTTGATTTGGACACAAAATAAATAAATTAAAGCATTTTATGCATTGAAAAAGATTCTGGAGAGAAATCCCATTACATGTACAAAGTACCAATTTTCCAAAATGTTAATTAGCCCTTCCAAGCCCCCACACTGGTGCTTGTGGGCACCAGACTGAAGGCCCTGGGACTGGATATTGAATAGCACTCTAGTATCTCAATTCAATGTGTTACACATAGAATGGGCTGGATTCTTACACATTCTTACACATAGAATGCTGAGACTGTTTTTTAAAATTTCAAATAAATTACCAGTACAAAAAGTTGGAGATCACTTTTCTAGTAAATTTCATTGTATTATATTTACTGTAATACCTCAAGAAAGATATTTTGAATTTCAGTAACTAAAATAAAAAGGTTTCTCAAATTGTTAAAATTTGTACGTTACAAATACACTTCATGTTCCATATGAATTGTGAATCATTTGTCATAGCCACGCAGAATGCGTTTGGAGTGAGCGGCTATGACAATTCAATAAATAAATAGGCTTCATCCAACAATTTAATAAGGAAACAACTATATTATTATTGAAGGACAACATGTTTTTTAGGGAAACCAGTCTGCAGTTATGGGGAAGACCAAGTAAACTTCCAACGAATGCCAGAGTCTTTAAATAGAACAGTTTGGAAAGTACTGCTCTAAGGGATTAATTATTTGGCCAAGTAGCAATGGTGCAGATATGCTGAAGTCTAGATTATCCGTGTTATACCTGAAATATGAATAAGAGAGCATTTTATTTCTACTTACTGGTATGGCAGTTTCTATGTGATTCTTAAGTTCAAGCACAAGCTATACAACTTTAACTCCAGTCTCTACAGTCACATTTTTATGCTATTGATTTCTAAAGATCTCATAACAGATCATAATCTATCTATCTATCTATCTATCTATCTATCTATCTATCTATCTATCTATCTATCTATCTATCTATCTTTCTATCTACAGGCTTGTTAGAGAACGGAGCTTGCTGGAGAACAGAATGGCGAGGAGGACCCAGGAGTAGCACAGCAGACAGAATGGAAGACGCACATCTCCACTCACTTGCAGTGGGGGGGGGAGAGTTTGTGAGGCGTTTGTGAAGCGAAGTTATGGGCCGGGAACGGAGCTACAGTGGTGGCATCCCGGCTTCGGAATTTCTGAGGGGAGGCTCAGAGGAACAGGGAGCTGCCGACTCAGCTTGGGGGCATCAAGGGGAGGGGACTCTAGACTCTGAACTGGACATCTCCCCCAAGCACTTCATCACCCACCGGGCAAAAGGAGGTAGGATGCAGGTGCGGCCAAGCCAGCTTCAGAGGGTCCTGGCGGGCAGCAGTTGCAATTCAACCGCCCTTGTCTGAAACTGATGCGCTGGGATTCTCCTTTGCCGCCGTCACCGAAAACTTTCTAGGAGGGTGGAAGCCCCGCCAGCTGACAAGTCCCATGCGTGTCAATCCACCCACGAGGCTCCTTCCGGGCAGCCTCCGCTGTCTTCCCCACCCTCCTTCCACCCCCAAACAAGGATCCAAATGTCGGCAGTAATAAGGCAAAAGGGGTGAGTTTTCTGATTGTACGCATTATTCGCTTTTACATTGATTCCTATGGGAAAAATTGCCGCTCACTCCAAACGCATTCTACTTACGAACCTGGTCACGGAACGAATTAAGTTCGTAAGAAGAGGTAGCACTGTACTTTTATTTAAAGAAGAAAAGCATAGCTCAGACTATTGCTATGATTTCCCCCCTATATTGTGTTGTTTAGGTATAAATTTTGTTAACGTAAAATTTTTACTTAGAGCCTATTATCTATTAGGAGTATATCCCACTGAAAGAGAGTAGTCTTATTGCCAAGTAAATATGCATAGGCATTACATAGTTGAGAGATAGGGCATTGATTAGTATCAGATGTATTATAGAGAGAAATGAAAACTTCTGTAACAATAGATACTTTGTGCCCAGGGCAGGTAGGTGTGTGTGTGTGAGGGGGGGCGGAAAAGGGGAGAAAGAAGGGAGAGAGAAGAAACAGAAACAGAAAGAAAAAAATAGTTGAGTTTTTGACTTATGATCACAACTGAGCCCAAAATTTTGGTTGCTAAGCAAGAGCATTGTTGTTTAAAATGATTTGTATTAAGTTTTATTGATTTTGACTATACATATGACTTGAAGTACTAAACAACACAAACCGACAAAACAGCCCTAACCCTCCCCCTCCCCTGAACTGAAACTCAAGTCAGTTCTTTCTTAGTATGTATTTGCAGCCTGTAACAACAGCAGTTAAGTTCTATCTTAATATTTAAGCAATATAGTGACATTTAGGATTATAATCAACTCTAAATCTTAATTTATAAAAAATTCTAAGATTTAATAAACATAATATATATTATTTACAGCTATTATTTCTTCTATTGTCAACCCATGTGTAAAATTCTTTCCAAGTATCGTAATAGCCTGACTCGTCTTTATTTTTAAGTTCTTGTGTTAGTTTGTCCAGTTCTGTACAGTCAAGTATTTTTTAAATCATGTCTCTCTCTGTCGGTATATCTTCTTTTTTCCAATTTAGTGCGATACATATTTTAATTGCTGTGATTATATGTTGGAACAAATAATAATATTTTTTTAAATTCTTAGAATTATTATACCTAAAAGAAAGGTCTCTGGTTTTAATTTAAGTCTTATTTTAGTAATTTCATAAATCCATAATTTAATTTTGTTCCAAACTTTCTTAATTTCAGGACATGTCCACCACATATGGAAAAAAGTTCCATTTTTGTTTCTGCATCTCTAGTAATCAGGTTTTAATTTGGGGCAAATTTTTGCTAGTCTTGATGGTGATAGATGCCACCTGTAGAACATTTTAAAAATATTCTCTTTATATGCCGTGGACTGTTATTTTGTAATTTTTTGACCAGATCTTATCCCATTGTTCTAAGTACAGTATATGCTGTGCCCGATGTTTTTTGCCCAGATAATCATATTTCCTTTGACTATTTCTATTTCCATTTTATATTCTATCAAGAAGTTGTATATTCTTGTTATAAAGTTTTTTTCTTCTCCTAATACTAATTTGTCCAAGTTTGTAAATTTTTCTTGGATCCCGGTATTTCTTTTTTGTCTTTCTGCCATTTCGAGTGTATTTGGGTGTATGGCCATCACTCAATATTTAATTTTAATTTAATTTAATTTTTTAAAATTTAATTTAATTTAAGTCTTGTTCTATTAATTGTTGTCTTGATTTAATATTTCCATTTTAATCTAATATTTGATTATAATTTACCAATTTTTTTAACTGAGTTATATTTCGATTTCCATTTTATATTCTATCAAGAAGTTGTATATTCTTGTTATAAAGTTTTTTTCTTCTCCTAATACTAATTTGTCCAAGTTTGTAAATTTTTCTTGGATCCCGATATTTCTTTTTTGTCTTTCTGCCATTTGGATTTGTTAACGCCTCTATGATAGAATACCACCTTGGTATTTTTATATAATGTTCTTCTTTAATTTTTAACCATGTTGTCAATAGTGAATACCTTATGGTGTGGTTTTGAAAAATGTCAGAATTTTGGGTTTTTTTCGTTCCAGAGGAACCATGCCATCTACATAATATATCATGTTCCTCCAATATTAACATTCTTTCTTTTTTGAGTTCTATCCAATTTTTAATCCAGAGAAGAGTAGCTGCTTGGTAATGGTTTCAAAATCTGGGAGTCCGAGTCCACTTTGTTTGGATTTGTCTTGTAACCATTTTATTTTTATCCTTGCCCTTTTGTCTCCCCATACAAATTTGGAAATTATTCTATTTAATTCAGTAAAGAATTGGTTGTTTAATTTTATTGGAATAGTTTGAGAGAGATAAAGGAATTTTGGTAAAATTGCCATTTTGATTGTGGAGATTCTTCCTAACAAGGAAATGTGGAGTTTATTCCAACTAATTAATTGTTCCTCTACTTTTTTTTATTAATGTATTATAATTATCTTCTTTAATCGTACTACATTTTTTTGTTAATACTGTATCCAAATATTTAACTTTCTTAACAATTTGTATCTCCAAAACTTTTTCTAGTTCTCGATCTTGTTTATAGTTCATATTTTTAGTCATAATTTTAGTTTTTTGTTTATTTTTAATCCTGCCACATCATCGTATCTCCTTCATTAAACGTTTTCCAGTTTCCAGCGGGTCTTCTAATATAAAGACTAAGTCATCTGCGTATGTTTGAAGTTTAAATTCTTCCCCTTTAATTTTCAATCCTCTGATCTCTGGGTTACTCATGATTTGATTTAACATTGTTTCAGTAGATAAGATGTATAACAATGGTGATAGGGGGCATCCCTGACGTACACCTTTCCAGATCTGAAATTATTCAGTTAGTTCTCCGTTAATCATAATTCCTGCAGATTGGGTGTGGTAAATGTTTTCTATCATTCTAACAAAATTAGAGCCAAATTTCATTTGTTTTATTAATTCATGCATAAATTCCCATCTCAAATTGTCAAATGCTTTTTGTGCGTCTAAAAATATAAAAATATGTCCAACACTGTCCTTGTATTGTTTCTAGTGTATCTGCCTGGAAGGAAACCGTTTTGATATGTGGGAATCCTATTATTTTAAATTAATTTTATTCTATTTGCCATGATGATCATAAAAATTTTGTAGTCTACGTTAACAGAATAGAATAGAATAGAATTTTTTATTGGCCAAGTGTGATTGGACACACAAGGAATTTGTCTTGGTGCATATGCTCTCAGCGTACATAAAATAAAATATACATTTGGCAAGAATCATGTGGTACGACACTTAATGATTGTCATAGGGGTTAAGTAATGATATGGGCCTATAATTTTGTATTGTTTTTCTAAATTGCTTTTCGGTATCAAACTTACTAGTGCTTTTGTCCAAGATCTTGGCATTATTCCTTTTTCTAAAACCTCATTATATATAGCTAATAATATTTTTCCTAAGGAGTCTTTTAATTCTTTATAAAATTCAGTAGGCATACCATCCGGTCCTGGTGATTTGTTTTTTTGTTTTATTATTACGTTTTCTAGTTCAAGCAGAGTTATTTTTTTGTTTAATACTAATCTATCTATTTCTGATATTTCTCCTACATTTGCTTTATTGATATATGTTTAACTTCTTTTTTATATAGTTCCTATATATATATTGTAAATTGTTTGTTTCCTTTGTTGCCTTCTAAAAATTGTATATATCATTCTTCTTCATCATCTTTAATTTATGGGCTAGCCATATACCTACCAACTGATAGGGACCAAACTTTCTGAGACAACCCAAGAAAGGGATCTTGGGGTTTTGGTGGACAGCTCAATGAAGATGTAAACCCAGTGCACAGCAGCAGTAAAAAAAAAAAAAAAAAGCAAATTCCATGCTTGGCATGATTAGGAAGGGAATCGAAAATACGTTGGTGTTGGACAAATCAATGGTGAGACCACACTTAGAGTACTGTGTACAATTCTGGTCACTGCACCTCAAGAAGGATATAATGGAACTGGAAAAGGTGACTTGATCGAAGTGTATAAAATCATGCATGGGATTCAAAAGGTGGATAGAAACAAATTATTTTCTCTATCACACAATAATAAGACGAGAGGCACTCCCTAAATCTCATAGGTAAGAAAGTGAGGACAAATAAAGGGAATAGAGTAATTATTCACCCAGAGGGTCATTAGTTTATGGAATTCACTTCCAGAAGAGGTCGTGACAGCTGTCAGCCTTGATAGCTTCAAGGCAGGATTAGACAGATTCATGGATGCCAAGTGTATCGGTGGTTATTGAAATGAATGTCCATGTGCCGCCTCTATGTTGGTTGAGGCAGGCAGGATTCATTTATTGGGGGTCAAGGGAAAGGGAGGGTTTTGCCTTCTCTTTCTGCTCAAGATCCCAATGTACAATTGGTGGGCCACTATGTGACACAGCCTGATTCAGCATAGCTCTACTTTTCTGGTAGTAAAAAAAATTGGAACCCACCCTGATTATTGTGACTTCTTTTTGAGTTGGCAGTGGTTCAATAAAGAATTGGTTTTTTATGCCTCCTCAATTTTAACTTGACACTTTTTCATCTGTGGTTAAGAATGGAAGATAATGCATGGGCTATAACCTTAGTTTCCTCTGAAAGTACACAACTTTCATTTATTAATAATCTTATCAAACAGTTTTTAAAAGTGCAGTGCAAACAGTGAGATGAAGCTCCTACTTCAAGTTACTTTTAAATGTGAAATGGAGACAAAGTGAATTAGTGGTAGCCTAGAAAATAAAATTTCTATTTTTTTATTCTATTTATAAAGTTTGTAAATTTTAAGTATCATCATCATCTTTCTTTTTTAACTTTTTTTCATGATTTTTACATAAACTTCCCTACTTATAATATCAAAACATACATAATTATACATTTCTGTCCAAAATGCCATAAACAAATATCCTAAATTTGCATCTTTTGTACTTTTATCTGCTGTTTTCCTTCTATATTTCATACTACTTCCCTCCTTTTATCTCCCTCTTTTTGTAGTGTTATTCCTACAGGTGCAAGGTCCACTTTTCAGACTGAAACAAATCATCTTGCAAGATCAAATGAAGTATCTGGATCCAACTGGGTTATTTTTTAAAACTGCCATCTTTGCTTTGGCCTTCTACCAGGGTGTCCAGGGAGAAAGCATTCTGAAATTCCCTGATACAGTGATACCTTGTCTTACAAACTTAATTGGTTCTGGGACGAGGTTCTTAAGGTGAAAAGTTTGTAAGATGAAACAATGTTTCCCATAGGAATCAATGGAAAAGCGATTAATGCGTGCAAGCCCAAAATCACCGCTTTTGCCAGCCGTTTTTGTGCTGCTGGGATTCCCCTGAGGATCCCCTCCATAGGAAACCCCACCTCCAGACTTCTGTGTTTTTGCCATGCTGCAGGGGAATCCCAGCATGGGAATCCCAGCATCGCAAAAACGAGCACTTCGCTGGCAACGGAAGTCTGGAGGTGGGGTTTCCCAGCAAAGGGAGCATCAGGGGAATCCCAGCAGCACAAAAACGAGTGCTTCGCTGGCAACGGAAGTCCGGAGGCGGGGCATCCCAGCGGCAGTGGTGGGTTTGTAAGGTGAAAATAGTTTGTAAGAAGAGGCAAAAAAATCTTAAACCCCAGGTTTGTATCTCGAAAAGTTTGTATGATGAGGCGTTTGTAAGACGAGGTATCACTGTATTTCCCTGTAACTTGCGATATAATTAAGGCGCGGTTGTAGATGATGTCATAACAAACGGCTAAGCCATGGAGAAATATTGATAGCTGAGGAAGCAAGTTGTTGCCACAGTTATGCTCATTTTTGCTTGACTCTGCCAGGCAACGTGATCCGGTTTTTTTAGCATGATTTTTTCCTGACTTTTCAACATTTAATTCAGTTTTTTTTCTTCCTGATTTCTTTCGTTTTTTTTCACTAATTCTCTGATAATTCCGATATTTCCTGAACCGACAATTTCCCTGATAATTCCCTGATTTCCAGGTTTGCTGGACACCCTGTTCTACATTGCCATCTGTGCTAAAGTGGAAGGCAATGCAAGGAACAGTGAGTGTGCTACTCACAGGACATGGCCATAGTACTACAGTATAGGCATTTCTCCTGCATTTTCTTAAATATTGGCACAATGCCTATTTGGTGCTGCACTGCCTCCTTGCTGACAAGAAAAACACTTAATGACCAGCAAAGCATGCACATCTCCAAGCATGCACATGCCCCATAAAGAGTGCTCAATGAATTTGGTAGTGGCCAGATCTCAGCACCATATAAAACTACTGGCCGTACCATTGTTTTATATACCTTCGTTTTCAGGTAGATTAGCATGTGTCGCTTCAGATTACTCCAGTGATATCCTTCCGTTGTAGTCATACTTCACTCTTTCATGCACTTTGTCATTAATGCTGCTGTCACTTTGTAGATGGAGTCCTAAATAATAGAAGATGTTGGTCTTCCTTATTTTACCACTGACTTGCATTCATTCATTTATTCAATTTTTATGCCACCCTTCTCCTTAGGCTCAGGACAGCTTACAACATGTTAGCAATAGCATGTTTTTAACAGAGCCAGCATATTGCCTCCACAATCCGGGTCATTTTACCCACCTTGGAAGGATGGAAGGCTGAGTCAACCTTGAGACGGTGATGAGATTTGAACCACTGACCTGCAGATCTACAGTCAGCTTCAGTGGTCTGCAGTACAGCACTCTACCTACCCCGGCTCTTGTATGGTGAAAGTGCTTGGCAGGTTTGTATGTATTCAGTTTTCTTGAAGTTGAGGCACAGGCCAAATTGGCAATTATTCCATATCTACACATGTTGCCTTAGTTCTTCTCTACTGCATACTGCAGTTCTTTCATGATAGTAACCATAATAAGAATGAACAGCAATAGTGATAATGCTGAGTCTTGGGGAACATCAACTTTCACAGGAAAGCTAAGGCCTGCAATGCATCTCACCTGGCTGCTTGTATTTGCATCTGTTTTATTTGTATAAAGTATCTAGACCAGTGGTTCTCAACCTTTCTAATGCTGCGACCCCTTATCTCCCTCTCTTTGTAGTGTTATTCCTACAGGTGCAAGGTCCACTTTTCAGACTGAAAAAATTCATCTTGCAAGATCAAATGAAGTATCTGGATCCAACTGGGTTATTTTTCAAAACTGCCATCTTTGCTTTGGCCTTCTACCAGGGTGTCCAGGGAGAAAGCATTTTGAAATTCCCTGATATTTCCCTGTAACTTGTGATCTAATTAAGGCGCTCCTCCTGTTGTGGTGATCCCCAACCATAAATCTAGTGCCAATTCTCCCAACAGAGCTTGAGGCTGATTGGCAGGAAGGTCAGCGGGACACTCCCCACTGTAAACGCCTGATTGGTCATATTGTAAAAATACGTTCCAAGGCGCCAGAATAGAAGCTTTAGTTCCTAACACCAGGAGAAATTTGCCTTTTCCCCCCAGGGTCTTAGGCGACCCCTGTGAAATGGTCCTTCGACCCCCAAAGGGGTCCCGACTCCCAGGTTGAGAACCACTGATCTAGACACATTTAATCAGTTGCTTGGGCACACCATGATCACATAGCACATGCCAGATTAGCTGATGCTAAGGCTTTTTCAAGATAGAGAAAAGCTAAGCACAATAGTTGCCCTTTTTCAGTGTTTCTCCATTAGCCATGAAGATTGCTAGAATCTTTGAATTGATCAATAGTTAGAGCAATCTTCTGCGTCACCCTTATTCTTGAAGAGAGGAAATATGATACTTGTGACCCAATTAGCAGCTATGTGTCCAGAGTCCACAATGGATTCAAGAAATTTGTTTGCAATTAGCTGCTTCGCCGCTAAATTTCTCCAGCTTCAAAATGTCTGCTGGTAGGTCATCAGGGCCTGGCATTTCTTCCTGTCACAAGTTCCTTTGTCATTTCTACTAGCAAGATGTGTGCAACTGGACCAGCATTGGGCAAGCTATCAGGAATTAGTGAGCATAGAAATTCAATGTTAGCGATTTCTCTGAAGTGTTTTTGACAGTTTTCCAGAATTCGTTTACCCTGCAGTCACCACCTGTTGTAAGCTGTCCTCAGGACAGCTTTCACATATACATTAAGGTTAGCAAACAAGAGTACTGTGTATATGTGAAAGCTGTCCTGAGGACAGCTTTCACATATACACAGTACTCTTGTTTGCTAACCTTAATGTTCAATTGCTTGTATGTCCCAATAAGTCACAGTATTTTATAAGTATACAAACATATAGGATAAAAAACATTTCTTACAATGAACTTGTGCACATATCAATCTCAATCTCCTTAAAATGCTTCCCATTTTCAATAATTTACTTATAAAGCAGAACAATATTTCTGCCAAGCTATGTCACACCTCTGAGAGCTGGATTTCTGTGGACCCTCAAGCAAAAATAAAGCTTAAATCTTCAATCAAGATTTCTGAGTTTTCATAATACACTTTTAACATTTGTGCATCTTTGCTATCAATACGTTATGTTCTGATTATTTTACTTCTACTACCAATTATTTTGTTGGAGAAAAAGAAACATACTTACAAAGCAACATATCCATCATGCTATTTCCTAACAGGAAAAGCAACATTGTGCAAAACGCAGAAGCAGCAAGATCAATAGTGGGCAAAATAAATGGGAAACACAAGAGAAATGAAAAAGAAATCTAATTCCACCTTAGACCAACACAATTCACTATACCCCTTCATTCCCTTCTATCCATGATGTTACCATGTTGATACACTAATAGTTGGGAGATAGGTGCCTATGATTATTTGGAACAGGATATTTAATAAAAAGATCAAATGTATGTTCTGTTCTATTCATTCTTCATTCTATTCTATTATTTTATATACTCTTATCTCTATTCTATATTCTATTCTGTTCTGCTCTACTCTAATCTCTATTCCAATCTCTTTTCTGTTCTATTCATTCTTCATTCTATTGTTCTGTATATTCTACTCTGCTCTATTCTTATCTCTGTTCTGTTCTATTCTATTCTATCCTACCCTACCTTATTCTATTCCAATCTATTCTATTCCAATCTATTCAAATCCATTCAATTCATTCTAATAGTATGAATTTTGGCATTAATCATTTGTTCTATGTAATTAATATGAATACATTTACTTTTTTGGGAGTGTGGTTTCTCCTTCTACAAGATAAATATCATCTTGTAGAAGAAAGATTTTACAATTAATGATTGAGTAACCCTGAATTGTTATTTAGTGACCTATTGAGATAGTAATGATTTTAACTTATGGAATATGTTTTAAATGAAAAATCTGAATATTTATCATGTGGAGGTTTGATTTAAGCAATGTTTTGAAATAATACATGAAATCCCAATTATTAAGAAAATTATAATGATATTGTAATGAAGATGAAGATAACAGGTTTGATTACATACCTAATGACATTTTTAGAGGTTTTTGGTTACGATAAAAGAAGGAATTTTAAAAAAGATATTGAGGAATAGATTTAGAAAGGGGAGGAAGTAATAGGCCCGAAAATGGAAAGGTGCAAGAAATAAAAACTATTCTGTGAACATAATATACTAGTTGGGAGCAAATATGTCTTATAAATCTATTATTTCCATTCATAATTTAGTTCGCTTAACAAATAAGATATAACATGGTTTCTTCCCTTGCACATTGGCTGATCTAAGTTTGCCTATTTATTTAGACAAGCTTCTGTGCCCTCTGTTCTTTAAATTATTGACCATGCTAATTTCAGTTGGAATCTTTGTATGCTAGTGATGTCAATAATTAGGCAACCAGAATAACAGAATAACATAGTGCAAAGGGACCTTATTTTGCCCCAGCACCACGATGCAAATAATTGCGCAACAAGTTGTCTTGGGTGAAAAAAAATCAGGTGCTCTGCTCAGGCATGAAAATATGCAGACACTATACATTTATGCCCATACCGGAAAAAAATTAGAGGGAACATTGATGATAAGGAAGCATAGTGGAATAAAATGTGCTAATCACTACCAAGGATATGACAATTACCGGTACCTGAATCAGTGTGCATCACTATACTCTGTAAGGCCATTTTCAATCTATTGCCTGGTTGATTACTTAATACAACCGCATACTTTTTAATTTTTTTCCACTTTAATCCCAGACTATTTCACCTGACGCATGAAATGTGGCTTATATATCAGGGGAAATATGGATCTAATGTACAGATGGATCAAATCAAATTTATTTATTTGATTTTTATGCCGCCCTGTACTAACTTATACAAATTTACAAATTTGTAAAAATGTACAAATTTAATGTACTAACATCAAACATTAGAACCATTGTATAATACCACACTTGGAATACTGCATCCAGTTTTGGTTGCTACCGTGTAAAAAAGATGTTGAGACTCTAGAAAGAGTACAGGGAAGAGCAATGAAGATGATTAGGGGACTGGAGGTTGAAACATAGAAGAACAATCGCAGGAATTGAGTATGCCTGATTTAATGAAAGGACTAGGGGTGACATGATAGCAGCGTTTGAATATTTAAGGGGCTGCCACAAAGAAGAATCAAGCTGTTCTCCAAACACCTGAAGGCAGAACAAGAAGCAATGGATGGAAGCTGATAAAGGAGAGGTACATCTTAAAACAAAGGAGAAATTTCCTAGCAGAATAATTAATCAGTGGAATGACTTGCCTCTAGAAGTTGTGGATTATTATTATTATTATTATTATTATTATTATTATTATTATTTAGATTTGTATGCCGCCCCTCTCCAAAGACGCGGAGCGGCTCACAACAAGAAAACAGTACAAATCCAATAGTTAAAAACAATTAAAAACCCCTTAATATAAAAAAGAGTCATACATCTCAGACAAACCATACATAAAACGGAAATGGCCCAGGGGAACCAATTTCCCCATGCCTGATGGCAGAGGTGGGTTTTAAGGAGTTTGCGAAAGGCAAGGAGGGTGGGAGCGATTCTAATCTCCGGGGGGGGGGGGGGGCAGTTGATTCCAGAGGGTTGAGGCCGCCACTGAGAAGGCTCTTCCCCTGGGCCTCGCCAGACAACATTGTTTCGTCGACGGGACCCGGAGAAGGCCAACTCTGTGGGACCTAACCGGTCGCTGGGATTCATGCAGATGCTCCAGCACTGTAAATTTTTAAGAAGAGATTGAACAACCATTTGTCTGAAGCGGTATAGAGCCGTGATGGCGAACCTATGGCATGTGCAACTATATAGGAAGGCACACAAGGCTTTTCTATGTTTCAGCCCCAGCCGACATGTGTGTGCTGGCCAGCTGATTTTTGGCCTTGGGAAAGGCAGTTTTGTTCTCTGAAAGCTTTCCTGAATCCCCAGAAGCAACAAAAATCCCCCAACAAGTTTGGAAAAATGCACTTCAGGTTTGCTCCTTTGGGCAGTATTTTCACCTACCAGTTCATACCGGTGTGGTCTAGAATAGTGATTTTCAACCTTTTTTGAGCCACAGCACATTTTTTACATTTACAAAATCCTGGGGACTACACCAACCAAAATGACACTCTAACACAGTACATATTATACATATAGCATTGTGATGCATTGTATATCATCCTCTGCGGGGGCCTCTTATAAAAAGAAAAAGGTCAAATATCTATATACTCCATCAGGGTAGACATAACCAGCTGAGGCTGAGGCTTCATCTAGTGGTGGCAACATTTACCTCCAGTCCTGACCAGGATTAGAAATCGGGACACTGGGGAGGAGTAGCGGCTTCAACTATTCGCGCCGGCCACACAATGACAAGTGCACAGCAGCCTAAGTGGGTACCTTCCTGGGTGTGGATGAGAGGCGGCCTGCTTTTGGTTCATCGCTAGTGGTCGGGATGAATCCTTGAAGGTGATTGGTCAGTGAACGTTCCCTGTGCCTCCGCTCTTCCTGACGCTGATAGCTGGAGGGATTGTGAGTGGAATGTTTATGTTCGGATGGAGACGGCTGGCCAGATAAATGGCCTCCACGGGCCGTATCCGGCACATGGGCCAGTTTGGGGACCCATGTTTAATTTCTCCACGGCACATCTGACCATGTCCCATGGCACACTGGTTGAAAAACACTGGTCTAGAGAGCCATATTGGTATGAATCCACTAATTTTCGGCTTTTCCCCCCTGGTGTCTCTGCATGGAAGAAGCCCTCAGCTGTGTTCAGATGAATAACATCAACATTAAGAAGGGAGGGAAGGCTTCTTCCAACACAGAGACGCCAGGAAAAGTTTGCCATCACTAGTATAGGGTTTCCTGCTTGAGTAGGAATTGGCCATTCTAACTCTATTCTGATTCTGATTCAAACTAATAAACAATTCCTTTAAAAACCACATATTAGTTCACTTTTTTTTTAACTTTCAGAGGAATCTTGAATAAATGGCGCCCTCTGGTGATTTTATCTATGCTTTGAAGATAGATTTATTCCCAAAAGAATTGTACCAAATGGATGTTATAAATTGCAGATCTGGAATTGAAACATATCCAGCATCTTTCTGGATTAAAATACACAAACTATTTAGTAGTAAAATATAAATTAATAAAATGCTTTCATATAATAATTTTATAATAATAACCCTTTGCTAACTTCTCTATGATACCTATGAGAAGATTAATAACAATATGACTTAAAAAAATGTATATGGCTGCCCAACTTACACAAACTCGATGATATGCAATAAAGGTTAGTAAAGCGTACTACAAAACCAATTAAAACAGTAAACATAAATAAGAATGCAAGAATACAAGTGACAGACAAAACAAGGTAATTTAATTTGGAAAAAAATATTCAGTGTTATAAAAGAGCAATTAGAATCAGGATGCAAAACGCATACCCCAGCTGTTTTAAGCAACTATGGATTTCAATAGGAGTTAAATCATATATCTAAATGGTACCTAGTTTGGAAAGTTCCTCTAATGAAAGACATAAAGAGGGCTCTATTGCATTCCCATATTGTAAAAATACATAGAAAGCAAAAGTGAATCAGTATGTTATGCACTGTTCCCTGTAATACCCCCCGCGCACCCTTTTCCAAGGGCGCAAAAGGAGCCGGGCATTGGAGTTGGGGGCGGGGAGCGACGAAAGTGTGGTGGCGCCGCATGCGGTTCCCATCCCCCTGCCAGCCTGTGGGAGGAAGGAAAGGGAGATGCGGCCGCCCCCGCCTCCCCACGGTGCCTCCGGCCCCCTCACGCCCCTGGCCTCTCGCCGTTGCCTCCCGCCCGATCCACCCCCTCTCTGGCTTTCTCCGCCTCCTGCCTTGGGGCGCGACTTCTCCTGCGGCGGTGGCGGCAGCGGCTTCTCCTCCTCCTCATCCGCACTCCCAGCCAGGGGGCTGCGAGAGGGTTTTCTCCGCGCCCTTTGGGAATGCCTGCCCCGCCCCTCTTGCAGCCCCTTCGCTGGGAGCGCTTTCGTCCTGAGCTTTCAGCAAGGGGGCTGCAGTAGACGCACGGCAGGCATTCCCGAAGCTCTCGGAGAAAGCGCTCTCGCAGCCCCCTTGCTGAGAGAGAGAGAACAACAGACAGAGCAAGATGGAAAGAGAGGGAGAGAGAAAGTAAGTAAGAGAAAGTAAGTGAGAAAGTGAGAAAGTAAGAGAGCGAGAAAGAGGGGGGGAGATAGAGAGATAGCAAGAGAGAGAACAAGAGAGAAAGAAAGCAAGAGAGATAGAGTGAGAGAAAGAAAGCAATAGAGAGAAAGAAAACAAGAGACAAAGAGTGAGAGAGAGAGAGAGAGCAACAGACAGAACGAGATAGAAAGAGAGGGAGATAGAAAGTGAGAAAAAGAGACAGCAAGAGGGAGAGAGAGAAAGAGAGAAATGACTCTTGATTTAAAGCATATGGTAAAAAGCACCCAAATAATAACAGAGGGGAAAAAACCCAGCATCGTGTGTGTGTGTGTGTGTGCAAACTCTTGAACCATTTCCAACAGCCCTCACCTGTTATTGGAAATGGTTCAAGAGTTCACATACACACACACACAAGGGGGGAGGAGACAGGGATGGAAAAAGAGGAGAAAATAGTAATAATGGTAATAGATTTTGGTTTTGTTTTATTGTTAATTTCTTTTAATAAAAAGAAGGGAACTTTTTATTTATTTGTTTATTTGTTTGTTTGTTTATTTATACTTCTATGCCGCCCAGTCCCAAAGGGACTGCCGCTCAGACACTATACTTTTCCGTCCACACCGGGAAAAAAATTAGAGGGAACATTGATGTTATGTACCTCTTGTTTTTAAGATCAATGGGCAGGCAATAAAATGCTTTCAAAAGCTGATACAAACAGTGGAAAAAGAAATAATTTAGAACTTGGAAGTGTTTTCTCTCCCAAAATGGCAAAATGTAGATCTGTATGTAACTAGAAATCCTTCCTTACACCTGGCAATCTACATGTTCATTCAATTTGTAGGAACAGCTAGCAATTGTAATTATGCTGTGGAATATGGACATCTGTTGAGTGTACATAGAGATTTTGCTTCTAGTCTTTTCATCTTCTGTTACATGTTAGAACGAGTCAGCCAGTGAAAATCCTGAGAATACAAAGGAGTAACAACATTCAACATTTCAGGATAAGAAACTACAAAAAAATGTTATACTGACACAAGATATAGCAGACTGTAGTGTTCAAGGATATACTTAAAGATTTTCTAAACATCAATCATTTTGTAAATGTTTAGTAAAAAATGACATCCTGATCTATTATTCAGGACTGGTCAAATAATGGAAGTAATGTTAATATTAAAAAGTCAAGAATAATGACATATTCCACAAACACTTACTTGCTTTTTTCTGTCTGATTGTGGGTTAATCATGACATTAAGAAGAGAAGGGACAAGCTTTTCTGCTAAGCTTATTTTCAGGGCAGCTTGTAATTCTTCCGGTGTTTGTACAAAGAACCCTTTGCCACCAAAGGCAGACATAATCTGCTCATAGCGAGCATCTGGCAACAAAGCTACTGGAGGTGCACTGAAATTAAGTAAAAGGATTTGGCTTAGTATAGTGGGTTAAGAATCTTAAGCAAGAAGTCAAACATCATAAAAGGTCATTATTAATTTGCTAAACAAATAGAACTTCATTTTCCCCAAATCCCCAGGGAAATTGTTCAGGACCCAATTAATTACTATGAGCATATACATTAAGACAGGATCTTATTGAAGAAGAAATCCCAATGGTGGAGAAACAGCTTTTTGATCTCTTCTGTTCAGTGTCAAAGCATTCTGGATGATTTCAACAAAGCTCTCTAATAGATTTTTAAGTCTCAGAGGATTTTTTTAGTAATTAAAGTTCTCAGAATGGAAGTGCTTCCACAATGGAAGCATTAAGAAGAACTCCTCATTTCAATCTTGAGTTACAAATATTTTCCTTTATCGAAATCATTGACTATGGCAATTATTCAATGTGCATCTTTTCCATACTTAGATTTTACTTATCTAAAGTAAGCACTATCATAAACACGATAATCTTCTCCACTTTCTATTTATACAAACATTTTCCTTATATAGGTCAGCATCGATTGCACCAGAAGTCTACGATTTGGTGTCTTCCAGAAGTAGGCGATTACACATTTCTGAATTCCCAGCAGCTGTTTGGAAATGTGCAAGATCTTAGATGGGGATAGCTGGTAAAAGCAGTTAGATGCAGGATATTTCACCACTGCCATTCTGACAATGATTGGAAATGCTAGGAATGTAAAGTATATCCCATTCTGGGGTTCTCCTTTCTTAATTAAAGCATCATGTTATTTTTGATTTTTCAGTAGGAGAATCTCTCCGATTAAAAATGGAAAACCAAAACCATGACCATCTTTCCTTCCAGAAGACAGGAGTGTCCTGGGATACTCCTGAAGTTTTGAAAGTTCCACTGCTCAAAGGAGCATGGCCACTGCAGAACAGAAAGCTGGAATTTCTACTCTAAAGCATCTAGATTATTGTTTCTCAAATCTGGCAAATTTAGGATATGTGGACTTTTTAACTTTCAGAATTTCCGCTAAAGCTGCTAAATTTGAGAAACATTGACCTAGAAGAATAACTATAACAGACACATTTGTGGAGGAAGGGTGCTCCTGCTATATGTAGCACAGGTAATTTCAGCTAGTGTGAGAAGTAGTAAAAGTCCGCAAGAAGAGCGGCCTATAAATCTAATAAAATAAAATAAAATAAATAATATGGCACCCACCCTTATTTCATTTAACTCATTAAAATTTGATGAAGTTGAAACAATTACATTTTATTGTATATAGCTTTTAATACTTTAAGTACAACTTCCAATTTGTAAGAGCAAGTTAAACATTCTAAAGACTAATGAAAGTCAGTGCCAAATTACTTACTATATAGAAGGTTCTCCAAGCTCCAGCATATGCTTCCAAGTGTTTGAGCCCAAGCCAGTGTATATTCCATTGTTGTTTATTATGATTATAATGATTGGCAAGTTATGCCTGTAGTGATTAATGAAAAGGAACTCATCTGAAGGAGTTTTCCATTTGAAGGACATTTTTCTAACTATAATATGGTAGAAACTCTCACTTTGTATAGCAAAATGCTTTTGTTTTTGTTTTAAAATAAAATTTGGCAGTACGAAAGTTTTACCTGCAAATAGTCTCCACTTCCATACCAGAAAAACCAAATGCACTATCGCCTTCTATACAGATCACTCGCTGTTCAGAATTGCAGGTTTTAGCAACCATAGCAGCTGCAATTGCAAAACCAAGTCCGACTCCCATTGTCCCAAAAGTACCAGCATCCAGCCTACAAGGAATATATATTTTTATATAAATTTTAAATAAATTTATATTTTTCATCATAGAATGTTTTCTGTTGGAGGTTTCTTAATTCACACCCATTATCTCAACTTCTTAAAATATAGGGAATATCTTTACCAATACCAGATATATATATATATATATAAATATATATATATTTGAAATGAAGTGAGACCAGACAAGCACTCGGTAGACGGTTCCTTTATTAGCTCTTTTTGAAAGTGACATTCAGCATGGAACTCGTCTGAGCTGTCAGTGGAAAATACAGCTCTATTTATACTGTTTGTGGCTCACGCCAAAAGGAACTGTCATGCGTCTGAGCCAATCAGACGCGACCTTGTTTTATTTACATTTTCTGCCCGGAGACAGCATTTCTCCTCAGTTAGATTTATTTACATAGACTCAACAATATTGATAAATAATACTGATTTATACAAATACAGTAGTACCTGAACCTACAAACGCCTCTACTTATGAACTTTTCTAGATAAGAACCGGGTGTTCAAGATTTTTTTGCCTCTTCTCAAGAACCATTTTCCACTTACAAACCCGAGCCTCTGAAACTGTAACTGGAAAAGTCAGGGAGAAGCCTATGTGGCGCCTCTCTAGGAACCACCTGGGAGGAAACAGGGCCGGAAAAGATGGGGGGATGCCTCTGTGGGGCCTCTCTAGGAATCCAGATTGTGGGGGCAATAGGCTGGCTCTGTTAAACAGTGCTATTGCTAACAAGTTGTGAGCCGCCCTGAGTTTGAAGAGAAGGGCGGCATAAAAATCGAATAAATAAATAAGATAAATTTCCTGGGAGGAAACAGGGCCGGAAAAGGTGGGGAGAAGCCTCTGTGGGGCTTCTCTAGGGCAGTGACTTTCAACCTTTTTTGAGCCGCATTTTTTACATTTATGAAACCCTGGGGCACATTGAGCGGGGGGGGGGGGCTAAAAAAAGTTTGGACAAAAAAATTCTCTCTCTTCCTCCCTTTCACATTATTTCTCTCTCCCTCCCTCTCCATCCCTCTTTCTTTCTCTCTCCCTCCCTCTTTCTTTCTCTTCCTTCCTTCCTCTCCTTTTTTCTCTCTCTCTCTCTCCCTCCCTACTTCCCTCTATGTCTTTCTCTCTCTCTCCTTCCCTCCCTCTGTTTCTCTCTCTCTCTTGCTTTCTCTCTCTCTCTTTCTCTCTCTCTTGCTTTCTTTTTCTTGTTCTCTTTCTCTCTCTCTTGCTTTCTTTCTCTCTCTTGTTCTCTTTCTCTCTTGCTTTCTTTCTCTCTCTCTCTCTTGCTTTCTTTCTCTCTCTCTTGTTCTCTTTCTCTCTTGCTTTCTTTCTCTCTCTCTCTCTTCCTTTCTCTCTCTCTCTGAGCTTCGCGGCACACCTGACCATGTCTCGCGGCACACTAGTGTGCCCCGGCACACTGGTTGAAAAACACTGCTCTAGGGAACTACCTGGGAGGAAACAGGGCCGGAAAAGGCGGGGGGAAGCCTCTGTTGGGCCTCTCTAGGAATCACCTGGGAGGAAACAGGGCCAGAAAAGGCGGGGAGAAGCTTCCATAAGGCCTCTCTAGGAATCTCCTGGGATGAAACAGGGCCTCCAGCCTTCCTGTGGTTTTTCCAATTGCACACATTATTTGCTTTTATATTGATTCCTATGGAAAAAATTGCTTCTTCTTCTTTTTTTTCCTAGTATTTTTATTGATTTTTATTACAATAAAACATTCACACAACATAAAACAATGTGCTCAGTGATCAATGTGCCCATCACCAGACAGCATTCAAACCCCTCCAATTGCTTCTTTCTACAAACTTTTATACTTAAGGACCTGGTCATGGAACAAATTCAATTTGTAAGTAGAGGTACTACTGTAATTAATAAACGCTGGGCTTGTGACAAGAACAAAGCTATTCTAGATAGATAATTTTTATTATCAGCTGCATTTCAAAGTTTTTCTATGATCAGTTAATTACAACACAACTGTTTTAGCTGCTTGCTTTCATATTGAATTATGATATTTCGAAGTTCATGCTGTTTAAACTGATGAGCCAGTGGACATGTCTATCAATTCTATCTCCCTTGGATCCCCTTTTTCAAACTTTCTTTCTTTCATTCTAACTTTTTTTTTGTCTGTAATTTATTTCTTCCCAGAGGGAATCATTTATTTGCAGAAGGTCTCTGAACACAGAAACATCTAATCACACAAATATCGTAGGTCACTCACTTCTGCTTTAAAAATGTCACGCTCCAATGCTTGCATGTATACTTAGCACAGATGATCTTTGGGTTACAACCACTTGTTCAGCAACAGTTCAAAACTGCAATTGCACTAATCAAAGGAGAATTGCAACCAGTCTGCAAATCTTCAACTCTCACAGCGTCCATAAAGTCATGTAATAGTAATTTAAGCACAATCTTGGCATCTTTTGAGTATGATGTTACAACTAGCTACAATCACATTGCCATTTGCGACTTTCAGCTGTGCATAAGCAAAATCAATAATGAAGCTGATAGGGAAGACTGCAAGTTGCTCCCACCACTTTTTCTCTCAAGAACTCTGCTATGGAATATGACATACCAGAGATCTTGTAGCACCTCCCATCCACCTATAGTCCCTAAAGTGTGCCTGCCTGCAGCACCAAGAATTCCCACAGCCCCCGTCAGTTATCCTGCGCACTCTAGCATCTGCCCTCAATACCAAAACACCCACAAAAATACTCAAGCAGCAGACACTCCTTGTCTGGAACTCCTCCCTACTTAACAACCTATGCAATATTTGGGTAATAATGGCAACCAGGACAGCTACTGCTAAACAATGTGATATTAGCTTTACAAGAACATGGCTTAGCAAGGAAATTTCCAATCCCATTTGGACTAACTATACTGCTTGATTACCAAAGAAAACTATTACTTAGAATATATTATTTATCTAATGTGCTTTATAATTCGAGACTAAATACAGAATTCGTTTCAATTTATATAATCTGTTCTAATGAATTTGTTTTGCTGAAGATCACCTGACTCATTATAAATAAGATTGGCATTTCTTTATTTTATACATATATAAAACATATTGGTAAATGTCTACTGTAGATGGATCTAAATCAATTGAATCAAGATTAAATTATCAAATTAAAAGTTACTGTTACTGTTAGTTTTTTGGACATCCAAATAAAGTATACACTGCAATTTTCAACAGAAGTTTCAATTCAAAGAATACCGGTAAGTAAGTAAATTTGATTTCAAGTAATTTTTTATTGATTCTGGATTTCAATTCTTGGGAAGAATTCCTGAAAGCATACTGGTTCACCTTTCCGATTGTTCTGGAAGATCCTCCAATCTTTCAGATAAAACTTTTAAAAGTTATAGTTTTTGGAAAGGAAAATGGGTATGTTTTAGACATTATCTGTTGAATTAAAAGTCTTATCGAACAAATTATTTCATTTGCGGAAAGCTAGTTCCATTTATTTAACTAATTTTGTAAAACACATATTATTTTATAGGAATTTTTTAATTGTGTAACCTGATGGTGGGGAAAACTATTCCTAATAAGAAACAGTACTTTTCTGGAATTCCATGTTGGCATAACAAGAATGATATACATAATATTTTCTTTTTATATTTGTCTAAGAACTTTTATCTGAATAGTAAAGTATGGAGGAAAACATGTAAACTGAAGTAAATAGCGTGTTCATCAACATGGGCTAATATCAGGAAAGTAAATATAAACCATCTTTATTTGTCCTTCCGGGCAAATTGAGTATAAATTGCCAAGATATTTACTTAGAAGGAAGCAAATATATATTTACCTGTGCCGAGGAAGATAATTTGGGAGCATGGTGCGCCCAATATCCATTGTATTCGCTCCTTCACTGATCAGAATACAATCCTTTGGCAAAAGTTCCCTCACGTGATGGAATACAGTATAGTAATTCATTGGCAACTGTTTTTCTAGTGATAGTGCCTTAAGTGAACGAGAAAATGAATGATGTTAAAAATCTGCTACCTCAACTGTTCCTGAATATATAAATATTATAAAATCAGAATTTTGTATTTTATTAATGTTTATACATTTTTCCCATTTGAATCTCTGATCACCAATGGAATCTGAGTGAATAAATAAAACCAGAGTTTAATGGAGACTTTGTTTTTTTCATTGAATTCCCCAGTGTCTAATAAACCAATGTGAAAAAGTAATCAACCCACTGGATTCAGTAATTTATTCCACCAATTTCAATTGCAATAATTGCAGTCAAACAATTCTTGTAATTAGTTATCACTTTCTAATGTCCTATGTGGTAATTCTGGTCCATTCTCCATGACAATTTTTTTTAAAAAAAACAAAACCATGAAGTGATGCTGATTTTAGTGAAGGTAAGGCAGGCCATAAATCCCAGGATATATTGTTTTGTGATTCAAGCTGGGAACCTGAATGATTTAGGTCACACCCTTGGAATGATTTTGTTTAATGGTACACTAGTACAATTGCCCTTAGCCATTCTTTCAATTGAAGTTTACTAAATTGTAATTGACTAAACTTTGTTGAAGTTGTTTGAATTGGAAACGCTTTTTCAGAAAAGCAGTAGTCTTCATTTCCTTTTCTACTCACCTCATAGTTTATATCTTTTCCAGCCATGGAGGTATTCGTGCTTATATTTCTGAATAATACTGAAATATGTCATGCAATGATAAATTTATTAACATATTTATTATCACGTGACTTTGCTTTTTTTTAAAGCCAAACTCCTTCCTGATAAATGTCATTAACGATACCTTAGTTGTTGCCTCATTGCTCTGCATTCTGGCTCGAAGGTCTTTCCACCAATCTGCATCCGAAGGGTATTTCCACAGCTTCTTGTTCAATTCATCTAAAAGCTAAGAATATAGCAATATGTTTGTAAATAATATAATATGAATATGATGTATATATATAATATATATCTTAATCTGTTGTACAAAAATCATTAGCTTTAGAAATATACTGTTACATTTTCCAATGTACTGGTGCACATTTGGTCAGATTGCTGACAATTCATCAACCAAAATGATTTTCCATCAAATTCTTCAACCCAGCTCCTACATCCAACCAACAGAAGATGGCACTTACATAAGGGAGCATGTTACCTGCTTAGTCACTGCTTTTATGTCTCCCAATAAGGCTACAGCAGGCTTCACATTGTTTCCCAGCTCTTCAGCACAAATGTCTACCTGTGAAAAAACACCAAGAAAGCAAAGAAGCAAATGAATTATCTTCCTGCAGGAAAAAAAATAGATGGTGACTTAAGCCATAATGGTTTTTTTTTTAACCAGGACTTTCATTTTTAGTTTAGAACAAGGAAAAAATGAACTACTTGTTTCCTTTTAGTTGTTCTTTGTCTTTTTGCCTAAAATTTACAACACATTACACATAAAAACCTCAGGCTTGACAAGACAAATTGTCTCTAAAAGCAAGGAAAAACATAAGATGAAACTCAACTAATGAAAAAAAAAATCCAGAGAGGCAAATAAAATTTGTCTCTAAAGTGCTTTAGAGGAGGCTGTTTTTCAAGAAAAATTTAAATTAAAGAGATCCTTGATCACATCAGGAACTAGATGTTCTTCGTTAAAAATTATTTCCTTGGTTTAACATCCTGTCTTTGACAATAACTATGCAGATGTATTTGGATGATTAAGAAATTTGTAAACTGATGTTACATTAAGAACATAAGAAGAGCCATGCTGAATCAGGCCAAAGTCCATCGAGTCCAGCATTCTGGGTCACATAGTGGCCCACCAATTGTCCATGGGGATCTTGAGCAGAAAGAGAGGGCAAAACCCTCCCTTTCCCTTGACCCCCAACAAATGGTACCTAAGGGAATCCTGCCTGCCCCAACCAACATAGAGGTGGCACTTGGACTTCCATTTCAATAACCACCGATACACTTGGCATCCATGAATCTGTCTAATCCTGCCTTGAAGCTATCCAGGTTGATAGCTGTCACGACCTCTTCTGGAAGTGAATTCCATAAACCAATGACCCTCTGGGTGAAGAAATATTTCTGTTTATTTGCTCTCACTTTCTTATCTATGATTTGGTTTTTTTACTGCTGCTGCGCACTGAGTTGACATCTTCATTGAGCTTCCACCAAAACCCCAAGATCCCTTTCTTGGGTTGTCTCAGAAAGCTTGGTCCCCATCAGTTGGGAGGTATAATTGGGATTCTTTGCCCCAATATGCATAACTTTGCACTTGTTTAGGTTAAAATGCATTTGACACTTTATTGCCCACTTGCTCAATTTTGAGAGAATTTTTTGCAGCTCCCAACAATCGGTTTCACTTTTCACTAGCCGGAACAATTTAGTGTCATCAGCATTATTTTTCACCTATCCTGTCTCCAGTAAATCTTGCACTCGCTATACACTCAGGGTATACCAGCCTTCCTTGTCTAATTGCTGCTTTCTAAATATGTTATAAGTTCCAGGTTCCCAGCAAACATGGAAAATTGCATCAAACATTTTGGGCATTGTACTTTAACTAGAACTTTGTACTTTGAAGGACACCCTATTTAAAAATAGTTCTGGAATGTGTCTTTAAAAGGATTTGTCTGAATACCTGAATAACTTTTACATCTGGCTGAAACCTGGGTGGAAGTCCAAAATGCAGAATCCAATTCAGTCTAGCTCCAAGTAATATTATCACATCAGCATACTGTAGTGCCCTAGTCATTAAAAAGAAAATAAGTCAATTAAATTATTTTCATATATATTAAAAATATACAGAATAACAATTACATTTTTGTGCTCTTTAATCACTTTAACTAAATGTTATCCTCTATCACGCCAAAGTATTAACAATTTGGTGATATAATAATAATAATAATAATAATAATAATAATAATAATAATAATAATAATAATAATTTTTTAGATTTGTATGCTGCTTCTCTCCACAGACTCAGGGCGGCTCACAACAATTTGGATTTGGATTGATTCCTACCTTATCTAAACTGTTAAGGTGAATTGTTTAATTATGGCTTACTGAATAAGTTATCTCCCAATAAATTCCTAATGTGATTTTAATACCTTTACTATTATGTTATTTTGGCTCTTGTAACAATGATAAATAGTATGCCCTTTACTCTTGATTTTAAAGGTTGGAAGGAAACACTTGATTTGTGTATTTACCTAGATCTGGCTGCAGCCACACAATATGGATGGTTGTCAGGAACAACTCCCTTCCCCATTGGTGTAGGCAAAAATGGAAGCCCACACTGGTCCACCAATTTCCTGATGCTGTTTTCAGCACGTGAATAAGCAGCACCTAGGAGACATACCGACTACCATAAAAGCTCCATGACACTATTTTAGTACAATATCAACCTTTTCTTTGACCAATCCAGTATCGCTTTTTACTGATGATTTTATTAAGAACCACTTATACCTTCATTTGAATGTTAGAAAAAAATAATGTATAGATTGATATTAATAGAGTAAAGTTTTGCATACAAAAGGATAATCGTTTGCCATAGAGTACTGTTAATTTAAAGTAGTATTAGATCTTAAAAGTTGACAATATTTTATTGGGAATCCAAAAATGACTTATTTCCCAATAATGACTAGAGTTTTTAATTAAAACTGAACTATATTTTTTTATTACAATCAAAACTTCTGATTTGACAACATGTAAGAATTCAAAAGAAAAATCTATATAATTTGAGCAAGACCTAATTAAAGATTTTAAATTATAAATTATAAATTCATCTAGCATCATTTTATAGCAAGGCAGTTGTCTAATAGTCTCTGCAGAGGTGTAATAAATGTCAATTCTATGTCAAGATCCACTTTTTGCCGTCTCCCTCAATTATACTGCCTAGATTGGACAATAAGGTTTACAATATTTACAATATTTTCCTTCCTCTAAATAAAATTCTAAAACAGGCATGTTGCTCCCTAGAAAATTTAACAATTCAATTTTAAGGCAATCCTGCTTAAAAAGTATATACAGTGTTCCCTCGATTTTCGCGGGGGATGCGTTCCGAGATTGCCCGCGAAAGTCGAATTTCCGCGAAGTAGAGATGCGGAAGTAAATACACTATTTTTGGCTATAAACAGTATCCCAAGCCTTCCCGTAACACTTTAAACCCCTAAATTGCAATTTCCCATTCCCTTAGCAACCATTTAGATTATTACTCACCATGTTTATTTATTAAAGTTTATTTTAAAAAAATGTTTTTTAAAGGCAGATGAAAGTTTGACAATGACATATGATGTCATCAGGCGGGAAAAACCGTGGTATAGGGGGAAAAACCGCGAAGTATTTTTTAATTAATATTTTTGAAAAACCGTGGTATAGACGTTCCGCGAAGTTCAAACCCGCGAAAATCGAGGGAACACTGTATTTTACTTCCCTTCCACTCTGGTGAAAACTCTGCATTATCGTCACATTCAGAGTTAATATAATTTTTAAAAAACATTTCTTAAAAAATAAGATTTTTACTTTACATAAAACACCAGCGACCAAATATTGTCAGAGAAAATTATTTTATTTTGCTTAATAGGCAAAATCAAAACAAATCCCTGGGATATTTTAATTTCAACAGACAAAAATTTACTTATTTTATAAATATGACAAGGAAAAAAACATTTCAATTATTATATTTTGCAGTTTCTATGGAATAAGATGTTTGTTTGTTTTGAAAGAACTGAAAGAGAATTACCTTTGCCAATAATTAAAAGTGGTTTCTTGGAATGTAAAATAAATGAAACTGCTTTAGAAATGGTCATCTCTTCAGCCATACTGATAGGAGGTGCTGGACAGCAGTCAACGTACCTGCAAGACAGAATAAAAACTAATCCTTACAAAAGACTGGAATAAAAAAACAGTAAATAAGCAACTATTTAATTTGTATATTATCATTTCAGACTATTATTATGAGGAGCAACTAATATGAACATATTGCATTCCCACCAAAATGAAACACTGCCTTATTATGGAGCTATTTTGTTATAATGAATGGAAATATCCTGACAATTAGATTGCCCCTTCCACTCATTTTGATAGGCCCGACTAAAATAATTCCTAAGAGTCAAAGAGCAACACCCTCTTATAGCTACAAAATCAAAAATCAGTAAGAGCTCAAAAGAATTTCAAGAGAAAAATCAGACAATATATACTGTATTTTTCAGACTATCAGACTATAACAGACCTGGCAAGGGGCGGCCCATGGGCCGCATCTGGCCCGCCTGCTGTTTGTGACTGGCCCGCCCACAACCACCCAAGCAGTCTTTTCCAAGGCTGCGCAGGGGAGCCGGGCGTGGAGTCGGTGGGGGAGTGGCAAGGAAAGTGTGAGGAAGTCTTCCGCCTGCAAAGGTTTTTCCTCCTCTGAATGTCGTGTGCACAATAACGGCATCGGCACCCTGTGGGGAAATACTGGTGGTCAGCCTTCTCCCCCCACCACAGAGGCTCATGGCAAGGTGCAGAAGTTCACCCTGAGGCAGCCCTGAGGGAGGAGGTGGGGATTGCGCTCGGAGGAGGCAATGAGTCTTCGCGCCCGCTAACTGTGGCACCTCCAAGGCCGAGGTAACAGAAGGTCTGCCGAAAACCAAGCCGGACACAACATACACACACACACACACACACACTATGAGTTGCCGGCTCCTGTTTTCAGAATGGGGACTGAATGAGAGTCCGGGGTTGGAGGGTGGAGGCTTGTCGGGTGAGTCCTCTGCGGGGAGAGAAGAGAGAGGGTGAAAGAGGGAACCAGGAGAGGAATCGGTTGTGCTCGCCTGGCTGTAAAACCGGGAAGTTCTGCATGAAACCGGAGGATAAGCTCAGAAGTGAGGTAGGCTGCTGGCTGTTCCCAGAGACACAGAGGCAGAGAGGGGAAAAGAGAAGGGGGCTGAGAAAATGATGAAAAGAACGAGGGAGGGGAAGAAAAAACAAATGAGAGAGAAGGGGAGAGAAGGAAAAGGAGAGGGAAGAGAAAAACAGAAATCAAAGGGAGAGAGAGAGAGAGAGAGAGAGAGAAATAAGAGAAAAAAGGGGAGAAAAAAAGAGAAATGAAATAGGGAGAAAAAAAGAGAAATAGGGCTTCCTATTTGGAAACTACACTACCAAGCAGCAGCAACGATATGCATTAGGAATGGATTTTGCTTTGAAATAAAACATTATTAATATTAGAAGGACATGATTTACAAATTGGATGACACTCTTGAGTAGTATGGAGGACATAAAATACACAGCTATTTCTATAAGAAATTCATTCTTAGCAGTTTGGGAAAAATTAAAAAGTAAACATTATTCAAAAATACCATATGGATATCAACATTAGAAATTTTGACACACCCCAGTAGAATAAATTGGAGTCATATACCATGCTACAAGGACATAATATTGCAGGCAAATAAGTTAAAATCAGCAACAGAATTAGAAAAACCAAGTATAAAACTGGACTGCTATTGATTGCACAGTTACAAGCAAGATTTGAAAAAGATATTAAAACAGAAGGAATTAATTTGGAAAAGATAATTAGATGTAATCTTATTTGGGGCAGATGAAAAGCTGATAAAGAAAATTTATAATTATTTGTTGTCTAGAATTTGAACAGGTGAAAGTGACTATAAGATGGATGAGATATATAGGTCACCCAATAGACAGGGATGAATTGCAACAATTATGGGAAAAGAATGATAATGTCAACATTTAAAGAAAACATATATAAGATGTTTTATAGATTGCATATATAACCAGAGACAACAGCAAAAATGTTTAAAGATAAATTGATGAAATGTTGAAAATGAAATGTTGAAAATGTATCCATACACCGGGTTCCTTTTATCACATGTGGTGGACTTGTACATAAGCTAAAAGTTATTGGATAGAATTCAGATCTTGATTGAGAAAATTGTGAAACAGAATACTGAGTTAAGACCGGAAATATTTTTATTAGGTATTTTGCCTAATAATTTTAATAAAGAAGAAATAAATTTAATTGTTCACATTTTAACTGTAGCTAGAATTGTGTGTTTGCACAGAATTGGAAATTGAGTAGAATACCAACAGATAGAGAAGTACTAAGGAAGATATAGATTGTGCTGAAATGAATAAGCTTACTATGAAAATTAAAGACATAGAAGATATAGAATTTTATAAAATTTTGGGGAAATTTTATGAATGGATTGAAAAGGAAAATGATTAAATTTATAAGTATTCTGAAAGCAATTTAAAGGAATTAGAAAGAAATATGTAAAAACCTAGATGACAAAAAACAGAAATGGTGGCAGCATTTGATAAACTATGTAACACAGATTTGAAGGAATTAAGATCTAAAAAATGGTTATTAGAAGTTGAAAAATGTGTATTTTGAATTAATCTTTTATTCTGATCTTTTTTCCATTCTTTTCTTCACTCTAGACTAGCGGTCCCCAAACTACGGCCCGCAGGCCACATGCGGCCCACTGAGGCCATTTATCCGGCCCGTCGGTGAGTGACAAGAGCACAGGGAAAAGAGAGAAAGAAAGAAAGAAAAGGGAAAGAGGGAGGGAAGGAGAAGTGGAGAGGAAGGAAGGAAGGAAGGAAGAATGAAATGAATGGAGGGACAGAGGAAGGAAGGACTGTTTTGGGTGGGGGGTACTTTTTAAAAAAAATTCTCTCAACATACATTCAAACAACACAGTGTACCATCTAATTTTCCATGAATAAAATATAGTATTTTGTTAGTAACTAATATCAATCATCAAAAAAGTTGCAAACGGTTTTTTTTCTAATTTTGTCATCCAGTTACATTCATTTTCTTTTAATTAAATTTCCTCCTTAATGTTCCTTCAAAAAGTGCAACACCAATTATATTTCTAACTTATTAACCATTATGCCAAATTGCTTCCTTCTTTCTTTATACATTTTTCATAAGCCAAGAAAACCTTGTATAACAAATCAGATGTCAACAAAAGAAAATTAAAAACAAAACATAAACATATATGAATTTCAGACCTTCTCCCCCCTCTAAATAGTACGTTCCCATTTTGTTTTTTACTTTAAAACAAGGTATGTGCAGTGTGCATAGGAATTTGTTCATAGTTTTTTTTTTATAGTCCAGCCCTCCAACAGTCCAAGGGACAGTGAACTGGCCCCCTGTGTAAAAAGTTTGGGGACCCCTGCTCTAGACTGATTTAGTCTTTTTTTGTCTTTAGACACAACTTGAATACTGAATTTATTATGTAAAATATTTTTAGATATATTTGCCGTTAAAATATAGATACACTTACGTATTCTTAGATATGATTATGACGATATATGTTTTTTCATTTATGTATGTTTTAAGGTGCAGAAAAATAAAAAACTAAAAAATTACCTTTATTAAGAGTCCCATGAGAAGCCACAAATATAGTAAAAATACATTATTATGTACATTATTATCGGTAGAAATAACTTTCTATTTATAACGGTAATAACTCACTTGACAGAGCTTTTCTTC
Organism: Erythrolamprus reginae; assembly: GCF_031021105.1. Lineage (NCBI taxonomy): Eukaryota > Metazoa > Chordata > Lepidosauria > Squamata > Dipsadidae > Erythrolamprus > Erythrolamprus reginae. The sequence continues at coordinate 48,066,497 of NC_091963.1, forward strand.
ACTGTCATATTTACAAAGTCTCCAGGTATATCAATATAGCAGACACCTGGGCGTCCATAAATACTGGTTCTGACAGCCTAGATTGATTAGAGAAATTGGTAGGTAAAAACATGGGAGTAATCGTAAGAATTTTATTTTATCTTTAATTATACCATCTCTTATTGATAAAAAAAGGCATTAAGTAAACAATAGACAAAATAAATATCTGAAGGATGAACTACTGTTGGATTCAGTCTGTAAATAAGCATATCCATGATTTATTTAGTTCTATGAACAAATACATTTGGAGTCATCAATCAAAATCTCTGGCTAAATTCTACAACAAACATGATTCCTAGATAGATATTCCTTGAAAATGGGTGTGTTTTTTTTCCTGTAGAAAGTCTTTTGTATCTTGGGGTTGTGCATAGCAGCATAGTCATGCTTCAGCAGTGACTTCCTCCTCAAAATGTAAATGAAACTACAGGCACATTTAAAGACTCCTGGAGCCTAATACAGTGGAACCTCAGTTAGCGAACGCTTTGGATAGAAAACATTTTGGATAACAACCAAAAATTTTGTTAAAAATTTGCACCGAATACCGAACAAAAATTCGGATACTGAACAGCCACAGAAATTTTTGGTTGTTATTCGAAATGTTACACCCAACAACAAAGCGTCGCTTTGGCTATGACAAGGCAGGCGCTGAGTTAGCTGGTCCCAGCGATGGCGGCATCTGCTGAGGCAGCTCCGGTGGCTTCTCTTCAAGGACAGTGGTGGTGGCGGCGGGGGGGGGGGCATGGACATGACATTCTTGGCACTGCTGCTCCTCGAAGGGAAGCTGCCGGAGCCGCCTCAGCAGTTGCTGCCACTAGGACCAGCTAACTCAGTGCCTGCCTCGTCATAGCCAAAGCGACGCTTTGCTGCTGGATGCGGAGCGTAGCCTCTGGGAGCCCATGGTGAAGATCCCCAGACAGAGAGAGACGAAGACAGAGAGACAAGAGGTAAGGAGGTAAGGAGGTAAGGAGGGGGGAATGAGGGACAATGTGTGTGGGGGGGAGAGAGAAAAAAATCCTTTATTGCAAACAGAACACCCGCGATAAACGAGGGATCAATTTTCCCCATAAGAAATAAAGGAAATAGTGAGTCAACAGAGGCTGGGAACCAATTACTGTAAATCTATTTCCTTTATTTCTTATGAGGAAAATTGTTTTGGATACTGAACATGACCAACTTTCCAGAATGGATTGTGGTCGTTAGCCGAGGTTCCACTCTATAAGGATGTTTTATGGTCTTCTGTAATTGACAGTTAGAAATTTTGTCAATGTACAGTTTTTCTAAGCTTCTAATAACCACTGGGACAAGCACTGCTGGTTTATGCCATTATCATGGTTGGGTGAAATCAATCAGATGTTTAACTGGATTTTAATTTTTTATCCATATATTGAATTCTTCTTAAGGACCTGAGATAGCTAGATGCTGTTTGATAATGTTAAAGTTAATACGGTACTGCAAAATGTAAGCTGTTCCAGTAAAGCTGCCTTTAGCAATTGACTGGTGGTAATTTTGTCAATCAATTATATATTATAAACTAAAAGTGTGTGTGTATATAAATTATTACCAACATTATATTGTATATATATAATCACACTGTATAAAATTATACAGCTAACATATTTATGAAATAATATTAACATATAATATTAACAGTTTTAAAGGTACTGGCCATTTTCTAAAGTTAGATGATATATAAAATATAAATAACTGAACTATTTATTTATTCAGGCAACACAAGACACATGAAATCAAGTCCAGAAATTCTGGCCCTGGGCTCAGGTTGCTGCTACTCAATGCCAGGTCGGTGGTAAATAAAGCTCTCCTCATCCGGGATTTGATTCTGGATGAGGAGGCCGACCTGGCATGTGTGACTGAGACTTGGCTGGGCCCAGAGGGAGGAGTTCCTCTCTCTGAAATTTGCCCAGCTGGGTTTCAGGTATGGCATCAACTGCGACCCCAGAGAAGGGGGGGGGAGGAGTGGCTATTATAGCCAGGGAGAGCCTGCGCCTACATAGACTCGTTGCTCCAGAGATTGCGGGTTGTGAGTCCCTCCTTGTGAAGTTGGACTTAGGGGTTCAGGTGGGCTTGTTACTCACGTACCTGCCTCCCAGCTGCGTGTCAACAGCTCTGCCTGTGCTGCTTGAGGAGGTAGCCGGGCTGGCGGTGGGATTCCCCAACCTTATAGTCTTGGGGGATCTTAACCTGCCGTCGCTCGGCGAAACCTCTGGGTTAGCACAGGAGTTCATGGCCACCATGACAGCCATGGACCTGACCCAAGTAGTACAGGGTCCAACCCACGAGGGAGGACACACAACCGACATGGTATTCCTCTCTGAGCAATTGAGTAATGGTCTGAGACTAAGGGGCTTAGATGTGTTGCCTTTGTCATGGTCAGACCATTTTCTATTATGGCTGGACTTCCTGGCTCCAATCCTTCCCCGCAGGGAGGCGGAACCGATTAAGATGTTCCGCCCCAGGCGCCTGATGGATCCAGAAGGTTTTCAGAAGGCACTTGGAGTTATTCCAGATGCACTCATCCACAGTTCGGTGGAGTCTCTTGCTGAGGCTTGGAACAAGGCTGCAGCGGAGGCTCTCGACCGGATTGCGCCGTTGCGACCTCTCCGCAGCACTAGACCCCGTAGAGCTCCATGGTACAACGAGGAGCTCCGGGAGTTGAAACGCCAGAAGAGATGTCTAGAGAAGCGATGGAGGAAGAGTAAGTCCGAATCTGATCGAACACTTGTAAGAGCTTTTATTAAGACTTACAAAGTGGCGGTCAAGGCGGCAAGATGCGTGTATCATGCCGCCTTGACTACATCAGCGGAATCCCGCCCGGCCGCTCTGTTTAGGGTGACCCGCTCCCTTCTTAACCAGGGGGGAGTTGGGGAGCCCTTGCAAAGTAGTGCCGAGGAATTTAACACGTTTTTCGCTGATAAAATCGCTCGGATACGAGTGGACCTCGACTCCAATTGGAATACAGAGTCGACTGACAACAAGTCAGTCGAGGTGACTGGGGCACGTACTTGTTCACCTGTCTGGGAAGAGTTTGATCTGGTGACACCTGATGAAGTGGACAAGGCCATTGGAGCTGTGAGTTCCGCCACCTGTTTACTGGATCCATGTCCCTCCTGGCTGGTTTCGGCCAGCAGGGAGGTGACACGGAGCTGGGTCCAGGAGATTGTCAACGCTTCCTTGGGGAGGGGATCCTTTCCATCATCCTATAAAGAGGCGCTCGTACGCCCCCTCCTCAAGAAGCCTTCCCTGGACCCAGCCGTACTCAATAACTACCGTCCAGTCTCCAACCTTCCCTTTATGGGGAAGGTTGTTGAGAAGGTGGTGGCACTTCAGCTCCAACGGTCCTTGGAAGAAGCTGATTATCTAGGCCCTCAACAGTCAGGATTCAGGCTGGGCTACAGCACGGAAACTGCTTTGGTCGCGTTGATGGATGATCTCTGGGGGGCCCGGGACAGGGGCTTGTCCTCTGTCCTGGTGCTTCTTGACCTCTCAGCGGCTTTCGATACCATTGACCATGGTATCCTTCTGCGCCGGCTGGAGGGGTTGGGAGTGGGAGGCACTGTTCTCCAGTGGTTCTCCTCCTACCTCTCTGGTCGGTCGTAGTCGGTGTTAGTGGGGGGTCAGAGGTCAACCTCTAGGTTTCTCCCTTGTGGGGTGCCTCAGGGGTCGGTCCTCTCCCCCCTGCTATTTAATATCTACATGAAACCGCTGGATGAGATCATCCAAGGGCATGGGGTAAGGTATCATCAGTATGCGGATGATACCCAGTTGTACATCTCCACCCCATGTCCAGTCAACAAAGCAGTGGAAGTGATGTGCCGGTGCCTGGAGGCTGTTGGGATCTGGATGGGTGTCAACAGATTCAAACTCAACCCGGATAAGACGGAGTGGCTGTGGGTCCTGCCTGCCAGGGACAATTCCATCTGTCCGTCCATAACCCTGGGGGGGGGGAATTATTGACCCCTTCAGAGAGGGTCCGCAACTTGGGCATTCTCCTCGATCCACAGCTCACATTAGAGAAACATCTTTCAGCTGTGGCGAGGGGGGCCTTTGCCCAGGTTCGCCTGGTGCACCAGTTGCGGCCCTATCTGGACCGGGACTCACTGCTCACAGTCACTCATGCCCTCATCACCTCGAGGTTCGACTACTGTAATGCTCTCTACATGGGGCTACCTTTGAAAAGTGTTCGGAAACTTCAGATCGTGCAGAATGCAGCTGCGAGAGCAATCATGGGCTTTCCAAGATATGCCCATGTCACACCAACACTCCGCAGTCTGCATTGGTTGCCGATCAATTTCCGGGCACAATTCAAAGTGTTGGTTATGACCTATAAAGCCCTTCATGGCATCGGACCAGAATACCTCCGGGACCGCCTTCTGCTGCACGAATCCCAGCGACCGGTTAGGTCCCACAAAGTTGGCCTTCTCCGGGTCCCGTCGACTAAACAATGTCGTTTAGCGGGACCCAGGAGAAGAGCCTTCTCTGTGGCGGCCCCGACCCTCTGGAACCAGCTCCCCCCGGAGATTAGAACTGCCCCCACCCTCCTTGCCTTTCGTAAAGTTCTTAAAACCCATCTCTGCCGTCAGGCATGGGGGAATTGACACATCTCCCCCGGGCCTATACAGTTTATACATGGAATGTTTGTGTGTGTGTTTGCTTTTAATAATGGGGTTTTTAGTGTTTTTTAAATTATTAGATTTGTTTTTTACATTGTTCTTGTTATTGTTGTGAGCCGCCCCGAGTCTACGGAGAGGGGCGGCATACAAATCTAATAAATAAGTAAATAAGTAAGTAAGTAAGTAAGTAAGTAAGTAAGTAAGTAAGTAAGTAAGTAAGTAAGTAAGTAAGTAAGTAAGTCCTATTTGTGTCCCACTGAACTACATGACAATTAAGTATTGCTACTTGTTATCTTTTACCTTCTCGATAACTGCAGGAATAGCTTCTAGACTGTTTGGTCTGACAGAAAATTTGCTAAAAAGTCTACATGCTTCAACCTGAAAACAAACAAAACATATACTGTATTATTATTTTTAAAATAACAAGATTATTTTACAACAGGATTTGATCAGTCTAATAATCCGTTTCACATTCCACTTCCACAAAAATATTAATGAAAAGCAGGGCACTACCGCAAATGCTTTGCAGAAATACACTAGAAATGAACATGAAGGTCCTATTTAAAGATATCACAACGATTAGTTAATTCCAGATAATGCAAGGATTACAAACAATTATTCTATCATAATCATCTGCAAAAAAAACTTTTTATAAAGACTTTCACATTGATTGATTGCATAATAACTGCTCTTAATACAAAAGGTTATGATTTGCAACAGCATTGCCATTTCAAAAGTTTTGATTATTTGAAAAATTAGGAAATGAACTCATATAATCCAAAAAGATGGAACAAGCATGCATGCAAATTGAACAAATAAATTTAATAGCATTTGGTCATATGTGGGGCAAAAGACAACAGATTACAGTGGTACCTCTACTTCAGAACTTAATTCGTTCCGTGACCCGGTTCTTAAGTAGAAATGTTCTTAAGTACAAGCAATTTTTTTCCATAGGAATCAATGTAAAAGCAAATAATGCATGCAACCCATTAGGAAAGAAATAAAAGCTCGGAATTTGGGTGGGGAGAAGGAGGAAGAAGCCTTCGGAGAGGGGCGGCATACAAATCAAATCAATCAATCAATCAATAATTAATTAATAAAAGGAGGGGGACTGTCACTGCTGAAGGAAGAAGGTGAGGTGAGGGGAATAAAAAAAATCCAAAACTTTAAGGCTTAAAAAAAAAAAAGGAGGGACTTTGAGGCAGCACCCAGAGAAAGGAAAATGCTCCATTTGCTCTGGGATGCCCAGAGTGAAGGGAGCATTTCTTTTCTCTGGGCGCTGGCTGAGGTTTATTCCCTTTTGAAGCGGCCAGAGAAAGGAAAATGCTTTGTTCGCCCTGGGTTGCCAAAGCCTCCCTAACCACCACCAAAAGGCTCCTCTGGCAATATTCTAAAACTGTTCCAGGGGAAACTTAAGGTTTGAATGAGAGAAGCAAAAAGCTAGGAGTATATCTGCTTAATATTGATTTTTTGGAGGGGAAGATAAATTGATTATCTGTTGCTGATGATCACAAGACTAAATCCCTGCAGTTTTCCTGGTCCAGTCACTCTAACGCAGACCTAAAACTCAGCATCCCAGTTTTAGCCCAATGCCTTTATACCAACTGGCTTTCAGGATATATAGTCTATTAATATTGGGTGAGAGTTACCATGTCATCCTAAAATTCAATATAATGCAATCATTAATTGCTGTACTCAACACCACTATGATCCCAGACTTCAGAAAAGGGGACTTCAGAGCAAACCTGGAAAAAATTCCCTAGAAGGAACTTCTAAAGGGTAAATCCACACAGGAAGCCTGGGAAGCCCTAAAAAACACAATCATAGATGCCCAAAACAATACAATCCACATGAAAAAGAAAAAGAGGAAAACTAAAAAGAAACAAGCATGGCTAAACAAAGTCCTCGCAGACATTAAAGAAAAAAAGGCCAAATACAAAAAATGGAAAGAAGGACACATAACCAAGGCGGAATTTCAGCAAACAGCCAGAACCTGCAAGCAAAAAATAAGAACAGCAAAGGCCCAACACAAACAATACCTTGCCATGGAAGTCAATAACAACACAAAAATCTTCTTCCAGCACATAAAACAACAAGAAGAAAATCAAGGAAACAGTCACTAGACAAAAAAATGAAGATGGTAATGAAATCACAGACAACAGAGATAAAGCACAGGTGCTCACTGCCTGCTTTGCATCAGTCTTCACACAAAAAGGAACTACCAACCAATCAACCTGCAACTCAATTGCAATAAACAGCCCTGGAACCGAACTCAACACAGATAAAAACACAATAAGGGGCTCAATGAGTACAAATCACCAGGACCAGACGGACTTCACCTCATAGTCCTAAAAGAACTGGCAGACACCAGAGTGGAACCACTTCTCCTCATCTACCAAAAATCCTGGACCACTGGAGACCTACCGGAATACTGGAAACGAGCTGATGTAGTCCCCATCCACAAAAAAGGTAAAAAGACTGACCCAGGCAACTACAGACCAATAAGTCTGACTTCTATACCTGGAAAAATACTGCAGAAAATAATAAAAAAAACAGCTTTGCCACTACCTAGAAGCAAGCAAGATAATATCCAACAGCCAAACCAATCTCATATCATTCTTCAACACCATAACCAAATCAGTAGACCAACGCAACGTAAACCTCATATACTTGGACTTCAGCAAAACTTTTGATAAAGTTGACCAAAATCTCCTAATCCACAAATTAGAAAAATATGAGGTAGATTATAACACATGGAGATGGATAAACAGTTGGCTGACCAACCGCACCCAACAAGTCATCCTCAATGGCTCCAAATCCACATGGAAGAGGGTAGGCAGTGGGGTACCACAAGGTTCTGTACTGGGCCCTGTGCTCTTCAACATTTTCATCAATGACCTAGATGAAGTAATAGAAGAGGAACTAATCAAATTTGCAGATGACACCAAGCTGGCGGCGGTAGCCAACACACTAGAGAATAGGCTCAAAATACAGAAAGACCTAGATAGATTATCACTGTGGGCTCATACTAACAAAATGCTGTTCAACGTCGAGAAGAGCAAAGTCCTTCACCTAGATAAAAAGAAAACTAGATACACATACAGCCTGGGAGAAACCCCACTTAGCAGTAGTGACTGTGAAAGAGATCTCGGAGTCTTGGTGGATAATCAACTAAACATGAGCCAGCAATGTGCTGCAGCGGCTAAAAAAGCCAACACAATCCTAAACTGCATCGACAAGGGAATACACTCCAAGACCAGGGAGGTATTAATACCACTCTACTATACCCTGGTCAGACCACATCTGGAGTACTGCATTCAGTTCTTGTCACCACACTTCAAAAGAGATATTGAAACTCTGCAGAAGGTGCAGAAAAAAGCAACCAACATGATTGACTAGAAATCTGTTGTGGTTCCGTCTGAGGCCCCTCAGGGAACGGCTGATCTTCTGTCGGTTTCCAGCTCAGAGGGAGAGGATGAGGAACAGGAGGTGCAGGCAGACGAGGAGGAGGAATCCCAGGCTGAAGAAGAGGGAGGACAGCCAGAGTCCCCCCAGAGGGAGCTCTCCCCAGCAAGCAGCCTGGATTCCTTAGAGGAAAATGCACAAGCCATAATTGATCTGCGACAGAGAAGAGCTACACAGCGAAGGGACCAATTGGCTAGGTACTTTCAGCATTAAAGAGGCAACAGCTGGGTTTGGGTGTGGTGCTCTTTGGAAAGGCTAAAAGGCAGATCCACCCTTCCTGGCTTGTGGAGTTTTATCTTTGAGAGTCTTGGGACCTGGCTGTGAACTTTGGCGTCTTGGAATCCTGGTTTGTGCCTTTGACTACTGAAACCTTGGGGTGGGTGTGCCAGCAAGAAGCTTGCTGTATTGTCTGGACATCAGGACTCTGCTGTAAAGTATTATAGCCTGTCTGTTGGGAAGAACAGGTTTTCCTCTGTGTTTATTTTTTCCAGCTATAAAGTACTTTTGCTTTTACCAGAGTGTCTGGCTGTTTTTTCCAGTTGGTGTTGAGGTCTGGGGGAACCCAGACAGAACAGAAACCAAGACTTATGAAGAGAGATTGAGGGAACTGGCATGGATAGCCTAGAGAAAAGGAGGGCCGGGGGGACATGATAGCAGTATACAGGTATTTGAGGGGTTGCCAGGGAGAGGAGGGGGTCACTCTATTTTCCAGGCCACCAGAGGGCCAGATGAGAAACAACGGCTGGAAGCTAACCAAGGAGAGATTCAACCTGGAAATAAGGAAGAACTTCCTGATGGTCAGAGCAATCAACCAGTGGAACAGCCTGCCTGTGGAGGTTGTGAACTCCCCAATTCTGGACATTTTGAAGAGGAGATTGGACTGCCATTTGACTGGGGTGCTATAGGATTTCCTGCTCGGGCAGGGGGTTGGACTTGATGACCTGACGGTCCCTTTCAACTCTAATAATAAATAATATTAATTATGCTCAACTTGAGTTCTTATGAATGAAGAAATGAAATAATAGATCAGAAAGCACTATAATGTAGCAAAATATACCAGAAAAGAATAGGCAAAAGAGCTGTCTTTTATATTTGCATTACATTAATGTAATGTAATTTTAAATTTACGTTAAAAATAAACAGAACAAAAGCAAAGTTTTTTAAAGAATCAAGTAGTTGCAGATTGCAAAGATCTGCTGGTGTTGGTGAACATTGATTTTAATATAAATTAAAATATTCAGAGTATATTCAGAGAGTATATTCTTATAAGTAAAAACAGGAGAAAGGAAAGATTATTCAATTTAATCTGGACTTTTAAAATTTTTTAGGCTTATCAATAATTGAAATATGAAATTATCTGTGAGGAATATATGGTATAAGAACAATCTAAAGAGCATCAGGTACAGTTTCTCAACTTTGGGAACTTTAAAATGTGTTTGCTTTCAACTCTAGAATTTTCTGGAATTTGAAGTTAACTTTCCTAAAATAGTCAAGGTTGAGAAAGTTGGAAGATGGGTTTCTAAAATATCCAGGTATTCTTTTACCCCCACCCCCCCCCCCAAAAAAGCAGTAGAAATGTGCACCTGTGGAAATTCTTGAAAAGCTCCCATAGTCTCTTGATTTCTGTCAGAGGAGCCTCCAATGACAATCAATGGCCTAAAAAAAATTAAACAAAAGTTTAATTCCTTAATTCTTAAATAAGCAACTTGTGGACTATTTAGGCTATATATTCCTAAGTACTACTTGCTTTAACATTTGATTAACACTGGTATCTTATTGCCTGGGCAAGATGTTGTAAGAATTGGTTTCATCAGTTCTATCAAGTCTTTTGGCAACTTTCATCTATTCAAAAAGAAGAAAGTAAGGGTGGGGTGGGGGAGGATTTAAATATTGCTTCACTAGTTTGTTGTATGCTACAACTGTCTAAGTTTATCAAAGCTTTCCTCCCAAGGAGCAGGTATATTTTAATTTCATGACTGCAATCACAATATGCATTAATTTGGAGCTAAGCAAATAGAATATGTCACTGCTTCCATTTCTTCTCCTTCTATTTGCCAATGATGATGCTGGATGCCATGTTATTTTTTTGTATGTTGAGTTTCAAGTCAACTTTTGCTCTAATATTTCTCCCACCAATGTTAATTCTTGCTTCTGATTCATTTAGTGCAGCTTTTTGAATAATGTGTTCTGCATATAAATTAAATAAGTAGAGTGGCAATATACAACCTTGTTGTACCCCTTTAATTATTTTGAACTAATCAATTATTCCATGTCTTGGTTTTTTTACATACAGATTTCTCAGGAGACAGGTGGTCTGTCTCCTTATCTTTAAAATTTGCCCACTTTATTGTGATCGATACAATTCAAAGGCTTTAATGTAAAAATAGCAAATGTTTTCTGGAATTTGCTTGCTTTCTCCATCTGAGTCACCTCAAGAAGGATGGCATAGAAATCTAATAAATAAATAAATCCAGCAAATGTTGGCAATTTGATTCTCTGTTTCTTTGAAACGCAGGTTATACTTCTGCTAGCTCTTGGTTCACATATTGCTGAAGCGTAGTTTGCAGGTTTTGAGCATGATCTTGTTATCATTTGAAATGAGTGCAATTGTATAGTAAGGGAACCACTACCTTTATCTTAAAGCAAACATCATTATGCTTCTATCAGATAATTTGACAGTTATCAAAAATGACTATTTTTTAAAGAAGCACCAAGTGCTCCAATCAAGTTCTCAAAATCAAGTGAAGGTTATATGCTATGTAAAGTTAATAAAGGTCTGCTACAAAAACATAGAAATTTGTATGCAATATCGATTTGGTAATCTTCACCAATCTTCCAATGTTTGTAAGCCCCAGCATCATTAGACCATAGAGACTACTCACTGAAATGGGAAACACAATGAATTAAAGTACATTAAGACAACCCTTCTTGGGATAAAAATGTCATATTTGTGTTTTCCCCTATGTAGATGTGATCTACTTAAAACTGAATTAAATGGGAGATGAAATGGGGTGTAGTAATGAGGATGTGATATGATTATCTGCTTTCCTGATAAATAGCATTCGAATATGTATACAGTCGTACCTCTGCCTAAGTACGCCTCTACTTACAAACTTTTCTAGATAAGAACCAGGTGTTCAAGATTTTTTTGTCTCTTCTCAAGAACCCGAGCCTCCGAAACTGTAACTGGAAAAGGCGGGGAGAAGCCTCTGTGGGGCCTCTCTAGGAATCTCCTGGGAGGAAACAGGGCTGGAAAAGGCAGGGAGAAGCCTCTATGGGGTCTCTCTAGGAATCTCCTAGGAGGAAACAGAGCTGGAAAAGACGGAGAAGCCTCCATGGGGCCTCTCTAGGAATCTCCTGGGAGGAAACAGGGCCTCCATCCTCCCTGTGGTTTCCCGAATTGCATGCATTATTTGCTTTTACGTTGATTCCTATGGGGAAAATTGCTTCTTCTTACAAACTTTTCTACTTAAGAACCTGGTCACGGAACAAATTAAGTTCGTAAGTAGAGGTACCACTCTATTTGAAAATAGAAGAGAAAATACAGATTTATTACCAGCAATTCATGTTTGCATTTGCCATTCCAGTCAGAGCATTTACAAGACCAGGACCAGAAACAACAAGACATACTCCAGGCCTAAAAACAGAAAGAAAACCTGCTGAGGTTTTTGAAGAGAAAAATTACTTTAGAGGCACCATACACAAACATTTCTGAAGGACTAATTTGAAAGTGAGGCAAATTTTTCATTTTTATTTGACTGGAGTACAGTGGTACCTCAAGATACGAACCCCTCGTCTTACAAACAACCCGAGATACGAACCCGGGGTTCAGAAAATTTTTGCCTCTTCTTACGAACTTTTTTCGTCTTACGAATGCCAAACCCGAACTTCTGGGTTCGGCGTTCGGGAGGCTGATGGGAAGCCCCGCAGCCCAGCTGTCACCTTTTAAAACAGCCGGGGGGCTTCCCAGCAGCCTCCCGGAAGCCGAAGAAGGAAGTTCGGGTTTGGCGTTCGGCTTCGGGAGGCTGCTGGGAAGCCCCCCAGCTGTTTTAAAGGTGACAGCCGGGCGGCGGGGCTTCTCGGCGGCGGCGGCAGGTTCGTAAGATTGAAAACGTTCGGGAGGCCGCTTTGGTTTTTTGGCTGGGAGGGAGGGCAGGAGGTCCGGCGCTGGGGGAGGGAGTCAGGAAGGTCCTCCTGCTCCCCCCTTCCAGTGAAAAACACAAAGACGGTCTGCCGCCGGAGACCCCTTTGTATTTTTAGCAGGGGGGGGAAGCAGGAGGCGCAGGATCGGGCCGGCGGTGGGCACGGGAAAAGGCAGCAGGTCTGGGACACCCCCCACCCCAGCACTTTGAATCCCGCCGCTTCTGCTGGATACGGGCGGTGGGCAAGGCGAGCTGCCACAGCCCCTGGCTTCCGCGCCGCCCGTCCCACCCACCGCCCGTATTCATCAGAAGCTGCTGGATTCAAAGTGCTGGGGTGGGGGCCTGTCGGGACACCCCCCCATCCCAGCACTTTGAATCCCGCCGCTTCTGCTGGATACGGGCGGTGGGCGGGGCGAGCTGCCACAGCCCCTGGCTTCCGCGCCGCCCGTCCCACCCACCGCCTGTATTCAGCAGAAGCTGCTGGATTCAAAGTGCTGGGGTGGGGGACTGTCAGGACACCCCCCATCTCAGCACTTTGAATCCTGCCGCTTCTGCTGGATACGGGCGGTGGGCGGGGCGAGCTGCCACAGCCCCTGGCTTCCGCGCCGCCCGTCTTCAGCAGAAGCTGCTGGATTCAAAGTGCTGGGGTGGGGGACTGTCGGGACACTCCCCATCTCAGCACTTTGAATCCTGCCGCTTCTGCTGGATACGGGCGGTGGGCGGGGCGAGCTGCCACAGCCCCTGGCTTCCGCGCCGCCCGTCTTCAGCAGAAGCTGCTGGATTCAAAGTGCTGGGGTGGGGGACTGTCGGGACACTCCCCATCTCAGCACTTTGAATCCTGCCGCTTCTGCTGGATACGGGCGGTGGGCGGGGCGAGCTGCCACAGCCCCTGGCTTCCGCGCCGCCCGTCTTCAGCAGAAGCTGCTGGATTCAAAGTGCTGGGGTGGGGGACTGTCGGGACACCCCCCATCTCAGCACTTTGAATCCTGCCACTTCTGCTGGATACGGGCGGTGGGCGGGGCGAGCTGCCACAGCCCCTGGCTTCCGCGCCGCCCGTCTTCAGCAGAAGCTGCTGGATTCAAAGTGCTGGGATGGGGACTGTCGGGACACCCCCCATCCCAGCACTTTGAATCCTGCCGCTTCTGCTGGATACGGGCGGTGGGCGGGGCGAGCTGCCACAGCCCCTGGCTTCCGCGCCGCTCGTCCAACCCACCGCCCGTATCCAGCAGAAGCGGCGGGATTCAAAGTGCTGGGGTGGGGGCCTGTCGGGACAAGCCGCGCACAAAGGCTGAGGCGAGGCTGAGCAGGAGGAGAAGCCAACCAGCGAGGCGGTGGGCTGGGAGCCGCAGGCGAAAGGAGCTCGGGCATCGGAGCGCGGCGCCAGGCATTGTTCTCCGGACCCCGCCCGCTCAGCCCCGCGGCGTCCCTTTCCCTCTCCAGGCTGCGGGCGGGGTCCGGAGAACAATGCCCGAGCTCCTTTCGCCTGCGGCTCCCAGCCCACCGCCTCGCTGGTTGGCTTCGCCTCCTGCTCAGCCTCGCCTCAGCCTTTGTGCGCGGCTCCTCCGCCGGAGCTCTGCCGCGCGCGCCCCTTCGCAGCCCCCTCGCTCCTTGTCCCGACAGCCCCCCCCCACCTCAGCACTTTGAATCCAGCAGCCGAGCTGAGCGGGCGGGGTCCGGAGAACAATGCGTTTGGAGGCCGCTGGAAAGCCGCGTGGCTGTTTTAAAAGGTGACAGCCGGGCTGGGGGGGCTTTCCAGCAGCCTCCAAATGCCAAACGCGGAAGTTTGGGTTTGGCGTTGGGCTTCGGGAGATGGCTGGGAAGCCGCGCGGCCGTTTTAAAAGGTCACAGCCGGGCTGGGGGGGTTGCTGGGAAGCCCCCCAGCCCGGCTGTGACCTTTTAAAAGAGCCGCGCGTCTTCCCAGCCATCTCCCGAAGCCCAACGCCAAACCCAAACTTCGCTCCTGTCCTGGCTAAATCGTGTGTCAGTAAACAGGCTTTGGGGTTTTGGCTGGGGGGAGAAGTAGGACCTTCCTAACTCCCTCCCCCCCAGCCAAAACCCCAAAGCATGTTTGCTGCCACACGATTTAGCGGCGAAGTGACGTGAAGGGATGGAAAGCTGAAACTGCCTGGTTTCAGCTCCCCATTCCTCCACGTCACTTCGCCCTGAATGCTTCTTGGCCGCCTGGCAGAGCGCTCGCAGCCAGCGGGCGGCGGCGGTGGGGGGGGGAACCTCGCGGGGAAGCCGGGCAAGAGCGATCTCCTGCCGGCCATGGGCGAGCGGCGGGGAATCGCCAATGGCCGGCAGAAGATCGCTCTTGCTGACCTGATGCCTCGCGGTGAAACCGGGCAAGAGCGATCTTCTGCCGGCCATGGGCGACTCCCCGCCGCTCGCCCATGGCGGGCAGAAGATCGCTCTTGCCCGGCTTCCCCGTGAGGCAGCAGGTCAGCATCCTGGGCGGGCGAGCGGCAGGGAAGCCGGCGGCTGTGGCAGCTGCTGCCCCCCCCCCCCGGTTGTTTTAAAAGGTGACAGCCGGGCGGCAGCGTTTTTTGGGGGGGGGGGTTTGTTGTTGTTGCACGGATTAATAGACTTTACATTGTTTCCTATGGGAAACAATGTTTCGTCTTACGAACCTTTCGTCTTACGAACCTCCTCCTTGCACCAATTAAGTTCGTATCATGAGGTATTACTGTATTTTAAACCTACTTTCTGTCCTCAGTACAAAGAGGGAAGGTCAAAACATTGTAATATATGAACTAAATAGAAAATAAATAAGAAAACTGGACTGAAAGGAAGGTTATCACATGTTCATCTACAATGCTGTTTACAATCATAAAATCTAAAATACAGTGATCCCTCGATTAGCACGGTCTCGATTAGCGCGAAACGCTGCAACGCGGTTTTTCAAAAAATATTAATTAAAAAATAAGTCCGCGCTAGTTCTCTCTCTCTTTCTCTCCCTGTTGCCGGCGTGGTATATGAGAGAGAAAGAGAGAGGCAGAGGTCGGGCGCATTACCAGGAGGTGGAGGCGGCGTGGGGACGCTGGGTGCCAGGGACACCGAGGAGGGGGTGGACGTGGCCTCTCAGCTGCAGAGCCGAACAAGGGCGGAGGCAACGGCGGAGTCTGGCGCTGGGGCCATGCGGGGCCGCTCATCCAGGGGGGCGTGGACTGGCAAGTCGCCCTCCTTTCTCTTTCTTTCTCTCTCTTATACCACACCGGTAACAGGGAGAGAAAGAGAGAGAGCGGAGGGCACCTTGCCGGTCCACGCCCTAGATGAGCGGCTCCGCATGGCCCCAGCGCCGCCCAGGCAAAGGGGAAACCCCAAGATCGCTTGCCGCTTGCCGTATTGCAGCGAAGGAGGCGAAGCAAGGCTCCAAGCTGCAATACGGCAAGCGGCAAGCGGCAAGCGATCTTGGGGTTTCCCCTTTGCCTGGGCGGCGGGAAGACCAAGGGAAGGTTCCTTCAGCCGCCCAACACCTGATCCGCTCCGCAGTGCGGCAGCAGCGAGGAGCCGAAGATGGGGTTTCCCCTTTGCCTGGGCAACGGGGAAACCCCATCTTCGGCTCCTCGCTGCTTCCGCGCTGCGGAGCAGATCAGCTGCTGGGCGGCTGAAGGAACCTTCCCTTGGTCTTCCCCGCTGCCCACACGCAAACTCCACCATCTGCGCATGTGCGGCCATGAAAAAAATGGCGCGCATGCGCAGATGGTGTTTTTTACTTCCGCACCACTATAACGCGGAAATCGATTAGCGCGGGAGGTCTTGGAACGTAACCCCCGCGCTAATCGAGAGATCAGTGTAGATTTAAACGTAAACGAAATCATTCACAGGTCAGAGTAGTACAAATGTTAAGCAAGTTCAGCATATTTTCAATTTTCAATTTTTATTTATTATGCACTTATCCTCAGTAATAGAAAACTGAATGTGTTAGTGGGACTAGTAGAAACACTGCTGCATACACTACAAAAAGCTTAGATGAACTCAAAATTTTGAAATACTATTATATCAAAGTCTTATAATCCAATGAGAATAATTTTTATAGTCACCTTACCGGCCTGTCAGATACCCCACAGCAGAAGCTGCGTAAGAGGCCTATTGAAAATGAAACATTAATTAAAATCTGAAGTAGTAGTAGATCAAAACAATTTTGTAAGGCTCAGCAAAGTCTTTGAAAGCCTGGCACAAATTAAGCATCCTCCCTTCAAAAGATTTGAGGCAACTTTTTCAAGAGTCTTTCCAAATTGTCTCTATGTTGTATAAAGTGACTAACAATTCTCCAGTGTCTACTACTGAAGAGAAGTAGTTATGTGTTCAGAGATGACCTGGCTAAATCTAATATCCATACCAATCCCTTCAGAGGCTTCAGTTGACTCAAAACTTCAATCAAGGTGCATAATAATGCCCTTTACATTACATTACAAAGAAATCCTTCAGATGTTTTGCATAATCTATAAACCGAAAGCTTGCCTATTGACAAGACTGCTGTTCTGTATACATAGAAGCTGTGCCTATTTTAAGAATGGACATTGAAATCTGATTTCAGACCTCAGTTGCCTCTTTCTCACCACTGTTATTTTCAATAATTAGTCCTTCTGTGTTGATATTACTTTGTGCCAATTCAAAGACTGTGACAGCTTTTTAATTTGGCAGTGGGAACAAAAAAAAATAACAAATGAACTCATCTTGAGGTTCATATTGATAACTTTAAATGAAAGTTTTTAATGGAATATTTTCCATTCAAAACCTGGTTCACAGGCTCCAAACTGAAAATATTGCAATTATTATAATTATTTAATTGTAATTAAATATCTGTAATTATAATTACATATATAAATTCATATAAAATATAGAAGAAATCTTCTTCAAAAAGGATTTGACATCTTCCATCTGTCCAAATTAAAGCAGTCTTTCCTAATCTGGTGCTCTCAAACATCTCAAAAATGGAATTAAAATTTCATACGATTGCATGTCACTAGGGAAAAAAACTGCTATTCTTCATGCTTGGAGTTGGGGATGGTTGGATGAAAATGAAATTTGCTTTTGGGGTTTGGACTACCTAAATAGTTAATAAACAACAATTATTTTATTATAAATTTTAACTACAGTCATTTTGGAGGCTTATGGTTACTTTGATCAGGCTGGAAATTACATAGCAAAATAATAGGACATATCTGAATGTCTTTTATAGTAGGGTTCCCCAAACCTTTGAATCTTAGGGACCACTGAGGTCATAATTTTAAATCCCGCGGACCACCAAATTCATATTTTTAAATCCTATAGACCATAATTCTTAAGTCCTGCAGACCACTAACAATATTTTTTTAAAGCTAAATACATTTGTGAAATAATTATTTTATTAATATGAAATGCACCTATTTAACATGCTTATTTAATTACAAAAAGTGGGTGCATCTTATACAACAAATGTTGCGTGGGGGAGAGTTGGGTGGTGGTCAGCAGTGGCGACAGCAGCATTCCGATAGCAGCTTTTCACGCGGTTTGGCAGATAGCGCCGGTCGCTTCTGTCAAACTGCGCAAGAAGCCGCCACCGCCAGACTACAGGAAGGCTGCTGCCGCTGCTGCTGACCGCCGCTGCTGCGACAGCTTATCTCCTCGGGCTATTTCCCGCGCAGGGTTTGATGTAAGGATGCCGCCGAGGCACAAACAGCAAGCAGATGAATTGGCCTGGCCTTCGCCCATATGGAACTTTTCCCTCCAAGCAGATTTGGATGATTCGTATTCACACATACACATAAATGGATTTTATCTTTTTAGGGGTCTGCCGGAGGCCATTCTGCAAATAAAATGGGCTTTTTTACCACACTTCCCCTTTAAACGGAGAAGCTCAGCGCTTGTAAAAACACAGCATTGAGGGTCTTTTGGGGGAGGGTAGAAGACGCTGCCTATCCTCCTCTGCAACCCTAACTGACAGCTGCTGAATTTGTGATTCTTCCCGGCAAAATGTGGGGTAGTTAGGGCTGCAGACGACGATAGGCAGCGTCTTATACACCGAAAAATATGTTATAACAAAATCTTTAAAGGTTGTTTAATTGTAACAAAATTATTAAAGATAGTGCAATTATTACAAAATAATTGAAGCTTATTTGATGGCACCTTGCTGATTTTGTTGGATCCTATACTTCAGAGCTGTAACTGTAGTTTCTCTCCCCCCCTCTCCCCCACCCATCTTTCTTTTGCCAGTTTTTCTCCCACCAATAATTTTAAGCACTTAGTATAAAAAACACTGGTTTGTCATTATTTTTTTTCTTTATAAACAAATTATGAAACTTTAATTCTTGATGATAAATTTCAGTAATATAAAATGTAACTGACATAAATAGTTCAATATTAAAAATAGTCAGTATTAAGGTGTGCTCTTCTGCTGCAGAATAGTTTCTACAACTAGTATTCAATCAGGCAAAGAAAATATGTAAAAAAAAACTGCATGAGACAGAATGCTATATCATTTATTTTTATATAATGAGAGAATAACATATTAAGTCAAATTCTGATTATTCAGGCTTGACCAAGTGAATGTGTTGGACTGTGCTTTTTTAAGGTGACATCTGCAGCAATTATGACATGTAAGCAGGGGTGGGCTGCTAGCCGGAACACTAAATTGGGCTCACCGCTGCAGCTCGCGAATGCTAGCGGGACCAGCATGATTTTGCTTCTGCACCTGTGTAGGTAGCAGAATCACGCATTGAGCCGCAGGTGCGCCCATGTTTCGGGATGTACGAAGCAAAAACACCTCGGCTAAACACGGGTGCACCTGTGGCTCCGTGAACGATTTTGCTACCTACACAGGTGCAGAAGCAAAATCGTGCTGGCCCCGCTAGCACTCAAGAGCTGCAGCGGTGAGCCCAATTTAGCGTTCCGGCTAGCAGCCTACCCCTGCATGTAAGCAATTTTCATGCAAATTCTGCCCTTATACACTTGCATCCTGAAGTCTGATGCAAGTACATAGGTTGCAGAATTTGTACAAAAGTATCATGCAAATGCCATAATTTCCCCTGAACCCCTCTCCTCCCACCCAGTTGCCTCATCTTTCCTGGGATCTTAGAAAAAGGCAATTCAGCAATAAATATGTGTTTGCATCTATGCTATCAGTATCTGTCAGATATAATTTGTGAAACTGCAAATAATTCACATTAATTCATAATTCTATATACCAAAGTACTGTGTAATTAAATATTTTACTATCTTTGAAATATTATTCAATTATATTTCATAAAGCAAGTCAAACGCTCTGATAGTTTGTCGGGCACTTTTTTTGCCATCACGTATATAAAGCATATTTTACACTTTTAATTGAACATGGGCTTTTTTTCTTCTTGCTACTTTTTGTTTTGTTTCTTTCCTCAACAACATGAATACTTTCAATCTAATCCCTGCTTCTTTTTGCACTGTCCTATCCAGATTTAGCTGATTTTCATTCTGGTTTATTTTTGTTTGAGTCAAGGTAAATAAAGTACAGTACTTACATAATACTGTACAGTACTTCTGTTTTCCTTATGACAACAACCCTGTGAGGCACATTAGACTACCATTTCACTAATTCCAGAGAATACAAAACAAAATATAGAATACAAATGTGAAATTACCATCTTTCTATGTTAACTCAACAATAAATATGTGTTTGCATCTGTGCTATCAGTATCTGTCAGATTACAGTAAATGAGCTTTTAGTATTGAATAGTTACTAAGCAAGCAGAAACCTTAATTAACCCAAGAAATACTTACAGCTTGTTCATTGCGCATTCCTATATATTTAATTCCACTTGCTTGTGCAGCAATTGCTACTTCTGTTATAGGAATACCAACAATGCCAAACATATATTCAATTTCCTGAAATAAATAAATATTTTATTTTAATGCATCTATTTAATTTAACCAACTATCTTTAATGTCTCATCCCTACCCCCATTTGGAATTTTATATAATCTGACAATATCAAGAGCAGTGAGCTTGGCTTTATGCAAAAAGCAAAATTAGAATTTGTGTAAGCTATTCCCAGTGACTGTTTTGCCAGCAACCATGGTGTTGAAATGGTGCTCCAGGCATTTTGGTATTGCACTCAAGAAGCCTATAAATATTGAAACTATTTTTGCATTTTGTTTTGTTTTGCCAGTCATTCTATTTTTGCAAGTCTCTGTGTTTTGTTATATTCTAGAGTTCTTTTTCTTATATTCTACTGACTCCATGTACTGTCATCTCCACTCTCTAAACTTTAATTCTTACTGGCATATTAAAATTATTGGATTTTTATAAGGTCAATTACATTGAGATATATCTTATTAATCACAAAATGAGTCTGTAATTCAAAAGAACCCATTCTCCCACAATGCTCTTTTCTTGCATCTATTCAGCACCGAGACTGAAAATGTGTGTAAGGCTTTGTTTTAATCAGAATAGAATTTGCCTTTAAGCAAATTCATAGGTTCCCACTGTGAGTAACCTATTTATAACACATATGTATATGTGAATATCTCATATTTAGAGCTTTCTATTTATTTATTTATTTATTTAGAGCTTTCTATTTATTTATTTTTGCTTGTTTTATCAAGTATGTATTGGTGGTATACAAAGGTATAACAATATTTATATACATAATACTAGTAAGAGAGAAACATTAGGAAGGGACGGAAGGCACTCTGGTGCACTATATTTCTAGAATAGGTGCAGGTGAATACTATGTAATTTCCTTGCAAATTTCCTAATAATCACCAAATGTACGACTTCTGCCTTCGCAGATGCATCACCAAAGTTTACGTGGATGTTTTATAGCGAATCTTCTGTCTCTTTCGTGCTATTTAATTAAGATTAATAGCGCTACGTCCTGATTCGCACAAGAAACATAATATGCTTTCTTTGTATTGATCCTGTACAGTGTATGACTATACTCTATTGCGGTTTATAAGTAAACCGTGGTTAAACAAAACGCGTCAGAGGTAATCTGTTTTTAAATTCCACCAGCTAAAAGTTTTGTTCCATGCAGGGGAGGAGTCAGCCAGCGCTCTTACTTGTATCTTTAGGGACTCCACGATGAGCTGAGCTCCGCTGACAACTTCATCTTCCTCCACCCGTACTAAATTTTGCGAGGCCATCTTCCGAGCAATGGAGACAAGGACGATAGCACCGTTGAGGTAGGTTTTTTCCTCGACCAATGGGAAAAATCTAGTCCAAAGCTTGGGAAAAAAAGCCAGCCATTGAACAACTGGTGGGCGTGGTTTTATACGGATTCTTGTGAAACGGTGCAGCCCAGAGATCGCAAGCAGCTCTCTCTGAAGTTGATGGCTAGTCACGTGATATGAGGACGTGTCAGATAGAACTTTCTGATTGGCCACTTGTACCTGCCCCCTTGCCTTCATTATTTGCCAATCTGTTGAGAAGATGAAGAGGAGGTGCAAGGTTTTTAAATTCAGGGATCTGTGGAAGAGGTTAAAAGCAAAGATTGTGCAATGCAGTGTGCTTGAAATATGTGACAGTAAAGAAGGTGTACTTCCCAGTGAAAACCTGTTTTCTGACTTTCTTAAGCACTACAACATTGAACCAAATACTGTATATATATATTAATATTAGTAATATATATTAGTATATTAATTTGACTTATTTTTTCCTAAATGATAAATTGACTCAACCCATTTGCTGTGGAAGCATGGTGCCAGTCAGTGTGGTGTATGAGAACAGCCTATATTTGTACATTTGGTAAATTTGTAAATAAACAAAACGGGTATTGCAGACTCTCCTTGTACCATATTTAAGAAATTCAGAGTAACATATAGCAATGGCATTTAGACTTTTATACTGCTTCAAAGTGCATTTATAGCCCCCTCTAAGCAGTTTACAGAATCAGCATATTGCCCCCAACAATCTGGATCTTCATTTTACCCACCTCAGAAGGATGGAAGGCTGAATGAACCTTGACCCAGTGGTGAGATTTGAGCTACTGAACTACAGCTAGCAGTTAGCTGAAGTAGCCTGCAGTGCTGCACTCTAACAACTGCACCACTCCGGCTCTTTATACTGCTCAAAAAAATAAAGGGAATACTTAAACAACAAAATATAACTCCAAGTATTTTTAATTTTTTTAAATTTTTATGTATTTATTTATTTATTTTGTCCAATACACAATACACATTGAAGAGAATAGACAAGTAGTAATATATATATAAAGAAAAGGATAGAAGAAAAGATATAAAAATAGAGGAGAAGATATATGAAAGGAAGAAAAGATAAAGGAGATAAAGGAGAGGCAATTGGACAGGGGACAGAAGGCACACTAGTGCACTTATGCACGCCCCTTACTGGCCTCTTAGGAATCTGGAGAGGTCAATCATGGGTAGCCTAATGGAAAAAAGTTGGGGGTTAGAGGCTGACACTACTGAGTTCCACGCTTCGATAACTCAATTGCTGAAGTCATTGTCCTGGGGGACTTCAATCTGCTGTCACTCGGTGGTTCCTCTGGATTGGCACAGGAGTTCGTGGCCACCATAATAGCCATGGACCTGACTCAAGTAGTTCAGGGTCTGACTCATGAGGGTGGACACACACACCCCTGACATGGTATTCCTCTCGGAGCAATTGAGTAATGGTCTGAGACTAAGGGGCTTAGAAGCATTGTCTTTGTCATGGTCAGACCATTTTCTACTGCGGCTTGATTTCCTGGCTCTAATCCTCCCCCGCAGGGAGGCGGAACCGATTAGGAGGTTCCACCCCAGATGCCTGATGGATCCTGAGGGCTTTCACATGGCGCTTGGGGTTTTACCAGATTCACTCATCCATAGCACAGCAGAGTTTCTTGCTGAGGCCTGGAACAAGGCTGCAGCGGAGGCTCTTGACCGAATTGCGCCATTGCGACCTCTCTGGCACTAGACCCCATAGAGCTCCATGGTTCAACGAGGAGCTCCGGGAGTTGAAACGCCAGAAGAGACGTCTAGAGAAGCGATGGAGGAAGAGTAAGTCCAAATCCGATCAAACACTTGTAAGAACTTTTGTTAAGACCTACAAAGTGGCGCTCAAGGCAGCAAGATGCGCGTACCATGACGCCTTGATTGCATCAGCAGAATCCCACCCGGCCACTCTGTTTAAGGTGACCTGCTCCCTTCTAAATCAAGGGGGAGCTGGGGAGCCCTTGCAGGGTAGTGCCGAGGAAATTAACTCATTTTTCGCTGATAAAGTCGCTCAGATCCGGGCGGACATCGACTCCAATTGCATAGCAGTATCGGCTGACAATGAGTCAGTCGAGGTTACTGGGGCTAAACTTCTTTGTTCATCTGTCTGGGAGGAGTTTGACTTGGTGACACCTGATGAAGCGGACAAGGCCATTGGAGCTGTGAGTTCCGCCACCTGTCTTCTGGATCTGTGTCCCTCTTGGTTGGTTTCGGCTAGCCGAGAGGTGACACAGAGCTGGGTCCAGGAGATTGTCAATGCCTCCTTGGGGAGGGGCTCCTTTCTGGCCCCTTATAAGGAGGTACTTGTGCGCCCCCTGCTCAAGAAGCCTTTCCTGGACCCAGCCGTGCTTAATAACTATCATCCAGTCTCCAACCTTCCCTTTATGGGGAAGGTTTTTGAGAAGGTGGTGGCGCTCCAACTCTAGCGGTCCTTGGAAGAAGCCGATTATCTAGGTCCTCAATAGTCTGGATTCAGGCCCGGCTACAGCACGGAAACTGCTTTGGTCATGTTGATGGATGATCTCTGGTGGGCCTGGGACAGGGGCTTGTCCTCTGTCCTGGTGCTTCTTGACCTCTCAGCGGCTTTCGATACCATCGACCATGGTATCCTTCTGCGCTGGCTGGAGGGGCTGGGAGTGGGAGGCATTGTTCTCCAGTGCTTCTCCTCCTACCTCTCCGGTCGGTCGCAGTCGGTGTTAGTGGGGGGTCAGGGGTCGACCTCTAGGTCTCTCCCTTGTGGGGTACCTCAGAGGTCAGTCCTCTCCCCCATGCTATTCAATATCTACATGAAACCGCTGGGTGAGATCATCCAAGGGCATGGAGTGAGGTATCATCAATATGCCGATGATACCCAGTTATATATCTCCACCCCATGTCCAGTCAACGAAGCAGTGGAAGTGATGTGCCGGTGCCTGGAGGCTGTTGGGGCCTGGATGGGTGTCAACAAACTCAAACTCAACCCAGACAAAACGGAGTGGCTGTGGGTCTTGCCTTCCAAGGACAATTCCATCTGTCCGTCCACCACCCTGCGGGGGGAACTACTTCGCAACTTGGGAGGCAGTTCTGCCAGCCACAGGCGAGGGGCGGGGAGGACCTGGAGACTTAAGCCTGCCGCAGCAGCTGCTGCGGCAGTGAGGCTTTGGGTTTTTGACTGGGGGGGAGGCAGGAGGGCTGGCCTGACACCCCCCACCCCAGCGCTTTGCCTTGCACCAGGCAAGAGGGCTCGGGAGACAGTTCTGCCAGCCTACTATGGGGGATCCTTCCAGACGAGAGCGATGTGCAGGAGGGTCAGGAAGGACTGGGAGGCTCAAGCCTCCTTCGGCATTGAGGTCCCGGCTTCTGGGTTTCTGAGTTTTGGGCTTGCATGCATTATTCACTTTAACATTGATTCCTATGGGAAACATTGTTTCTTCTTGCGAACTTTTCACCGTATGAACCTTGTCCCAGAACCAATTTAGGTACAAGGTATTACTGTAATACCTTAGGTACAAGGTATTACTGTACAATCTAGTAGAGTCTATGAAAACATTCTATAAAAGCACTCAAATAATATCAATAGTTAATATCAAAATTGGTCAGGATTGATTTTTAGATCAAATTAATTTTTTCAATATTTCACTAATAAATCCAAAATATAAATATGTATATTGATTTCAAATACAGTGTTCCCTCGATTTTCGCGGGGGTTACGTTCCAAGACCTCCCGCGAAAGTCGATTTTCCGCGAAGTAGCGGTGCGGAAGTAAAAACACCATTTTTGGTTATGGACAGCCAAAAACTATCCCCACGCACCCTTTTTCAAGGCAGCGCAAGGAGCCGGGCTTGAAATTAGGGCAGGGAGCGACAAAAGTGCGGAGGCCGGCAAAGATTGCTTTGAATGTCGGCTGCCCCCGCCCCCCCAGCGCCTCCGGCCCCCTCGCCGTTACCGCCCGATCCACCCCTCTCACCGGCTTTCTTCGGACACGGGTCCTCCTGCAGCAGCGCTGGCGGCTACGGCTTCTCATCCTCCTCATTCAGCTGGTAGCCACTCTGAGCGCTTTGAGAATGCCTGCCTCGCCCCTCTCACAGTCCCTTAGCTGAGAGCACTTTCGTCCCAGCTATCAGCGAGGGGGCTGCAAGAGAGGTGGGGGCAGGCGTTCTCACAGAGAGGGAGAGGGAGAAAGAGAGAGAGAGCAAGAGGGGGGAGAGTGGAAAGTAGAGAGAGAAAAATGATAGAAAAAGGGAGAAAAAAGAGAAATGAGAAAATGATTGAAGCAGAGAATGACAGGAAAGAGAGAGAAAGAGAGAGAGAAGTGACTCTTGGTGATGACGTATGACGTTATCAGGTGGGAAAAAACGTGGTATAGAAAAAAAACCGCGGAGTATTTTTTAATTAATATTTTTTGAAAAAACGTGATATAGCGTTTCGCGAAGTTTGAACCCGCGAAAATCAAGGGATCACTGTATATTAACTTCAGTGGTAATGTTCAGTATTATGCAGATTGTAATAAAAGTTCAATTTATCAAAATATAGTTCATAAAAGGTGCTAGCACAAATTCAAGAGTTCAATGAAATATCAGATTCAAAATCTATAATAGTGCCAAAATCTATTTAAGGAGGGGGGGAAAGGGGGAGAGAGAAAAAAAAGGAAATTTGAGAGTGGCATGAAGGCCCAGCCAGTTTCTTGCCATTCCCCTTTAATCCCGGCCATCTCGGCCTTTTCTGGGCTGCCAGAGGAGCCTTTGGATAGCGCTTAAGGAAGCTTTGGCAGTCCAGAACAAACGGAGCATTTTCCCTTCTCTGGGCACTTGGAGAGGGAATAAACCACTTTGCTGTGGTGACTCTCTCTCGCTGCCTCCCATACACCTTTAATTCCGGACATCTCAGCCTTTTCTGGCGCAGTGTATGGGAGGCAGCTTCACGCCGGGTGTATGGGAGTATCCCTCTTTTTTTTTTAAGCCTTAAAGTTTTGGATTTTTTTTATTCCACTCACTTCACCCTCTTCCTTTGGAAGCGACTGTCCTCCTCTTCTTCCTCCTCCTCCTCCCACTCAAATTCCGAGCTTTTATTTCTTTCCTAATGAATTTGCATGCATTATTTGCTTTTAAATTGATTCCTGTGGGAAAAAGTTGTGATAACGTTAAGCAGGGGATCGTAATCCAATATGAAGACCTTATCTTTGAAACTGGAAAGTTTAAATCATGTATTACACATCAGTCACACAAGAGCAGCAAGTTATCCAAAAAGAGAAGCCACCTTCTCGTTGGCTATTCAATTGTACGTGATATAAATTTAGGAAAGGATAATGAGGTTCTGAAACAGGTCAGGTGTCTGCCGGGTACTACTGCCAGCAGAGAGGAGAGACATATTTATTGGGAAGGTTGTTGAGAAGGTGGTGTCGCTCCAGCTCCAACTGTCCTTGTATGAAGCTGATTTTCTTAACAGTCAGGATTCAGTCCTGCCTACAGCACAGAAACTGCTTTGGTCGCACTGACAGATTATCTCTGGCAGGCCCACGATAAGGGGTTTATCCTCTATCCTGGTGCATCTTGACCTCTCAGTGGCTTTCAATACCATCGACCATGTTATCCTTCTGCACTGGCTGGAGGGGCTGGGAGTTGGAGGCACCATTCTACAGTGGTTCACCTCCTACTTCTCCAGTTGCTCGCAGTTGGGGTTAGCAGGGGATCAGAGGTCGACTCCTAGGTTCCTCCCTTGTAGGGTTCCTCAGGGATCAATCCTCTCCCGCCTGCTGTTTAATATCTAAATGAAACTGCTGGGTGAGACCATCTGGGGGCATGGGGTGAGTTGTTATCAGTATGTTGATGATATTCAGCTATCCATTTCCAAACCGTGTCCACTCAGTGAAGTAGTGGAAGCAGTGGAAATAATGTGCTGGTGTCTGGAAACTGTTAGGATCTGGATGGATGTTAACAGACTCAGACTCAACCCCGACAACACAGAGTGACTATGGGTTCTGCCACCTGTCTGTCCATCATTCTGGGGGGAATTTTTGACCCCCTCAGAGAGAGTACACAATTTGGGCATTCTCCTCGATCCACAGCTGACTTTGGAACACCATCTTTTGGCTATGGCGACGGGGGCCTTTGCCCAGGTTTGCCTGGTGCATCAGTTGCGGCCCTATTTAGACAGTGAGTCTCTACTCATAGTCACTCATGCCCTTATCACCTCTAGGCTCAACTAGAGCAATGCTCTCTACATGGAGTTCAGAAACTGCAAATTGTGCAGAATGCGGCCACGTGAGCAGTCATGGGCCTTCCAAGGCATGCCCATGTTTCCCCAGCACTCTGTAGACTGCAATGGCTGCTGATTGGTTTCCGAACACAATTCAAAGTGTTGGTAGTGACTATAAAGCCCTACATGGCACTGGACCAGCTTACTTGCGGGACCGCCTCCTGCCACATGAGTCCCGGCGACTGGTCAGGTCCAACAGAGTCGGCGTTCTCCAGGTCCCGTTAACTAGACAATGTCGTTTGGCGGGGCCTAGGGGAAGAGCCTTCTCTGTGGGGGTTCTGGCTCTCTGGAATCAGCTCCCCTCAGAGATTTGCACTGCCCCCACTCTCCTTGCCTTCTGTAAGAACTTGAAAACCCATCTATGTCACCCAGCTTGGGGTCACTAGAACCTAGTTTTTGGCCGACAAATATAATGCATGCTTATTGTCTGAATGTGAATGAATGATTTTTAATGGGTTTTTAGAGTAGTTAGTTATATTAATTGGATTTTAGGTTTTTGATACTGTATACTGTTTTTTATAATGTATACTGTTTTTTATAATGTTGTGAGCTGCCCCAAGTATTTGGAGAGGGGTGGCATACAAATCCAATCAATCAATCAATCAATCATCATCACAATCTTGTGTGACTCTTCATTATGAATTGTTTTTCTTTTGACTTGGAGGAAAGAGGTTGACACTCCCGCAGAGTCATGTTAAGTAATTTCTGAATTTTTGATATCGCAAGTTCAAAGGTTTCAACATTATGGATCTAGGATGTTTTTGGTCATGATCATGATTCATCTGCTTTCATTTTAGGTTCATGGCAAGTGTCATCCTGTTTGTTCTTGG